>NW_027362764.1:524676668-525876668 GCF_046119375.1 Phyllobates terribilis | reverse complement strand
ACACAGCTAGAAGCCCAAATATTTTTTCAGAGGTAAATGCAGATAAAAATTATTTTTAATTTGCAACCTGATGGAGGTCAGTATAGATGGACTAATAGAGAAAGTCCCACACACTGCTAGAAGGCCAAATATTTTTTCAGAGCTAGATGCAGATAAAAATTATTTTTAATTTGCAACCTGATGGAGGTCAGTATAGATGGACTAATAGAGAAGGTCCCACACACTGCTAGAAGGCCAACTATTTTCTCAGAGCTAGATGCAGAAAAAAATTATATTCAGTTTGCAACCTGATGGAGGTCTGTATAGATGGATTAATAGAACAAGTCCCACACACAGCTAGAAGCCCAATATTTTTTCAGAGCTAGATGCAGAAAAAAAGTATATTCAGTTTGCAACCTGATGGAGGTCAGTATAGATTGACTAATAGAACAAGTCCCACACACAGCTAGAAGCCCAAATATTTTTTCAGAGGTAGATGCAGATAAAAAATATTTTTAATTTGCAACCTGATGGAGGTCAGTATAGATGGACTAATAGAGAAAGTCCCACACACAGCTAGAAGGCCAAATATTTTTTCAGAGCTAGATGCAGAAAAAAATTATATTCAGTTTGCAACCTGATGGAGGTCAGTATAGATGGACTAATAGAACAAGTCCCACACACTGCTAGAAGCCCAAATATTTTTTCAGAGCTAGATGCAGAAAAAAATTATCTTCAATTTGCAACCTGATGGAGGTTAGTATAGATGGACTAATAGAATGATGCTATGCCCAAAAGATTTTACTTCACTAGGTGCAGTAAAAAAATTGGTATTCTATACACAGGTGGTATATCTTGCAACACAGATAGGCTACTCCACTGACTAACACACTCTGCAATAGGCCAAAAAGGATTAGCTTTGCTAGATTCAGCCAAATGCTGTGAAAAAAACTTGCACAGCACTGGCACAGACCTGCCTGGCAAAAACTGATAGGAACTGATGTAACCTAGTCCTGAAAAGGACTCCAATTACAATTAGTCTTTACACCCACAATCTATTTATTTAAGAGCACAGACCTGCCTGATAAAAATCGTAGGAAATGCTGTAACCTAGTCCTTAAAAGGACTGCAATCACAACTATTCCCTACTCCCAAGCTATCTGTAGATTTGTGCGAAAATTGGCTTGAAATTAACAAGGTATAACGCACACAGCAACAGCGGTGCCGTCTAACATGCAGCTGCAGCAGTGAGAAAATGGTGGCGACGGGGAAAATGACTTGGTCTTATAGGGCAAGGACATGTGACATACACTGCCAATGACACATGCCCTTGCTTGTGTGAAAAACAGCAGTTCGCTCCGTGTGTGCGCTGCTGATAGGCTGACAGACTGCACCTCCCCACTGCAAATGCGGGAAAGAGAAAAAAAAATGGAGATCTTCATTATTCCTGCAGAGATCCATCCCCTGCCCCTCCCCCCACCCCGCTGTACACTCAAACTGCGTATTAACATTAATTTTCATCATTACTGAGAAAAAATCCAGTTATGATTTTGGTGCACGAACAGTTATCGAACATAACCTCGAACAGCCGAATTTTTCTCAAATCGTTCGTCTTCGCCGAACGGCTCGAACACCGCCCAAAGCAGCTCGAATTTGAGATTGGCGAACCGTTCGAGTAGAACAACGCTCATCTCTAGTCAGGATTACTTCGAATTCTGACAATCTGAGGGTCATGTTGCAGGCAGTGCAACAAGAAGGCACTTATGTGTCTTGCACATCTCGGAGCCCCAATATTATTTTCCGGGCTAGATGCAGCTAAAAATTATTCTTCATTTTAAATCTGGTGGAGCTTAGTATATATGGCCTAATAGAATCAGGACTGCATACTGCTACAAAGCCCAAATTATTTTCCAGCCAAGATACAGATAAACATGATTAGTAATTTGAAAGCTTAAAATGGTTGGTGAGGTGATTTTAACCAATCATCAAGCTTTTACTCTCCCCAGGATGACACAGGGGTAGAAAAGTCGTTTCGGATCCATGATTTGTTCATCTTTATAAACGTGAGTCTGTCTACATTATCAGTGGAGAGCCGCGTGCACTTATCTGTCAGCACACCACCAGCAGCGCTGAACACACGTTCAGACAGAACGATGGCTGCGGGGCATGACAAGATCTCCAAGGCGTAAGTGGCTAGCTCCGGCCATTTATCCAGATTGGAAGCCCAAAAAGAGCAAGGTACTCCTGTACCATCGTCTCTAGGCGTTGACTATGTGTCAGACTTCTTGTCTCCTGTGGCCTTGCAAAGGATGGGCCAAAACAGTGGTGAAATGATTCCGCAAAATTGATGTTACCAGCAGATACTGTGTTTCTGTTACGGTTTGAGGGCTGAACACGCGACGGTCCCACGGTTGGCAAGTTGGAACTGCGAGATTCAGTACGTGCACCACTGGTGTTTTGTGGAAAAGCACATGAAAGATTCTGCAGCAGTCTCTGCTGATACTCCTGCATGCGTGCATCCCTTTCTATGGCAGGAATAATTTCTGCAAATTTACTTTTGTACCGGGGATCTAACTGTGTGACAACCCAGTAGCCAGGATTATTTCTAATTCTCACAATTCGAGGGTCATGTTGCAGGTAGTGCAGCAAGAAGGCACTCATGTGTGTTGCGCATCCAGGAGCACCAAGTCCCTGTTGTGTTGGTGGCGAGGTAACAATCATGCTTCCTTCCTCTGTCCTCTCCCCCCAACCTCGCACAACAGAAATGTGATCAATGTCTCCCTCATCTGCTGAGTCTTCCATCAGTTCGTCCTCCACTTCTTCCTGGGCTCCTGCACCTTCCTCACTAGTTTGGCTGCTACCATGCGCCCTGGTAAAACCATCTCCCCCACCCTCACATGCCTGCCGCCTTGGTGCTGCCGACCGTCTGGACCTTGCAGATGTTAGCCCTTCCGCATACAACTCCTCCTCCTCTACTTCCTCCACCTCCTCTTGTGCCACCACCTGACTCCGAATTCTGTTTAACATGTGCTCCAGCATGTAAATCACCGGAATGGTCATGCTGATAATGGCATCGTCAGCACTAAACATCTTCGTCGCCATTTCAAAACTGTGCAGAAGGGTGCATAGGTCCCTGATCTGAGACCACTCCTCCAGCGTGATTTGCCCCACCTCTGGATCTCGTTGGCCCAGGCTATATGTCAGAACGTATTGCACCAGGGCTTGTCGGTGCTGCCACAGTCGCTGCAACATGTGCAGAGTTGAATTCCACCGGGTAGGCACATCGCATTTTAGCCGGTGAAGTGGCAGGCCCAACGACTTCTGTAGAGATGTAAGTCGCTGAGCTGCGGGATGCGAACGGCGGAAGTGAGCACACAGCGACCGTGCCCTCTGCAGAAGGCCATCTAGTTTGGGATAGTGGGCTAAAAATTGCTGGACAACCAGGTTCAACACGTGAGCCATACAAGGCACGTGTGTGACATTGCCCCGGCGAAGGGCCTCACCCAGGTTTGCAGCATTGTCGCACACGGCCTTCCCTGGTTTCAGGTCCAGTGGAGACAACCATTCATGAAATTGGTACTCCAGAGGTGACCACAACTCGTCAGCTGTGTGACTCACATTTCCCAGACATTTCAAAGTAAAAACCGCCTGATGACGTTGAGCCCTACTGCCAGCATAGTAAGGAGGTGTGCAGGATCCCTTCTGCGCAGTTAGAAGGCTTGTGGCATGACCCGACAGGCTTTGGGTGCAGGTGGAGGACCGAGAGGAGGTTGAGGAGGCAGAAGCAGTGGAGGAACTTTGAGATAAACAGGATTGACGCACAACTCGTGGGGACGGCAAGACTTGGACAGCAGCCCCTTGTCCTGCTGTCACCATAGTTACCCAGTGCGCAGTCAGCGACATGTAACGCCCCTGTCCATTCCTACTCGTCCAAGTGTCTGTGGTGAAATGCCCCCTGTCACACACAGAGTTTCTCAAAGAAGCGGTGATGTTGTGTGCGACATGCTGGTGGAGCGCAGGCACACCTTTCTTTGAGAAATAGTGCCGACTGGGCATCTGGTACTGGGGCACTGCGACGGACATAAGGTCTCGAAAATACTCTGTGTCCACCAGGCGGAAAGGCAGCATTTTTGTAGCCAACAGCTTGCAGATGGTGAAATTCAACCTCTTAGCTTTCTCATGGCTAGGAGGAAATGGTCTTTTACTTGTCCACATCTGAGGGACCAAGGGCTGGCTACTGTGCTTAGACGGGGTTGATATGGGTGTCCCCGGCAAACTGCCGGTCTGTGAGGAAGATGCAGGCAGACATGTTAGGTTGCCTTGATCCAACGGTGGTGCTATCGATGTCGGACAGACTCATCACCAGCTGGTGTTACCACCTTCAAAGAAAATGATGACCTGCCAATCACGCTGGCTGTTGCGGGTAAAGAGGTGGCAGGGATGCGCCCCAAAACAGGTGTGACTGCTGTCCCCCCAGTCACAGAGGAAGAAGAGGCCGCGGATGCACAAGATATGGCAGACGGTGGTTGGCCCGGCCCGCTAGGCCGCATTGTAGCACAGTGAGCTTCCCACTGCAACTTCATGTCCATGTGCCGGTTCATGCATGAAGTACTCAAACTATGTATTTTTTGGCCTCTACTTAGCTTTTGCTGACAAATGTTACAGATAACACGAGTTGGGTCATCTTTATCGATCTGAAAAAATGCCCAGGCTATGCAAGGCTTAGCACCCATGCGACCTGAAGAGCCACCACGACTTGTGGTGAGAGGCAGAGTTGTGTTTGAGGATGCAGTTGTTGATGTGCTTCCAGTACTACGTCTCTGTCCAGGAAGGCGCAACCTGACCTCGTCGTCACTAGCATTCTCCTCCACCTCCTCTGCTGACCTCATCTCTTGGCTGACTGTGGGTTGACAGTTGACAGTAAGTGGGATCTCCAACCTCATCATCATCACCCTGTGCGTTATCACACCCGTCGTCCTCAGAGCCAACCTGTCCCTGCCCTAACAAAAAACTAAAGTTGTCGCTCCAATCAGGTATTTGAGTGTCATCATCGTCTTCCTCATTGTCTCCACCAACAGGAGTTACAGTTTGGGAAAGAGGGTCTACATTATGGTCAGAACCTTCAGCGTCTGGTCCTGGATCCGACTCATAAAGATTCTGGGCATCAGTGCAGATCATTTCCTCGTCTGGATTCACAGAAGCGCTGGAGCCGACCTCTGATTCCCAGGCTATAGTATGAGTAAACAGCTCTGCAGACTCAACCATCTGTTCTACCTCATACTCAGACGGGCAGCTGGAGATTTGGGAGCTGTGAGGAAGCAAGTGCAATTGGGGTGACACCTTTGAGGACTGGAGTATTTGTGATGTTGAAGTTGATGTGGAGGAGAGCCCACTTAAAGGAACACTTGATATCCGTTGAAGCACCTGCTGTTTTTGTGCCTCATCTGGAATTTGTAGCGATTGGCGTGGCCGTAAGAAAGGGATCTTATCACATTGTCCGCTAAAAGAAGTAGACATTTTAGTTTGGCTGGAAGATGGTCTTTCTTCTGCAGATGTTACTTTTGCTTTAACACCTACCCCACGGACACAACCTTTTTTCCCCTTCCCAACACGCCTATTCCCCTTTCCACCAGCAGCAGGCCTTTTTCCACTCATTTTGGTGGTTAACTAATACCCAACTCTGGAGTTGTTTGCACAAAAAAACAATGCATGGGAACCGAGCAGAGCTGAGTGGCCAAACTGTGGTATTAGGCCAAAACTATTGGCTGGGTTAGATCCAGAAAAAAATTATATTCAATTTGCAACCTGATAGAGGTCAGTATAGATGGACTAATAGAACAATTCCCACACACTGCTAGAAGCCCAAATATTTTTTCAGAGCTAGAAGCAGATAAAAATTATTTTTAATTTGCAACCTGATGGAGGTCAGTATAGATGGACTAATAAAACAAGTCCCACACACTGCTAGAAGGCCAAATATTTTTTCAGAGGCAGATGGAGAAAAAAATTATATTCAGTTTGCAACCTGATGGAGGTCAGTATAGATGGAATAATAAAACAAGTCCCACACACTGCTAGAAGCCCAAACCTTTTTTCAGAGGTAGATGCAGAAAAAAATTATATTCAGTTTGCAACCTGATGGAGGTCAGTATAGATGGACTAATAGAAAAAGTCCCACACACTGCTAGAAGGCCAAATATTTTTTCAGAGCTAGATGCAGACAAAAAATTATTTTGAATTTGCAACCTGATGGAGGTCAGTATAGATGGACTAGTAGAAGAAGTCCCACACACTGCTAGAAGGACAAATATTTTTTCAGAGCTAGATGCAGAAAAAAATTATATTCAATTTGCAACCTGATGTAGGTCAGTATAGATGGACTAATAGAACAAGTCCCACACACTGCTAGAAGGCCAAATATTTTTTTCAGAGCTAGATGCAGACAAAAAAATATTTTTAATTTGCAACCTGATGGAGGTCAGCATAGATGGACTAATAGAACAAGTCCCACACACTGCTAGAAGGCCAAATATTTGTTCAGAGCTAGATGCAGATAAAAATTACTTTTAATTTGCAACCTGATGGAGGTCAGTATAGATGGACTAATAGAACAAGTCCCACACACTGCTAGAAGCCCAAATATTTTTTCAGAGCTAGATGCAGATAAAAATTATTTTTAATTTGCAACCTGATGGAGGTCAGTATAGATGGACTAACAGAACAAGTCCCACACACTGCTAGAAGGCCAAATATTTTTTCAGAGCTAGATGCAGACAAAAAAATATTTTTAATTTGCAACCTGATGGAGGTCAGTATAGATGGACTAATAGACCAAGTCCCACACAATGCTAGAAGGCCAAATATTTTTTCAGAGCTAGATGCAGACAAATAATTATTTTTAATATGCAACCTGATGGAGGTCAGTATAGATGGACTAATAGACCCAGTCCCACACACTGCTAGAAGGCCAAATATTTTTTCAGAGCTAGATGCAGACAAAAAATTATTTTGAATTTGCAACCTGATGGAGGTCAGTATAGATGGACTAGTAGAACAAGTCCCACACACTGCTAGAAGGACAAATATTTTTTCAGAGCTAGATGCAGAAAAAAATTATATTCAATTTGCAACCTTATGGAGGTCAGTATAGATGGACTAATAGAATGATGCTATGCCCCAAAGGTTTTACTTCACTAGGTGCAGTAAAAAAATTGGTATTCTATACACAGGTGGTGCATCTTGCAACACAGATAGGCTACTTCACTGACTAACACACTCTGCAATAGGCCAAAAAGTATTAGCTTTGCTAGATTCAGCCAAGTGCTGTGAAAAAAACTTGCACAGCAATGGCACAGACCTGCCTGGCAAAAACTGATAGGAACTGATGTAACTTAGTCCTGAAAAGGACTGCAATTGCAATTAGTCTTTACTAGAGATGAGCGTTGTTCTACTCGAACTGTTCGCCAATCTCAAATTCGAGCTGTTTTGGGCGGTGTTCGAGCCGTTCGGCGAACACGAACAATTTGAGAAAAATTCGGCTGTTCGAGGTTATGTTCGATAACTGTTCGTGCACCAAAATCATAACTGGATTTTTTCTCAGTAATGATGAAAATTAATGTTAATACGCAGTTTGAGTGTACAGCGGGGTGGGGGGAGGGGCAGGGGATGGATCTCTGCAGGAACAATGAAGATCTCCATTTTTTTTTCTCTTTCCCGCATTTGCAGTGGGGAGGTGCAATCTGTCAGCCTATCAGCAGCGCACACACGGAGCGAAGTGCTTTTTTTCACACAAGCAAGGGCATGTGTCATTGGCAGTGTATGTCACATGTCCTTGCCCTATAAGACCAAGCCATTTTCCCCGTCGCCACCATTTTCTCACTGCTGCAGCTGCGTGTTAGACGGCACCGCTGTTGCTGTGTGCGCTATACCTTGTTAATTTCAAGCCAATTTTCGCACAAATATACAGGTAGCTTGGGAGTAGGGAATAGTTGTGATTGCAGTCCTTTTAAGGACTAGGTTACAGCATTTCCTACAACTTTTATCAGGGAGGTCTGTGCTCTTAAATAGATAGGTTGTGGGAGTAAAGACTAATTGTAATTGGAGTCCTTTTCAGGACTAGGTTACATGAGTTCCTATCAGTTTTTGCCAGGCAGGTCTGTGCCAGTGCTGTGCAAGTTTTTTTCACAGCATTTGGCTGAATCTAGCAAAGCTAATCCTTTTTGGCCTATTGCAGAGTGTGTTAGTCAGTGCAGTAGCCTTTCTGTGCTGCAAGATATAACACCTGTGTATAGAATACCAATTTTTTTACTGCACCTAGTGAAGTAAAATCTTTTGGGCATAGCATCATTCTATTAGTCCATCTATACTGACCTCCATCAGGTTGCAAACTGAATATAATTTTTTTCTGCATCTAGCTCTGAAAAAATATTTGGGCTTCTAGCAGTGTGTGGGACTTGGTCTATTAGTCCATCTATACTGACCTCCATCAGGTTGCAAATTAAAAATAATTTTTTTCTTCATTTAGCTCTGAAAAAATATTTGGGCTTCTAGCAGTGTGTGGGACTTGTTCTATTAGTCCTTCTATACTGACCTCCAGCAGGTTGCAAATTGAATATAATTTTTTTCTGCATCTAGCTCTGAAAAAATAGTTGGGCTTCTAGCGGTGTGTGGGACTTGGTCTATTAGTCCATCTATACTGACCTCCATCAGGTTGCAAATTAAAAATAATTTTTTTCTGCATCTAGCTCTGAAAAAATATTTGGGCTTCTAGCAGTGTGTGGGACTTGGTCTATTAGTCCATCTATACTGACCTCCATCAGGTTGCAAATTAAAAATAATTTTTTTCTGCATCTAGCTCTGAAAAAATATTTGGGCTTCTAGCAGTGTGTGGGACTTGGTCTATTAGTCCATCTATACTGACCTCCATCAGGTTGCAAATTAAAAATATTTTTATTCTGCATCTAGCTCTGAAAAAATATTTGGGCTTCTAGCAGTGTGTGGGACTTGGTCTATTAGTCCATCTATACTGACCTCCATCAGGTTGCAAATTAAAAATAATTTTTTTCTTCATTTAGCTCTGAAAAAATATTTGGGCTTCTAGCAGTGTGTGGGACTTGTTCTATTAGTCCTTCTATACTGACCTCCAGCAGGTTGCAAATTGAATATAATTTTTTTCTGCATCTAGCACTGAAAAAATAGTTGGGCTTCTAGCGGTGTGTGGGGCTTGGTCTATTAGTCCATCTATACTGACCTCCATCAGGTTGCAAATTAAAAATAATTTTTTTCTGCATCTAGCTCTGAAAAAATATTTGGGCTTCTAGCAGTGTGTGGGACTTGGTCTATTAGTCCATCTATACTGACCTCCATCAGGTTGCAAATTAAAAATAATTTTTTTCTGCATCTAGCTCTGAAAAAATATTTGGCCTTCTAGCAGTGTGTGGGACTGGGTCTATTAGTCCATCTATACTGACCTCCATCAGGTTGCAAATTAAAAATATTTTTTTGTCTGCATCTAGCTCTGAAAAAATATTTGGCCTTCTAGCAGTGTGTGGGACTTGGTGTCACCCAAATCGCACTTGCTTCCTCACAGCTCCCAAATCTCCAGCTGCCCGTCTGAGTATGAGGTAGAACAGATGGTTGAGTCTGCAGAGCTGTTTACTCATACTATAGCCTGGGAATCAGAGGTCGACTCCAGCGCTTCTGTGAATCCAGACGAGGAAATGATCTGCACTGATGCCCAGAATCTTTATGAGTTGGATCCAGGACCAGACGCAGAAGGTTCTGACCATAATGTAGACCCTCATTCCCAAACTGTAACTCCTGTTGGTGGAGACAATGAGGAAGACGATGATAAGACTCAAATACCTGATTGGAGCGACAACTTTAGTTTTTTGTCAGGGCAGGAACAGGTTGGCTCTGAGGACGACGGGTGTGATAACGCACAGGGTGATGATGATGAGGTCGGAGATCCCACTTACTGTCAACCCACAGTCAGCCAAGAGATGAGGTCAGCAGAGGAGGTGGAGGAAGATGCTAGTGACGACGAGGTCAGGTTGCGCCTTCCTGGACAGAGACGTAGTACTGGAAGCACGTCAACAATTGCATCCTCAAACACAACTCTGCCTCTCACCACAAGTCGTGGTGGCTCTTCAGGTCGCATGGGTGCTAAGCCTTGCATAGCCTGGGCATTTTTTCAGATCGATAAAGATTACCCAACTCGTGTTATCTGTAACATTTGTCAGCAAAAGCTAAGTAGAGGCCAAAAAATACATAGTTTGAGTACTTCATGCATGAACCGGCACATGGATATGAAGCATAAGTTGCAGTGGGAAGCTCAGTGTGCTACAATGCGGCCTAGCCGGCCGGGCCAATCACCGTCTGCCATATCTTGTGCATCCGCGGCCTCTTCATCCTCTGTGACTGAGGGGACAGCAGTCACACCTGTTTTGGGGCGCAGACCTGCCACCTCTTTACCCGCAACAGCCAGCGTGATTGGCAGGTCATCATTTTCTTTGGAGGTGGTAACACCAGCTGGTGTTGAGCGCTGTCCGACATCGATAGCACCACCTTTGGATCAAGGCAACCTAACATGTCCGCCTGCATCTTCCTCACAGACCGGCAGTTTGCCGGGGACACCCTTATCAACCCCGTCTAAGCACAATAGCCAGCCCTCGGTCCCTCAGATGTGGACAAGTAAAAGACCATTTCCTCCTAGCCATGAGAAAGCTAAGAGGTTGAATTTCACCATCTGCAAGCTCTTGGCTACAGAAATGCTGCCTTTCCTCCTGGTGGACACAGAGGATTTTCGAGACCTTATGTCCGTCGCAGTGCCGCAGTACCAGATGCCCAGTCGGCACTACTTCTCAAAGAAAGGTGTGCCTGCGCTCCACCAGCATGTCGCACACAACATCACCGCTTCTTTGAGAAACTCTGTGTGTGACAGGGTGCATTTCACCACAGACACTTGGACGAGTAGGCATGGACAGGGGCGTTACATGTCGCTGACTGGGCACTGGGTAACTATGGTGACAGCAGGACAAGGGGCTGCTGTCCAAGTCTTGCCGTCCCCACGAGTTGTGCGTCAATCCTCTTTATGTCAAAGTTCCTCCACTGCTTCTGCCTCCTCAACCTTCTCTCGGTCTTCCACCTGCACCCAAAGCCTGTCTGGTCATGCCACAAGCTTTCTAACTGCGCAGAAGGGATCCTGCACACCTCCTTACTATGCTGGCAGTAGGGCTCAACGTCATCAGGCGGTTTTTACATTGAAATGTCTGGGAAATGTGAGTCACACAGCTGAGGAGTTGTGGTCAGCTCTGGAGAACCAATTTCATGAATGGTTGTCTCCACTGGACCTGAAACCAGGGAAGGCCGTGTGCGACAATGCTGCAAACCTGGGTGCGGCCCTTCGCCGGGGCAATGTCACACACGTGCCTTGTATGGCTAACGTGTTGAACCTGGTTGTCCAGCAATTTTTAGCCCACTATCCCAGACTAGATGGCCTTCTGCAGAGGGCACGGTCGCTGTGTGCTCACTTCCGCCGTTCGCATCCCGCAGCTCAGCGACTTACATCTCTACAGAAGTCGTTGGGCCTGCCACTTCACCGGCTAAAATGCGATGTGCCTACCCGGTGGAATTCAACTCTGCACATGTTGCAGCGACTGTGGCAGCACCGACAAGCCCTGGTGCAATACGTTCTGACGTATAGCCTGGGCCAACGAGATTCAGAGGTGGGGCAAATCACGCTGGAGGAGTGGTCTCAGATCAGGGACCTATGCACCCTTCTGCACAGTTTTGAAATGGCGACGAAGATGTTTAGTGCTGACGATGCCATTATCAGCATGACTATTCCGGTGATTTACATGCTGGAGCACATGTTAAACAGAATTCGGAGTCAAGTGGTGGCACAAGAGGAGGTGGAGGAAGTAGAGGAGGAGGAGTTGTATGTGGAAGGGCTAACATCTGCAAGGTCCAGACGGTCGGCAGCACCAAGGCGGCAGGCATGTGAGGGTGGGGGAGATGGTTTTACCAGGGCGCATGGTAGCAGCCAAACTAGTGAGGAAGGTGCAGGAGCCCAGGAAGAAGTGGAGGACGAACTGATGGAAGACTCATCAGATGAGGGAGACCTTGATCACATTTCTGTTGTGCGAGGTTGGGGGCAGAGGACAGAGGAAGGAAGCATGATTGTTACCTCGCCACCAACACAACAGGGACTTGGTGCTCCTGGATGCGCAACACACATGAGTGCCTTCTTGCTGCACTACCTGCAACATGACCCTCGAATTGTGAGAATTAGAAATAATCCTGACTACTGGGTTGCCACACTGTTATATCCCCGGTACGAAAGTAAATTTGCAGAAATTATTCCTGCCATAGAAAGGGATGCACGCATGCAGGAGTATCAGCAGAGACTGTTGCAGAATCTTACATGTGCTTTTCCACAAAATACCAGTGGTGCACGTAGTGAATCTCACAGTTCCAACTTGCCAACCGTGGGACCGTCAAGTGTTCAGCACTCAAACCGTAACAGAACCACAGTATCTGCTGGTAACATCAATTTTGCGGAATCATTTCACCACTTTTTTAGCCCATCCTTTGCAAGGCCACAGGAGACAAGAAGTCTGACACATAGTCAACGCCTAGAGACGATGGTACAGGAGTATCTCCAAGTAAACATTGAAGCCACGACTGTGTCACTGGACCCTTGCTCTTTTTGGGCTTCCAATCTGGATAAATGGCCGGAGCTAGCCACTTACGCTTTGGAGATCTTGTCATGCCCCGCAGCCAGCGTTCTGTCTGAACGTGTGTTCAGCGCTGCTGGTGGTGTGCTGACAGATAAGCGCACGCGGCTCTCCACTGATAATGTAGACAGACTCACGTTCATAAAGATGAACAAATCATGGATCCGAAACGACTTTTCTACCCCTGTGTCATCCTGGGGAGAGTAAAAGCTTGATGATTGGTTAAAATCACCCTACCAACCGTTTTAAGCTTTCAAATTACTAATCATGTTTATCTGTATCTTGACTGGAAAATAATTTGGGCTTTGTAGCAGTGTGCAGCACTGATCCTATTAGGCCATCTATACTAAAGCTTCACTAGATTTAAAATTAAAAATAATTTTTAGCTGCATCTAGCCCGGAAAATAATTTTGGGGCTCCGAGATGCGCAAGGCACATAAGTGCCTTCTTGCTGCACTACCTGCAGCATGACCCTCATATTGTCAGAATTCGAAGTAATCATGACTACTGGGTTGCCACACTCTTAGATCCCCCAAACTTTTCGATCAACCTTTTCATTTTAATAAAGACCAAAAAAATGGTCATTTTTGAAATTATAAGCATTAGCAGGTTGTTAGAAACTGAAATCAAACAGTTTTCAACTCAAAACTTTATTCTAGGTGATGTTACATTTTCACATAGGACCCCTTGTTCGAAAGGAGCTTCTGAACTCTCTCGTCCATTGAATTTGTCAGGTTTTGGATGGTTTCTGCTTCAATTGTTTTGCATGAGGACAGAATACCCTCCCAGAGCTGTTGCTTAGATGTGAACTGCCTCCCGCCATCATAGACACTCCTTTTAATGATGCTCCAAAGGTTCTGAATGGGGTAGAGGTCAGGGGAGCATGGGGGTCACACCATAAGTTTGTCCCCTTTTATGCCCATATCAGCCAGAGATGCAGATGTTTTATGTGCAGCATGAGATGGTGCATTATCATGCAGAAAAATGATCTTGCTGTGAAATACACGGTTCTTCTTCTTGAACCATGGCAGGAAGTGCTGTTTGAGAAAATCCACATACATTATGGAGTTCATCTTTAGCGCCTTCAGGGATCCTAAAGGGGCCGACAATCTCTCTCCCCATGATTCCAGCCCAAAACATTACTCCACCTCCTCCTTGTTGGCGCTGTAGCCGTGTTTGCGTGGGGTGTCCATCAACCAGCCATCCTCCACTCCATCCATCTGGACCATCGAGCGCTGCACGGCACTCATCCGTGAACAAAACAGTTTTGAAATCAGTCTTCATGTAATGTTTGGCCCACTGGAGCCGTTTCTGCTTGTGTGAAGTGGATAGAGGAGGTCGACAGGATGGCGCATGCACAGCTGCAAACCTCTGAAGGACCCTGCATCTTGTTGTTCGGGGGACGTTGGAGGCACAAGCAGCTTCAAAAGCTTGTCTGCTGCTATGACAAGGCTTTTTTGCCGCTGCTCTTTTAACCTGACGTAATTGCCTGTAGGAAAGAGTCCTCAATTTGCCCTTATCAGCACGCACACGTGTGTACTGTGAATCAGCTACATACTTCTTGATTGCCAAGACACTTCATCCTGATCATCGCACAATGTTGATTGTAGTCATGCCTTGACCTAAACACTCCACAATTTGTTGCTTCTCAGCAGCCGACACATCCTTTTTCTTTCCCATTTTGGCAGAAAATGTAGGCTGCTTAATAATGTGAGAGAGCCTTCTTAAGTAGTCTTGCCTTTCATTGGACACACCTGCCAAACTAATTAGCACAGGTGTCTGCAATTGCTTACAGTGATATAAAGAGCCCTGACACACATCACCATTAATGAGTTTAACTGACAAACAAACAAATTCTTCCCTTATCACTCCTAAACACTTTTTGTATAATAATTTGGAACGCAGTGTACATGTGCTTTTCCACAAAACACCAGTGGTTCACGTAGTGAATCTTACAGTTCTAACTTGCCAACCGTGGTCTGTATGGAGTTGTTCAATAAAGGGCCCAAAATTAAGATAACATAGATGGGAGAGGTCTCTATGAATAGGAATTCCTAAGTATTTGATACCCTGTGAGGGCCAGGCAAAGGGAAAGTTGGACTGGATGGAATCCTATATGGATTTGGGGAGGGAGACATCGAGGGCCTCAGACTTCGCTGCATTGATTTTAAAATTTTACCATGTAACAAAGTGATCTATTTCAGCCATAACATCATGGATGGATATATGTGATTGAGTGATATATACTAGGACATCATCAGCAAATAGAGAGCACTTGTACTCGGTGCCTCCCACCTCAATCCACCTAATATTGGGGTTATGGCGAATTGATGAGAGCAGGTGCTCCGTCACTAGGATGTATAAGAGAGGGGACAGAGGACATCACTGCCTTGTCCCATTGGTGATTGTGAAAGGTGATGAAAATGTTCTGACGCACCCGCTGGGCCTTGGGACACCCGGAGCCGGACCCTTTTTGGTGGATGCTGGTGGTTGTAGTCTTCGTGGCGGCGACCCGGTTCCGTGGCTCAGGGCGGTCAAACCAGTGGCGGAACTATTTATGTGGTTTTCATGTCTAAATGTCCGACTACGCCACCCGTGGATTGCGGTCAGAGTGAACCGCCGCTACAGGGCAGACCACTGAGGCTGGTGTTGTGGGTGCAGCAGAGCGTAGCATAACTCCCCACGGGAGGAGTATAGCCTCAGGGCAGTGTATGCGGAGGATGGGGGTGATGGTGCAGGGCAGCAGCAGTAACGACACGGAGTCAGTGATGCAGTTCAGGGCCTTTACTCACAGTTCTTATTATCCAGACCACGTCTGCAGGTAACGGCTGCCCACGTCGTACTGTGCTCACCAGGTGAGGGGCTCAGACAACTCCCAGATAACTTTGGAGCACTTCACAGGACCCCCTTTGTGTTTCCTTTGTCTGGCCTTTCTTACCAACACTTCTGTCCGGCTGCCTCGGGCCTACTCTTGGTAAACTTGGTGCCAGTTTCCCTGACCCTATGTGGTGCCTTCCTAGCGGGTGTAGCGAGGGGCTGCGTCACATAAAATGTCAGAGCCTCCGGTTTCTAGCTGAGGGTCGTTTCCTGCCTCCACTAGTTCGGGGACTGGTCTCCCCCTTCGGCCTGACCCCTCCACGCAGGTGGATTCGGGCGTGCGGTGGCGACTCGCCCGTCCGCACCCCTGGGATCCCTTCATTCCTCGTTCCTGGAGCCTTCTCCGCTCCTCTTCCTTCCTTCTCCCTCTTCCAGGCCTGGGCCTCTGTTACTAGGCCCGCCTCCGGAGCAGAGCTCATGCAGAGCCCCTGCTCCCTGCCACTTCTGCTCAGACTTCTCTGCACTGAACTAAGATGGTGCCCACCTTTTATACTCCCTTCTCAATGCACCCAGGAACTGCTTCCTCCCTGCTCCTGCACTACAGGGTTCCCCTTCCTCAGTGTTCCCTCCCCCCACTCCAGCCAGGGACAGGGACTGTCGTGCCCATCTCAGGGGCATATTGTTCGCCCTGCCCCACGGCAATGTGGTGTAATGCGTGCAGGTGTCGGGTCCTGATCCACACTCCATCCTTACCTGAGAGTGAGATATCACACCTCTGGGTGAGGTGCAATACGTCTGTAGCAACCGAGCCCTCAGGGTGCTACAGTTCCATTTATCTTCAGCCTAGGTGACGTATTGCGATACAGGGCCGTGATTTTGGCTATAAAAGGGTCCCCTAGACCCCTACCCCAAGCTTTTTAAGAGAATCATATATGGCGTGCCAGGAGACTCTATGGAATGCTTTCTCAGCATCCAACGAGAGTATCTAATTACAAATTTTTAACTGCATCTAGCCCAGGAAATACTTTGTGCCTAGTAGCAGTGTCTGCTAGTGAGCGGATTATCCCGGCTGTTAAGCAAGCTGCACCACCTGTAGTTTAGACACTTAATTTTTTCAAAGGAAATGCTTCGGGACCATGGGATACTTAGTGAAGAGCATCAGGAGGCACCCCAAGGCATAGGGGCTGGGACTGGCAGTAGGATGCCTTGCGGTGAACAGCCGAGCTCGATCCTTATAAAAGCTTTTTAACTGCAGCAGCTTTAGTGGACGCTACTAGAGCTGGAATTACCGCGGCTGCTGGCATGAGACTTGCCCTCCAATAGATCCTTGTAAATGGATTTAAAGTGTATTCATTCAAATTAGAGAGACAATTTAAATTAAAAAGCTTAGAGCTGCCTCCACCACAGGGGGGCTCGCTCGACCCACCAGCGGACAGGCACCAGTATTGGGAGAGGGGGGCTGGCCGTCAGGGTTCACCGCGGCTCTGGCACAAACCCGGCGACACGGAGGTGGCACGGGCAGGAGCGGACTGGCCGTGTCGGCTTCTCACTTTTTGGATTTTAGAAGGGCATGACATGCCTATATCTGTGTCTCCCCCTCCTTTTACTCCTCCACCTCTTTTATTTTCGCATGACTATATGTACTTGTCACTTTTCCATGTGTTAGTTATGTCTTCTGAGCAGTTTGTCAGCTTTTGGACACCTTTGAAGGTGTTTTCTATGTGTTTCTATGTGTTTTTGTTTGCCTGCCATTGGTTTTAACGGTGTTCGAAGGTGTTCGACGAACAGTTCGACGAACAGTTCGGCGAACACACGGGTGTTCGACGAACCGAACCGAACTCGAACACTACGGGGGTGGCTCAACACTAGTCTTTACTCCCTCAACCTATCTATTTAAGAGCACAGACCAGCCTGATAAAAGTCGTAGGAAATGCTGTAACCTAGTCCTTAAAAGGACTGCAATCACAACTTTTCCCTACTCCCAAGCTATCTGTAGATTTGTGCGAAAATTGACTTGAAATTAACAAGGTATAGCGCACACAGCAACAGCGGTGCCGTCTAACACGCAGCTGCAGCAGTGAGAAAATGGTGGCGACGGGGAAAATGGCTGGGTCTTATAGGGCAAGGACATGTGACATACATTGCCAATGACACATGCCCTTGCTTGTGTGAAAAAAAGCACTTCGCTCCATGTGTGCGCTGCTGATAGGCTGACAGATTGCACCTCCCCACTGTAAATGCGGGAAAGAGAAAAAAAAATGGAGATCTTCATTATTCCTGCAGAGATTCATCCCCTGCCCCTCCCCCCACCCCGCTGTACACTCAAACTGTGTATTAACATTAATTTTCATCATTACTGAGAAAAAATCCAGTTATGATTTTGGTTCATGAACAGTTATCGAACATAACCTCGAACAGCCGAATTTTTCTCAAATCGTTCGTGTTCGCCGAACGGCTCGAACACCGCCCAAAACAGCTACAATTTGAGATTGGCGAACAGTTCGAGTCGAACAATGCTCATCTCTAATCTCCAACCTCGTCATCATCACCCTGTGTGTTCTCAGACCCGTCGTCCTCAGAGCCAACCTCTTCCTGCCCTGACCGAAAAGCCAAGTTGTCGCTCCAATCAGGTATTTGAGTCTCATCATCGTCTTCATCATTGTCTCTACCAACAGGAGTCACAGTTTGGGAATGAGAGTCTACATTATGCTCAGAACCTTCTTCATCTGGTACTGGATCCAATTCTGGCCATCAGTGCAGATCATTTCCTCGTCTGGATTAACAGAAGCTCTGGAGCAGACCTCCGTTTCCCAGGCTATAGTATGAGTAAACAGCTGTGCAGACTCAACCATCTTTGTTACCCCATACTCAGACGGGCAGCTGGAGACTTGGGAGCTGTGAGGAAGCAAGTGCGATTGGGGTGACACCTCTGAGGACTGGAGTATTTGTGATGTTGAAGTTGAGGTGGAGGAGAGCCCACTTGAAGGAGCACTTGATATCCGTTGAAGCACCTGCTGTTTTTGTGCCTCATCTGGAATTTTTAGCGATGGGCGTGTCCGTAAGAAAGGGATCGTATCACAATGTCCACGAAAAGAAGTAGACATTTTAGTTTGGCTGGAAGATGGTCTTTCTTCTGCAGATGTTACTCCCACCCCACCGCGGGGGGGCTCGACCCACCAGCGGACAGGCACCAGTATTGGGAGAGGGGGGCTGTCCGTCAGGGTCCACCACGGCTCTGGCACAAACCCGGCGACACGGAGGTCGCACGGGCAGGAACGGACTGGCAATGTCGGCTTCGCACTCCAGCGTAGTTCCTCTGCCCGCTCGCGCCCGTAACCTCAAAGGGATGCGCAAGCGGCTTTTCTTCCCAGGGCTGTTTCCCACCCAGCAGGAATGTGGGGGAGCTCAGGTCGGCCTTCCACTGTACTCCCTTACCTCCCTCGCCCTCTTTCCTACTTCCGTTCTCCATCTAACCCCTCGGCTCTGTGGTGTCCGCTCTCCCTCCAGCTCTCTCCTTCTCACAGGTGGACTACCGTGTGTATTCACACTGTGGCAAATCTTTTGGGCCCAGGCATAAGAAGTTGTCGAGGCAATGGATAATATGTGCCCCCTTAGAAACGTCCATTACAACCCATTCGAGGAAGCAACTAAACGCCTCAAATAGTGAGCAGGATCTGGACCACCCCATGGGCAAACAGCGATCTATATAGTATGCTCCTTCCCAGAAGCAGCCCAATAGGTGGACACTATTCAAAGGCACAGGTAGTAAGTAACAGGAACGCCGCATCAATGTTTGTTTTGGCCATTAGGGTGACCCTTCCCAACTTCTTGATCCGCCTGATTGCCTTGTCAAAGGATGTACAGTATATACTACTGTACTTGGTTCCGAGTCGATGTTGTCGTTTACTGACCTGCCCCTTGTATATGACAAATGGTGGATTAATCCAAATATATTGGGTTCCGTTTTTGGCACAACTCACAACGGGGATACCACTACGTCTTGTAAGGAAAGTGTTCTGAATGGAACCGCCATTCTACCTAAAGATATTTATTTTTTTTTATTTTCTTGTCTTGACGTCTGGGTGTTGGTAGGCTGATTTTAGATTTTCACTCCAGCCTTTCTTGATTTTAGAAGGGCATGACATGCCTATATCTGTGTCTCCCCCTCCTTTTACTCCTCCACCTCTTTTCTTTCCGCATGACTATATGTACTTGTCACTTTTCCATGTGTTAGTTGTGTCTTCTGAGCAGTTTGTCAGCTTTTGGACACCTTTGAAGTGTTTTCTATGTGTTTCTATGTGTTTTTGTTTGCCTGCTATTGGTTTTAACGGTGTTGGACGGTGTTCGATGAACAATTTGGCGAACATACGGGTGTTCGATGAACCGAACCGAACATGAACACTACGAGGGTGGCTCAACACTAGTCTCTAGCGGAGGTTAAGCAGACGGCTGAGGAAGATGCTTGAAGCCTGGGAAGGGGGTAATACCCACGGAGTTTCCCAGGCTACTAATATCAGCCCCAGCTGAATACCTAGCCTTTACAAGCTATTAAAATGGGGGACCCAAAAAAAAATGACGTGGGGTCCCCCCTATTTTAATAGCTAGCAAAGGCTAGGCAGACAGCTGGGGGAGCTGATATTAATAACCCAGGAAGGGTGGCATGAATATTAGCCCCCTCCCAGGCTAGAAACACCAGCCGTCAGCCGCCCCAGAAATGGCGCATCCATAGGATGTGCCATTTCTGGCACTTAGCCTCGCTCTTCCCACTGCGCTGTAGCAGTGGCAGTGGGGTAATAGGGATGGGGTTGATGTCAGCTTATAGTGCCAGCTGACATCAAGCCCAGGTTAGTAATGGAGGGGCATCTATGAGACGCCCCCATTGCTAACCCCATAGTGAAAGTAAAAAAAAACACAAACACCCAGAATAAAGTCATTAATTGAAATAAAGACACAATACTTTAATGTTCTAAATTAAACTCTACTTACCGTCACGCCCATTCCAGCTGAAGGCAATGATCTCCTGCAATGAAAGTAAAATAATAAACCAACCTCATCCTTACCTTTCCATGGTTCCCAGGATGGCTTCAGCTCTACTACATTGACATGACAGGCTGGATCGCAGCAGAAGGCTGCCATCCAGGTTGCCATGCCGCAGACAATGAGAAGCTCCTCAGTGAAGCTCCTCAGTGTCTGCCTGTGATGGCATCCAGATGAGCCGAGTTCATGTCCAATGAACTCAGCTCACCTCATGCACGTCGTCACTGACAGCGTGGGCCATCAGGCGGCCCCTACTATTCTTAAAGGGCCAGCAGTCAGCCCTCGCTATTGTTAGAGAGCCATCAGCTGGCTATGCTTTGTTGTTCCCTTTATTAACGAGTGGGTCTCCTATACTGTTATTGTGTTTGCAGTGACTGCAAGGGCTGCCAATGTTTGGATGTAACTCACTACCGCTTTGAAGAGACATAGAGAAGGGTCTCAGTAAAAAAAATGTTCTCATTATAAAGGAGCAGGTCTCCTATTGTGTTAATGCCAATGGTGTGACTGCAAGGGCTGCCAAAATTTGGGAAAAGTCATATTTAAAGACATATAGAGCTGGGCCACAGTAACGAGTACGATGTGTTCCCATTAGAAAGGAGAGGGTCTGCTATTCAGTTATAGGGATATGTAGTGAGTCCAACCGCTGCCAAAATGTAGGAAAAACCCCACTAACAATTTAAAGACACATAGAGTTGGGCCACAGTAACGAGTATGACATGTTCCCATTAGAAAGGAGAGGGTCTGCTATTCAGTTTTTGGGTATGCAGTGAGTGCAACAGCTGCCAAAATTTAGGAAAAACCCTACTAACAATTTAAAGACATATAAAGCTGGGCCGCAGTAATGACATGTTCTAATTAGAAAGGAGAGGGTCTGCTATTCAGTTATAGGGTATGCAGTGAGTCCAACGGCGGCCAAAATTTATGAAAACCCCACTAAAAATTTAAAGACATATAGAGGTGGGCCTCAGTAATGACATCTTCCCATTAGAAAAGAGAGGGTCTCCCATACTGTTTGACTATGCAGTGACTGCAATGGCTGCCAAAAATTTGGAGGAACTCCAATGTCCCTTGCAAGAGACGTAGATATGTTGATATGGTACATATGGTGGTGATGTGGTGGTGGAGGATAAGGATGCAGAGAAGGAGCAGGACAAGAGCAAATATACAAAATCAGGAAGTGTATACCCATGTCTGGGTGTAAAGACAAAGGTTCATGGAAATCGAGTTAGACCTCCCCCAAAAAATACACTGTATTTGAGTTTATGTTACGCTGCTATCATTCGGTGATGTTGAGAAGTTTGGCCCAATCCAGCCCTTGCTCATTTTTATAAGAGTCAGCCTGTCAGCATTTTCAGCTGACTGGTGGGTGCGCCTATATGCGTTATAATTCTACCGTCAGCACTAAAAACTCGCTCTAACAAAATTCTAGCGGCTGGGCAGGCTAGGACCTCCAAGGCGTAGAGAGCCAGTTCATGCAACGTGTCCAGTTTAGATACCCAATAATTATAAGGCACAGAGGAATCACGGAGAATGTTAGTACAGTCGGCAAGGTACTCTCTCACCATCTATTGAAACTTTTCCCTCCTTGAGAGAATACCCAGCGCTTTAAAGCTTGTGCGATGGGATGGTCTGAGAAAACTGTCCCAGAACTTTGACAGTGTTCATCTGTCTCTGCTGGATTGCATTTGTGTCTCTCTCGCCTGTACTCCTTGGTTGTCCAACGAACTGTGACCTCTGCTGCCAGCATTTTCAGATGGGAATTTTTTTAATAATTCGGCAACAAAGGCTATCTCGTACTGCCCCATTTTATTAGGCCTGTCCTGCACAGGAATAAGAGACAGAAAGTTCTCCTTGTAGCATGGATCTAGAAGTGTCACCAACCAATATGGACTGTCACCCAAAATTTGGACTAAACGAGGGTCATGGGAAAGGTAGCGTAACATAACTCAGCCATGTGTGCCAGACTGCAAAGAGGCAAGACTTTTGTGTCCTCACCAAGAGGACAACTGACCATGCTCTCCTCCTCTTCTTCCTTCTCCCTGTCCTCAGGCCATCCATGCTGAACAGACGGTATGACAGTTGTGCAGGCAGTACCATCTATAGCGCTGGCAACTAGCTCCTGTTCTTCCTTCTCCTCCTCTTCCTCATTGTCACACAATCCACATTGGGATGAGATGAAGCTGGGCTGTGTGTAATCACCCTGTTTGGTTCCTTGCTCCATCTCATCGTGCTCCGCCTGCAATGCATTCTCTTTGATTGTGAGCAGAGAGCGTTTCAGAAGACAGAGAAGCGGGATGGTGACACTAATTATGGCATCATCGCCGCTCACCATCTTGGTGAAGTCCTTAAAATTTTGGAGGATGGTACAGATGTCTGACATCAATGTCCACTCCTGAGGTCGTATGTGTGCAGATTAAACTGAATACCGACGGCCTTGTTGATGCTGGTAGTCAACAACTGCCCTCTTCTGCTCACAAATCCTTCCCAACATCTGCAATGTAGAGTTCCAATGTGTGGGGACATTGCAGATCAGTCGGTGAGCTGGAAGCTGCAAACACTGCTGTAGCATGGCAAAGGCGGCGGAAGCTGTAGATGACTTTTTAAAATGGGCACACAGGTGGCATACTTTAATAAGCAGATCTGGCAGATCTGGGTAGGTTTTTAGAAAACGTTGAACCATGAGGTTAAGCACATGGACCAGGCATGGTGTGTGTGTGAACTCGCCTCGCCTCAGAGCTGTCCCCAGGTTCCAGCCATTGTCACACACGACCATGCCTGGTTGTAGGATCAGCGGTGTCAGCCACAGATCTGCCTGCTCTTTCAGAGCTGTCCACAACTCTTCAGCGTTGTGTGGTTTCTCACTTAAGCATATCAGCTTCAGCATAGCCTGGTGCCGCTTGGCCGAGGCAGTGCTGCAGTGCTTCCAGCTTGTGACTGATGTGGTCATTGTGGAGATGGAGGCTGAAGAGGAGGAGGAGGTGCAGGAGCTGTAGAATGTTGGGGCAACACTGGGGTCAAGGGCCCGCAATCCTCAGCGCTAGGACGACTGTGTACCGGCTTCCACTATATTAACCCAGAATTCTGTCAGCGAAATGTACCGTCCCTTCCCCCAAGCACTTGTCCATGTGTCCATGGTCAGGTGGACTTTCCCAGTAACTGCATTGTTGAGGGCACGTCCAATGTTGTGGGACACTTGCTCGTTTAATGCGGGGACGGCACACCGGAAGAAATAGTGGCGGCTGGTGACTGAGTACCGAGGGATGGCTGCTGCCATCAGGTTGCAGAAAGGTACCATCTCCACGAGCCTAAAAGGCAACATTTTGACCGCAAGCATTCACAAAATGTGTGAATTTAGTAGTGTGGCCTGTTGGGCGTTGGCTGCATATTTGTGCTTGCATTCCAAGGACTGGGGTAGGGACAATTGAACGCTGTGCTCGGACAAGGACGTGAACGTGCTTGGTGATGGTGCAAGTTAAGAGTGTTCAACAACAGGTGCAGGGCAGTAGTCATCTTGGCATGTGCCATAGACAGGGGATTGGCATGAACACACAACAACGGAACAAGAATTGGTGTTAACCGCAGACACTGTTGCTGGATCCTGGGATTCGGCCCACTTAGTCGGGTGTTTTGGTGCCTAGTGCCTGATCTTGCTGGTGGTGGTCAGGCTGGTAGTTTTGTTACCCCTGCTGATGCTGGCCTGGCAGGTGGTGCAAATGGCCTATTTGGGGTTATCTCAAGAGCCTTTAAAAAATAATCAGACTCAGGAAGACCTAACAGTTGTACTGGCAACTTCAGTTATGTTGACGTTACAAGGAATGCTTTCCCGCCTTGTGTCTGCAGCCACCACACTGCTTTATCCAGCTTGTTGTGGTGCTATGCCTCCCTCCCCCTGTGTGCTGCTGTCCTCACTCTGTATGTCCCCATGCCAGGTTGGGTCAGTTACTATATCATCCACCACCTCATCTTCCACTTCCGCACCCTGGTCCTCCTCCTGAATTTCCAATTGTGTCTCATCATCATCATCTACCTCTTGTGAAACTAATTGCACTTTCCCACCATCGCCTTTGTGGTTGCTCCAATATATTGGCATTGCTACACACGTTCTCCTCTTGACTCACTTGAAGCTAGCCGGGCGAGAGGCCCGAATCTACAAATGGAAAAGTGAACAGCTCTTCTGAGTGTCCAAGTGTAGGATCAGTTGTCTCCGGGTACTCGGCATGGTGAGAGGAAGGAGGATCAGTGTGAGGAATATGCGGTCCAGACTCACGGCTACTGAGACTTGACCGTGTGTAAGACAGGGTGGTGGTGGTGGCAAAGTGGCTGGAAGTATTATCTGCTATCCATCCAACAACCTTTCGACAATGCTCTGTGTTCAATAATGGTGTTCTGCGGTCCCCTAGTAATTGGGTCAGGAAGGTCGAGCGACAAGATGTGCATGTTTGTTGTGGCACAATTTCAGCTTGCTGAAGGCCACGTCCTCGGCCTCTGCCTTTAAATGCACTATCACCATCACGTCCACTTCACCGTCCCTTGAAATGCACCTTGCCCATTTTAAATGGAGGCACTATTTTCCACGTTCACGAGAAATGGCTGATTTTGGAATGCAGTTACAGTATATGTGATACGTCTGACAGAGAACCACGGTTTTAAAAAGCAGGCCTGTAATTTTCTAATATTATTCTACACAGAGACCTAGTGTGAATAGCTTGACCGACACACTGCAACAAAATAAAAATGGAAGAAATGGCTGATTTTTGAACCCTCCTATTGGTGATATGTCTGACAGAGAACCACAGTTTTAAATAGAAGGCCTGTAATTTACTAATACTATTCTTCATAGACACCTAGTGTGAATAGCTTGACTGACACACTGCAACAAAATGGAAGGCATAAATGGATGATTTTGGAACGCTGTTATATATATTAGAAAACGTCTTACAGAGAACCATGGTTTTTAATAGCAGGCCTGTAATTTACTTATACTATTCTTTACAGACACCTAATGTGAATAGCTTGACCGACACACTGCAATGGAATGAAAATGGAATAAATGTCTGATTTTGGAACAGTCTTATAGGTGATATGTCTGACAGAAATCCACAGTTTTAAATAGCAGGCCTGTAATTTACTAATACTATTCTTCACAGACACCTATTGTGAATAGCTTGACCGACACAATGCAACGAAATGGAAGGCAGAAATGGCTGATTTTGGAACACTGTTATAAATATGATACGTCTGACAGAGAACCACAGTATTAAATAGCAGACCTGTAGTTTACTAATACTATTCTTCACAGACACCTAGTGTGAATAGCTTGACCGACAGACTGCAACCGAATGGAAAAGGAGGCCAATATTTTCCATGTTCAGTTCAAATTTCTGGATGATTATCGCTGAAATATGGAACAGATCTGGCTTTATTCTGCAGTGAGAACAAGCCAATGGAGCAGAAAAATGGCGTACTCTGGATTGCTTTTTAAGCGAATAACCAGGATTAAGATAAAAAAAAATGTTTCCAAATCTGTAATTATTACAGCAGCAGCAGACAGTATGTTCAGTGGACCCTCTTGTTCTGTATCATACATTGCAGTCTGCTACATACACTGCCTGCCTGCCTAGCACTGATTATATGCAGCTGGATTAGTCCTCAGAAGGACTGTTAGTTCAGATGTATATATGTTATGAACTGCTACAAGCACTAAGGAAAGAAAGGAAAACTGTCCCTACAATAGGACTAAGCAGATTCCCTACGATGCAGCGGGGGACCTGTTCCTTGTGAACAGACCCGCCTAAGTCCTCGGCTAGTCTGAACACAGACCTATAGATATAAGGGAGGGGTCCCTACAAGAACTAAGGACTGGGATATAGTTGGACACCTCCTAGCAGAAATTGTAGCAGAGCAAAGACAAACAAACAAAAAGTACTAGTGGTCAAAAGACCAAGCAAACTACAGAGTTAGGTACAAGGCACCTGGCTAGCTTAAGAGTAAATGTAACACTGAAGTCCAGCAAGGCTAGAAGGGCGGAGCTGGATTATATAGGCAGAAAGTCATGTGACCAACAAAATAGAAAAAGAACTAACAGGAGGGTTCTAACTATATATATATATATATATATATATATATATATATACAGCGCCTACAAGTAGTATTCAACCCCCTGCAGATTTAGCTGGTTTGATAAGATGCAAATAAGTAAGAGCCTTCAAACTGCAAACGAGAGTAGGTTTTATGAACAGAAGCATAAATCTTACAAACCAAAAAGTTATGTTGCTCAGTTGAATTTTATTAAATTTTAAACATAAAAGTGTGGGACAATTATTATACAACCCCTATGTTTAATATTTTGTGGAATAACCCTTGTTTGCAATTACAGCTAATAATCGTCTTTTATAAGACCTGATCAGGCCGGCACAGGTCTGTGGAGTTATCTTGGCCCACTCCTCCATGCAGATCTTCTCCAAGTTATCTAGGTTCTTTGGGTGTCTCATGTGGACTTTATTCTTGAGCTCCTTCCACAAGTTTTCAATTGGGTTAAGGTCAGGAGACTGACTAGGCCACTCCAACACCTTGACTTTTTCCCTATTGAACCAGGCCTTGGTTTTCTTGGCTGTGTGCTTTGGGTCATTGTCTTGTTGGAAGATGAAATTACGACCCATCTTAAGATCCTTGATGGAGGAGCGGAGGTTCTTGGCCAAAATCTCCAGGTAGGCCATGCTATCCATCTTCCCATGGATGCGGACCAGATGGCCAGGCCCCTTGGCAGAGAAACAGCCCCACAGCATGCTGCCACCACCATGCTTGACTGTAGGGATGGTATTCTTGGGGTCGTATGCAGTGCCATCCAGTCTCCAAACGTCACGTGTGTGGTTGGCACCAAAGATCTCGATCTTGGTCTCATCAGACCATAGAACCTTGAACCAGTCTGTCTCAGAGTCCTCCAAGTGATCATGAGCAAACTGTAGACGAGCCTTGACATGACGCTTTGAAAGTAAAGGTACCTTACGGGCTCGTCTGGAACGGAGACCATTGCGGTGGAGTACGTTACTTATGGTATTGACTGAAACCAATGTCCCCACTGCCATGAGATCTTTCCGGAGCTCCTTCCTTGTTGTCCTTGGGTTAGACTTGACTCTTCGGACAAGCCTGGCCTCGGCACGGGAGGACACTTTCAAAGGCTGTCCTGGCCGTGGAAGGCTAACAGTAGTTCCATAAGCCTTCCACTTACGGATGATGCTCCCAACAGTGGAGACAGGTAGGCCCAACTCCTTGGAAAGGGTTTTGTACCCCTTGCCAGCCTTGTGACCCTCCACGATCTTGTCTCTGATGGCCTTGGAATGCTCCTTTGTCTTTCCCATGTTGACCATGTCTGAGTGCTGTTCACAAATTTGGGGAGGGTCTTAAATAGTCAGAAAAGGCTGGCAAAAGAGATCTTTAATCCACACATGTGAAGCTCATTATTCTTGGTGCCTGAACTACTTCTTAATACTTTAGGAGGACCAAACAGAATTCTTGTGGTTTGAGGGGTTGAATAATAAATGACACTCTGAATTAACTTTTTACGTTTAAAAAAAAAAAAAAAAAAAATTTGCTGCAGTGCATTTCCCACTTCCAGGCTGATCTACAGTACAAATGTCACAATGCCAAGTTAATTCCGCATGTGTCAACCTGCTAAATCTGCAGGGGGTTGAATACTACTTGTAGGCACTGTACATATATATATATCTATGTTGTGGAATACCTACTGTATACTAGCAGGACTTCAATTGACCCTCTTGTGCTGCATCATACACAGCAGACTGCCACATACACTGCCTGCCTGCCTAGCACTGATTATATGCAGCTGGATTAGTCTGCAGAAGGACTGGTAGTTCAGTTGGATATATATATACAGTGGTGGCCAAAAGTATTGGCACCCCTGCAATTCTGTCAGATAATACTCAGTTTCTTCCTGAAAATGATTGCAATCACAAATTATTTGGCATTTTTATCTTCATTTAATTTGCTTGCAAGGATAAAACACAAAAGAGATTGAAGCAAAAATCAAATCATTGATCATTTCACACAAAACTCCAAAAATGGGCCAGACAAAAGTATTGGCACCCTCAGCCTAATACTTGGTTGAACAACCGCTTCCGGTAACCATCAATGAGTTTCTTACAATGCTCTGCTGGAATTGTAGACCATTCTTCTTTGGCAAACTGCTCCAGGTCCCTGATATTTGAAGGGTGCCTTCTCCAAACTGCCATTTTGAGATCTCTCCACAGGTGTTCTATGGGATTCAGGTCTGGACTCATTGCTAGCCACCTTTGAAGTCTCCAGTGCTGTCTCTCAAACCATTTTATAGTGCTTTTGGAAGTGTGTTTTGGGTCATTGTCCTGCTGGAAGACCCATGACCTCTGAGGGAGACCCAGCTTTCTCACACTGGGCCCTAAATTATGCTGCAAAATTTGTTGGTAGTCTTCAGACTTCATAATGCCATGCACACGGTCAAGCAGTCCAGTGCCAGAGGCAGCAAAGCAACCACAAAACATCAGGGAACCTCCGCCATGTTTGACTGTAGGGACCGTGTTCTTTTCTTTGAATACCTCTATTTTTTTCCTGTACACTCTATGTTGATGCTTTTTACCTAAAAGCTCTACTTTTGTCTCATCTGACCAGAGAACATTCTTCCAAAACGTTTTAGGCTTTCTCAGGTAAGTTTTGGCAAACTCCAGCCTGGCTTTTTTATGTTTCGGGATAAGAAGTGGGGTCTTCCTGGGTATCCTACCATACAGTCCCTTTTCATTCAGACGCCGACGGATAGTACGGGCTGACACTGCTGTACCCTCGGACTGCAGGGCAGCTTGAACTTGTTTGGATGTTAGTCGAGGTTCTTTATCCACCATCCGCACAATCTTGCATTGAAATCTCTCGTCAATTTTTCTTTTCCGTCCACATCTAGGGAGGTTAGCCACAGTGCCATGGGCTTTAAACTTCTTGATGACACTGCGCACGGAAGACACAGGAACATTCAGGTCTTTGGAGATGGACTTGTAGCCTTGAGATTGCTCATGCTTCCTCACAATTTGGTTTCTCAAGTCCCCAGACAGTTCTTTGGTCTTCTTTCTTTTCTCCATGCCCAATGTGGTACACACAAGGACACAGGACAGAGGTTGAGTAAACTTTAATCCATGTTAACTGGCTGCAAGTGTGATTTAGTTATTGCCAACACCTGTTAGGTGCCACAGGTAAGTTACAGGTGCTGTTAATTACACGAATTAGAGAAGCATCACATGATTTTTCAAACAGCGCCAATACTTTTGTCCACCCCCTTTTTTAGGTTTGGTGTGGAATTGAATCCAATTTGGCTTTAGGACAATTCTTTTTGTGCTTTTTCATTGAAGACAAATTAAATGAAGATAATAATACCAAAGAATTTGTGATTGCAATCATTTTCAGGAAGAAACTGAGTATTATCTGACAAAATTGCCGGGGTGCCAATACTTTTGGCCACCACTGTATATATATATATATATGTTGTGGAATACCTATACTAACTATAAGCAAGCAAATCTCTCCCTGATGCAGCAGCACCTCTCGCTACTCTGCCTGATTCCGGGATTCACTGTGATGAGTATAGCGGCGCCAGGTCTTATATAGACCTGATGAGGCCAATCACTGTAATGCCCACAACCAATATGGCTACGGCAGTACAGTGCGTGGCAGGAAATCCCTGCATGTTCATTGGCTCTCTCAAGAGTGCCACACATGCAGGGAGGGGATCCGAGTTCCCGCCTGAGCAACCAGGAAATACTCGCCGAGCTTGTCGAGCACAGTGATGCACGGGTGAGTGCCAAGCAGCAGCAAGCACGTTCGCTCATCGCCAATATGGACATATATCACATAGTGTTATAAGTTGTTAATTGTTACATGTATAGTTTCAGAACCAATAACAGCACAGGAATACATTATGAAAACCACCAAAATTAGCAAATATACATCACCAGAACCACCATCAATGCAAAAGTACATCACCAGAACCCACATCAGTTCATGAATACAGCACCAAGTTTACTACAGATTTTAATGTCAGGTCAGCACCGTATAAAATTGTATTGCATTAACTTACAATTCCCAGTATGTTCTTAACAATGGTAAGGAGTTGCTGGGAGTTGTTATCAGTCATTATCAGACTGCAGACCTACAAGAACCACAGTACTGATGAGACGCAGGCAATATCACAACTAAAAATTTACATCCAGGTACCTTATAAGTGACATCTTCTCTGATTGTACTCAGTCTCATTTTTCTTCTCCATCTGATCCAGAAACCATAATGACTTTTCACATCCACAGTTGGTGTCTGCAAACTTCTTTCCTCTCAGATCTTTTGCAGCACCCTGACATGGTGTCCTTAAAAATAGCAGATTGAATATAATGTTCCTGAATAAAATTATCTGCCATGCTCTGTGCTCCTGAATAAATAATTGCCTCTCACTGTGTTCCATGCACAAAATATGATTCCCACATTGTCCCTCTTATGGTACATGCCCTCCACACAGCCTTCTCCTTTCTATACTGGGCCTTCTCTTCACACTGTCCTCTCACACTCTATCCCCCCTATACTTCCCAGTCTCCATGCTGTGTCCCCTTGTCACACTCGTGCTCCTCAGCATAATGTTCCCTCCACACTGTGCCCTCACACTGTCCTTATATGCTGTCCTCTATAATGCCCCACTCTACTCAATCTCTATACTGTACCCTCTCACAATTTCCCCCCATACTGTCTCCTTACTCTATTCCCCTCAATAGTATCGCTCTACACTTTTGTCCCACCATACTATACCCTCTCACATTTTAACCCTTATACATTTCTCCTCCATACTGTCTCCTCACTCAGTTCCCCTTTTATCCCTTCCCATACTGTTTCTCCACACATATTCCCCACCGCAAACTGTCTGCTCAAACTTTTCCTACACCCTATACTTTGTCCTCACAAGATTCCCCTTTACAATAAATCTTCAGCTTCTTCAGCTCCATTGGAGCACTTACTGTGCCGATGTTCACTAACTATGCTGTGCAAGAGAGAGACATCAACAGCGTGACCAGATGACCTTATCATGCTGTTGATATCACTTTGACCCATAGTGCTGTTGGTTAAGGCTGAAAGCCAGTGTCTTACATCTTCTCTGAGCTGGCTGTCAACATGACATCTGGCTCAGAGAACATCAAAATTACACTCCAGTGGGGCAGCAAAAGTCAGCTGCTTTGGGAGACACCTTGGACTTCAGAATTAAGCAGAATTCCTCACCTGCCTCCCAGATACATCCCTACTATATAGCACTGTCAACAATTGTGAATGACTCACAGCCTATAACAGATTCCCTTAGGACATGGAATCTATGATCTCTGCAATAGAAGACATTAGGGGTTGTGATTAAATATCAGATTATTTGTATACTTTATATGCTCCCATCCCTCTCCTGCCCTACCAGCTATCAAGATAATTCATAGCTATAGTCATAGAATCATAGAATCATAGAATCATAGAATGGTAGAGTTGGAAGGGACCTCCTGGGTCATCTGGTCCAACCCCCTGCTCAAAGCAGGATTCACTAAATCATCTCAGACAGATGTCTGTCCAGCCTCTGTTTGAAGATGTCCATTGAAGGGGAACTCACCACCTCTCGTGGCAGCCTGTTCCACTCATTAATCACCCTAACTGTCAAAAAGTTTTTTCTAATATCTAATCTGTGTCTCCTCCCATTTAGTTTCATCCCATTGCTTCTAGTCTTTCCTTGTGCAAATGAGAATAAAGATGATCCTTCTACAATGTGACAGCCCTTGACATATTTGTAGACAGCTATTAAGTCTCCTCTCAGTCTTCTTTTTTGCAAGCTAAACATTCCCAAATCCTGCAACCGTTCCTCATAGGACATGGTTTGCAGACCAGTCACCATTCTGGTCGCTCTTCTCTGAACTTGCTCCAGTTTGTCTATGTCTTTTTTAAAATGTGGTGCCCAAAACTGTACACAGTATTCCAGATGAGGTCTGACCAAAGAGGAGTAAAGACCAATAATGACTTCACGTGATCTAGACTGTATGCTTCTGTTAATACATCCCAGAATTGTATTTGCCTTTTTTGCTGCTGCATCACACTGTTGACTCATGTTCAGTCTATGATCTATTAGTATACCTAAGTCTTTTTCACATGTACTGTTGCTTAGCTCTATTCCTCCCATTCTGTATATGCTTTTTTCATTTTTATTGCCCAGATGTAGTACTTTGCATTTTTCCCTGTTAAAAACCATTTTGTTGGTTGCTGCCCACTGCTCCAGTTTATTTAGGTCTTTTTGAATCCTCTCTCTCTCTTCTCTAGTATTAGCTATCCCTCCTAGCTTTGTGTCATCGGCAAATTTAATCAGTTTACCCTCAATTCCTTCATCTAAATCATTGATAAAGATGTTGAACAATACAGGTCCCAGGACGGAGCCCTGTGGTACCCCACTTGATACATTCATCCAGCTGGATGTGAAGCCATTTACAATCACCCTTTGAGTCCGATCACTAAGCCAGTTATGAATCCACCTAACAGTTGCCTGGTCCATTGCATACTTGGTCATTTTTTCAATAAGGATGGTGTGAGATACTTTGTCAAATGCTTTGCTGAAGTCAAGATATACTATATCTACAGCATTTCCCTGATCCACCCAGTCAGTGATTCTGTCATAGAAGGAAATTAAGTTAGTCTGACATGACTTGTTAGTTATAAACCCATGCTGACTCTGGTTAATCACTTCATTCTTATCCAGGTACTTACATACATGTTGTTTAATAATTTGTTCAAAGATCTTTCCTGGTATAGAAGTCAGACTCACCGGCCTATAGTTCCCTGGGTCCACCTTCTTCCCCTTTTTGAAGATAGGAACAACATTTGCTCTTCTCCAGTCTTCTGGGACTTCTCCTGTTCTCCAAGAATTTTCAAAGATTATGGAGAGTGGTTCTAAAATTTCTTCTACGATCTCCTTCAGTACTCTGGGGTGTAATTCATCTGGACCAGGAGACTTGAACACATTTATGTTAGCTAAATATTCCCTCACAATCTTTCTGTTTACAGATAACTTGGATTCTTCTATTCCTTTAAAAGGACAGTGAAGATCAGTTGATGTTACATTTTCTTTCTGAGAGAAAACAGATGCAAAATAGGAATTAAAAAGTTTGGCCTTCTCAACATCCTCTCTTACCATTTCTCCATTTTCATCCTGTAAAAATCCTATAGCATCTTTGACTTTTCTTTTACTTTTGACATACCCCCAAAATCCTTTTTTATTGCTTTTGACATCTCTTGAAAGCCTTAATTCATTGTCAGCTTTAGCTAACCTGATACATGCCCTGCAGGATCTGCAGACTGCATTATAATCTTCTTTAGATATGCCTCCCTCTTTCCATTTAATAAACATTTCTTTCTTTCTTTTTAGCATGTGTTTAAGTTCTGTGTTCATCCATCCTGGTTTCCTTAAATGCTTCCCATTCTTCCTACTTTTCGGGATTGTTAACGATTGTGCTTTGAGAATCTCATTTTTAAAAATTTCCCATCCTTCCTGGACATTTTTGTCCTTAAGGACATCCAGCCATTGGATCCCTCCTATTCTCTTTCTGAGTCTCTTAAAATCTGCCTTTCTAAAATCTAACCTTGAAGTTTGAGTCTTCACATGTCTTCCTCCTCTAGTTATCCAAAATTCTATAATAGCATGATCGCTGCCTCCTAGGGTCCCAGCCACTTTTACCTCCTCAACCATTTCCTCCTTGTTTATAAGGATTAGATCCAAAGTAGCAGATTCCCTTGTTTTCTCCCCTACCTTTTGGAAGATAAAGTTGTCAGCAAGAGAGGATAAGAATTTGCTTGACCTGTTAGTTTTACTTGAGAGAGATTCCCAACAAATGTCTGGATAGTTGAAATCTCCCATGACCACTACGTCAGATTTTTTTGAGAACTTGGTCATTTGATACATAAAGAGTTCATCCATATCTTCAGCTTGCCCAGGTGGCCTGTAGTAAATGCCTACAATGGTGTCCTTTCCGTTGTTCTCTCCTTGTATTCTTACCCAAACAGTTTCCACAGAACTCCCAGTCTCTGAAGCTTCAATCTCTGTGCAGATATACGCTTTTCTAACATACAATGCGACACCTCCTCCTCGTTTATCAAGTCTGTTTCTTGCAAATAAGTTGTATCCTTTTAGCCTTTTATTCCAATCATGTGTATCGTCCCACCAAGTTTCAGTGATTCCAATGACATCATATTTCTTTTCCTGCGTTAGTAGTTCTAATTCTCCTTGTTTGTTGCCCATGCTTTGTGCATTTGTATAAAAACATTTTAGTTTGTGATTGGTTTCTCTTCCTCCCATATTTTTATTATTTAAATTGTTTTGTCTTTGTTCTTCCTTTCCACTTCCAGTAGCAGAGATCTCAATAGTATTTGTCAGCTGTATGGCTTTTTCTGGCCTTTTGCTTCCCTTCCCACATTGTTCTAGTTTAAAGCTCTCCTGATGAGTGCAGCAAGGCAATTTCCAAATACATGTTTTCCAGTCTTCGTAAGGTGCACCCCATCTCTAGCAAGTAGTCCATCGTATAGGTAATTCATTCCGTGATCCAGAAATCCAAATCCTTGTTGACGGCACCATCGACGTAGCCAGTTGTTCACCTGTAGAATCTTATTCCACCTCATTGTTCCATGGCCATCCACTGGGAGGATGGATGAGAAGACCACCTGCGCTCCCAATTCTTTCACTTTCTTGCCCAAGTCTTCAAAGTCACTGCAGATGGTTTCCAGGTCCTTTCTTGCGGTGTCATTTGTCCCCACATGTATTAGCAGGAATGGGTAGTGATCTGTAGGTCTGAAGAGTCTTGATATCCTGTCAGACACATCTTTAATTTTTGCTCCTGGAAGACAGCACATTTCTCTTGAGGTTATGTCTGGTCTGCAGATAGCGGATAGTCATGTTAGCCTCATAAGTATTGAGATATTGCATATTATAAATTACTAATTTACCACGTGTTGGGTACATTGTACAATTTGTTCCCTTTTGTATGTTGCGTACACACCTTCAGGATCATAGAAAGCTACTACATGCTGGAATACTTCATTTGCTGCTGCAGAGAACATAGACAGTTTATAGCCAGTGATTCATCATTTATAGCATATGTAGATGTGTGATGAAGTGTGCAGTACTACAGATCAATTGGGTAAAAGTATATATTACATATAAGTATTTTTTTTATCTTCTAACACTTTTTTTGTGGTGAAATGTCCCATTTTTGCGTTTGCATTATGATTGGAGTCTCTCTCAGATGCTTTATGTTTAGCTTGACATTTTGAGATTCCCTGAAGACCTTTTGTCTCTGAGCTTAGTCAAAGTCAGGAGGATACTTTGCAGGGTCATTCTGGTTCACTTACCAGATGAAGATAATAATATCACTGTGGGCTACCTGCATTACTGCTGACATCTTTTATTTAAGTGCAGAACTTATTTATGAGAAATAATTGTATTTTATGTTAATTTTCATAAACACACTCGTCCATATTAAAAATAAATTATTGAACTACAGTTAAAATGAAATAAAATTTAAATAAATATATTTCTATACCATTTAGAAACAGACCCTAACAGATTAAACAACTTGAACGGTGGAAAAAAACAAAATTAATGCATGGATATATTATTACAGTGATTATCAATGTAGACATTGGGAAAGAATAACATGTTTTCCCAGAAAAAAAAAAAAAAAACAATCAGAAAAAATTGTGAATATCAAAATATTAACCGAACAATTTCTTATTTTTTTCTAATTATTTCTGTAATTGTTGTGTTGAAAGTGAACAGATATCTGAGCTATTTATTTTTTTAGGAAGAGCCATTCTATAATATACTGTCGCTGCCGTTGGTCAGTATTTGTGTACGTCAACTACATTGTTGTATGTATTTATCAATACTATAAATATACATACATACATATATATGTATATATATATATATATATATATATATATATATATATGTAGCCTTTTTTCACAAGGTTCCTTTTAAATTATGTACTGTATGTAAAGCGCAGAATGCATTTTTACTGCTTGTCAAAACAATCCTAAAATCCCATTTTCCTTTAATAAAGTATAGTTTTGTCCTCCAGATGTATGCTTGAATAAGATGTCATACTCTGTTTTAGTTCAGGATTGCACCCTGCTGATGTTCTTAGGCAGAAAGAAAATTACCTTATTGAAACATATTGCTAGTAGTGACTGGTGCCAAATTTTGCATTGGTATTACACACATGACATATTCAGAGACCTTTGAGTGAGACTATGAATATCAAGCACTTGAAAAGATTATAAAGGCTTTTCCTTATGGGTATAAAAGGTTGAGGTTCTAGATGAGTGTCTTTCAGATCAATATAATTATGTCATAAAAACATATAAGACACAAGCCTCTTGTAGTCCTTCACAGTTTCCTTCTTTTCTGCAGCTTTTACATTGTGGTTAAATTGTTTGTTTTTTTTTCTTTGTTCCAGTTTTCTTTTCTTTTCCTACGCTTTAAAAATTGCTTTATTACCTAAGACAGAAGGTTTTTGTGTCATTCTGTAAACATAGTAAAATGAAAAGGGTCTATAGTTTAGCTTAATCCAGTTAAAGTCTTTTTAATTTCTGAATGTAGCAGGTGTTAGAGGCTTCCAGCAATACAATAATATTAATAATTCATGCTAGCTGGGTTACAAAGTGTTATTTAAATTCAGTATTTTCCCTTAGACAAATTTAGTTATGCATTCACAGATTTTGTGACCCTTTTGAGTGATATTTTGCTGCCAAAATGCATACAAGGCAGCCATTTGGATGGCCCAATTGGCACAACACTTTTCGAAAAAAAAACTGAGTTTTGATAGTAGACCCGCAGATCACAGGAGCAACATTTTGGCACAAGAGGGCTTCTAATCAGGAGGAAAAGAATAACTGAAAAGAATAGGTGATTGGGGAAATTGCTAATTTATAGCTATCAGCAGCAGAGTTGGAAATTCTGTTTACATTTTCCTAGGAAACAATTGTTTTTTTTTGTTTGGTGCGCCTGCTTTGCATGCAAATGATTTTATCCAATAGAGCAGCTAACAGACACATATAAAGTTAATATTAATTAAAAAAAAATAATTTGGTTAATTTAAAAAAATGTAGACAAAATCTAAAAACATAATTTTATAGTGTTACAAAATACTTAAACTGTTACAATAAATACACAACTTTACATAATTTATAACATTTTAAACATGTAGGGAAATAAAATAAATTGTGTTTGCTGGTAGTTAAGACAAAATGAGGTTAATATACTCGTCAATATTTAAATTGCAAAACTAAGAAGGAAATGTTGTGAATTGACAAGTCTGAAGATACTGCAGGCCATGGTAGTGCATTTACACCATGCAGACTGCTCACAATAGCACGAGCAACATTAAGTCTGAAATTGTGTTGAAAAATGGCTCCTAGGACACTTTGGAGAAATGGTTGTATCACTGCTTCCACCACGAAATTCATATAATGTCTCTTACTCTACCATGGAAGAATGTTAGAGGGTAGGGCTACCATGCCTTCTGCCACTCCACACCATTGTTCTGGGGGCAAGAACAATGTGACTTTTCCATGGCATTGTCCAATCTCGTCCGATTAGAAAAAGGGGATGTAGTGTCCTGTAATAGCCTGAGCGTAGAATCAATGTGATTCTATACTGCACTAAATTATGATTCTGCAATGTTGTACATTCTATGCTGCAAGTGAAGTTGGATGTCACTTACCAACTGGTTCCCTGAACCCCAGCCCCACACTTAGTCTAAAGCCACAGACCTATCAGAGGCCAACAGCTGCAAGACATAACTGTGTGTGAGGTGCAGTAAATAGTAGTGTGAGGTACACTATGGGGACAGAACATAAAGGCACAATTTTGGGTATTACTTCTAGGTGGGGGCAATATAAAGGGGCAATATTAATTTATAAGGCTCACAGAAAGGGACATTATTCATGTATGAAGCCACATAGAGGGCAATTTTAGTGTGCGGGGACCACATGAGGGGGTATTATTAATTTATTAATAATGTCCATCTATGTGACCCCCATACATTAATAATGGCCCCCATATAGTAATATTGCTCCCTATGTGACCCCATGCAATAACATGTCCCCCATGCAACCCTTATACATTAATAATGTCCCCCTGTATAGCCCCATACATTAAAAAATGTATGAGGACAAATAGTGGGACAATGTTACTCTAAGGGGTCCACATAGAGGGACATTATCAATGTTTGGGTCACATTATAAATGTATGAAGCCACAAAGGGAACTATTACTACTTTATCAAACCACAAACAAGGACTGTACAGTGGTAAAAAGGTAGACAATACTACTGTATAGGTGCCATGGTGGAGGTAGTTCTACAGTATTTGAACACAAAGGGGACATAAACATCACTAGTGTATGGGGACACATGTGAACTTTTCTTCAGTAAAAATTTTTATTTTTGGTGATGCTTTTAAGGGTCAAAGGGATAGTACTGTTGTTGCAGAATTGGGGGGAAATGTGGGAGGGTGGTCTAAAAGGTTCGTCCATAGCTGTCTCTGTATTACATTTTACATAGTTGAGTCATGGCTAGAAGACGTCATACCAATCTGTGCTGGATTAAGAAAAAAAGCTAAAATTAATTACTTCAATTGAAAATGTCAGTTGTGAGTGTCTGGAGCTAACTGCTCTGTATATACTGATACTTTCCACCATATGGTCAGTGTATGAGGGTAATATTTGTGTTAGTACAGTAATTTTTATTAATAATTAGTATAGTGGTATTATTCGGTCAATATTTGTTGGTAATATATGGTCATGGTGTAGTGGTATTTGTCTCCTGTATGTGGTATTATTGGTATATTGGTCTTGGCAAAGTGTTCAGTTATAGAGCGGGGATAATATTTATTATTCGGTAACTATATGATTGTAATGGGCAATAAAAGGTATCAACCACTGAGGACTCTGAAATCTTAATATTTTTCTACATTATATAATAAATCCTTTCTTCATCTAGTCATTTGTAGAGACGAGCAAACTTGTTTGGAAAACATTTGCCAGTCTCAAAAAGAACATTGCACATTCGGTTTTGTGTTCGGATTCCTGAGCATTTTCCTCAGGATCAGCAAAATTCAACCAAAGTTCGATAAATGATCAAGTTTACACTAATGCTTTTTTTGGACTTTGGATAGGATAGCGGTGCTGTATGATGAGTGGGGGGATGTGTTTGATGGGGGTAGGGGGTAGGGAGAGTTCATAGGGTTAGGGTTAGAGTAATTTTTTTTTTAACTTAATGTGTGAAGATTCGGACATCCAATCAGGGTGCAGAAGCCATTCACAACGTTGAGACACAAGGGCTTGTGTCATTGGATTCTGAAGTCACAAGTCCCGGACATGTTATTTTGGCGCCATTTTGCCAAAGTAACAGCGCAGAGAGGCTGCTGCAAGTAGCCAGACAGTTATCTAGGTGATTTATTGTCAGCTAGTTCAGATAGATAGGTGCTCTGTGAAATCGTCCTTCCAACATTTCAATCCTTTGTGCTAATAATGTGGTCCAGACACCAGTCCACATTTCAGAATCTAAATCCTTTGTGCTAATAGTGTGTTCTAGACACTAGTTCACATTTCGGAATCTAAATCCTTTGTGCTAATAGTGTGGTCCAGACACAAGTCCATATTTCTGAATCTAAATCCTTTGTGCTGATATTGTGGTCCAGACACCAGTCCACATATCAGAATCTAAATCCTTTGTGCTAATTGTGTGGTCCAGACTCCAGTCCACATTTCAGCATATAAATCCTTTGTGCTAATAGTGTGGTCCAGCCACGTTATCTTGGCTAATACTGAATGTTAGTTTAGTGACAGGTGACTGAGAGGTCTGGGCCTAAGGCCATGGCCGCACTATCAGTATTTGATCAGTATTCGGTCAGTATTTTTTCTCAGGAGTGGGAGCCAAAACCAGGAGTGGGTGATAAATGCAGAATTAGTGCACTTGTTTTTATTATACGTTTTCTCTGATTGTTCCTCTCCTGAGAAAAAATACAACCGAATACTGACCAAATGCTGATAGTGGGGCCGTGGCCTAAGATTTTAAAACAGCTGGTTAAAAGAGGGGAAGGGTACATCCAACTTGAGTGGGAAAAAGCGAGGTCATGGTAGAAGGTGGAATAGGCTTGGTGTTCAAGCTGTACGTGGAGTAGGTGGTAATGTTACTGAAAGCTCTACTGAAAAAACACCATCTTGTCCTATCCAAAGACAACTGACAACTTCTATAACTGGACGGGCTACTCCACTCCCTTTTTTGGCAGCCGCACAGTGCTTCGCCTTGTAGATGAGGGCCAGAAAGAGCATGTGCTCCAGTGGACGGCAAGAGCTGCATCAAGTGGCCTCTCCTCCTCTTCCTCCACCTTAACACCACACACAGTACAATCCTCAGAGGTGGCACCCCAATTACCCTTGTTTCCCCCTGCGTTACAACTCTCCAACTGCCCAACTGACTGTCGGGAACCTCAGATGGGTGAGTCTTGGGCAACAGAGGTTTGCTCCAAAGATTCATAGACTCAAGAGGAGGAAAGCATCGGCACCATTGCCCAAATTTTTTTCAGCTACAGTATATCCGGGGCCGGACGAAGTAGGGTCCGAGCAAAATCCAGACCCTCGTCACCAGAACCTCGCCACCAGCCCCGGGGGTGGAGGTGATCCTGAATAGACTCAGATACCTGAGGCGTATGCAGACTGTAACATACCTGGCGGCGTCCTTGCATGGTGGTCCATCTGCCACTGTGCAAGAGCGCGCACTTGATCTCCAGTCCAGAATGTCTCTCTGGCTTCCCTCCATGCTGTCTGTTTGTGTCTGTTTCTGCTGCTTAAGGGCGGCGCCCGATCACTTCCTGCTTTTTGTACCTGCTGTGGGTCACACCCCTTGTGCGTCCTCAGCCTATTGCTGTCTGTCACCTGGTATATAGCTCAGCTGCTCCCATCTATCCCTGCCTGAGCATAGTGTTTCATTCAGTGTGTGCTTGCACTCTGAAGGTGCCAGGTCCCGTTCTTTGTCTACTGCTTTGCGGTATCAGTTCCCGTGTCTGAACTGAGTCCTGTCTATGTCTCCTGCCTTGCGGTATCAGTTCCCGTGTCTGAGCTGAGTCCTGTCTATGTCTCCTGCCTTGTGGTATCAGTTCCCGTGTCTGAACTGAGTCCTGTCTGTGTTCTCTTGTCTGCCTATCCTGGAGGCTGTATTTCCAGGCCTGTCTGAACACGCTCCTAGCCTGTTCCTTCCGCCTTCTAGGGGCCGATTACCTAGATCCGTTCCTGTATCTTGTCTGTCCTGTCTGAACACGCTCCTTGCCTGTTCATCCTGCCTCTCTGGGGGCCGAATTCCCAGACCCGCTCCTGTATTCCGCTGCAGTGTCGGTCTCCTCCGTACACTCAGTTCCAGTCTGAACTCTCTCCTATCCTTTACCTGTTTTGCCTCTGTCCGTTCCCTTCCTTTTTCTGCAGAGTCTGAACTCGTACCTAACTCCTGCTTGTTGTCTCTGTACTCCCGTTTGTGAGTTTGTGGTCCACTCGCTACTTCACTGCAAGTACCCTGTGGGTATCTGGCTCTGCCTTTCCCTTCCTGTCTGTTCCGTGTGAACAGAGCCCTGTCCCCCCTGCTCAGCCTTGCCTGCTCTGACTCCTTTGCTCACCGCTCCGGCGGTTCTAGCCTGCTCTGTCTCCTCTGCTTACCGCTCCGGCGGTTCTAGCCTGCTCTGACTCCTTTGCTCGCTGCTCCAGCAGCCTTGCTCCGCTCTTATCCTTTTGCTCACTGCTCCGGCAGTCTCGCTCCGCTCTTACCCTTTGCTCACCGCTCCTGGCGGCCTTGTCCTGCTCTACTCTTGCTCACCGCTCCAGGCGGCCTTGTCCTGCCCTGTTCTCGCTCACCTCTCTGGGCGGCCTCACTCTGCTGTGTTTGTCCGCCACATCTGTGGTTCTGTTCCTGAGTCCCAGTGTGTACTGGGTCCTATCCCGCCAGTGTCCCTACCTGCTAGTACCTCCCTGTCTGCACTCTAGCTGTGCTTGCCTGTACCCCTCTGCCTGTATTGTTCCTGAGTCCCAGTGTGTACTGGGTCCTATCCCGCCTGTGTTCCTACCTGCTAGTGCCTCCCTGTCTGCACTCTAGCTGTGCTTGCCTGTACCCCCCCCTGCCTGCATACCCGCCTGCCTGCATACCAGTCGTGCCTGCCTATACCCACCAGTCTGTGTGCCAGCCTACCAGTCTGTTCCTGTATTCCCCTGTGTGGGTCAACAGCCGTGTCCGGGGTCTGTCCTGGAGTAGCACCTGGTCCCTCTGCTCGGTTCCTCCTTGGTGCACTGGCATCGTATGCCGTCGTGCGACCCTGGTCGGATCGGGTGAATACCTAGTTACGCCCCTCCAGGCATTCACTCTCCGGCACGGTCCAGTGGAATCACTACAATCACACGCACACGCCGCTCAGCCCGGGCGTGTGCATTACACAGACTATAATGCGCTGTCAGGGTAGGAAGAAGAGATGGGTGACTCTCAGGGAAATGAGCGGGAGAACAGAGTGTGTGAACACAAAGTCATGCAGCTGAGTAACTCAGCAGGGGAGGTAGAGAAGAAAGAAGACAAAGAGGTTATGTTGTGGCTTCCCTCACAGACACGGAGTGATGCAACCATGACAAGCACTGCATCCTCAGCCACGACTCTGGCTATGGCCAGCAGCAGTCGCGGATCTGCAGTTCACAAAGGCTGCAAGGGTTGCCTAGCCTGGGCCTTTTTTGACAGGATGACCCAATTCAGGTTATTAGCCGGCTTTGTAAAATACAACTGGGTAGAGGCAAAAATTGCAATAATTTGACTACTACATGCATGAACTGACACATGTACGATCATCATGCGTTAGTCTAAGTATCTCACTGTGCTAAAATGTGGCCTAGTGGGCCTTGTCAAGCACCATCCGCCCCATCAACCGCGTCGGCTGCTTCTTCTTCCTCCATCACTGTGACAAGTGTTCTCACACAGGTCTCCAACCACAGAACCTCCTCTTGTTTACCTGCTACAGTCAGGGTGAGTGGCAGCCTGACAGATGTAAAGAAAGTGCATATACCTGCTGTTTTTTACCGATCTCAGATACCGAGCACACCACATCTTTCTCAATCCACCATAACATCTCCGCCTGCACCTCACTCACAGTCCAGCTGTTTGTCGTGTTCACTCTATTTGACCCTCTCTCAACACAGCAGGCCTACTCTGGTCTCTCACCCACCTTGTTTTAATTTGAACTTAAATTCAAAGGTTTAAATGCTTGCCCAAACCCTGATACCTCATGCATGGTCCATTGCTGACTGTTGCTGCACCATTCTAAAATTTCTACTTTTGGTCAATTGATCAGTCAACTACCTGTGTTACTATCGTTTAATTTTTCTAACATTAGTCTAGGAAGCTGATATTTGTGCCACCTGAGGCTGAGCAAAAAAGCAGTTTGAGCTGTTGCATGAGGTATGAGGGCTCCCAGCACAGAAGGCGCACACTGGCACCTCACCTTCCTTGTCTTAATTTGAACTTAAATTCAAAGCTGTAAATGCTGGCCCAGACCCTGATACCTCATGCATAGCCCATTGCTGACTGTTGCTGCACCATTCTAAAATTTCTAATCGGGGTTACTTGATCAGTGAACTACCTCTTATACTATCCTTAAAGGGGTTGTCCAGTCAAAAGTGATAAGTCAGCAATCACTTTGTGTGACTGCAGACTTATGAATCTCTCCAGCACAGGCACTGTGTGCTGCGAGGATTTGCCAATTCCAGACCCGGTAACAGAGGGTATGTATATGTTATACATACCCTCGGGCAGCTGCCGCTACCTCGCTCCATACAAGTATATGGAGCAAGGCCATGCCCCGTCTAGTGATGTGGACGGCCAGTGGGTGCATCAAACTAAAAGGCGTGGCCTCTCTTAATACAAGTGTATGTAGAGCGAGGCCGCGACCACTGGCTGGGGGTGTGTATAACGCATACATACCCTCCGGTCACGGGTCTGATTCTAGCGAGTCCCCGCAGCGCACAGTGCATGCGCTGGGGAAATTCATAAGTCTACAGTAACACTGATTGACAGCAGACTTATCACTTTTGACTGGACAACCCCTTTTTTTTCTAACAATAGTAGTCTATGAAGCTGAGTGATTGTTCCTTGGTAGAAAGACTAAAAATTTTAAAAGAATAAAAAATCTTTTATGCTCACCTGAGCAAGTTGTGCTAATAGGCACAACTCTATTCGAGGAATTTGTCCGTTATTAGAGTTCTCAGACCACGGTTTGCAACTCTTCCAAATACAGTGGTGATATATTTGTCCTACCCTACAGACAGCCACCACGTGAATAAATTGAGACAAATGGATTCTGGAGGCGCTCCCATGGAAGAAAGGGTAGCGAAAAAATTGTTGAATCTTCCAAATGTGGTGCATTCACTTGGAGGATATTCCACAAGGGATTAATATTTGTAGGTTTATTAAAAAATCATAAAACCGTGAATACACATAAGGGACATGAATGAAAGGGACATGAAAAAAGGGAAGGGAGAAGGGAGTCTTTTAAAAGGATCACACAACGCGTTCTGCTCATAGAGCCTTCATCAGGTGTGTTTGATACCTTAGGTTTGACTGAACTCTTATACCCAGCATCTTTACTTGTGGGTGGGGTCACTCTCAGAGGTAACACCCAACTCAAATCTACTCCTTTTTTCTGTCATGGAGTCTGGAGTCTAATTGATGAATATAGGTGGACATTTGTATACATATATTTCTTACCAATAGTGTCATTGCTCAAATTTTAAAAATCATCACCTAAATGTGACCTGGAAGCCTATGGTAACAAAATGACTATTTTGTCAAAATCTATAATTATCTACTGTGTGGAGTTCCTACAAGAAATCTGAAAATTGATCTAGGGAGGCATTTGATTGATGTGATGGGTAGCAAAAAAAAAAAAATTCTGAAAAAAAAAAACATTTTTGTATAACTCTTACTTACCCTCCGGTCACGGGTCTGAAACCAGCGAATCTCTGCAGCGCACAGTGCCTGCACTGGGGCGATTCATAAGTCTACAGTCACACAGATTGACTGCAGACTTATCACTTTTGACCGGACAACCCCTTTACATTTTTCTAACAATAGTAGTCTATGAAGCCGAAATTTGTGGCTCCTGAGTGGGGCTGAGTAGAAAAGCAGTTTGAGCAGTTGCATGAGGATCAGGACTCCCAGCACAGCAGGCCTATTCCAGTCCCTCACCCAACACGTCTTAATTTGAACTTAAATTTAAAGCTGTAAATGCTTGCCCAAACGCTGATACTTCATGCATGGCTCATGCCTGACTGCTGCTGTACCATTCTAACATTTCTACTGTGGGTCATTTGATGCCACTTTTCCTGGTGTCTGCCCCTAATTTTTGGAAATGTTTGGACTTTAAGTTGGGTCTACTTCATGTCTGTTGCCAGAATTTGGCAGGGATCTCAGAGCCCCAGGCCTGCACTTGTCACTCATCCACCTGTTACTGATCAATGTTTAAGGTAGAAATGCTGATACACGCCGTGTCCCAGTCCCTGTCTCATGCATCCATGCTGCGCAATTATACTATTTGTACTCTGGGTCAACTGATGCCATTTTTCCTGGTGTCTGTCCCTAATTTGGGCTGTTTTGGCAGCTTTTGGGCCCCCCTGAAATTGTTGTCTATGCGTTTGGTTTTGCCTCATATTGAATTTAATGGGATTTGGATATGCTTGGCAAACATCGGAACATTCACCAATCCGAACCGACCCAAACTTTGAAAGGTTCACTCATCTCTGGTCATGCGCAGGAACAGGAAAGTGTTTTATAATTTTTAAGAGATTGCTTTTTCACCACATTATTAGACAAAAAGTATATGGTCACGTATAAAACCTTATGCCCATTATTCCATTATGGATCTATACAACTTGTGATCTGTGTGAAGATGTAATATGGCACCCATAGAATTCTATAGGACCTTATTGTAACTCCATGTAGTAGGAAAGTAGGAAACATTTTTTTTTTCGTCTTCCGTATACTTACTAGATGAAATAACAAAACTGACATTTTTTAGGGGGCAGGGGTAGAGGAGCACTATTAAGCTCTTTGTCCTGACATACAACAGCATGATCACGATGCACACATTACTGCAGTACATTGTGGTTACTTCATCATGCTAGTGACTTGGTTGCAGTGACTCATAGGTGGCGAAGACGTGGAAGCCAAGAGAAGGGAAATGTTTCATACAATTGAAAATTCAAAGGACTTTTATTTTAGACAGAAGGAGGAAACAGAATACAAAGAGACGGATAGTATGAGGGCACAGTATGGAGATGGGGCAGTGTGAGGGGGGAACAGTATGACATGGGAACACAGTATAGAGAGGGGGCAGCATGGGAGGAAGTGGGAAGAGGGGACACAGTATAGAGAGGTAACAGCATAGGGGAAAATGTGAAGTGGGAGAATTGTATGGAGAGAAGCAGTTTAGAGGGGACAGTTAGAAAAATGGGTGTAGTGCAGAGAGGGTGCAGCATGGGACTCCTTCATGAGGACTCCTCCAATGTGCCATTTATAATATAGGTGTCTTCTTGGCATCAGGGCAACTGTAACCTCACCATCCCCTAATAATCACTGTCACAACCTCACAATACAACCTTTACAAACCCATCCTAGAAAGATTCCTTAATATTATCTAAACATGCAGCATTTTGAGCCCACCAAACGCTGACAGATTTTATGACCAAGTATATTCATGCTAAAAAATTGTAATTGATAAGCTTTTTCATTGTTCTCCTATACTGCTGCAGTTTGCATAGCAATACATTAAGAGAAAACCTTTCTGCCTTCAACACTTTCAGTGTGTAATAACAGTTTTAAACACTATCTGCTGCAGGAAAAAAAATTGACCAGCCTTAAGGCATACCTCCCAACTTTTACAGAACAGAACGATGAAGAAATCATGCGGTACGCATAGCAAATTTTGACCACGCCCCTAGTCGCACCCCAACCACATCCATTTACCATTTCTTTTCACCCTGGCAGGAGGAGATTATAGAGGGGGTGGTAATTATTGCATTTTTGCTACTTTTTTATGCCATTTTACCCTTATTTGATTTTTTTTGGTGCAGTTGTGAAGGGCATTTTGAATTTGATTTTTATAGTACAGATAAGCTTTGCTTCTGCTCTTAAAAAATTAAAGGCACTTTTTTTACATGCACTTTTTTCAGGCTCCACATAGAAGCCTCTAGAGAGAAAAAAACACCCAAACATCACAGTTTAGCAACATCTTTACACATACTGAGGGCAGGAGTTTTCGTGAAATCACCTCTACTTTACTTGGACAGTTAAATGCTGCAAAAAAAAAGCAGCAGAAAAAATACAGCATTTACATGTGAACATGGTCAAAATATCAAAGCAAAGTGGATTTGATTTCATGAAAACTACACCCATCATGCATCTAGAGATGTTGCTTAACAGTGTGGTTGTAGTGCTTTTTTTCTCTAAAGGCTTCTATGTGGAACCTGAAAAAAACCACATATAAATAAATGGTGACTTTTATTTTCTTTATAGAATACAGGGACATGGAAAAACACTGCTATGTACAGATGTATCTCTATGTACCAGTATAAGTTCACTATGATTTTAGAGCCTGCAATGAAGCTTCAAGTATACAAAATTCTCCTATTTTATAAGTTCAGCCTGTGGCTTATAGCTTTACCTGCTGCCTGCAATGATTAAGGTTGTAGGATTGATTCCTGAGGAGACCAAATCGCAACTGGATAAAATAATGCTTTTTTAATTATGTTTTAATAATTTTATAGGAAGAAAAAAATCTGACTTTTACTTTCCCTCTAGAATACAGGTACATAGAAGAACATTGCAATATGCAATTTAGCTCTCTGTACCAATATATTCTGCCTGCAATTTCAGAGTCTGCAATGCAGCTTCAAGTATACAAAATTCTCCTCTTTTGAACAATGTAGATTGTAGCTCACAGCTTTAACTCCTGCCTATCATGGTACATGTTGTTGGTTTGTTTCCTGGGGAGACCAGATTTAAAGAAGAGAACTGTTTACTTTATTAATGGAAGTGTGTGCAGAGTTGCTTGTCCCATCCCTAAGAAGGAGGAAGGGCTATGGAATGATGAAGATGCTGGAGAGAAGTGACTGAGATGAAGTTGGGACAAAGCTCTGACCTGTTGGGACAGTGGGACAGACTCCTCAAATTGGGACTGTGTTGCTGAATCTGGGACATTTGGGTGCTATGCTTTAGGAAGGGTTTGTTTGTAAATCACAGTGCTGGAAGCAGAGAAGAAATTGAATATTTATAATATGCAAACCTATTGAACTACCTATTTTAACAGAATTTACACACTTTCTGACATTCTGGAGATGTACTGTACTTTCTAAATTTTCAGTGTTCTATTTGGAAATGCATGGCTTTGTGTATTTCCTCACAGTAAAACACCCTCACAATAGTACCCTGACAATCAAAAGAGTAACAATATTTTGAACTTTTGACTTTCAGCCTCTATTTCTCCCCATCCGCTACTGCTTCAAACGTGAGACTACCATTGTTTTATAGACAATCATCTTGGCTATCTCATACACATATTTGACTTGCACCTATTTAGTATATGATTAGTTATGCAGATTCTTGTCCTGTCACTGAATGGTTTCTGTTTTTCTCCTGGTGGTGGAAAAATATTTTTCTTCTTGTATACTACAAATTACAACTTGTTCTCACATTTCCTAATAGCTTAGTGTGTTACTAGGTTGATTTCCAAGCGAAAGGTCACTGGTTCAAATCAAGGAGGAACCATGAAGAATATTTCCCAAGAACAGAGAAACAGCATCATCCAGCTCATCAATAGCGGTCTCTCGGGCAAAAAATTGCCAAACTACACCATGTCAGTGCCATGACATTTGGAAGATTACAAAATGAACTCTGTCCATCCATTCAAAATCCAAGAGATGGACGATCAGGCAAAATATTGGAGTCAGCAAGTTGGCTCATCACAAGGTCTATCAGTCGTAGTGCGACAAACACGGCAGTGGAGCTGGGTAGTATGTTTTTTAATAGTGAGATTACAGACGTCCATGCAAGCACCGTGGGATGCACATTACATAAGTCAGAAATGGTGGGCCAAAAAAAGTGAAGACGCCTCGATTTTAATACTGTCATTAGAACCGATGGCTCAAATTTGCAAAAAAAAAATGAAAAGTGGACAGTAGAAGATTGGAAAAGGGTAAATTGGAGTGATAAGACGAAAGTCAATAGACTAGGATCTGATGGGTGCAAATGGGTCTGGAAAAAGGGGCTAACGGATTGAGAAATTGAAGGAATTGTCAAGTTTGGTGGGGGAAGCTTGATGATAAGGGGGTTGTTTCACAGCCAAAAGTGTTGGATTCTAGATCAGGAATGATGGGGTTCTCAATGCTGAGCTATCCTACTAGATGAATTACTTTGTACACTTGAGTACTTTGGCTATGAAATGGACGACATAGTGTTACAGCCGGACAAAGACCCAAAGCATAAGTCGAGATTGGAGAAGAAATGGTTTAATGATAATGAAGTAGAGATGCTGGATTGGCTCCACAGTCCCCAGATCTCAACCCAATCGAACACTTGTGGGTAGAGTTGAAGAAAAAGCTGTATAAATACCCAATTGAGTCGAACAGTATGAACACCCTTTGGGAACGTGTAGAAGAGACCTGGAATCAGATTTCAGCCAAAACATGTTTGAATCTGATTGAGAGCATGACCAGAAGGATTAAGTGTTGAAAGCCAAAGATTGATTTACAAAATAATAAAAATTAATATTTAGATATTTAGGAGCAAAACAGTAACAATGCAGTGACATGACAATAATCTACATAACTAATCATATGCAAAATAGTTGTAAGTCAAATTTATGTTTGAAATAGCTAAGATGATTATCTATTAAATGATGGCAGTTTCATGTTCAAAGCAGTAGTGGATGGTGAGATATGAAGCCTGAAAGTCAAAAGTTCAAACCATTGTTGCCTTTTTGCTCATCAATATATATGATGATATAATATCTTGGTGTCATTTTTACAATATTTATTTTCTTATTATATTGAACACTTTGTTTGTAACATTTCACATTTTAATTAAATTTCACAATACTTTTTGGTTTGAACATGATGAACGAGCTTGTTTGGAACTCGAGATTTATCAATTGAAAAAGAAAATCATAACTTATTTTTCTGCACAGAACGAGTGTGAATGCTTTGTCATGTCAGTGGTAATACTATATTTTGCACAATTGGCCTAGTCTGGTTAACATCAGATGCAATTTTTTGTCAAAATTGAAGAAATACTAATTTTGTTAGAATAAAATAAAATAATGATAATGAAATGACATACGTGGTGGAAGAAGGAAAAAAGTAATGCGTTTTGAATGCTGACGTTTTTTATCAAAAAAATGAACTTTTTAGAATTTACCAAATGGCTGCAATGAAACAAAGAGTGAAAAATTTAAAGTGGTCTGAATACTTTCCGTACTACTGTATACATATATGTATATATATATATATATACATATATATGTATATATATATATATATATGCACTGCTGAAAAAAATAATGGGAACACTTAAACAACAAAATATTACTCCAAGTACTTCAAACTTCTGTGAAATCAAACTGTCCACTTAGGAAGCAACACTGATTGACAATCAATTTCACATGCTGTTGTGCAAATGGAATAGACAATAGGATGGCACATCAATGCGAGATGTGGCAAGGTTTGCTGTGTCTGTCAGCGTAGTGTCCAGAGGCTGGAGGTGCTACCAGGAGACAGGCCAGTACACCAGGAGACGTGGAGGGGGCCGTAGGAGGGCAACGACCCAGCAGCAGGACCGCTATCTCCGCCTTTGTGCAAGGAGGAACAGGAGGAGCACTGCCAGAGCCCTGCAAAATGACCTCCAGCAGGCCACAAATGTGTATGTGTCTGCACAAATGGTTAGAAACCGACTTCATGAGGGCCCGACGTCCACAGATGGGGGTTGTGCTCACAGCCCAACACCGTGCAGGATGCTTGGCATTTGCCACAGAACACCACCATGATTGGCAAAGTCGCCACTTGCGCCCTGTGCTCTTCACAGATGAAAGCAGGTTCACACTGAGCACATGTGACAGACGTGACAGAGTCTGGAGACGCCGTGGAGAGTGATCTGCTGCATGCAACATCCTTCAGCTTGACCGTTTTGGCAATGGCTCAGTAATGGTGTGGAGTGGCATTTCCTTGGAGGGCCGCACAGCCCTCCATATGCCCCCGAGAGGTAGCCTGACTGCCATTAGGTACAGAGATGAGATCCTCAGACCCCTTGTGAGACCATATGCTGGTGCGGTTGGGCCTGGGTTCCTCCTAATGCAGGAAAATGCCAGACCTCATGTTTTTGGAGTTAGTCAGCAGTTCCTGCAAGATGAAGGCATTGAAGCTATGGACTGGCCCGCCCGTTCCGCAGACCTGAATCCGATTGAGCACATCTGGGACATCATGTCTCGCTCCATCCACCAACCTCACGTTGCACCACAGACTGTCCAGGAGTTGGCGGATGCTTTAGTCCCAGTCTGGGAGAACATCCCGCAGGAGACCATCCACACCCTCATCTGGAGCATGCCCAGGCTTTTTAGGGAGATCATACAGGCACGTGGAGGCCACACACAATACTGAACCTCATTTTGACTTGTTTTAACGACATTACATCAAAGTCAGCATGGATCAGCCTGTAGTGTGCTTTTCCACTTTAATTTTGGGGGTGACTCCAAATCTTGGCCTCCATTGGTTAATAAATTTGATTTCCATAGATGATTTTTGTGTGATTTTGTTGTCAGCACATTCAACTTTGTGCAGAACAAAGTATTCAATGAGAATATTTCATTCATTCAGATCTAGGATGTGTTATTTGAGTGTTCCCTTTATTTTTTTGATCAGTGTATATACAGTGGTGGCCAAAGTATTGGCACCCCAGCAATTCTGTCAGATAATACTCAGTTTCTTCCTGAAAATGATTGCATTCACAAATTCTTTGGTATTATTATCTTCATTTAATTTGTCTTCAATGAAAAAACACAAAAAGAATTGTCCTAAAGCCAAATTGGATACAATTCCACACCAAACCTAAAAAAGGGGGTGGACAAAAGTATTGGCACTGTTTGAAAAATCATGTGATGCTTCTCTAATTCGTGTAATTAACAGCACCTGTAACTTACCGGTGGCATCTAACAGGTGTTGGCAATAACTAAATCAGATTTGCAGCCAGTTAATATGGATTAAAGTTGACTCAACCTCTGTCCTGTGTCCTTGTGTGTACCACATTGAGCATGGAGAAAAGAAAGAAGACCAAAGAACTGTCTGAAGACTTGAGAAACCAAATTGTGAGGAAGCATGCGCAATCTCAAGGATACAAGTCCATCTCCAAAGACCTGAATGTTCCTGTGTCTTCCGTGCTTAGTGTCATCAAGAAGTTTAAAGCCCATGGCACTGTGGCTAACCTCCCTAGATGTGGACGGAAAAGAAAAATTGATGAGAGATTTCAACGCAAGATTGTGCTGATGGTGGATAAAGAACCTCGACTAACATCCAAACAAGTTCAAGCTGCCCTGCAGTCCGAGGGTACAACAGTGTCAACCCGTACTATCCGTCGGCGTCTGAATGAAAAGGGACTGTATGGTAGGATACCCAGGAAGACCCCACTTCTTACCCCGAGACATAAAAAAGACAGGCTGGAGTTTGCCAAAACTTACCTGAGAAAGCCTAAAACATTTTGGAAGAATGTTCTCTGGTCAGATGAGACAAAAGTAGAGCTTTTTGGCAAAAAGCATCAACATAGAGTGTAAGGAAAAAAAAAGAGGCATTCAAAGAAAAGAACACGGTCCCTACAGTCAAACATGGCGGAGGTTCCCTGATGTTTTGGGGTTGCTTTGCTGCCTCTGGCACTGGACTGCTTGACCGTGTGCATGGCATTATGAAGTCTGAAGAATAACAACAAATTTTGCAGCATAATGTAGGTCCCAGTGTGAGAAAGCTGGGTCTCCCTCAGAGGTCATGGGTCTTCCAGCAGGACAATGACCCAAAACACACTTCCAAAAGCACTATAAAATGGTTTGAGAGAAAGCACTGGAGACTTCTAAGGTGGTCAGCAATGAGTCCAGACCTGAATCCCATAGAACACCTGTGGAGAGATCTCAAAATGGCAGTTTGGAGAAGGCACCCTTCAAATATCAGGGACCTGGAGCAGTTTGCCAAAGAAGAATGGTCTACAATTCCAGCAGAGCATTGTAAGAAACTCATTGATGGTTACCGGAAGTGGTTGTTCGCAGTTATTTTGACGAAAGGTTTTGCAACCAAGTATTAGGCTGAGGGTGCCAATGCTTTTGTCTGGCCCATTTTTGGAGTTTTGTGTGAAATGATCAATGATTTGATTTTTGCTTCATTCTCTTTTGTGTTTTTTCCTTGCAAGCAAATTAAATGAAGATAATAATACCAAAGAATTTGTGATTGCAATCATTTTCAGGAAGAAACTGAGTATTATCTGACAGAATTGCAGGAGTGCCAATACTTTTGGCCACCACTGTATGGCATAGACTTTTTTTGGATGAAGTTTTAGATGCAGGAAATATCAATAGAATTGAAATGAGACAATGTAGCTAATACAAGTTATTTATATCTGCACAGTTTCAGGCACCATTTTCATAACCATTATGCATGCTCACATCTCAATGATGGCATTGAAAGAACATATAAACCCAAAAAATGGTTTATAGAAATGGAAATGTAGAAGAAGGAAAAAAGCAACGCGTTTCCAACGCTAACGAGTGTTGTTTGTTACAGCTTCACTAGCTATGATAAAAAACGTCAGTTAGCATTCAAAACGCATTACTTTTTTCCTTCTTCCACCACGTATGTCATTTCATTATCATTATTTTATTCTAACAAAATATTAAGTTTTAACTTATCCCAGGATCTGGAATAGTTTTGCTAGTGTGCTGTGATCATGTATTTAATTTGTATTGCGACAAATTGGAGTCCTTATTAAAATGCAAAAAAGTTAAGAAATGTCACATTTGTAGATCTCTTAAAAAGTCCTGATTGCATTGGCTCAACAATCAGGACTCTTTAATAAACTCAAAGATCACCAAGGTGTAGTAGAGCCCAAAGTGGAAAGAAACTGATAGGACCACCCACTGGACCTCAAATCCCAGAAAGAGCAGAGGTTTAAATGATTAAAACAGATTATACTGAATATTTTTCTCACAAAATATATATAATCGTCTCTGCTCATCCTGCTCTATACATGGTGCCTGCAGATTGGACTGATTTTTCATGGTGACAGGTTACATTTAAGCTAGTAATAATACCAATATATTGTATTAATTGCCTGTTCAGTAAATCCTTAAAAATGGTAACGAGTGTAATAAAAAAAATTTAGCTTTACTGTTCAATAAAAGAGCATACAGTATCTTGTATTCTAACCAAATAAATATTGTCTAATGGGAAAATCTGAGAAACCTCTCTTACATCTTTTCATCAGAACAGCATATATGATTGTCTTATGGAGTGCAGCGTCAGCTTTAGAAACAACTAAGGCTATGTGCCCACGTTGCATTTATGAAGCAGAAAATTTCTGCTGCATAAATGCAAGTCCTCTCCCGGAAAAACGCATGCGGAATTCCGCACGCGTTTATCGCGCATTTTTCGCGCGTTTATCACGCGTTTTCCACATGCGGAATTGCCTTGCGTTTTTTATGCATTGAACAAAGGCAATTCCGCTTGCGGAAACGCAAAATTAAATGACATGCTGCGGATTTTTGAACGCGGCATAAACGCTGCGGAAAAATCCGCAGCATGTGCATAGAACTTGCGGAATCCCATTGGGGAACATGGGGTGCGGATATACATGCGTTTTTCAAGCGTTTACGCTGCGGAAATTCCGCAGCATATACGCTTGAAAAATGCTACGTGGGCACACAGCCTAAATCTAATTAAATGATGAACAAAATTTAAGTCCTTACTCCCCTCTACTAATGCCCACCTTCTTGTCTGTTCAGGAGGTGCTGTAAAGGGAAAACTGCATACAATAGGGTGACCCTATTAGAGGAGAAAAAAATAAAAAAAATGGTATCACTAACCTAGGAGGTTTTGAGGTAACCACCATAGAGACACAAACGCTGCTACCTCGTGGCTGGGGGAGGTTCCCCAGATAAATTTCATCAGTAGGGAAGAAAAGCACTTTGTAATTTTTCTTCACGGCTGAAGAAAAACATTTCTCTCAATGTGAAATTTTTTCACATTTTTTATTAAGCAATGTGTTTTAACGCAGAACTGGTGCTTTTTTCAAGTTTAAAAAACTAAAAGTTAATAGATAGACACAGGGACATTTTAAAGCCTGAAATGGGCACGGTGTGACATAGGACCTGCCAATTTGGTGGCTGGAACACAATTTCTCTCCTTCTTTTTTGACTTTGTATTCAAACCCCCAAATGGGTGTGTACTATGTTATATAACATCCTTTTCAGGTTTCAACCCCTTAACGACGTGGCCAATTTCCATTTTTGTGTTTCAATTTTTTCCTCCCCTTCCCCCAGAGCCATAACTCTTTTATTTCTCTGTCCACATAGACATATAAGGGCTTGTTTTTCATGGAATGAGTTGTACTTTTGAATGATATCATTATTTCACCTCAAAGTGTACTGGAAAATGGGAAAAAAACTTCCAAGTGCAGTAAATTTGTGAAAAAAATGCAATTCTGATATTGTTTTTTTGGAATTGTTTTTACGGTGTACATATTGTGGTAAAGATGACCTTGCTATATGATTTTCCTCATCAATACATGTTCAGTTTTTGTTAATATTTTAGTGGTGAAAAAGAAATTGAAGTTTAAAAAAAGAATTTGGGGGTTCTGTTGCCATTTTCCAAGCCCCGTTTTAATTTTTTGGCAGATGGAGGTGTGCGATGGCTTATTTATTGCAGTGTGATACAATGTTTTTATTGATACCTTTTTGGAACAGATGTGACTTTTTTATCGCTTGTTACATTTTTTGCGGAAATTTTTCTGTTTAGGTTTTTCTTCCGAATGGGTTAATTGTTTTTATATTTTTATATATCAGACTTTTCTGAATGCGGCGATACCACATATGTGTATTTTTTACATTTTTTTTAATATCTTTATTTTCAATGGGGCAAAAACTTTTACGTTTCTTTTTTTTCATATTTTGTAAAACTTTTTTTTACTTTTCACTGTTATTGTTAGTCACCTTAGGGGACTTGAAGATGCAATCGTTCAATCGCTTGTGCTACATACAGCAATGCCAGAGCATCACTGTATGCAGCAGAAATCATGATCTCCTTTGAAGCCTGGACACAGGATGAATTTCAAAGGAGCTCCATAATGATAGGCACGGAGGTCATCAACTTACCCCTGGCTGTTATGACAGTCCATCCTATACCCACGGTCATGTCAAGGGTATGCCGATAGGAGGAGAGAATTACAAGCACGCATGCCGTCACGTGTTTAATGCTACTGTCAGTGATTGACAGTGGCATTTAATAGGTTTACAATCATGGGAGGAGCACTGCTCCATCCGCAATTGTTAGCGACAGGGCCTGGCTGTAATACACAGCCATCACCTGCTATGTATGGAGCGGGCTTGCTACGTGAGCCCACTCCATACACCCGCTTGGGACTTGCACGATACATGCACGGCGGATGTCTTGAATGGGTTAAAAGCCTCCAAGTGTCTGGCTGTTAATTTTTTTTTTTACTTTAAGAAGATGCCAGTTCGGTGTTGAAAAGAGTTGATTAATAAAAAAAAGATTAGACTAAATATGTTTTGACTTACATAGAAGAGCTTTCTAGGCATGTTACTGACTATATTGTGCAAAGAGGAGAAAGAGGTAAGATTTTATGTTCACTATTGGAAAGGTGGATCCTGTGTTATGTATATATGGATCTTACTTTCATTGAATGCTATATGTGATGATAACAAGACTAATGAAGAGGGATTTCTACAAAGCAAGAAGCATTAGCCTAATATGAGACTCAGTGGTCAGGGTAAAAAATAGATCATTTTAGTTTGTTTTTAAATTATAGTTTAAAATAATTTTGAACATATAAAAAGAAATCACCAAAATGTATAAAAAATGTAACATAAAATTTTGATTCAATTCAAAGATCATCTTTGTCTTTGTTTTTTTTGGCTAGAAGACACTCACCCCCTACATGCAGCTATAAATAGGATGCTCTATTCTGTATAAGGCTGAGTTCACACGATGCGTTTTTCATGCGTTTCCACGGCGTTTTTGCAGTTGCGTAAACGCCGCGGAAACGCATGAAAAACGCATGGTAGAAGGGCAGCAATGTTCCCCAATGGAAATCCGCATGTGCTGTGCCCATGATGCGGATTTTTCCGCAGCGTAAACGCTGCGGTCAAAAATCCGCATCATGTCAATTAATTTTGCGGAAACGCTGCTCTTTTGCCGCCATTGACTTGCATTAGACCGCATGGAATCCGCATCACTGTATATGTTGATACGCTTTTCATGCGGTCTAATGTGCGGATGGTACCCGGGTGTGGATGAGAGGACTCTCATCCAGACCCAGGTACCATTAAAAAAAAAAGAATAAAATAAAAAATACATATATTCTCACCTTCTGACGGCCCGCGCAGCGCTCCTGCCGGCTTCCCGGGCACTTCGCGGTTGAATGAAGAAGGACCTTCGCTGACGTCAGAGTCATGTGACGGGTCACGTGACGCTGACGTCGGAAGGTCCTACAGTCTTCACTGCCGGCAGCCGGGACCGATGAAGCAGGACACCGGGGGCCATCAGAGGGTAACGTATAGATTTATTTTTTATTTTTTGACATTCACACACTATCAATCCATGCCGGTTGCATGGATTTATATAGTGTGAAGTTGACAAGCACTTTCCAAGTGATGCTAAAATCGCTTGGGAAGCGCTTGTCAACCCGCATGCGGAAATGAAAGTGAAGACCGCTTCATTTCCGCATGTCCCTGGCAGGAAACCGCATGTACAATCCGCATGCGTTTTTTCCTGCCAGAGAGATGCAGAAACGCTCAGGAAAAAATCCTGAGCATTTCTGCATCGTGTGCACATACCCTAATGGAGCATCCTATTAATAGGATGAATCAAAGTGAACAATTCCTTTGGACTCAATAGTATGCTAATAGATTAAATGTAAAATTATGGAATTTTTACCCAAAGTTTAATTAAACTAAGTCTAGTTGGGGTATTACTGGGAATATTAAGAAACTTTAAACATCTAAATAATCAATTTTGTTTGCTTTTATTAAATAATTTGTAGAAATACCCCATTGCTGTTAATGTTCATCGTTATAATTATACATAATTTCATTTTAATAAAAATGGTTTAGAAACTGGTGGGGAAACGATACAGTTTCATGTTATCTTGTATCCTACAGCATTGAATATTTCAAATGTTTGTTTTTGTAAGTAAACAAATACATACATATAAATACATGTGAGTGTGTGTATATATATACAGTATATATATATATATATATATATATATATATATACTTGTATTTAAAAAAAACTAAATATGTAAATTGATTAATATATATATATATATATATATATATATATATATATATACATTTACATATCATATTTTCCACTGAGATCTTCCTAAAAACAAATGTGTTTCCCTTTCCAATTGTCCTTTTATACACATTGATCTATTATCCCGTCTTATGGAGCTAAAGAATCAATGCAGGACATGAGAATTTCATTAGAACTCTGTATTCTTTTTCAGTACTAAGTACTGAGGTAAATCACCGCAGCGTATTCATTCCCTGCATGATAGCACCAATTGATCACTGTACATACATAAACCATGCTTAAAGATTGTATCATTTTACAGCCTCTAATGTATTTTGAATCACTCTCTCACCTAAAGTAAATGTTAAATAATAGTATTTTTTTATTTTGTTTTTAACATTTTTAAAAAGAAGACTGAGCGATAATTTGTGCTTAATAGAAAAAAATAAACATCACATATCATATATTTTTTTACTCTAATTAAGGAACTTGTTTTTGAAGATTGTTATTTTTCTTCAAATTATTTTTATCATACAATATTTTAATATTTTGTAGTGTGCAGTCAGAAAGATTCATCGGATCACTTTATAAAAAATATTAATAATGATATGAAAATCTGAGTGGTCTAACCATAATCATAGTTGCAAAATCTGTGTAAAGTTTTAAATGGTCACTGTATTACATTATTTACATTCTTTCTTTTTACATTTTGTTTTTTGCCTATTAAATAAATATCTCTCCATCTGTCTCGCTGTCAGTCTGTCTATCTATCTATCTATCCATCCATCTATCCATCCAGCTATCTATCTATCTATCTATCTATCTATCTATCTATCTATCTATCTATTATCTATCTATCTATCTATCTATCTATCTCATATCTATTTATATATTTTCTATCTATCTTTCTATTATCTATCTATCTATCTATCTATCTAACTATTATCTATCTATCTACCTACCTATCTAACTATCATCTATCTATCATATATTCTCTATCTGTTATCTATCTATCGATCTATCTATCTATCTACAGTATCTATCTATCCTTTTTATCTGTCCTCTTGTCTGTTTTTCTGTCTATTTATGAAATATATATCTACCTATCATCTGCCCTTTTTGTCTGTTGTCTATCTCTCTATCAAATATCTATCAATTTATCTATTTATCTATCAACTATCAAATATCTATCTATTTATTTCTCTATCATATATCAAATAGCTATCTCTCTATTTATCTATCTATCTATCTAACTATCTATCTATCTATTTATCTATCTATCATTCATCTAGCAAATATCTATCCTATCCTACATATCTATCCATCTATCTATCTATCTATCTATCTGTCCTTTTTATCTGTCCTCTTGTCTGTTTTTCTTTCTATTCATGAAATATCTACCTATCATCCTTCTTGTCCTTTTTGTCTATCTATCTATCTATCTATCTATCTATCTATCTATCTCTCTATCTATCTATCCTTTTTATCTTTTGTCTGTTTTTCTGTCTATTTCTGAAAAATATATCTACCTATCATCTGTCCTTCTTGTCTGTTGTCTATCTCTCTATGAAATATCTATCAATTTATATATCAACTATCAAATATCTATGTATTTATTTATCTATCATCTATCAAATATCTATCTCTCTATCTATTTATCTATCATCCATCTGTCAAATATCTATCCTATTCTATATATCTATCCATCCATCCATCTATCTATCTATCAAATGTCTGTCCTAATCTATCTATCTATCTATCTATCTTTCTATCTATCTATCTCTCTGTCCTTTTTTTCTGTCCTCTGGTCCGTCTGTCTATCTATATGTTCTAACAAACATCTATCTATTTAGCTATCTATTACCTTTCTCTATCTTTCCGCAGAGAAATTCATTGATAGTGTCTGCCTTCTGCAGTAGTATACAATCTGGGTAAATCTGATGTTTTTCTCCCCTTAGATTGGGGACTGCAAGCTGAGTGAGCTGATAACATCAACCATTTTAGTGTACTTGCTGTGTAAGAATAAAGAGGCAGTAATAGAAAGGGTGCTACCCTGGAGCAGGTTCAAGCTTGATATAGAAAGGGAGTCAAAGGCTCTCCTGAGAGCTGCTGTTTAGAGTTCACACTGCTTGCTGTGAAAAAAGCATCTTAAAATCCCATTCTGACAAAACTATAAGGAAAGTTCAGGCGTCAGGGCACTCACGGTAGGAAACTGATCAAATGTGTAGCATAATGAAATTTTCAGCAGAAATATCCTCCTTCTTATTTGAAAAGACAAATTATTAGCATTTTTAAACAATTTCAATATGTTTAATGAGTCAAGTTTAAGCTCAAACTGTTCCGCTTACTGAATAAAGTGCTAGGTCTGTAAACAGGAATCTTAAGTTACCCCAAGAGTACACTCATTTTAAATTTTACTTGAAAGCGGGATGTACGTTTATTACAATTTCAAACAAAATGCTAATGCCATTAAACAAATGAGGTTTAGGCAAATTAACTGCATTTTAATATTCTAAAAGCCTATGATATAGGACATTGTGTTACGAAACATTGGCTCGAAGTATCAGTTGCAAGTGGGATTTTCATTGCTCTGAATCTCAGGAGAATATTTGTAATTAGTATCATTTGCCTAATACTTCAGGTTAATTAGAATATTTAATTGAATAGCTGTAATCTTCAGAGATGACTATATTATGATCAAATTAGCACCATCACAGCACACGCTGATCGCTGCTGCAGCCTGGCTCACTTCTGCTAGCTATTCAGCCCTCTGGAGCGTTCAGCAACATAAGAAAAAATCTGTTTCTTACACTTTTGAATTTTAATGATCCATTTGAACTCTGCCATCAACATTTAATTATTCTAAAAAAAAAAAACCCAACCATGGCTCCCATATGGCATGTTGGCAAATACACTTGCCCACATTCAATTCTGCACCTCTCTGTTTTGTGAAAAGATTTAACATAAGCTTTTTTTTTCCAATCAGGACCTTTTTTTTTTATAGTGTTTGCAAATACAGAACACATGAAGATTCATGAAGAGGTTCTTAGGATACTGTTGAAGTGCTATTAGTAACAGAGGAATTGACCCTAACAATTTTCCGCTAGATTCATTCAGGTAATTTGCCTCCTGAATATATTGCTTTTAAAGTGAACCTGTCAGCAAAAAAAAAATGGTAACATGCAGGGAAATATAGTTTTTAAAAATTGGCAGCCTGGATGTTTGGCTGCAGGGAGAAAATGAAGTTATAGTCTTCCCACAACCACTCACTTTCAGTCATCAGGGCTGTGAGCAGTGAATGCACTGTAATCACACACCTGCTCCTTGACTGCACGTGTGCTGAGCAGGATGTCAGTCCAGGCGCAGAGGAAGGGGAAGTGGTTACTGTGTCCTCCCTGTTTAGTGAGCCTCGCTGCCGCCTCGATGATGAGAAGCGAGCTGCTGCAGGAAGAACAGAAAGGGGTATTCCCATCTCCAAGATCATTTCCCAATATGTAGTAGGTGTAATTATAATATTAGCAAATACCTCCAAATAGAAATTAATTATAGTTTTTTTGATTCGCTATGTCTCTTTCCTCATGTGCAGGCATTGCAGGACCATAGGTATCCATTGGGATAGGATCTTGGAGGTGGGATTACCCCTTTAACTTCATTTTCTCTCTGTAGCCACAATTCTGATTAGAATTATACATACAGTATGTTGAAATTGGTATTAATCTACACATTGAGACTAAGGTGCCATTTTTTTGTTTGCTAGATTTTTTTTTTTTATTTGCTGACAGGTTCCCTTTAATTAACATATGGCTTTTCTAAATATTGTGTACCTTTTTAATTAAGGAGGAATTTTGGCCCTTGTAATTTATGGTGTATTCATAAGGCACATCATAAAGGACTTATATCCAGAGGGTCCATTAGGACTGCCTCCTATCAGGGGAATAGAAATCACGCAAAATTATGGTCACTGACTCAAAAACGGATAAGAAAAAGCCTAAAGCATACATCCTGCTCTCTCTATATTATGGGAGGTACAGAAACTGCCAAGCCACTGTTTGTGTACACAATGGCTTTAATTATGAGAGAAGCAGACAGTGCCGGACTGCTACCCCTTCATTTTAATTTTCTTCTTGGTCACAACTGACTGTTCTGCTCGGTATAACTAAGGCCATTGGTCCCAGTGTCTCCAAGACAATGCTAGAGGTGGTTGTTTCTGTTACACCCGTATACTACAATAGTGATAAATAGTGATAAATTCATGATGAATGTATATTCATTGGTTATAGGGTTTCCAGGTCTTTTTCAAAGTCTGCTGTGGAAAGGGTTGCCTGTAAAAGAAGCAAAGAAGGCATACTTACCTCCAAAAACCCCTCCAGTATGGAGATGAAAATTCTTCTTGCTGGCCTATCAACTAGGGAAAAAAATATGAAAGCTATTCACATTGTAGGGCAGGGTAACAACTGACATTTTTTTATTTGCAATTTTGGCCACAAGGACCATCTTGGGATCTTTAGAAGAGCCTCAAGATAATATTATTCTATCTATCTATCTATCTATCTATCTATCTATCTATCTATCTATCTATCTATATACCTTCCTTAAAAGTACTTAGACTTTAGTGAACAAGAGCAAACAAAAATAGTATATATCTTAGGTCCCTAGAAATTGCATAAACAGAGCTGATATTCACATGGGTCTGAAAGTCACTCTCAGCTTGTTCTCATTGACTTTGCAAATATTGCATCATTAAAAGTGTCTGTAAAAGCCAGTAAGCAAGCTTGTGAATGTTTTGTTCTAATGTGTATTTTGCCTTAAAGGGAAACTGTCATGTAAAATAATACCATTAGCCTGCAGATATGAGGTTAATCTGCAGATTAATAGCATTCTGAGACAATGTGGAGCCCGCACTGAGAGCCCCGCTGCCGGGTGGAAATTAACTTTATTCCTCCAGTCAAGATTGCCAGCCCTATGATTAAAAGAGGGAGCCTGGCGGGAGGAATAAAGTTAATTTCCTCTTGGTAGCGGGGCTCTCAGGGTAGGCACCAAATGGTGTCAGAACTAGAGATGAGCGTTGTTCTACTCGAACTGTTCGCCAATCTCAAATTCGAGCTGTTTTGGGCGGTGTTCGAGCCGTTCGGCGAACACGAACAATTTGAGAAAAATTCGGCTGTTCGAGGTTATGTTCGATAACTGTTCGTGCACCAAAATCATAGCTGGATTTTTTCTCAGTAATGATGAAAATTAATGTTAATACGCAGTTTGAGTGTACAGCGGGGTGGGGGGAGGGGCACGGGATGGATCTCTGCAGGAACAATGAAGATCTCCATTTTTTTTTCTCTTTCCCGCATTTGCAGTGGGGAGGTGCAATCTGTCAGCCTATCAGCAGCGCACACACGGAGCGAAGTGCTTTTTTTCACACAAGCAAGGGCATGTGTCATTGGCAGTGTATGTCACATGTCCTTGCCCTATAAGACCAAGCCATTTTCCCCGTCGCCACCATTTTCTCACTGCTGCAGCTGCGTGTTAGACGGCACCGCTGTTGCTGTGTGCGCTATACCTTGTTAATTTCAAGCCAATTTTCGCACAAATCTACAGATAGCTTGGGAGAAGGGAATAGTTGTGATTGCAGTCCTTTTAAGGACTAGGTTACAGCATTTCCTACGACTTTTATCAGGGAGGTCTGTGCTCTTAAATAGATAGGTTGTGGGAGTAAAGACTAATTGTAATTGGAGTCCTTTTCAGGACTAGGTTACATCAGTTCCTATCAGTTTTTGCCAGGCAGGTCTGTGCCAGTGCTGTGCAAGTTTTTTTCACAGCATTTGGCTGAATCTAGCAAAGCTAATCCTTTTTGGCCTATTGCAGAGTGTGTTAGTCAGTGGAGTAGCCTATCTGTGTTGCAAGATATACCACCTGTGTATAGAATACCAATTTTTTTACTGCACCTAGTGAAGTAAAATCTTTTGGGCATAGCATCATTCTATTAGTCCATCTATACTGACCTCCATCAGGTTGCAAATTAAAACTAATTTTTATCTGCATCTACAGTACCTCTGAAAAAATATTTGGGCTTCTACCTGTGTGTGGGACTTGTTGTATTAGTCCATCTATACTGACCTCCATCAGGTTGCAAACTGAATATATTTTTTTCCTGCATCTACCTCTGAAAAAATATTGGGCTTCTAGCTGTGTGTGGGTCTTGTTCTATTAATCCATCTATACTGACCTCCATCAGGTTTCAAACTGAATATAATTTTTTTCTGCATCTAGCTCTGAAAAAATATTTGGCCTTCTAGTAGTGTGTCGGACTTTGTCTATTAGTCCATCTATACTGACCTCCATCAGGTTGCAAACTGAATATAATTTTTTTCTGCATCTAGCTCTGAAAAAATATTTGGCCTTCTAGTAGTGTGTCGGACTTTCTCTATTAGTCCATCTATACTGACCTCCATCAGGTTGCAAATTAAAACTAATTTTTATCTGCATCTACAGTACCTCTGAAAAAATATTTGGGCTTCTAGCTGTGTGTGGGACTTGTTGTATTAGTCGATCTATACTGACCTCCATCAGGTTGCAAACTGAATATATTTTTTTCTGCATCTACCTCTGAAAAAATATTGGGCTTCTAGCTGTGTGTGGGACTTGTTGTATTAGTCCATCTATACTGACCTCCATCAGGTTGCAAACTGAATATATTTTTTTCCTGCATCTACCTCTGAAAAAATATTGGGCTTCTAGCTGTGTGTGGGTCTTGTTCTATTAATCCATCTATACTGACCTCCATCAGGTTGCAAATTCAAAATATTTTTTTTCTGCATCTAACCCAGCCAATAGTTTTGGCCTAATACCACAGTTTGGCCACTCAGCTCTGCTCGGTTACCATCCATTGTTTGTTTGTGCAAACAACTCCAGAGTTGTGAATTAGTTAACCACCAAAATGAGTGGAAAAAGGCCTGCTGCTGGTGGAAAGGGGAATAGGCGTGTTGGGAAGGGGAAAAAAGGTTGTGTCCGTGGGGTAGGTGTTAAAGCAACAGTAACATCTGCAGAAGAAAGACCATCTTCCAGCCAAACTAAAATGTCTACTTCTTTTAGCGGACAATGTGATAAGATCCCTTTCTTACGGCCACGCCAATCGCTACAAATTCCAGATGAGGCACAAAAACAGCAGGTGCTTCAACGGATATCAAGTGCTCCTTTAAGTGGGCTCTCCTCCACATCAACTTCAACATCACAAATACTCCAGTCCTCAAAGGTGTCACTCAAATCGCACTTGCTTCCTCACAGCTCCCAAATCTCCAGCTGCCCGTCTGAGTATGAGGTAGAACAGATGGTTGAGTCTGCAGAGCTGTTTACTCATATTATAGCCTGGGAATCAGAGGTCGACTCCAGCGCTTCTGTGAATCCAGACGAGGAAATGATCTGCACTGATGCCCAGAATCTTTATGAGTCGGATCCAGGACCAGACGCAGAAGGTTCTGACCATAATGTAGACCCTCATTCCCAAACTGTAACTCCTGTTGGTGGAGACAATGAGGAAGACGATGATAAGACTCAAATACCTGATTGGAGCGACAACTTTAGTTTTTTGTCAGGGCAGGAACAGGTTGGCTCTGAGGACGACGGGTGTGATAACGCACAGGGTGATGATGATGAGGTCGGAGATCCCACTTACTGTCAACCCACAGTCAGCCAAGAGATGAGGTCAGCAGAGGAGGTGGAGGAAGATGCTAGTGACGACGAGGTCAGGTTGCGCCTTCCTGGACAGAGACGTAGTACTGGAAGCACGTCAACAACTGCATCCTCAAACACAACTCTGCCTCTCACCACAAGTCGTGGTGGCTCTTCAGGTCACATGGGTGCTAAGCCTTGCATAGCCTGGGCATTTTTTCAGATCGATAAAGATGACCCAACTCGTGTTATCTGTAACATTTGTCAGCAAAAGCTAAGTAGAGGCCAAAAAATACATAGTTTGAGTACTTCATGCATGAACCGGCACATGGACATGAAGCATAAGTTGCAGTGGGAAGCTCAGTGTGCTACAATGCGGCCTAGCCGGCCGGGCCAACCACCGTCTGCCATATCTTGTGCATCCGCGGCCTCTTCATCCTCTGTGACTGGGGGGACAGCAGTCACACCTGTTTTGGGGCGCAGACCTGCCACCTCTTTACCCGCAACAGCCAGCGTGATTGGCAGGTCATCATTTTCTTTGGAGGTGGTAACACCAGCTGGTGTTGAGCGCTGTCCGACATCGATAGCACCACCTTTGGATCAAGGCAACCTAACATGTCCGCCTGCATCTTCCTCACAGACCGGCAGTTTGCCGGGGACACCCTTATCAACCTCGTCTAAGCACAATAGCCAGCCCTCGGTCCCTCAGATGTGGACAAGTAAAAGACCATTTCCTCCTAGCCATGAGAAAGCTAAGAGGTTGAATTTCACCATCTGCAAGCTCTTGGCTACAGAAATGCTGCCTTTCCGCCTGGTGGACACAGAGGATTTTCGAGACCTTATGTCCGTCGCAGTGCCCCAGTACCAGATGCCCAGTCGGCACTACTACTCAAAGAAAGGTGTGCCTGCGCTCCACCAGCATGTCGCACATAACATCACCGCTTCTTTGAGAAACTCTGTGTGTGACAGGGTGCATTTCACCACAGACACTTGGACGAGTAGGCATGGACAGGGGCGTTACATGTCGCTGACTGGGCACTGGGTAACTATGGTGACAGCAGGACAAGGGGCTGCTGTCCAAGTCTTGCCGTCCCCACGAGTTGTGCGTCAATCCTCTTTATGTCAAAGTTCCTCCACTGCTTCTGCTTCCTCAGCCTCCTCTCGGTCTTCCACCTGCACCCAAAGCCTGTCTGGTCATGCCACAAGCTTTCTAACTGCGCAGAAGGGATCCTGCACACCTCCTTACTATGCTGGCAGTAGGGCTCAACGTCATCAGGCGGTTTTTACATTGAAATGTCTGGGAAATGTGAGTCACACAGCTGAGGAGTTGTGGTCAGCTCTGGAGAACCAATTTCATGAATGGTTGTCTCCACTGGACCTGAAACCAGGGAAGGCCGTGTGCGACAATGCTGCAAACCTGGGTGCGGCCCTTCGCCGGGGCAATGTCACACACGTGCCTTGTATGGCTCACGTGTTGAACCTGGTTGTCCAGCAATTTTTAGCCCACTATCCCAGACTAGATGGCCTTCTGCAGAGGGCACGGTCGCTGTGTGCTCACTTCCGCCGTTCGCATCCCGCAGCTCAGCGACTTACATCTCTACAGAAGTCGTTGGGCCTGCCACTTCACCGGCTAAAATGCGATGTGCCTACCCGGTGGAATTCAACTCTGCACATGTTGCAGCGACTGTGGCAGCTCCGACAAGCCCTGGTGCAATACGTTCTGACGTATAGCCTGGGCCAACGAGATTCAGAGGTGGGGCAAATCACGCTGGAGGAGTGGTCTCAGATCAGGGACCTATGCACCCTTCTGCACAGTTTTGAAATGGCGACGAAGATGTTTAGTGCTGACGATGCCATTATCAGCATGACTATTCCGGTGATTTACATGCTGGAGCACATGTTAAACAGAATTCGGAGTCAGGTGGTGGCACAAGAGGAGGTGGAGGAAGTAGAGGAGGAGGAGTTGTATGCGGAAGGGCTAACATCTGCAAGGTCCAGACGGTCGGCAGCACCAAGGCGGCAGGCATGTGAGGGTGGAGGAGATGGTTTTACCAGGGCGCATGGTAGCAGCCAAACTAGTGAGGAATGTGCAGGAGCCCAGGAAGAAGTGGAGGACGAACTGATGGAAGACTCATCAGATGAGGGAGACCTTGATCACATTTCTGTTGTGCGAGGTTGGGGGGAGATGACAGAGGAAGGAAGCATGATTGTTACCTCGCCACCAACACAACAGGGACTTGGTGCTCCTGGATGCGCAACACACATGAGTGCCTTCTTGCTGCACTACCTGCAACATGACACTCGAATTGTGAGAATTAGAAATAATCCTGACTACTGGGTTGCCACACTGTTAGATCCCCGGTACAAAAGTAAATTTGCAGAAATTATTCCTGCCATAGAAAGGGATGCACGCATGCAGGAGTATCAGCAGAGACTGTTGCAGAATCTTACATGTGCTTTTCCACAAAATACCAGTGGTGCACGTAGTGAATCTCACAGTTCCAACTTGCCAACCGTGGGACCGTCAAGTGTTCAGCACTCAAACCGTAACAGAACCACAGTATCTGCTGGTAACATCAATTTTGCGGAATCATTTCACCACTTTTTTAGCCCATCCATTGCAAGGCCACAGGAGACAAGAAGTCTGACACATAGTCAACGCCTAGAGACGATGGTACAGGAGTATCTCCAAGTAAACATTGAAGCCACGACTGTGTCACTGGACCCTTGCTCTTTTTGGGCTTCCAATCTGGATAAATGGCCGGAGCTAGCCACTTACGCCTTGGAGATCTTGTCATGCCCCGCAGCCAGCGTTCTGTCTGAACGTGTGTTCAGCGCTGCTGGTGGTGTGCTGACAGATAAGCGCACGCGGCTCTCCACTGATAATGTAGACAGACTCACGTTCATAAAGATGAACAAATCATGGATCCGAAACGACTTTTGGACCCCTGTGTCATCCTGGGGAGAGTAAAAGCTTGATGATGGTTAAAATCACCCTACCAACCGTTTTAAGCTTTCAAATTACTAATCATGTTTATATGTATCTTGACTGGAAAATAATTTGGGCTTTGTAGCAGTGTGCAGCACTGATCCTATTAGGCCATCTATACTAAAGCTTCACCAGATTTAAAATTAAAAATAATTTTTAGCTGCATCTAGCCCGGCAATTAATTTTGGGGCTCCGAGATGCGCAAGGCACATAAGTGCCTTCTTGCTGCACTACCTGCAGCATGACCCTCATATTGTCAGAATTCGAAGTAATCATGACTACTGGGTTGCCACACTCTTAGATCCCCCAAACTTTTCGATCAACCTTTTCATTTTAATAAAGACCAAAAAAATGGTCATTTTTGAAATTATAAGCATTAGCAGGTTGTTAGAAACTGAAATCAAACAGTTTTCAACTCAAAACTTTATTCTAGGTGATGTTACATTTTCACATAGGACCCCTTGTTCGAAAGGAGCTTCTGAACTCTCTCGTCCATTGAATTTGTCAGGTTTTGGATGGTTTCTGCTTCAATTGTTTTGCATGAGGACAGAATACCCTCCCAGAGCTGTTGCTTAGATGTGAACTGCCTCCCGCCAACATAGACACTCCTTTTAATGATGCTCCAAAGGTTCTGAATGGGGTAGAGGTCAGGGGAGCATGGGGGTCACACCATAACTTTGTCCCCTTTTATGCCCATATCAGCCAGAGATGCAGATGTTTTATGTGCAGCATGAGATGGTGCATTATCATGCAGAAAAATGATCTTGCTGTGAAATACACGGTTCTTCTTCTTGAACCATGGCAGGAAGTGCTGTTTGAGAAAATCCACATACATTATGGAGTTCATCTTTAGCGCCTTCAGGGATCCTAAAGGGGCCGACAATCTCTCTCCCCATGATTCCAGCCCAAAACATTACTCCACCTCCTCCTTGTTGGCGCTGTAGCCGTGTTTGCGTGGGGTGTCCATCAACCAGCCATCCTCCACTCCATCCATCTGGACCATCGAGCGCTGCACGGCACTCATCCGTGAACAAAACAGTTTTGAAATCAGTCTTCATGTAATGTTTGGCCCACTGGAGCCGTTTCTGCTTGTGTGAAGTGGATAGAGGAGGTCGACAGGATGGCGAATGCACAGCTGCAAACCTCTGAAGGACCCTGCATCTTGTTGTTCGGGGGACGTTGGAGGCACAAGCAGCTTCAAAAACTTGTCTGCTGCTATGACAAGGCTTTTTTGCCGCTGCTCTTTCAACCTGATGTAATTGCCTGTAGGAAAGAGTCCTCAATTTGCCCTTATCAGCACGCACACGTGTGTACTGTGAATCAGCTACATACTTCTTGATTGCCAAGACACTTCATCCTGATCATCGCACAATGTTGATTGTAGTCATGCCTTGACCTAAACACTCCACAATTTGTTGCTTCTCAGCAGCCGACACATCCTTTTTCTTTCCCATTTTGGCAGAAAATGTAGGCTGCTTAATAATGTGAGAGAGCCTTCTTAAGTAGTCTTGCCTTTCATTGGACACACCTGCCAAACTAATTAGCACAGGTGTCTGCAATTGCTTACAGTGATATAAGGAGCCCTGACACACATCACCATCAATGAGTTTAACTGACAAACAAACAAATTCTTCCCTTATCACTCCTAAACACTTTTTGCATAATAATTTGGAACGCAGTGTACATGTGCTTTTCCACAAAACACCAGTGGTTCACGTAGTGAATCTTACAGTTCTAACTTGCCAACTGTGGTCTGTATGGAGTTGTTCAATAAAGGGCCCAAAATTAAGATAACATAGATGGGAGAGGTCTCTATGAATAGGAATCCTAAGTATTTGATACCCTGTGAGGGCCAGGCAAAGGGAAAGTTGGACTGGATGGAATCCTATATGGATTTGGGGAGGGAGACATTGAGGGCCTCAGACTTCGCTGCATTGATTTTAAAATTTTACCATGTAACAAAGTGATCTATTTCAGCCATAACAGCATGGATGGATATATGTGATTGAGTGATATATACTAGGACATCATCAGCAAATAGAGAGCACTTGTACTCGGTGCCTCCCACCTCAATCCACCTAATATTGGGGTTATGGCGAATTGATGAGAGCAGGTGCTCCGTCACTAGGATGTATAAGAGAGGGGACAGAGGACATCACTGCCTTGTCCCATTGGTGATTGTGAAAGGTGATGAAAATGTTCTGACGCACCCCCTGGGCCTTGGGACACCCGGAGCCGGACCCTTTTTGGTGGATGCTGGTGGTTGTAGTCTTCGTGGCGGCGACCCGGTTCCGTGGCTCAGGGCGGTCAAACCAGTGGCGGAACTATTTATGTGGTTTTGATGTTTAAATGTCCGACTACGCCACCCGTGGATTGCGGTCAGAGTTTACCGCCGCTACAGGGCAGACCGCTGAAGCTGGTGTTGTGGGTGCAGCAGAGCGTAGCATAACTCCCCATGGGAGGAGTATAGCCTCAGGGCAGTGTATGCGGAGGATGGGGGTGATGGTGCAGGGCAGCAGCAGTAACGACACGGAGTCAGTGATGCAGTTCAGGGCCTTTACTCACAGTTCTTATTATCCAGACCATGTCTGCAGGTAACGGCTGCCCACGTCGTACTGTGCTCACCAGGTGAGGGGCTCAGACAACTCCCAGATATCTTTGGAGCAATTCACAGGACCCCCTTTGTGTGTCCTTTGTCTGGCCTTTCTTACCAACACTTCTGTCCGGCTGCCTCGGGCCTCCTCTTGGTAAACTTGGCGCCAGTTTCCCTGACCCTATGTGGTGCCTTCCTAGCGGGTGTAGCAAGGGGCTGCGCCACATAAAATGTCAGAGCCTCCGGTTTCTAGCTGAGGGTCGTTTCCTGCCTCCACTAGTTCAGGGACCGGTCTCCCCCTTTGGCCTGACCCCTCCACGCAGGTGGATTCGGGCGTGCGGTGGCGACTCGCCCGTCCGCACCCCTGGGATCCCTTCATTCCTCGTTCCTGGAGCCTTCTCCGCTCCTCTTCCTTCCTTCTCCCTCTTCCAGGCCTGGGCCTCTGTTACTAGGCCCGCCTCCGGAGCAGAGCTCATGCAGAGCCCCTGCTCCCTGCCACTTCTGCTCAGACTTCTCTGCACTGAACTAAGATGGTGCCCACCTTTTATACTCCCTTCTCAATGCACCCAGGAACTGCTTCCTCCCTGCTCCTGCACTACAGGGTTCCCCTTCCTCAGTGTTCCCTCCCCCCACTCCAGCCAGGGACAGGGACTGTCGTGCCCATCTCAGGGGCATATTGGTCGCCCTGCCCCACGGCAATGTGGTGTAATGCATGCAGGTGTCGGGTCCTGATCCACACTCCATCCTTACCTGAGAGTGAGATATCACACCTCTGGGTGAGGTGCAATACGTCTGTAGCAACCGAGCCCCTAGACCCCTACCCCAAGCTTTTTAAGAGAATCATATATGGCGTGCCAGGAGACTCTATGGAATGCTTTCTCAGCATCCAACGAGAGTATCTAATTACAAATTTTTAACTGCATCTAGCCCAGGAAATACTTTGTGCCTAGTAGCAGTGTCTGCTAGTCAGCGGATTATCCCGGCTGTTAAGCAAGCTGCACCACCTGTAGTTTAGACACTTAAATTTTTCAAAGGAAATGCTTCGGGACCATGGGATACTTAGTGAAGAGCATCAGGAGGCACCCCAAGGCATAGGGGCTGGGACTGGCAGTAGGATGCCTTGCGGTGGACAGCCGAGCTCGATCCTTATAAAAGCTTTTTAACTGCAGCAGCTTTAGTGGACGCTACTGTAGCTGGAATTACCGCGGCTGCTGGCATGAGACTTGCCCTCCAATAGATCCTTGTAAATGGATTTAAAGTGTATTCATTCAAATTAGAGAGACAATTTAAATTAAAAAGCTTAGAGCTGCCTCCACCACAGGGGGGCTCGCTCGACCCACCAGCGGACAGGCACCAGTATTGGGAGAGGGGGGCTGGCCGTCAGGGTTCACCGCGGCTCTGGCACAAACCCGGCGACACGGAGGTGGCACGGGCAGGAGCGGACTGGCCGTGTCGGCTTCTCACTTTTTGGATTTTAGAAGGGCATGACATGCCTATATCTGTGTCTCCCCCTCCTTTTACTCCTCCACCTCTTTTATTTTCGCATGACTATATGTACTTGTCACTTTTCCATGTGTTAGTTATGTCTTCTGAGCAGTTTGTCAGCTTTTGCACACCTTTGAAGGTGTTTTCTATGTGTTTCTATGTGTTTTTGTTTGCCTGCCATTGGTTTTAATGGTGTTCGAAGGTGTTCGACGAACAGTTCGACGAACAGTTCGGCGAACACACGGGTGTTCGACGAACCGAACCGAACTCGAACACTACGGGGGTGGCTCAACACTAGTCAGAACTCTATTAATCTGCCTATTAACCACATATCTGCAGATTATTAATGTAATTTTACATGACTGGTTCCATTTAAGTATGTCACTAGAGATGTAATGACTTTGTGTTCAGGGTTTTTCGAAAGAAGTTGAAAAAAACAGTCAAAAAAAGCAAAAAAAATGTGAATTGCTTGTTTTATGCATCCATCTCTCAAAAAATTACATAATTTTACTTTTCCCCAAAACAAATGCTGCAACAAAAATCCAGCTCATTCTACAAAAACCAAGTCTTCTCTATGCCAAGAGAGCACAAAACAAAAAAAAGATGGGATTTGTAATATCATATCACAAAAAAGACATTTTTCACTAAAACCTGTTTTCTGCTATGTAAAAGTATGGGAAAGTAAAAAATATAGATATATACTTATGTGTTGGAACAATTACACCAATACCAAAAAAGTAAGTTGTTTTTTTTTGCATAGTAAACCGTGGAAATTATAGGACAAAAACAGCAGCAAAAAAGTTGAATCTTTTTCATCCTCACCCTTACCCCTTACCCCAAAGATAATATCAAAAAAGAAGCAAGACAAAAATATATCTCATACCCTACCATAATTATATATAAATGTAAAGCAAAATTGCATAATAAATATAGGGTACTTAGTGAACTATGTTTGATCAAAAAAAGTATACAAGCCGTCCCACCAGCGGCAAGGTGACCCTAAATTGGGACGGTACCTATACTGCCTATATTAAAAACCTTACTGTATATCAAAGTTGAAGTAATGCATATAAAAGGGTAGACAAATAGGACCGGGTCCCAACTCCAGACCACCTAGGTCCGTGGTAAGCTACATATATACCAATCAGCTCAACAAAGGGCATGCCACACCCTTAAATTGCACAGAATGCAAACAAGTCAAAAAACCAGACAATGTGAACTGAGGTCTAAGATGGCAGACATACAAGAAACAGAGGCATGTTCACACTAGCAAAAAAGAAGCAAGACAAAAATATATCTCATACCCTACCATAATTATATATAAATGTAAAGCAAAATTGCATAATAAATATAGGGTACTTAGTGAACTATTTTTGATCAAAAAAAGTATACAAGCCGTCCCACCAGCGGCAAGGTGACCCTAAATTGGGACGGTACCTATACTGCCTATATTAAAAACCTTACTGTATATCAAAGTTGAAGTAATGCATATAAAAGGGTAGACAAATAGGACCGGGTCCCAACTCCAGACCACCTAGGCCCGTGGTAAGCTACATATATACCAATCAGCTCAACAAAGGGCATGCCACACCCTTAAATTGCACAGAATGCAAACAAGTCAAAAAACCAGACAATGTGAACTGAGGTCTAAGATGGCAGACATACAAGAAACAGAGGCATGTTCACACTAGCAAAAAAGAAGCAAGACAAAAATATATCTCATACCCTACCATAATTATATATAAATGTAATGCAAAATTGCATAATAAATATAGGGTACTTAGTGAACTATTTTTGATCAAAAAAAGTATACAAGCCGTCCCACCAGCGGCAAGGTGACCCTAAATTGGGACGGTACCTTTACTGCCTATATTAAAAACCTTACTGTATATCAAAGTTGAAGTAATGCATATAAAAGGGTAGACAAATAGGACCGGGTCCCAACTCCAGACCACCTAGGCCCGTGGTAAGCTACATATATACCAATCAGCTCAACAAAGGGCATGCCACACCCTTAAATTGCACAGAATGCAAACAAGTCAAAAAAACAGACAATGTGAACTGAGGTCTAAGATGGCAGACATACAAGAAACAGAGGCATGTTCACACTAGCAAAAAAGAAGCAAGACAAAAATATATCTCATACCCTACCATAATTATATATAAATGTAAAGCAAAATTGCATAATAAATATAGGGTACTTAGTGAACTATTTTTGATCAAAAAAAGTATACAAGCCGTCCCACCAGCGGCAAGGTGACCCTAAATTGGGACGGTACCTATACTGCCTATATTAAAAACCTTACTGTATATCAAAGTTGAAGTAATGCATATAAAAGGGTAGACAAATAGGACCGGGTCCCAACTCCAGACCACCTAGGCCCGTGGTAAGCTACATATATACCAATCAGCTCAACAAAGGGCATGCCACACCCTTAAATTGCACAGAATGCAAACAAGTCAAAAAACCAGACAATGTGAACTGAGGTCTAAGATGGCAGACATACAAGAAACAGAGGCATGTTCACACTAGCAAAAAAGAAGCAAGACAAAAATATATCTCATACCCTACCATAATTATATATAAATGTAAAGCAAAATTGCATAATAAATATAGGGTACTTAGTGAACTATTTTTGATCAAAAAAAGTATACAAGCCGTCCCACAAGCGGCAAGGTGACCCTAAATTGGGACGGTACCTATACTGCCTATATTAAAAACCTTACTGTATATCAAAGTTGAAGTAATGCATATAAAAGGGTAGACAAATAGGACCGGGTCCCAACTCCAGACCACCTAGGCCCGTGGTAAGCTACATATATACCAATCAGCTCAACAAAGGGCATGCCACACCCTTAAATTGCACAGAATGCAAACAAGTCAAAAAACCAGACAATGTGAACTGAGGTCTAAGATGGCAGACATACAAGAAACAGAGGCATGTTCAGACTAGCAAAAAAGAAGCAAGACAAAAATATATCTCATACCCTACCATAATTATATATAAATGTAAAGCAAAATTGCATAATAAATATAGGGTACTTAGTGAACTATTTTTGATCAAAAAAAGTATACAAGCCGTCCCACCAGCGGCAAGGTAACCCTAAATTGGGACGGTACCTATACTGCCTATATTAAAAACCTTACTGTATATCAAAGTTGAAGTAATGCATATAAAAGGGTAGACAAAGAGGACCGGGTCCCAACTCCAGACAACCTAGGCCCGTGGTAAGCTACATATATACCAATCAGCTCAACAAAGGGCATGCCACACCCTTAAATTGCACAGAATGCAAACAAGTCAAAAAAACAGACAATGTGAACTGAGGTCTAAGATGGCAGACATACAAGAAACAGAGGCATGTTCACACTAGCAAAAAAGAAGCAAGACAAAAATATATCTCATACCCTACCATAATTATATATAAATGTAAAGCAAAATTGCATAATAAATATAGGGTACTTAGTGAACTATTTTTGATCAAAAAAAGTATACAAGCCGTCCCACCAGCGGCAAGGTGACCCTAAATTGGGACGGTACCTATACTGCCTATATTAAAATCCTTACTGTATATCAAAGTTGAAGTAATGCATATAAAAGGGTAGACAAATAGGACCGGGTCCCAACTCCAGACCACCTAGGCCCGTGGTAAGCTACATATATACCAATCAGCTCAACAAAGGGCATGCCACACCCTTAAATTGCACAGAATGCAAACAAGTCAAAAAACCAGACAATGTGAACTGAGGTCTAAGATGGCAGACATACAAGAAACAGAGGCATGTTCACACTAGCAAAAAAGAAGCAAGACAAAAATATCTCTCATACCCTACCATAATTATATATAAATGTAAAGCAAAATTGCATAATAAATATAGGGTACTTAGTGAACTATTTTTGATCAAAAAAAGTATACAAGCCGTCCCACCAGCGGCAAGGTGACCCTAAATTGGGACGGTACCTATACTGCCTATATTAAAAACCTTACTGTATATCAAAGTTGAAGTAATGCATATAAAAGGGTAGACAAATAGGACCGGGTCCCAACTCCAGACCACCTAGGCCCGTGGTAAGCTACATATATACCAATCAGCTCAACAAAGGGCATGCCACACCCTTAAATTGCACAGAATGCAAACAAGTCAAAAAACCAGACAATGTGAACTGAGGTCTAAGATGGCAGACATACAAGAAACAGAGGCATGTTCACACTAGCAAAAAAGAAGCAAGACAAAAATATATCTCATACCCTACCATAATTATATATAAATGTAAAGCAAAATTGCATAATAAATATAGGGTACTTAGTGAACTATTTTTGATCAAAAAAAGTATACAAGCCGTCCCACCAGCGGCAAGGTGACCCTAAATTGGGACGGTACCTATACTGCCTATATTAAAAACCTTACTGTATATCAAAGTTGAAGTAATGCATATAAAAGGGTAGACAAATAGGACTGGGTCCCATCTCCAGACCACCTAGGCCCGTGGTAAGCTACATATATACCAATCAGCTCAACAAAGGGCATGCCACACCCTTAAATTGCACAGAATGCAAACAAGTCAAAAAACCAGACAATGTGAACTGAGGTCTAAGATGGCAGACATACAAGAAACAGAGGCATGTTCACACTAGCAAAAAAGAAGCAAGACAAAAATATATCTCATACCCTACCATAATTATATATAAATGTAAAGCAAAATTGCATAATAAATATAGGGTACTTAGTGAACTATTTTTGATCAAAAAAAGTATACAAGCCGTCCCACCAGCGGCAAGGTGACCCTAAATTGGGACGGTACCTATACTGCCTATATTAAAAACCTTACTGTATATCAAAGTTGAAGTAATGCATATAAAAGGACAGACAAATAGGACCGGGTCCCAACTCCAGACCACCTAGGCCCGTGGTAAGCTACATATATACCAATCAGCTCAACAAAGGGCATGCCACACCCTTAAATTGCACAGAATGCAAACAAGTCAAAAAACCAGACAATGTGAACTGAGGTCTAAGATGGCAGACATACAAGAAACAGAGGCATGTTCACACTAGCAAAAAAGAAGCAAGACAAAAATATATCTCATACCCTACCATAATTATATATAAATGTAAAGCAAAATTGCATAATAAATATAGGGTACTTAGTGAACTATTTTTGATCAAAAAAAGTATACAAGCCGTCCCACCAGCGGCAAGGTGACCCTAAATTGGGACGGTACCTATACTGCCTATATTAAAAACCTTACTGTATATCAAAGTTGAAGTAATGCATATAAAAGGGTAGACAAATAGGACCGGGTCCCAACTCCAGACCACCTAGGCCCGTGGTGTTGAGCTGATTGGTATATATGTAGCTTACCACGGGCCTAGGTGGTCTGGAGTTGGGACCCGGTCCTATTTGTCTACCCTTTTATATGCATTACTTCAACTTTGATATACAGTAAGGTTTTTAATATAGGCAGTATAGGTACCGTCCCAATTTAGGGTCACCTTGCCGCTGGTGGGACGGCTTGTATACTTTTTTTGATCAAAAATAGTTCACTAAGTACCCTATATTTATTATGCAATTTTGCTTTACATTTATATATAATTATGGTAGGGTATGAGATATATTTTTGTCTTGCTTCTTTTTTGCTAGTGTGAACATGCCTCTGTTTCTTGTATGTCTGCCATCTTAGACCTCAGTTCACATTGTCTGGTTTTTTGACTTGTTTGCATTCTGTGCAATTTAAGGGTGTGGCATGCCCTTTGTTGAGCTGATTGGTATATATGTAGCTTACCACGGGCCTAGGTGGTCTGGAGTTGGGACCCGGTCCTATTTGTCTACCCTTTTATATGCATTACTTCAACTTTGATATACAGTAAGGTTTTTAATATAGGCAGTATAGGTACCGTCCCAATTTAGGGTCACCTTGCCGCTGGTGGGACGGCTTGTATACTTTTTTTGATCAAAAATAGTTCACTAAGTACCCTATATTTATTATGCAATTTTGCTTTACATTTATATATAATTATGGTAGGGTATGAGATATATTTTTGTCTTGCTTCTTTTTTGCTAGTGTGAACATGCCTCTGTTTCTTGTATGTCTGCCATCTTAGACCTCAGTTCACATTGTCTGGTTTTTTGACTTGTTTGCATTCTGTGCAATTTAAGGGTGTGGCATGCCCTTTGTTGAGCTGATTGGTATATATGTAGCTTACCACGGGCCTAGGTGGTCTGGAGTTGGGACCCGGTCCTATTTGTCTACCCTTTTATATGCATTACTTCAACTTTGATATACAGTAAGGTTTTTAATATAGGCAGTATAGGTACCGTCCCAATTTAGGGTCACCTTGCCGCTGGTGGGACGGCTTGTATACTTTTTTTGATCAAAAATAGTTCACTAAGTACCCTATATTTATTATGCAATTTTGCTTTACATTTATATATAATTATGGTAGGGTATGAGATATATTTTTGTCTTGCTTCTTTTTTGCTAGTGTGAACATGCCTCTGTTTCTTGTATGTCTGCCATCTTAGACCTCAGTTCACATTGTCTGGTTTTTTGACTTGTTTGCATTCTGTGCAATTTAAGGGTGTGGCATGCCCTTTGTTGAGCTGATTGGTATATATGTAACTTACCACGGGCCTAGGTGGTCTGGAGTTGGGACCCGGTCCTATTTGTCTACCCTTTTATATGCATTACTTCAACTTTGATATACAGTAAGGTTTTTAATATAGGCAGTATAGGTACCGTCCCAATTTAGGGTCACCTTGCCGCTGGTGGGACGGCTTGTATACTTTTTTTGATCAAAAATAGTTCACTAAGTACCCTATATTTATTATGCAATTTTGCTTTACATTTATATATAATTATGGTAGGGTATGAGATATATTTTTGTCTTGCTTCTTTTTTGCTAGTGTGAACATGCCTCTGTTTCTTGTATGTCTGCCATCTTAGACCTCAGTTCACATTGTCTGGCCCAAAGATAATATGTATCCAAAAGGTAGAAAAAAAATGAAAAGAGTAATCTCTCTTGTAATGATTAAAAACCAAGTAGAAGAAAAAAATCTTGATCATATTAGTGAACTTTAATGACTAATGCATCGCTTGCATAGGCTTATTCGAGTTGTTTTTTAAATATTTATTATTTATTGTTCCAAAACTCCCCAAAAAATCTAAAACAGTTTTTTTTTTTTAATTTTTTTTTAAATAAACCAACAGCAACATTCCAATATAATATTTAAGGGTAGCGCTCCCAAGCTTTAATCCCTTCCCAACATCTGCCATAAGTGTAAGTGCATTGGACAGCCTCAGGAGCTCCATGCACAAAACGTGTCGGCTGTGTTATTCTATGTTCCCACAAAGCAGCATTTGTACAGAGATCCCACAGCAGAGATGTTGCAGTGATACAGGCAGAAATATTTATCACTGTGAATATCATTGTAAAGAAGGAGCAGGGGAGCCGCACATTTCACTCTTTGCATCGCAGATGGTGAAATTTGCACCTAAAGGACCATTTCACAGGCTGGAAATCTAAAACCCACAGTTGTTGTCAATTTACGCAGCAAATACATTTCATAGCTTATGCATGAGATTTCTACAAATCTCATGCACTATGTTGGCACAATAAAATGTAGTTAATGTTCTGAAAGCAAATTTGGAGCAGAAAAAACATTGTATTCTTGATACTTGGCATAATAGCCTTATACTGCAAGCACCTGACCCTAACAGCAGTGACTGGAGCTACCTGTTAGCAGCAGAGATTGGAGCTAGTGTAGCAGTGGCGAGAGAGCCTTTAAGAGAACTCTTATATGGTGCTTCAAAGATGGAGAGAGACTGCCATCTGCTGGCCAGACACAGTCAAGCGGAACCAAGATATACAAGAGAAGTTGAAGAGAGAGCAGATTTAGATGCTGGACCCGATCAGGTGACTTCCAGGAAGGAGTTCCTGTAGATAAGAGGCCAGCGTGCCGAGCCTGAGGAATTTTTGGCACCAAGCAGCAGAGAGGAGGAGACGCGTTCTCTGTGTGCTGAGAAGCCCCGTGTGGCAGGCCTAAGCCAGATGTCTGTGAGGTGCCAGAGCCGGGCGCCGGTGGGAGAGCTCCAGATGCCTCACAGATGTGACCCGAGTGCTGTGCCTGCTGAGGAGACTCGGAGCCTGCTTGCGGTGCTAAGTGAGTTTGCGGAACCCGACGTCGCCCACCGACAGACGAGGTCTGGACTCCCCTACCCAAGGCTTGAGAGATTGCTTCCAACAGCAAAGAAGAGAGGAGTTGAGAGACTGCTGAGCCAGGAAAGTCACGCCAGTGAAAGCAGAGGAGCTGCATACGTGAACAGGGTCTTCACTTCTACTGTTCACTCACGGTATTGGGGCCAATTGGGTTTAGGTACTCAGGTTGGGTGGGGAACGGTTGGGGTTAAAGGAGCTCAACGTGATCTAATTGAATTTGTCCAGAAAAGACTTTCGGCCTAGCGGGAATAACCGGTGACCCCCGCTAGGGCCATATGCAGAGCTAAAGAACTCACGTGGTGGCTCCCATGACTGAGGGCACCACATTACTTTGAGAGACTTCGTATCTTGCTAATATTTCAAATGACTGTTCATTAGCCTTGTTGCCAATCCCTTGTTCAGAATACCTGTTTTATATATATATATATATATATATATATATATATATATATATAAACTGTTTATATTCATCTTTGACTGTTCTCGCCTTGTGTCTCTGTGCGTTGCATTCCGGCACCTGCATTACATTTGGCGTATTCGGCAGAATGCAACATTCAGACGCAGAGATGGCGGAGCAGCCTGTGACTGGGTCCACCCGGAGCCATGTACCCCCGGAGGGTTATGCTCAGCCATCTTCCCAAGTTCACGGGGGATGGCATGTCACTGTGGGACTGGGTAGAAAGACTGAGAAGTATGCTACGTATGTATCCCCTCGATCCCCTAGCCCAGGCGGAACTGACCCTCCTAACCCTTGATGGAGAGGCCCGGCAGACTGTGATGTACCGCCCACCTGGGGACCGTGACACCGTGGACAAAGTGATAAAAATTCTAGAGGACATGCACGGCGACACCACAGATCTGGGACACTTGCGCCTACGGTTGTTTCAGCGGGTCCAAGGGGAAAATGAGACCATAAATCAGTATGTTAATGCATTGCAAAAAGTGACGGCCCATATCACTAAGAAGGCTCGAGATGGGAACCGAGGACTGGGGCCATTAGATGAAGTGTTGAGTGACCAACTGATTGCTGGCTTGAAAGACCCTTCCCTGAGGCAGATCTTGAAGGAGCGGCTGCGGTTGAGCCCTGATCTGGGCTTCCTGGATGTAGGGGCTGAAGCTAGAGTCCTGGAGAAAGAAGTTCCTGTTCTCAAAGCCACAGTTAGAAGTCATGAGGCAATTGCCTCTGGATTCACCAACAAAGAGCCTGATTTTGTACTGGGAATACATCAGGAAATTCGAGATATTCGGGGTGAGTTGAACGCTATCAGAAAGACCCCTGCTGCCCCCTTGCCGATGGACCGTACCGCCCAACGCGGACGGAGACCAGAGCGAGAAAGACGTTCCTACCAGGCCCCAGCACGGCATGTACCCAACCTATTGGAAGAACGAGGACCAGAGTGTTGGACCTGCGGCGGTAGGGAGCATATCTCCAAAGACTGTTCAAACCGAGAAAGGAGGAGGAGGGGGCAGCCCCATGGTTGTGGAGCATACTGTGGGGTCTCGAGCTTTAGAGAGTGGAAGAGGGAGCTCTGAAGACATTGTCTCAGAGAGGCCCATTATCTGGGCTGAATTTAACCCCTTTAAAGCCCATGACATACTAATACGCGTCTGTGCCCTGGGCTTTAAGAGCCTGACCCGTATTAGTATGTCATCACGATCGCGTGCGCACACAGGCTGTGCAGGCGCGATCGCCGCCGGGTGTCAGCTCATTGTCACAGCTGACACCCGGTACTATGTGCAGGGAGTGGTCCCGCACCGCTCCCGGGACATTAACCCCCGCAATGCTGCGATCGAAGTTGATTGCAGCATTGCGGTGGCAAGGGGAGGTGATCGGTATACTCACCTCCTCTTCCGGCCTCCAGCGCTGTCTGCCGCGGCTTCCCGGGTGTTGCCATGACGACCCGATGTCGTCATGACAACATCCGGGTCACCAGGCAGCAGGAACATTGTTAGGTCATGCGCAGTGCAGACCAAACAATGTTCTCACTGTGCAGCGCTGACTACCTGCATGGCACAGGGATGGTACTCCATCCCTATGCTATGCAGGCAATCAGAATCAAAAAAGTGAAAGTCCCTGAGTGGGACAAAGTAAAAAAGTGTAAAAACTCTCAGAAAGTGAAAAAAAAAAAAAATTGTAAAAATATTTAAAAAAAAATGTAAAAATAATCCACCAAAAATAAAAATATAATGTACCCATCAATAAATATTATTATGAAAAAACAAAAACAATAAAAGTATACATATTTGGTATTGCCGCGTCCATAACGACCTGGCCTATAAAACTTTTCCACTAGTTTACCCCTTCAGTGAACACAGTAAAAAAAATAAATAAAAAACAAAGCAAAAAACAATGCTTTATCATCATACTGCTAAACAAAAAACGGAATAACACGCAATCAAAAAGACGAATATAAACCAAAATGGTACCGCTGAAAATGTCATCTTGTCCCGCAAAAAACAAGCTGCCACACAGCTCCATAATCCAAAAAATCAAAAAGTTATAGCTCACAGAATAAAGTGATGCAAAAAAATATTTTTTTCTATAAAATATCTTTTATTGTGTAAAAGCGCCAAAACATAGAAAAACGATAAAAATGTGGTACCGCTGTAAACGTACTGACCCGAAGAATAAAGCTGCCTTATCACTTTTACCACACGCAGAACATAATAAAAAAAAAATAAATAAAAAAAAACAATTCCTGAATTGGTGGTTTTTGATTATTCTGCCTCCCAAAAATCAGAATAAAAAGCAATCAAAAAATGTCACGTGCCTGAAAATGGCACCAATAAAAACGTCAACTCATCCCGCAAAAAACAAGCCATCACATGACTCTGTCTGCCAAAATATGGAAAAATTATAGCTCTCAGAATATGGCGATGCAAAAACTAGATTTTACAAAAAATGCGTCTTTTAGTGTGTGACAGCTGTCAATCATAAAAGCCCGATAAGATTCTGGTATCACTGTAATTGCACTGATCCGAAGAATAAAGTCGTCTAATCACTTATACTGCACGAGGAACGGTGTAAAAAATAAACTTTCGGGTTAGGGTTGTGCTAGGGTTAAGTTTGTGCTAGGGTTAGGGTTGGGCTAGGGTTAGGGCTGGGGTTGGGGTAAGGTTTGTGATGGGGTTGGGATTTTTTTCAAAAGTAAGAAAAAAAGAAGACAATATGGCAACTAGTGTTGAGCGCAAGTGCTCGCTACTTGAGTTTGCATCGGGTGCTTTGGTATGTATTGAGTATCGTGGGTATTTGAGTGACATGTTCGAGTCTCCACCCCATATGCTTCGCGGCCAATAAAACTTTGCGGGGATTGCCTGCCATGCACGAGCGATCCCCGCATGTGTTTTTTTGGGTGTCTAATAACCGTGAAACATGCGAGGCAGGGACTCGAGCATGTCACTCGAGCACACGCAGTACATGGTGCATACCTGAGTACCCGATGCAAACTCAAGTAGCGAGCACTTGCGCTCAAGACCAATGACAACTTATTCAATATGATGACCTAATGTTATCAAATTCTGTGTCGTACCTCTGTGTCGAGTTTGGAGAGCCCCTGTGTGCCTAAACATTGGAGCTCCCCCACAAGTGACCCCATTTTGGAAACTAGACCCCAAAGGCACCTATCTAGATGCATAGTGAGTGCTTGGAACCCCCAGGTGCTTCACAAATTAATCCGCAAAAATAAAAAAGTGTTGTTTTTTTTTCCACTTTTTCATTTTTACGAATGGTGTCACTTTTGGGTATTTTCTGTCATAAAGACCTCTCAAAGTGACTTCAAATGTGATGTGGTCCCTAGAAAAATGGTTTTGCAAATTTTGTTGGAAAAATGAGAAATCGCTGGTCAACTTTTAACCCTTATAGCTCCATAACAAAAATAAATTTTGGTTCCAAAATTGTGCTGATGTAAAGTAAACATGTGGGAAATGTTATTTATTAACTGTTTTTTGTGACATATCTCTCTGATTTAAGGGCATAAAAATTCAAATTTTGAAAATTGCAAAATTTTCAAAATTTTCCATTTTTTTCACAAATAAACGCAAGTGATATCGAAGAAATTTTACCACAATCATGAAGTACAATATGTCACGAAAAGACAGTCTCAGAATCAGGGGGATCCGTTGTAGCGTTCCAGAGTAATAACCTCATAAAGTGACAGTGGTCAGAATTGTAAAAATTGGCCTGGTCATTAACATGCAAACCACCTTGGGTTGTAAAGGGGTTAATAGGCAGCGGATCCGCTGTCTAATGCACATCGGGTCTCAAGTGACCACTATGCCTGAGACGTATTTCCAAAGTCACTTTCCTGAAGTTGCTCGTTCCTATCGGGAACCCACTGTCAAACTTGTGGCAGCTAATCAACTACCTATCCCAGTAGCGGGGGTAGTATGGATGTCTGTCTGGGCATGTGGAAAGGACCTCAGTCGGAAAGGGATCGTACTGACCACAGGGCCTGGAGGCGATGGGCCCATTGTAACCCTGGGCATGAATGTGCTGAAGGAGGTCGGACAGTTCCTGGCTGAAGGCTGTGACAAAAACAACTGGACCCGTGCCTCTCGAGACCCAGCTAACAAGAGAGTATTCCAGCATCTCGTGCGGGTCAGTCAAATTCAAAAATTGCCTGCTACCTCTCAGTACTTTGGTAAGGTATCGATGCCACCCGTGATCCCCGAAAGTCAGAGTCCTTGGGCGGCTCCTATCATGCTGGTCCGGAAGAAGGATGGTACCCTGAGATTCTGTGTAGACTGAATTCCTGTACAGTACGGAACTCCTATCCACTCCCCCGAATTGAAGAGTATCTATCTGCGCTAGGAAGCGCCAATTTCTTCTCTTCCCTCGACCTGGCCAGTGGCTATTGGTAGGTCCCAGTAGCTGAGAAGGATCATCCGAAGACAGCTTTTGTTCTCCCTATGGGCCTGTTTGAGTTCAATCGGATGCCGCTCGGGCTAACAAATGCGCCGGGAACCTTCCAAAGACTGGTGGAGAGATGCTTGGGGGACCTCAACTTTGAAGCCACTTTAATATATCTGGACGATATAATTATCTATTCCGCTACGTTTGAAGATCATCTCCGCCGACTGGAACAAGTGTTAGAACGGCTTCAAAGGCACGGCCTGAAAATTAAGCCTCATAAGTGTCGTCTCTTCAAGCGACAAATTGAATATCTGGGGCACACTGTGTCCAGTGCAGGAGTGCACCCCACTGCGGAGAAAGTAGCTGCCATGCAGAAGGGGCCCACACCCACCAATCTAAAAGAACTGAGGGCATTTCTGGGGCTCACTGGATACTACCGCAGATTCATTAAAGACTTCGCTAAGATTGCAATCCCGCTCAATGAATTGCTGAGAGGAACGGCTGTGTGAGCCAAGCGGCAGCCCATTCAGTGGGGCCCACAACAAGAAAAGACATTCCGAGCATTGAAAATGGCGCTAACGGATACCCCAATTCTGGCCTACGCTGACTTTTCGCAGCCTTTTATGTTGTACACTGATGGAAGCTTGCATGGACTAGGAGCAGTGCTGGCTCAAGTGCAAGGAGGAAAAGAGCAGGTGATCGCGTATGCCAGCAGGTCGCTCCGAGATACGGAGAAGAATCCGGACAACTACAGTTCATTTAAGCTGGAGCTACTGGCACTGGTGTGGCCCATGACCGAGAAATTTGCTGAGTACTTGTCAGGGTCAGAAGTGCAAGTGCGGACAGAAAACAACCCTTTGGCCCACTTGGAGAACGCCTAACTGGGTGCGTTAGAGCAGCGGTGGGTCGCAAGGATGTCCAAATACCAGTATAATAACGCCTATCGGTCCAAGGCCCTGAACACTCATGCAGATGCCCTGTCCCGGGTCACTCAGACGGGGCCGAAGAGGGACAGAGATGAGGAGCTCGAAGGCGACGATATTCCGGATTTCAGCCAGTTCTCCGCTGCCGTGGTCGACGCCCAGGAGACCAGAGAGGAGCCGAGGCCCACTCAAATTCTGGGCCGCTCAAGAGACGAGTGGATACATCTGCAACAATCTGACCCAGAGCTGGCAAAGCTGAGAGAATGGGTGGCCCTTGGTCAAAGACCCGACCAGGAAGCTAGAGCCTCTTCACTTCCAACTACCCTACAGATCCTAGGCCACTGGGAGTGGCTCTTCCTGAAGTATGGCTTGCTATGCCGAATAATCCAGCTACCTCGAGAGTTTGATGTTACCTGGCAGGCAGTAGTTCCAGGAGCGCTGGTAACACAGCTAGCCCAGGAAGCTCATAGAAGAGATGCTCACTTCGGCGTAGAGAAGACCTTTCGGTGGTTGCAACGGCTGGTGTATTGGCCTCAACTGCGGCAAGAAGTCGAGGGGGTCTGCCGAACATGTCTCCAGTGCGAGTTGAACAAGCCCCCAGAACAAAGAGCTCCCATTCAGACCATCCGAACTTCTGCCCCCTTGGAAGTCCTGATGATTGACTACCTGATGATAGGAACTTCATACTATGGTTATGGACACTCTTTAGTCATGACTGATCACTTCACCAAGTTCGCAGTAGTGACGCATAAAAAAGACTAGACAGCAGAAGCCGCAGCTAAGGCCATCTGTCAGGATTTCATCCGGATTTATGGGTGCCCGAAGCGGATACATTCTGACCAGGGGGCCTGCTTCCAAGGACGAGCGATGGATGAACTATACCGCATCTATGGGATCGACTGATCCTGAACAATGCCCTATCACCCTCAAGGGAATGGTGCATGTGAGCGCTTCAACCGAACCCTGTTGCAAATGTTGTGAATGCTGGAAGCGGACAAAAAGATGAAGTGGCCCGAATTTGTGTCCGAGCTGGTGTGGGTGTATAATAATCGAGTTCATGCGATTACTGGCTACACCTCTTACATGTTGCTGTTTGGAAGAAGTGGGCGAGAAATTACTGAACTGGAGCTAGACTCAGAAGACTCCGGCCCGGGCAGTAGCCCAAGTACCTGGATTCGAGAACACCAGCGCCGGCTCCATACAGTGAGAAGATTGGTTGCTCAGAAGTTTCAGGAAGTCGAGCATGCAGATCGGCCCCGACCTCAGGTGGATCACTCCAGCCAGGAGACCGTGTACTGGTAAGGGTCAAACAATTTGGGAGTAAACTGGACCATCGATGGGAGGCGATACCATATCGGGTGGTGAAGAAGGTTCACCCAGACAACCCAGTCTACGAGGTTAGGCCCGAAGGGCATGACGCCGCGACACCCAGGATGTTGCACCGCAATATGCTGCGACCTTGCTCCTCTGAAGCAGAAGCCTGTAACGAGGTTGGGCCCTCAAACGAATTGGCTGGAGTGCCACATACAGGAACCTTGGGGGATGAAGAAGGATGGGCCACAATGCAGTTGGGCCCATCAGAACCGTCGATGCCAACCCCGAGTGGAACCCAGCATGAGTCGAGAAGTGACTAGCAATCCCCAGTGGTTAATTCATCGGATATCCCGGAGTCACCTCGCAGGAGGAGCTCCGCAGAACTGAGCGGGCTGATGCCGGAATTCCTCCTAACCGGTATGCTCAAGAAGAGTTTATCTGGTCTCAGATCCAGCAGAAAACGCAGGAGTGTGCTCATCTCCTGTCTGAATTTGCACTGCCTGGAAAGAGACATAAATTCTGCAAGAAATCCACTCGCCCGAGGACTGACGAACAAAAAGGAGGGAGGAATGTAGCAGAGGCGAGAGAGCCTTTATGAGAACTCTTATATGGTGCTTCAAAGATGGAGAGAGACTGCCATCTGCTGGCCAGACACAGTGAAGCGGAACCAAGATATACAAGAGAAGTTGAAGAGAGAGCAGATTTAGATGCTGGACCCGATCAGGTGACTTCCAGAATGGAGTTTCTGTAGATAAGAGACCAGCACGCCAAGCCTGAGGAGTTTTGGCGCCAAGCAGAAGAGAGGAGGAGACGCATTCTCTGCGTGCTGAGAAGCCCCGTGTGGCAGGCCTAAGCCAAAGGTCTATTAGGTGCCAGAGCCGGGCGCCGGTGGAAGAGCTCCAGATGCCTCACAGATGTGACCCGAGTGCTGTGCCTGCTGAGGAGACTCAGAGCCTGCTTGCGGTGCTGAGTGAGTTCGCGGAACCCGACGTCGCCCACCGACAGACGAGGTCTGGACCCCCCTACCCAAGGCTTGAGAGATTGCCTCCAACAGCAAAGAAGAGAGGAGTTGAGAGACTGCTGAGCCAGGAAAGTCACGCCAGTGAAAGCAGAGGAGCTGCATACATGAACAGTGCCGTCACTTCTACTGTTCACTCACGGTATCGGGGCCAATTGGGTTTAGGTACTCAGGTTGGGAGGGGAACAGTTGGGGTTAAAGGAGCTCAACGTGATCTAATTGAATTTGTCCGGAAAAGACTTTCGGCCTAGCGGGAATAACCGAATAACCGGTGACCCCCGCTAGGGCCATATGCAGAGTTAAAGAACTCACGTGGTGTCTCCCATGACTGAGGGCACCACATTACTTTGAGAGTCTTCGTATCTTGCTAATATTTCAAATTACTGTTCATTACCGTTGTTGCAAATCCCTTGTTCAGAATACCTGTTATATATATATAAACTGTTTATATACATCTTTGACTGTTCTCGCCTTGTGTCTCTGTGCATTGCATTCTGGCACCTACATTACACTAGTATTAAAGTGCATTAATGTCAGGCATGTGAGTGGTTGTATATGAGTAATTTGCACCTGTGCTGCCTCCCCCTTATTTTTAGGGCCTGTTGCATCCTGCAATGTAATTAATATTGTGTCTGGTGTGTGTAATTATGGCTGCCTTTTTTCTGTGATATTTTTGGAATTTTATGTCTCATGATCTGCTTTGACTTTTAGTGTGGGGATTCACAAGACAATGAGGTCCCATGATGTTTGTTGTGAGCTTGAGTATTTTGGCCAATTTATTAACCAATACCTCATGCATTTTATACATCTTTTTCTTCTTTTTTATAGTACATTTTTCATCTTTTGCAGTGTGCAGCCAAGCTCTTTTGTGTTGAATTGGAGAATTTTGGTGTTTTTCCTTGTTGGGAGTACTTACATAGTGCTGGGCAGCCCACCTGATCTAATAGTAGGAGCATCACTAATGTGCTGTAAGCTAGACATTGTACACTACACTTACCTGTGTGACTGGTGCCCTTTGTAAGCCTTATCCATATACAATTCTAATACTAGGCAAACAAGCCCTCCATGAATAATAGGCATGAATGGTTGTTTCATTAGTATTTTTGCACGTGTGCCACCTCAGCCTTTATGATGTCAGACTGCTGCAACCTGCAATGCATTTAATATTTTGTATTGGTGTTTGTAAATACAGCTGCCTTATTTTTCTGTGATGTTTTTATTAAGATAACCAGTTTCTCCCCAAAAAGCAGATGTAGTGGTGTGAATCACCAGTCGAAGGTATCAGAATAAAGAATGCCTGGCGCAATAAGAACTCTAAATACAGCCCTGGAAATAAGGGTAGTAATAAAAAATTATAAAGTACTGATTTCAATTTGTTATTAGTCTCTAAGTATAATGGAGGTAGCAGAAAATATCCTCATAAAATAAATAGATGAGGCAGCAACTCAAAGTGAAGTAATTATTCAACTACCCTGATATAAACTAGGGAACAGAAACCTACAAGTCCAGCAATGGAATCAGATATTTAACAATAAAAAAGTTAAATAATTAATAAAAAACAATAAAAATTGCTTTACACAACTAGTGCAGGAGCCAACAAGAAGACTTCATTTTAACCAATAGGTTATACAGAATATCAAATGTACGGGTTAAGGGCCACAAGATCCTCTAATAATGATATATTTATTAGATGTATAGTATAGTAGAGAGAGGCTACAAAAACACAACTACAGGAAGGCTAATTCCATCTGCTAAGAGATTATCTTAATTCTATAAACTGAGACAATGTTCACAAAAATAAAGTACATAAATAGTGATGGGCGAACCCGAACACTAAAGTTTGAGGTCCATACCGAACACCTACTGTTCGGGCACAGACACCAAACACGGACTTCCTCAGGAAGTCTGTGTTAATGTTTGGGTTCGGGTGTTTCCCGCGCTTTCACTTGCGTGACAGCACAGGAAAGACAGGCTCTGATTGGCGGTAATAGCATTACCGCAGTTAGAGCTGTGTGACCTCATGCTGACAGGTGTCAGCATGATGCCACAACTGTGACTGTGACCCACGATAAAAAGCTTACAGTTGGTCATAGGCGCCAGCTGATGGTACTACTACCACCATCAGCCAGCGCCTACTGCCATAGGAAACAGTGAGCACAAGCTCCGCTGGATGGGAGCAGTAATCTCCCATCCGCCGGCACCTGTGCTCTGCTGAAAGTAAAAAATAAATGTTTAAATTAATAAAAAAAATAAATAAAACACATTATACTCATCTACACTTTGTCCCCGATGTTCTCTGCCCCTGCAAAAAATAAAAAAATTAAAAAACACCATATACTCACCTTACAGCTAATCCCTGAAGCACATGATCACCTGTAATAAAGGTAAAATAATAAAGCAACCTCATCCTCACCTGTCCGCCACAGTCCAAATAGCGTGGGTCCCACGATGATCCCATGAACAGAACGGCCACATTGTAAAATATGACCTCTCTGTTCATTTGCCGGCAATACACTGATGCTCAGTGTATTGCCGGCAAATGAGGTCAGAGCATGTCTGGTGAGTATTTTCCCACACTTTGCGCTTATGTCAATGAGTTGAACTGGGTTGTAAAGTGAGTATATGGTGTTTTTTTTATTTTTTGCAGGGGCAGCGAACATGAGGAAAAGGTGTAGGTGAGTATAATGTGTTTTATTTTTATTTACATTTTTTTATTAATTTTAACATTTTTTTTTAAATTTCAGCAGAGCACAGACGCCGGCAGATGGGAGACTACTGCTCCCATCCAGCGGTGCCTGCGCTCGCTGTTTCCTATGGCAGTAGACGCTAGCTGATGGTGGTAGTAGTACCATCAGCTGGCGCATAGGACCCGCGGTAAGCTTTTTTCCTCGGGTCACTGCTACAGCGCTCTAACCGCGGTAATGCTATTACCGCCGATCAGAGCCTGTGTTTCCTATGCTGCCGCGCAAATTACAGCACGGGAAACCAAGTAAATTCGGCTCCCCCACTTACATGAATGGGTTCCGTGTTCAGTTTCAGGGTTCGAGTACTGTTCTGGTACCCGAACCAGAACTTTTAATAAACTGTTCGGCGTTCGGCTCAGTTAGCCGAACCAAAACAGTCACAGGTTCACCCATCACTATAAAGCAGATGGGACATTTTTATGAACATCCTGATTAGGACCTTTGCACAATATATATCCTATGGAAATAAATGAGCTAGAAAGAATAGAAAACTATGGCTGTAAAGTTTGCAAGAAATGAGAAAAATAAGTGTTAAAAAACAAATAAATAGAGCAAATATTGAGAAAGAAAGCCTCATTGCCAAAAAAAGTATGAATAATCCAAAAATATTCTTCAACTATGTAAACAGAGAAGCAAAATTTATAGTGTTTGCGCCCTCATAAATAATCTGGGTGTAATGGTAGAAGAGGATGAGGGAAAGGCTGATCTATTAAACATTTATTAAACACGTTCTTCTCTAAATTATTTACACAAGAAATCCGCATGACAGATTATATGTTTGGGGATGCCATAAATTCTCTATTAAATGTCACAGATCACCAGGTCTGAATGGCATAAAAACCCCAAGTCTGCACGAATTATACACCATGATACACCGCTATTTGTAATACTTAATATTCCATAATCACAGAGTCAGTTGTAGAGGACTGTTGCTTAGCAAATATGGTGTCAATATTCAAAAAGGGGGCAAAATCTGAGCCCAGAAACTAAAAACATTAATTTTAACATCTATATTTGACATTTTTGAGGATTTTATAAGAAATGCTATTCTAAAATATCTCAATAAATATAACTTCATAACTCAATATCAACATAGGTTTCTGAGGGATCGGTTCTGTAAAATTAATATGGTCAGCTTCTATGAAGGAAGTAATTTCTAGACTAATCCAAGGTAACACCATGGTTGTTTATCATCCGGACTTTTCCAAGGCACTCTTTACAATACCACATAAAAGGTTGGTAAATAAAATAAGAATCATGGGATTAGAAATAGGAAACGGGGTGGTTATTAATGGAACATGCTCTGAATTTCAACTCAAGTAACAGTTGGGTAACACAGTCATTATTGGGCCGTCTTCTGTTAATACATTAATGGCTGGCTTGAAGACATTTGGATCAGAATTTCAATATTTGCATATGATGACAAAACTATGCGTGGTAATAAATACCAAGATCCTAAGTCATATAACAGAGTCCTTTATAGGTTCAATATTGATTTTAAGCATTGCTACCTCCAATATGTAGCACTAGAGTCACTGTCCTGTCTTTTTCCCGAATGCCAACTTAGAAGAGAGGAAGAGTACAGCATGTATAAATTCCCAGTGGAGTACCGCATGGACCATAAGTCTCCCTATGCTAACTTGGCACTCTCCAAAATGAGAAACTTTACTCCTTAGGTTTTCTGTCAAAGTCCTACTGGTTTGCACTGATAATGGGCAAACCCCCCTGAAACATATGTCTACAAATGGAGTTCCTTGTTTGGCTTCTTGTGCCAAGATACTAAGTGATGGGGCCCTTTAAAGATTAAATATTGACTTTTAGCATTGCTACCTTCAATAGGTGAACTAGAGTTCCTGTACTTTTTCTCCATGCCAACACAGACATTTGTTTGTTTGGGTTTGTTTTTGAGTATTATATATTTAAATTTTTAGTTAGTGGAGTTTAAGAAGATCGTAAAGATCTTTGAGGTAACTTTGAAAAAGTGAGAGCATTGGTAAGCTAAAAAATTGATAGTATGTGTCAATTAAAAGATAGATTATGAAAAATACAGATTCAAATTGGTGGGCAGTTAAGAAATTATTATGACTAGAGATGAATGAATCAGATAAAATTAAAATTAGGCAAATTCACTTGAATTCTGCTAGGAAATTCGATTTGCATTGAAAATATTCAATGTAATTTAAATGTGCCCAATTGCTGTTAAAAAAGCCATCTCTCAACCCTGAAGCATAATAAATGAATTAGCTGGGAAGAGATAAAAACAATAAAATATCATACTTTCATCACCCCTCACCTGTTCCTGTTAGCAAAGCTCCCTGCTGGTTCTCAGCTTGTTCCCTAAGGAACCAGATGTGGCTCTGGTCTTCCCTTCTAAACCAGTGCTTCCGGTGCTGACTAGACCTGGATGCATGTTATGACATCATACTGTGCATCGAATCCTGGAAGTGCAGAAGTCAGATGGGGAGATAAAAACTACAGATACGTATCCTGATTACAGTCTGATGAAATACAATAATGACTTGAAAGGCTTATATTTCTTGCGGCACTTTAGGCTACACTAGGTAGTGGTTGCTATTCTGATCCATCCTTGACTTGCTTAAAATGAAAAGTGCTCAGTTGCATTTGTTCAGTTTCCAAGTAATGGAAGTACATCTTTCCCTTGAGACATTGAATGTTATATCACCAGTCAGTCATGCATTGTCAGGTATGTCTGACTCCCTATGCTCCTTTGCAGTCATCTGTAGCACCATATTCATAATGTGATGTCAGAATTTTCCCTCTCCCTACATGAACCCAATTTGTAAGCTTTTTACCAATTTTTTTAATTTTATCAAAAGTTAATTTTTATATGTCTGATAGCAAGTATTCTGCTATTTTTCTGTGAATTAAGGACCATATGGTTCGTTAGTAGAAGCTGATGCTTGAAAAATATTGTAGGTACAGAAAGAGAAACCATTGAAAAATAAATAACATCCATTACTTTTGAATACTAACTATCTGTATCTACATAGAAAATTCAGTAATTAAGTTTTTTAAACTTTTTGACCCTTATTGGTATTTCATGTTATTTATTTCTTCACACACCTTTATATTATCCTGTTAGATTCCCACCATAAAAAAATATATGTAGACATTATGAGATCCATTATAAATCATTATTAAACGTGAGAATCACACCAAAACAAGTTTTTTTTACTGGACACCTTATATGCATTTGTTTTCACTAGGTCCAATAACGCTTAATTCCTTGTTGGTTCCTTTACCATCTGTGCCATGCAGATGTCCCTAAGCATGCTCAAAAACCTGTTACCCTTGTTTGTACCATAAGCCTCATTACTTCAATTAATATCTGAATAGTTAAGATCTCCCATAATTAAAACATGACCAAGCTGAGCCACATTGTCTGTCTTCTAGTGGCTTGTTTTCTTGTTCTTATGGGGGTGTTTTTGGTTCCAAATAATTAGTCAGCGTTTGTTATTCGCGAGATATAGTCATAGCATGTAATAATTACACCGATTTCAACTTTTCGTATCAAATATTTACAGCAGTGTATTAAATGATTATCTATCTATTCTACTTATCTATTCTGTCTATCTATCTATCATCTATATATCAATCTATTTTCTATTTTATCCTGGTATTATTGACATGATACTGGAAATATGTTTTCAATATTGTTATTAATTTATGTTATATTACATTTTATATACTTATAGATTTTTTTCATTGAATAGTAATTTGCTGCTAAAAAAATTATACCCTTTAGAAACAAGAGTAGACTGAAAATATGATAAATCTGTAAATGGAAGAAACCCACTGCTTTTCTCACTATTTGTCATTAAAGAAGCATTTTGCTGTTTACAGCCGTAACAGTCTCTAAATGTTCTACAGACCATAGCTTGGTGTAAGATGTTAGATGCCTGTCTAGATTTTCAGATCAAGTCTACAAATTTCAATAGAAATTCAAAATGGAATATTTTTTCAAAGAAATACTGAGCAAACAATATTGAGCTAATAGGCGTCAACCTTACTTGAATAACTTGAACCTAATTTGTCACATATACTTTTTCCAGAAAACATAGTCATCTAAAATGAATTATTGCTTAAACAAACATATGGTTTTGTCACCCTTTTCCCACCCTTTATTTGATTAGGCTTTTATTCCCACATCCGTGTTTCACAGTCCATATGACTTGGCCACTGGACTCCAGATATGAACTTGACAGTCTGATATATGCATATAAGGATGTGCAGTTTAGGTCTGCATTTGGATTATGGAACAAAAATGTTTAAATCTGGTCTAAGAGAAGCACAAAATACAAGTTCACCAGCTCCCGTAGATTGGATGTGAAGATCTTCGGCATGGAAAGTAAAACCCCTGCTTGGCTTGAAATGCTGACAAAGCAAATGGAGGTATCCAGCCGTTTGGATACAAAACGTCACCAATTTATTAGTACAGCTTATAAGTTTCCAGATACAATTAAAATATAGCATCAAGGCAAAAATAAACGCATTTTTGACAAAAAAACAGATTCCTGTCATGATACCATGACTACAGACATGTCTATTTCCAAAAAGGATTAGTTTTTACCTTCATACAATATTTTTAATGTTTAAGTTATACTAATTAGTGAAGTTTAATATCCAAATGTCTAGATGCCTTTTGGTTCTTTAATCTGGTTGAAGACTCAACAATTAGTGATGGGCGAACCCGAACAGTAAAGTTCAGGATCGGCACCCCAAACATCGGTTGTTTCCCACGCTGTCATCTGTGTGACAGCTTAAGTGGCTTTGATCTGTGGTAAGTTAGTTACCGCAGGACAGAGAGCTGCTGTTCCCACACTGTCAGATGACAGCATGTGAGCCAGCAGCTGTGACCGGCGGTAAAAAGGTTACCGCCAGCCCTCAGCTGTCAACTTTATCATGGCTGGTTATCAAGAATAGAGGGGTCCCACATCATTTTTTAAAATGATTTCAATAAATATTTAAAAAAAAAACGGTGTGAGGTCCCACCCATTTTTGACAACCAGACAAGCTAAAGCAGACAACGTAGGGCTGGTATTCTCAGACTGGGAAGGGGCCATGGATAGCAGGAAAAATATATTAATACAAAGAAAAGAGGCTTGAAGATCAGTGACCTCAAATTTTCTATCATCTTATTACACACTCCAAGCACAATGCATACACAAATATATATATAAACATACTGAGTTAACCTAACGCTCGTTTCATAAATGTTTCCTCCTAAGGATGTCAAATATTTTGATAGTTCTGAGTGATCACACCACTTTGCATTGTCTCATTGGATCTTTGTACAGCACTCCAGAGGTGCAAGAGGCCTTGCTCATGAAGCAATTAAGCATGGAGTTTTAAATTATAAGCTGTTTTATATAAATACTTACCAATTACTGCTAATAGCTGCAAATATTAACCAATGAATCGAAAATGTGGTCAGACATGGGTTAATTTAGTTTTTGCTGCAATTAAAAACTTGATATCTCGAAAAGTTGGATATTCAAAGTCCTGACCTAAATCATATACAAATATTGTGGGAGGAACTGAAGTGGGCAGCCCATGGGAGATAACCCGCCTTCAAAGCAGAGTTGAAGCACTTTTGTAAGGAGAAATGGGCCAGAATTTCCTCAAGCTGATGTGCAAAATGAAGCAACAATTACCAGAATTGTTTAGAACAGGGGCAATTCATTTTCACAAGGGGCCACATGAGAGAAAATGATTGTTGTTCAGGGCCAAGCCTACTCGTCAAACTTAATTCTGCTCATTATAATTGTTCTTTATTAATTTTTAGAATTTAATACTAAGCAGAATTAAGTCTGTTGACTAGCTACTACTGTTTAATACTAGTGAAGAGCGAGTATGTTCTGTTAACCCTTTCGCCGAGTATACTCGGGCGAGCACCGAGTATTTATAGCGTGCTCGGTGATATGTTTGAATCACTCCCGTGTGCATGATTTGCGACTTTTTGACAGCTTTGATACATTTGAGGAATATCTGCTTCTTACACATTCTTCACATGTATTAAAGCTGTCAAACCGTCGCAAATCATGCACACGGGAGTGATTTAAACATATCACTGAGCACGCTATAAATACTCGGTGCTCACCCGAGCATACTCGGCGAAAGGGTTAACAAAACATACTCGCTCATCACTATTTAATACATGTAACGATAGGGCTTTTTGTAACATGTATTCTTACTTGTAGCAGTTAATCAAAATAATATAATTTACTGCTTTTTACAAAGTTTATAAAAAACAGTAAATCATATTGCTTCTGTTATTCAGCAAGTGTACATTGATCAGCAGCTCCCAACACTATATGATTCCCTCACATAGTATTAGATCCAGTTGGATGAACATGTAAGTGGGCTGCGCTGCTGGGGTAAATGAAAACTTCAGAGATGATGATGATGAAAAGGCACTTTATTCACAACGTGTTTCAATGCCGTATCGGCATCTTTTTCAAGTGAAAAAAACAAATGTCACATTTGTTTTTTTCACTTGAAAAAGATGCCGGTACAGCGTTAAAACGCGTTGTGAATAAAGAGCCTTTTCATCATCATCATCATCATCTCTAAAGAATTAATTTATTCCAGCAGCGCAGCCCACTTACGTGTTCATCCAACTGGATCAAATATCTCCTGGAGGATTTATCCATCAGCCACGGGGCTGCAGCGTCTGTTTTTCTTCATGCCTACATAGGAGTTTTGCCTGTCACAACTTCACCAGGTGAGCCTAAGCAGCACTCTCTTACTCTCCCTCCATAGGGTATCACTGTATTGTGCACTCTGTTTCCCACATTTAGATTTACACTCACACACTATGCCCGAACAGTGTCCCACACTCTCACATAGTCTCCTTACACAGTATGACAACCCCAACCAGCCCCCATGCACAGTATAATGTCCCACAAAGCTCCTTACACAGTATGATGTCCCCTCACACAGTATATCATCATAGACCCCCCCACACTATATGCTGTCACTACACAGCCTTTTTATATAGTTTGATGTTCCCACAAAGCCCAAATAGACAGTATTATGTCCACACAGTTCCCCCTAGTGACTCAATTCGCAAGGATTACAAAAATGTGACCAGAGCTATTTCACACCCTGTGCAGCCAGAGAGTGGCTAATGACGTCAGGAGCAGCCTTGAGGGATTCACCATAATTCTGTATATTGCTCCCATAATGCAGCTGTCACATCACATGGTATTGCGTAGACCATCAGGGGGGACACTCACAGTTACTATAAAAGATGAGGGTTAGCCAATCTGTGTCATATTAGGATTTTACAGCCCCAAGATAGGAAGTCAGAGTGCAAAGTTCATTATGAGTGGATGGTGCTGAAGCCCATTGAAAATAAAAGTAGTAGTCTAAATTTTCTAATAATAATACAAAGACTCAAGTGATAGGGAGATGCTGCATAGCCAGTGTGACTGTAAATTTATTGATCTGTGACATAATGCATTAACCCCTTTACGACCTTGGACATACTCATGCATCCAAGGTCGCATCCTTGCACCCTATGGGGGCTCCGGCAATGAGCCGGCATGTTCAGCTGTCATGTGACCCTAACAGCCACGGGTAGAATCACGATCCAACTGTGGCTCTTAACATGTTAAATGCCATTGTGTCAATCTCTGACAGTGGCATTTAACATGTCCGCGGCGGAAGTGCGTCACTAGTGTCGATGCCCGTGTCTCATGACCGAGGGTGGCCGATGGGTTGGAATGACAAACCAGGGTCTGCAGGAAATCCCTGCTGTTGTCATTGCCAGAATGCTATTAGCGCCGCCCAGCGGTCGGCACTCCTAGCAAGTGAACACTTTAGCTACACACAGCAGGACTGAAGCACAGGCGATCGGATGATCAAAGCTTCTAGTCTCCATGGAGGCTATTGAAGCTAGTGAAACGTAGAAAAAAAAATATTTTAAAATTATTAAAAAAATGTAAAAAATATAAAAAATCAAATCAGCCCCCTTTTGCCCCATTCAAAATAAAACAATAAAAAATATAAATATACAGACCAAAAGTTTGGACACACCTTCTCATTTAAAGATTTTTCTGTATTTTCATGACTATGAAAATTGTACATTCACACTGAAGGCATCAAAACTATGAATTAACACATGTGGAATTATATACTTAACAAAAAAGTGTGAAACAACTGAAAATATGTCTTATATTCTAGGTTCTTCAAAGTAGCCACCTTTTGCTTTGATGACTGCTTTGCACACTCTTGGCATTCTCTTGATGAGCTTCAAGAGGTAGTCACCGGAAATGGTTTTCACTTCACAGGTGTGCCCTGTCAGGTTTAGTGTTGAGCCACCCCCATAGTGTTCGGGTTCGGTTCGGTTCGTCGAACACCGGGATGTTCGAGGAACTGTTCGTCGAACTGTTCGTCGAACACCTTAGAACACCGTCGAACACCGTTAAAACCAATGGCAGGCAAACAAAAACACATAGAAACACATAGAAAACACCTTCAAAGGTGTCCAAAAGCTGACAAACTGCTCAGAAGATGCTCTCTTTAAAAAAGCCGGCCGGCAATTCAGCAGCGGCATACACCGGTACCCGACAATTTAGACAAGAAGGAATAGAGCCTCACACATAGATTAGATAGATAGAAACATGTCAGTCACACATATAAGAAGCACAGTGACAGTGTTGCTTACTGTACTTGTCATTTAGTGTAAAGGATTTATTTAAAAAAATAATAGTGTTTTCATGCACCGTCTCTTTAAAAAAGCCGGCCGGCAATTCAGCAGCGGTACCCGACAATTTATAACAGAAAGAATAGAGCATCACACATAGATAGATATAAACATGCCAATCACATATATAATAAGCACAGTGACAGTGTTGGTTACTGTACTTGTCATTTAGTGTAAAGGATTTATTTAAAAAAATAATAGTGTTTTCATGCACCGTCTCTTTAAAAAAGCCGGCCGGCATTTCAGCATCTGTACCCGACAATTTACAACAGAAAAATAGAGCATCACACATAGATTAGATAGATAGAAACATGTCAGTCACATATATAATAAGTACAGTGACAGTGTTGATTACTGTACTTGTCATTTAGGGTTAAAATAAAGGATTTATTTAAAAAAAAATTGGCGTGGGGGTCCCCGTAATTTTTTTAGTCTCTAGCGGAGGTTAAGCAGACAGCTGGGGCATATGTTTGAAGCCTGGGAAGGGGGTAATACCCACGGAGCTTCCCAGGCTACTAATATCAGCCCCCAGCTGAATACCTAGCCTTTACTAGCTATTAAAATGGGGGACCCCCCCAAAAAATGACGTTGGGTCCCCCCTATTTTAATAGCTAGCAAAGGCTAGGCAGACAGCTGGGGGCTGATATTAATAGCCCAGGAAGGGTACCATGAATATTGGCCCCCTCCCAGGCTAGAAACACCAGCCGTCAGCCGCCCCAGAAATGGCGCATCCATAGGATGCGCCAATTCTGGCACTTAGCCTCGCTCTTCCCACTGCCCTGTAGCGGTGGCAGTGGGGTAATAGGGCTGGGGTTGATGTCAGCTTATAATGCCAGCTGACATCAAGCCCAGGTTAGTAATGGAGAGGCGTCTTTAAGACACCTCCATTACTAACCCCATAGTCAAAGTTAAAAAAAACACAAACACCCATAATAAAGTCCTTTAATTGAAATAAACACACAATTCTTTATTGTTCTAAATTAAACTATACTTACCGCCACGCCCATTCCAGCTGAAGCCAACGATCTCCTGCAATAAAAGAAAAATAATAAAGCAACCTCATCCTTACCTTTCCATGGTTGCCACGACGGCTCCAGCTCTGCTACATTGACATGACAGGCTGGACCGCAGCAGAACGCTGCCATCCAGCCTGTCATCCCACAGACACTGAGAAGCGCAGGCATGCTTCCGCTCCTCAGTGTCTCTCTGTGACGGCATAAAGATGAGCCGAGGTCATGTCCAATTAACTCAGCTCACCTCATGTACGTCACTGACAGCGTGGGAAAATTCTCCTGCACTCAGCGCTTCAGCGTGAGAATTTTCCCACGCTGTCAGTGACGTGCATGAGGTGAGCTCATGTCCAATGAACTCAGCTCACCTCATGTACGTCACTGACAGCGTGGGAGAATTCTCACGCTGAAGCGCTGAGTGCAGGAGAATTTTCCCACGCTGTCAGTGACGTGCATGAGGCTGATATTTAAATTTGGCGCACAAATCGGTGATTGGTCGCGGGCAGCGTCCGCGACCAATCAGCACAGTAGTGTTTAACTTTGGCGGCAAGATCAGTGATTGCTCGCGGTCAAGACGGCGACCAATCACCGATTTGTGCCGCACATTTAAATAGCGGCCGCGACCAATTGGATGTCAGCGCCGCTCCCCGGTCCTCCCTTCACACCCTATCTGCATGGATGTCAGCGGCGCTGCCTGTGCGGGTACTTCCGCTGCGAGAACCCGGGACATGAGCGGGCGCTCGCAGCAGAAGTATCCCGACCCGCAGCGCCGCTCCCCGCTCCTCCCTTCACACCCTGGCCGCTGATGTCCCCACAGAATCCGCATGGTGTTACAAAGGTCCGCACATTTGTGTTAAAAATCGCTGATTGGTCGCGGGCGCTGCCCGCGACCAATCACCGATTTGGGCGCCAAATTTAAATATCAGCCGCGACCAATCACCGATTTGGGCGCCAAATTTAAATATCCTCCGCGACCAATCACCCATCTTGGCTCCACATTTAAACACCGCTGTACTGATTGGTCGCGGACGCTATTTAAATGTGGCGCCAAAATCGGTGATTGGTCGCGCCCAGCTTCGGCGACCAATCAGCACAGCGGTGTTTAAATGTGGAGCCAAGATTGGTGATTGGTTGCGGCCGATATTTAAATTTGGCGCCCAAATTGGTGATTGGTCGGGGGCAGCGCCCGCGACCAATTAGCGATTTTTAACACAAATGTCCGGATCTTTGTAACACCATGCGGATACTGTGGGGACATCAGCGGCTAGGGTGTCAAGGGAGGACCGGGGAGCGGCGCTGCGGGTCGGGATTAGAGATGAGCGTTGTTCTACTCGAACTGTTCGCCAATCTCAAATTCGAGCTGTTTTGGGCGGTGTTCGAGCCGTTCGGTGAACACGAACAATTTGAGAAAAATTCGGCTGTTCGAGTTTATGTTCGATAACTGTTCGTGCACCAAAATCATAACTGGATTTTTTCTCAGTAATGATGAAAATTAATGTTAATACGCAGTTTGAGTGTACAGCGGGGTGGGGGGAGGGGCAGGAGAGGGATCTCTGCAGGAACAATGAAGATCTCCATTTTTTTTTCTCTTTCCCGCATTTGCAGTGGGGAGGTGCAATCTGTCAGCCTATCAGCAGCGCACACACGGAGCGAAGTGCTTTTTTTCACACAAGCAAGGGCATGTGTCATTGGCAGTGTATGTCACATGTCCTTGCCCTATAAGACCAAGCCATTTTCCCCGTCGCCACCATTTTCTCACTGCTGCAGCTGCGTGTTAGACGGCACCGCTGTTGCTGTGTGCGCTATACCTTGTTAATTTCAAGCCAATTTTCGCACAAATATACAGATAGCTTGGGAGTAGGGAATAGTTGTGATTGCAGTCCTTTTAAGGACTAGGTTACAGCATTTCCTACGACTTTTATCAGGGAGGTCTGTGCTCTTAAATAGATAGGTTGTGGGAGTAAAGACTAATTGTAATTGGAGTCCTTTTCAGGACTAGGTTACATCAGTTCCTATCAGTTTTTGCCAGGCAGGTCTGTGCCAGTGCTGTGCAAGTTTTTTTCACAGCATTTGGCTGAATCTAGCAAAGCTAATCCTTTTTGGCCTATTGCAGAGTGTGTTAGTCAGTGGAGTAGCCTATCTGTGTTGCAAGATATACCACCTGTGTATAGAATACCAATTTTTTTACTGCACCTAGTGAAGTAAAATCTTTTGGGCATAGCATCATTCTATTAGTCCATCTATACTGAACTCCATCAGGTTGCAAATTAAAACTAATTTTTATCTACATCTACAGTACCTCTGAAAAAATATTTGGGCTTCTACCTGTGTGTGGGACTTGTTGTATTAGTCCATCTATACTGACCTCCATCAGGTTGCAAACTGAATATATTTTTTTCCTGCACCTACCTCTGAAAAAATATTGGGCTTCTAGCTGTGTGTGGGTCTTGTTCTATTAATCCATCTATACTGACCTCCATCAGGTTGCAAACTGAATATAATTTTTTTCTGCATCTAGCTCTGAAAAAATATTTGGCCTTCTAGTAGTGTGTCGGACTTTCTCTATTAGTCCATCTATACTGACCTCCATCAGGTTGCAAACTGAATATAATTTTTTTCTGCATCTAGCTCTGAAAAAATATTTGGCCTTCTAGTAGTGTGTCGGACTTTCTCTATTAGTCCATCTATACTGACCTCCATCAGGTTGCAAATTAAAACTAATTTTTATCTGCATCTACAGTACCTCTGAAAAAATATTTGGGCTTCTAGCTGTGTGTGGGACTTGTTGTATTAGTCCATCTATACTGACCTCCATCAGGTTGCAAACTGAATATATTTTTTTCTGCATCTACCTCTGAAAAAATATTGGGCTTCTAGCTGTGTGTGGGACTTGTTGTATTAGTCCATCTATACTGACCTCCATCAGGTTGCAAACTGAATATATTTTTTTCTGCATCTACCTCTGAAAAAATATTGGGCTTCTAGCTGTGTGTGGGTCTTGTTCTATTAATCCATCTATACTGACCTCCATCAGGTTGCAAACTGAATATAATTTTTTTCTGCATCTAGCTCTGAAAAAATATTTGGCCTTCTAGTAGTGTGTCGGACTTTCTCTATTAGTCCATCTATACTGACCTCCATCAGGTTGCAAATTAAAACTAATTTTTATCTGCATCTACAGTACCTCTGAAAAAATATTTGGGCTTCTAGCTGTGTGTGGGACTTGTTTTATTAGTCCATCTATACTGACCTCCATCAGGTTGCAAACTGAATATATTTTTTTCTGCATCTACCTCTGAAAATATATTGGGCTTCTAGCTGTGTGTGGGACTTGTTGTATTAGTCCATCTATACTGACCTCCATCAGGTTGCAAACTGAATATATTTTTTTCTGCATCTACCTCTGAAAAAATATTGGGCTTCTAGCTGTGTGTGGGTCTTGTTCTATTAATCCATCTATACTGACCTCCATCAGGTTGCAAACTGAATATAATTTTTTTCTGCATCTAGCTCTGAAAAAATATTTGGCCTTCTAGTAGTGTGTCGGACTTTTTCTATTAGTCCATCTACACTGACCTCCATCAGGTTGCAAATTAAAACTAATTTTTATCTGCATCTACAGTACCTCTGAAAAAATATTGGGCTTCTAGCTGTGTGTGGGACTTGTTGTATTAGTCCATCTATACTGACCTCCATCAGGTTGCAAACTGAATATATTTTTTCTGCAACTACCTCTGAAAAAATATTGGGCTTCTAGCTGTGTGTGGGTCTTGTTCTATTAATCCATCTATACTGACCTCCATCAGGTTGCAAACTGAATATAATTTTTTTCTGCATCTAGCTCTGAAAAAATATTTGGCCTTCTAGTAGTGTGTCGGACTTTCTCTATTAGTCCATCTATACTGACCTCCATCAGGTTGCAAACTGAATATAATTTTTTTCTGCATCTAGCTCTGAAAAAATATTTGGCCTTCTAGTAGTGTGTCGGACTTTCTCTATTAGTCCATCTATACTGACCTCCATCAGGTTGCAAATTAAAACTAATTTTTATCTGCATCTACAGTACCTCTGAAAAAATATTTGGGCTTCTAGCTGTGTGTGGGACTTGTTGTATTAGTCCATCTATACTGACCTCCATCAGGTTGCAAACTGAATATATTTTTTTCTGCATCTACCTCTGAAAAAATATTGGGCTTCTAGCTGTGTGTGGGACTTTTTGTATTAGTCCATCTATACTGACCTCCATCAGGTTGCAAACTGAATATATTTTTTTCTGCATCTACCTCTGAAAAAATATTGGGCCTCTAGCTGTGTGTGGGTCTTGTTCTATTAATCCATCTATACTGACCTCCATCAGGTTGCAAACTGAATATAATTTTTTTCTGCATCTAGCTCTGAAAAAGTATTTGGCCTTCTAGTAGTGTGTCGGACTTTCTCTATTAGTCCATCTATACTGACCTCCATCAGGTTGCAAATTAAAACTAATTTTTATCTGCATCTACAGTACCTCTGAAAAAATATTTGGGCTTCTAGCTGTGTGTGGGACTTGTTGTATTAGTCCATCTATACTGACCTCCATCAGGTTGCAAACTGAATATATTTTTTTCTGCATCTACCTCTGAAAAAATATTGGGCTTCTAGCTGTGTGTGGGACTTGTTGTATTAGTCCATCTATACTGACCTCCATCAGGTTGCAAACTGAATATATTTTTTTCTGCATCTACCTCTGAAAAAATATTGGGCTTCTAGCTGTGTGTGGGTCTTGTTCTATTAGTCCATCTATACTGACCTCCATCAGGTTGCAAATTCAAAATAATTTTTTTCTGCATCTAACCCAGCCAATAGTTTTGGCCTAATACCACAGTTTGGCAACTCAGCTCTGCTCGGTTACCATCCATTGTTTTTTTGTGCAAACAACTCCAGAGTTGTGAATTAGTTAACCACCAAAATGAGTGGAAAAAGGCCTGCTGCTGGTGGAAAGGGGAATAGGCGTGTTGGGAAGGGGAAAAAAGGTTGTGTCCGTGGGGTAGGTGTTAAAGCAACAGTAACATCTGCAGAAGAAAGACCATCTTCCAGCCAAACTAAAATGTCTACTTCTTTTAGCGGACAATGTGATAAGATCCCTTTCTTACGGCCACGCCAATCGCTACAAATTCCAGATGAGGCACAAAAACAGCAGGTGCTTCAACGGATATCAAGTGCTCCTTTAAGTGGGCTCTCCTCCACATCAACTTCAACATCACAAATACTCCAGTCCTCAAAGGTGTCACCCAAATCGCACTTGCTTCCTCACAGCTCCCAAATCTCCAGCTGCCCGTCTGAGTATGAGGTAGAACAGATGGTTGAGTCTGCAGAGCTGTTTACTCATACTATAGCCTGGGAATCAGAGGTCGACTCCAGCGCTTCTGTGAATCCAGACGAGGAAATGATCTGCACTGATGCCCAGAATCTTTATGAGTCGGATCCAGGACCAGACGCAGAAGGTTCTGACCATAATGTAGACCCTCATTCCCAAACTGTAACTCCTGTTGGTGGAGACAATGAGGAAGACGATGATAAGACTCAAATACCTGATTGGAGCGACAACTTTAGTTTTTTGTCAGGGCAGGAACAGGTTGGCTCTGAGGACGACGGGTGTGATAACGCACAGGGTGATGATGATGAGGTTGGAGATCCCACTTACTGTCAACCCACAGTCAGCCAAGAGATGAGGTCAGCAGAGGAGGTGGAGGAAGATGCTAGTGACGACGAGGTCAGGTTGCGCCTTCCTGGACAGAGACGTAGTACTGGAAGCACGTCAACAACTGCATCCTCAAACACAACTCTGCCTCTCACCACAAGTCGTGGTGGCTCTTCAGGTCGCATGGGTGCTAAGCCTTGCATAGCCTGGGCATTTTTTCAGATCGATAAAGATGACCCAACTCGTGTTATCTGTAACATTTGTCAGCAAAAGCTAAGTAGAGGCCAAAAAATACATAGTTTGAGTACTTCATGCATGAACCGGCACATGGACATGAAGCATAAGTTGCAGTGGGAAGCTCAGTGTGCTACAATGCGGCCTAGCCGGCCGGGCCAACCACCGTCTGCCATATCTTGTGCATCCGCGGCCTCTTCATCCTCTGTGACTGGGGGGACAGCAGTCACACCTGTTTTGGGGCGCAGACCTGCCACCTCTTTACCCGCAACAGCCAGCGTGATTGGCAGGTCATCATTTTCTTTGGAGGTGGTAACACCAGCTGGTGTTGAGCGCTGTCCGACATCGATAGCACCACCTTTGGATCAAGGCAACCTAACATGTCCGCCTGCATCTTCCTCACAGACCGGCAGTTTGCCGGGGACACCCTTATCAACCCCGTCTAAGCACAATAGCCAGCCCTCGGTCCCTCAGATGTGGACAAGTAAAAGACCATTTCCTCCTAGCCATGAGAAAGCTAAGAGGTTGAATTTCACCATCTGCAAGCTCTTGGCTACAGAAATGCTGCCTTTCCGCCTGGTGGACACAGAGGATTTTCGAGACCTTATGTCCGTCGCAGTGCCCCAGTACCAGATGCCCAGTCTGCACTACTTCTCAAAGAAAGGTGTGCCTGCGCTCCACCAGCATGTCGCACACAACATCACCGCTTCTTTGAGAAACTCTGTGTGTGACAGGGTGCATTTCAACACAGACACTTGGACGAGTAGGCATGGACTGGGGCGTTACATGTCGCTGACTGGGCACTGGGTAACTATGGTGACAGCAGGACAAGGGGCTGCTGTCCAAGTCTTGCCGTCCCCACGAGTTGTGCGTTAATCCTCTTTATGTCAAAGTTCCTCCACTGCTTCTGCCTCCTCAACCTCCTCTCGGTCTTCCACCTGCACCCAAAGCCTGTCTGGTCATGCCACAAGCTTTCTAACTGCGCAGAAGGGATCCTGCACACCTCCTTACTATGCTGGCAGTAGGGCTCAACGTCATCAGGCGGTTTTTACTTTGAAATGTCTGGGAAATGTGAGTCACACAGCTGAGGAGTTGTGGTCAGCTCTGGAGAACCAATTTCATGAATGGTTGTCTCCACTGGACCTGAAACCAGGGAAGGCCGTGTGCGACAATGCTGCAAACCTGGGTGCGGCCCTTCGCCGGGGCAATGTCACACACGTGCCTTGTATGGCTCACGTGTTGAACCTGGTTGTCTAGCAATTTTTAGCCCACTATCCCAGACTAGATGGCCTTCTGCAGAGGGCACGGTCGCTGTGTGCTCACTTCCACCATTTGCATCCCGCAGCTCAGCGACTTACATCTCTACAGAAGTCGTTGGGCCTGCCACTTCACCGGCTAAAATGCGATGTGCCTACCCAGTGGAATTCAACTCTGCACATGTTGCAGCGACTGTGGCAGCACCGACAAGCCCTGGTGCAATACGTTCTGATGTATAGCCTGGGCCAACGAGATCCAGAGGTGGGGCAAATCACGCTGGAGGAGTGGTCTCAGATCAGGGACCTATGCACCCTTCTGCACAGTTTTGAAATGGTGACGAAGATGTTTAGTGCTGATGATGCCATTATCAGCATGACTATTCCGTTGATTTACATGCTGGTGCACATGTTAAACAGAATTCGGAGTCAGGTGGTGGCACAAGAGGAGGTGGAGGAAGTAGAGGAGGAGGAGTTGTATGCGGAAGGGCTAACATCTGCAAGGTCCAGACGGTCGGCAGCACCAAGGCGGCAGGCATGTGAGGGTGGGGGAGATGGTTTTACCAGGGCGCATGGTAGCAGCCAAACTAGTGAGGAAGGTGCAGGAGCCCAGGACGAAGTGGAGGACGAACTGATGGAAGACTCATCAGATGAGGGAGACCTTGATCACATTTCTGTTGTGCGAGGTTGGGGGGAGAGGACAGAGGAAGGAAGCATGATTGTTACCTCGCCACCAACACAACAGGGACTTGGTGCTCCTGGATGCGCAACACACATGAGTGCCTTCTTGCTGCACTACCTGCAACATGACCCTCGAATTGTGAGAATTAGAAATAATCCTGACTACTGGGTTGCCACACTGTTAGATCCCCGGTACAAAAGTAAATTTGCCGAAATTATTCCTGCCATAGAAAGGGATGCACGCATGCAGGAGTATCAGCAGAGACTGTTGCAGAATCTTACTTGTGCTTTTCCACAAAACACCAGTGGTGCACGTAGTGAATCTCACAGTTCCAACTTGCCAACCGTGGGACCGTCAAGTGTTCAGCACTCAAACCGTAACAGAACCACAGTATCTGCTGGTAACATCAATTTTGCGGAATCATTTCACCACTTTTTTAGCCCATCCTTTGCAAGGCCACAGGAGACAAGAAGTCTGACACATAGTCAACGCCTAGAGACGATGGTACAGGAGTATATCCAAGTAAACATTGAAGCCACGACTGTGTCACTGGACCCTTGCTCTTTTTGGGCTTCCAATCTGGATAAATGGCCGGAGCTAGCCACTTACGCCTTGGAGATCTTGTCATGCCCCGCAGCCAGCGTTCTGTCTGCACTTGTGTTCAGCGCTGCTGGTGGTGTGCTGACAGATAAGCGCACGCGGCTCTCCACTGATAATGTAGACAGACTCACGTTCATAAAGATGAACAAATCATGGATCCGAAACGACTTTTCTACCCCTGTGTCATCCTGGGGAGAGTAAAAGCTTGATGATTGGTTAAAATCACCTAACCAACCGTTTTAAGCTTTCAAATTACTAATCATGTTTATCTGTATCTTGACTGGAAAATAATTTGGGCTTTGTAGCAGTGTGCAGCACTGATCCTATTAGGCCATCTATAATAAGCTCCACCAGATTTAAAATTAAAAATAATTTTTAGCTGCATCTAGCCCGGAAAATAATTTTGGGGCTCCGAGATGGGCAAGACACATAAGTGCCTTCTTGCTGCACTACCTGCAGCATGACCCTCATATTGTCAGAATTCGAAGTAATCATGACTACTGGGTTGCCACACTCTTAGATCCCCCAAACTTTTCGATCAACCTTTTCATTTTAATAAAGACCAAAAAAATGGTCATTTTTGAAATTATAAGCATTAGCAGGTTGTTAGAAACTGAAATCAAACAGTTTTCAACTCAAAACTTTATTCTAGGTGATGTTACATTTTCACATAGGACCCCTTGTTCGAAAGGAGCTTCTCAACTCTCTCGTCCATTGAATTTGTCAGGTTTTGGATGGTTTCTGCTTCAATTGTTTTGCATGAGGACAGAATACCCTCCCAGAGCTGTTGCTTAGATTTGAACTGCCTCCCGCCATCATAGACACTCCTTTTAATGATGCTCCAAAGGTTCTGAATGGGGTAGAGGTCAGGGGAGCATGGGGGTCACACCATAAGTTTGTCCCCTTTTATGCCCATATCAGCCAGAGATGCAGATGTTTTATGTGCAGCATGAGATGGTGCATTATCATGCAGAAAAATGATCTTGCTGTGAAATACATGGTTCTTCTTCTTGAACCATGGCAGGAAGTGCTGTTTGAGAAAATCCACATACATTATGGAGTTCATCTTTAGCGCCTTCAGGGATCCTAAAGGGGCCGACAATCTCTCTCCCCATGATTCCAGCCCAAAACATTACTCCACCTCCTCCTTGTTGGCGCTGTAGCCGTGTTTGCGTGGGGTGTCCATCAACCAGCCATCCTCCACTCCATCCATCTGGACCATCGAGCGCTGCACGGCACTCACCCGTGAACAAAACAGTTTTGAAATCAGTCTTCATGTAATGTTTGGCCCACTGGAGCCGTTTCTGCTTGTGTGAAGTGGATAGAGGAGGTCGACAGGATGGCGTATGCACAGCTGCAAACCTCTGAAGGACCCTGCATCTTGTTGTTCGGGGGACGTTGGAGGCACAAGCAGCTTCAAAAACTTGTCTGCTGCTATGACAAGGCTTTTTTGCCGCTGCTCTTTCAACCTGACGTAATTGCCTGTAGGAAAGAGTCCTCAATTTGCCCTTATCAGCACGCACACGTGTGTACTGTGAATCAGCTACATACTTCTTGATTGCCAAGACACTTCATCCTGATCATCGCACAATGTTGATTGTAGTCATGCCTTGACCTAAACACTCCACAATTTGTTGCTTCTCAGCAGCCGACACATCCTTTTTCTTTCCCATTTTGGCAGAAAATGTAGGCTGCTTAATAATGTGAGAGAGCCTTCTTAAGTAGTCTTGCCTTTCATTGGACACACCTGCCAAACTAATTAGCACAGGTGTCTGCAATTGTGATATAAAGAGCCCTGACACACATCACCATCAATGAGTTTAACTGACAAACAAACAAATTCTTCCCTTATCACTCCTAAACACTTCTTGCATAATAATTTGGAACGCAGTGTACATGTGCTTTTCCACAAAACACCAGTAGTTCACGTAGTGAATCTTACAGTTCTAACTTGCCAACCGTGGTCTGTATGGAATTGTTCAATAAAGGGCCCAAAATTAAGATAACATAGATGGGAGAGGTCTCTATGAATAGGAATTCCTAAGTATTTGATACCCTGTGAGGGCCAGGCAAAGGGAAAGTTGGACTGGATGTAATCCTATATGGATTTGGGGAGGGAGACATCGAGGGCCTCAGACTTCGCTGCATTGATTTTAAAATTTTACCATGTAACAAAGTGATCTATTTCAGCCATAACAGCAGGGATGGATATATGTGATAGAGTGATATATACTAGGACATCATCAGCAAATAGAGAGCACTTGTACTCGGTGCCTCCCACCTCAATCCACCTAATATTGGGGTTATGGCGAATTGATGAGAGCAGGTGCTCCGTCACTAGGATGTATAAGAGAGGGGACAGAGGACATCCCTGCCTTGTCCCATTGGTGATTGTGAAAGGTGATGAAAATGTTCTGACGCACCCCCTGGGCCTTGGGACACCCGGAGCCGGACCCTTTTTGGTGGATGCTGGTGGTTGTAGTCTTCGTGGCGGCGACCCGGTTCCGTGGCTCAGGGCGGTCAAACCAGTGGCGGAACTATTTATGTGGTTTTGATGTTTAAATGTCCGACTACGCCACCCGTGGATTGCGGTCAGAGTGAACCGCCGCTACAGGGCAGACCGCTGAGGCTGGTGTTGTGGGTGCAGCAGAGCGTAGCATAACTCCCCACGGGAGGAGTATAGCCTCAGGGCAGTGTATGCGGAGGATGGGGGTGATGATGCAGGGCAGCAGCAGCAACGACACGGTGTCAGTGATGCAGTCCAGGGCCTTTACTCACAGTTCTTATTATCCAGACCACGTCTGCAGGTAACGGCTGCCCACGTCGTACTGTGCTCACCAGGTGAGGGGCTCAGACAACTCCCAGATAACTTTGGAGCACTTCACAGGACCCCCTTTGTGTGTCCTTTGTCTGTCCTTTCTTACCAACACTTCTGTCCGGCTGCCTCGGGCCTCCTCTTGGAAAACTTGGCGCCAGTTTCCCTGACCCTATGTGGTGCCTTCCTAGCGGGTGTAGCGAGGGGTTGCGCCACATAAAATGTCAGAGCCTCCGGTTTCTAGCTGAGGGTTGTTTCCTGCCTCCACTAGTTCGGGGACCGGTCTCCCCCTTTGGCCTGACCCCTCCACGCAGGTGGATTCGGGCGTGCGGTGGCGACACGCCCGTCCGCACCCCTGGGATCCCTTCATTCCTCGTTCCTGGAGCCTTCTCCGCTCCTCTTCCTTCCTTCTCCCTCTTCCAGGCCTGGGCCTCTGTTACTAGGCCCGCCTCCGGAGCAGAGCTCATGCAGAGCCCCTGCTCCCTGCCACTTCTGCTCAGACTTCTCTGCACTGAACTAAGATGGTGCCCACCTTTTATACTCCCTTCTCAATGCACCCAGGAACTGCTTCCTCCCTGCTCCTGCACTACAGGGTTCCCCTTCCTCAGTGTTCCCTCCCCCCACTCCAGCCAGGGACAGGGACTGTCGTGCCCATCTCAGGGGCATATTGGTCGCCCTGCCCCACGGCAATGTGGTGTAATGCATGCAGGTGTCGGGTCCTGATCCACACTCCATCCTTACCTGAGAGTGAGATATCACACCTCTGGGTGAGGTGCAATACGTCTGTAGCAACCGAGCCCTCAGGGTGCTACAGTTCCATTTATCTTCAGCCTAGGTGACGTATTGCGATACAGGGCCGTGATTTTGGCTATAAAAGGGTCCCCTAGACCCCTACCCCAAGCTTTTTAAGAGAATCATATATGGCGTGCCAGGAGACTCTATGGAATGCTTTCTCAGCATCCAACGAGAGTATCTAATTACAAATTTTTAACTGCATCTAGCCAAGGAAATACTTTGTGCCTAGTAGCAGTGTCTGCTAGTCAGCGGATTATCCCGGCTGTTAAGCAAGCTACACCACCTGTAGTTTAGACACTTAATTTTTCAAAGGAAATGCTTCGGGACCATGGGATACTTAGTGAAGAGCATCAGGAGGCACCCCAAGGCATAGGGGCTGGGACTGGCAGTAGGATGCCTTGCGATGGACAGCCGAGCTCGATCCTTATAAAAGCTTTTTAACTGCAGCAGCTTTAGTGGACTCTACTGGAGCTGGAATTACCGCGGCTGCTGGCATGAGACTTGCCCTCCAATAGATCCTTGTAAATGGATTTAAAGTGTATTCATTCAAATTAGAGAGACAATTTAAATTAAAAAGCTTAGAGCTGCCTCCACCACAGGGGGGCTCGCTCGACCCACCAGCGGACAGGCACCAGTATTGGGAGAGGGGGGCTGGCCGTCAGGGTTCACCGCGGCTCTGGCACAAACCCGGCGACACGGAGGTGGCACGGGCAGGAGCGGACTGGCCGTGTCGGCTTCTCACTTTTTGGATTTTAGAAGGGCATGACATGCCTATATCTGTGTCTCCCCCTCCTTTTACTCCTCCACCTCTTTTATTTTCGCATGACTATATGTACTTGTCACTTTTCCATGTGTTAGTTATGTCTTCTGAGCAGTTTGTCAGCTTTTGGACACCTTTGAAGGTGTTTTCTATGTGTTTCTATGTGTTTTTGTTTGCCTGCCATTGGTTTTAACGGTGTTCGAAGGTGTTCGACGAACAGTTCGGCAAACACACGGGTGTTCGACGAACCGAACCGAACTCGAACACTACGGGGGTGGCTCAACACTAGTCGGGATACTTCTGCTGCGAGCAGTCGCTCATCTCCCGGCTTCTCACAACGGAAGTATCCGACCAGGCAGCGGCGCTCCCCGGTCCTCACCAACACGATTAGCTGATTGGTCACGCTCTCCGCACGCGACCAATCAGTGATCTTGGCGCTAAAGTTAAACACCGCTCTGCTGATTGGTCGCGGACGCTGCCCGCGACCAATCACCGATTTGGGCGCCACATTTAAATAGCGGCCGCGACCAATCAGCGAGCTTGGCGCCAAATTTAAACCCCGCTCTGCTAATTGGTCGCGGATGCCGGCCGCGACTAATCAGCATTATTGGCGCCAAATTTAAACACCGCTCTGCTGATTGATCGCGGTCGCCGTCCGCGACCAATCAGTAGTATTGGCGCCAAATTTAAACCCTGCTCGGCTGATTGGTCACGGTTGCCGGCCGCGACCAATCAGCAGTATTGGCGCCAAATTTAAACCCCGCTCTGCTGATTGGTCACAGTTGCCTTCCGCGACCAATCAGCGATTTTGACGCCAAATTTAAACACCGCTCTGCTGATTGGTCGCGGCCGGCGATTGCGACCAATCAGCATTATTGGCGCCAAATTTAAACCCCGCTCTGCTGATTGGTCGTGACCGCCGGCCGCGACTAATCAACATTGTTGCCGCCAAATTTAAACACCGCTCTGCTGAATGGTCGAGGTCGTGACCAATCACCATTATTGGCGCCATATTTAAACACCGCTTTGCTGATTGGCCGCGACCACAACCTATCAGCATTATTGGCGCAAAATTTAAACCCCGCTCTGCTGATTAGTCGCGACCGCCGGCCGCGACTAATCAACATTGTTGCCGCCAAATTTAAACACCGCTCTGCTGAATGGTCGAGGTCGTGACCAATCACCATTATTGGCGCCAAATTTAAACACCGCTTTGCTGATTGGTCGCGACCACAACCTATCAGCATTATTGGCGCAAAATTTAAACCCCGCTCTGCTGATTAGTCGCGACCGCCGGCCGTGACCAATCAGTGATATAGTCGCCAAATTTCAACACCGCTTTGCTGATTGGTTGCGGTTGCTGGCCGCGACTAGTCAGCGATTTTGGCGCCAAATTTAAACACCGCTCTGCTGATTGAGCCGGGTCTGCCGCATACATATTCTAGAATACCCGATGCGTTAGAATCGGGCCACCATCTAGTTTCATGAAATAATTTAAAAAAAAATTGACGTGGGGCTTCGCACTATATTTGTGTCCAGCCAGGTACAGAAGGCAGGAACGGGCTGCCCCCAACCACCGGCTGCCTATTTGTACCTGGCCGGACACAACAATATAGGGAAGCCCTTTTTTTCTTAATTATTTCATGAATTTCATGAAATAATTAAAAAAAAAAATACGTGGGGCTTCGCCCTATTTTTGTGTCCAGCCAGGTACAACTAGGCAGCTAGGGGCTGGAATCTGCAGCGCAGGGAGGCCCAAGCTTTCTGGGTCCCCCCAGCTGCAAATTGCAGTCCGCAGCCACCCCGGAAAATGGCGCGTTCATAGAAGCGCCATCTTCTGGCGCTGTACCCAACTCATCCAGGGCCCTGGTGCGGTGGCTCACTGGGTAATAAAGGGGTTAGGGCCAGCTTGGCATTATCAGCTGGCCTAAGCCCGAAATTCATGGGGTCACGCCAATATTAGACATGACCACTATGAATTTCTAGTAAAGTATTTAAAAAAAACACAACAACCAGAAAAAAGTCCTTTAATTGAAATAAACACACAATTCTTTATTGTTCTAAATTAAACCATACTTACCGTCACGCCCATTCCAGCTGAAGCCAACGATCTCCTGAAATAAAAGTAAAATAATAAAGCAACCTCATCCTTACCTTTCCATGGTTCCCAGACAGCTTCAGCTCTGCTACATCGAGATGACAGGCTGGACGGCAGCAGAACGCTGCCATCCAGCCTGTCATCCCGCAGACACTGAGAAGCACAGGCATGCTTGCGCTCCTCAGTGTCTCGCTGTGACGGCATCCAGATGAGCCGAGGTCATGTCCAATGAACTCAGCTCACCTCATGTACGTCACTGACAGCGTGGGAAAATTCTCCTGCACTCAGCGCTTCAGCGTGAGAATTTTCCCACGCTGTCAGTGACGTGCATGAGGTGAGCTCATTCATGTCCAATGAACTCAGCTGACCTCATGCACGTCACTGACAGCGTGGGAAAATTCTCACGCTGAAGCGCTGAGTGCAGGAGAATTCTCCCACGCTGTCAGTGACGTGCATGAGGTGAGCTGAGTTCATTGGACATGACCTCGGCTCATCTTTATGCCATCACAGCGAGACACTGAGGAGCGCAAGCATGCCTGCGCTTCTCAGTGTCTGCGGGATGACAGGCTGGATGGCAGCGTTCTGCTGCGGTCCAGCCTGTCATCTCAATGTAGCAGAGCTGAAGCTGTCCTGGGAACCATGGAAAGGTAAGGATGAGGTTGCTTTATTATTTTACTTTTATTGCAGGAGATCGTTGGCTTCAGCTGGAATGGGCGTGGTGGTAAGTATGGTTTAATTTAGAACAATAAAGGATTGTGTCTTTATTTCAATTAAAGGACTTTATTCTGGGTGTTTGTGTTTTCTTTTAACTTTGACTATGGGGTTAGTAATGGGGGTGTCTTATAGACGCCTCTCCATTACTAACCTGGGCTTGATGTCAGCTGGCATTATAAGCTGACATCAACCCCAGCCCTATTACCCCACTGCCACCGCTACAGGGCAGTGGGAAGAGCGAGGCTAAGTTCCAGAATTGGCGCATCCTATGGATGCGCCATTTCTGGGGCGGCTGACGGCTGGTGTTTCTAGCCTGGGAGGGGGCCAATATTCATGGCACCCTTCCTGGGCTATTAATATCAGCCCCCAGCTGTCTGCCTAGCCTTTGCTAGCTATTAAAATAGGGGGGACCCCACGTCATTTTTTTGGGGGGGTCCCCCATTTTAATAGCTAGTAAAGGCTAGGTATTCAGCTGGGGGCTGATATTAGTAGCCTGGGAAGCTCCGTGGGAATTACCCCCTTCCCAGGCTTCAAACATCTGCCCCAGCTGTCTGCTTAACCTCCGCTAGAGACTAAAATTAAGGGGAACCCCACGCCAATTTTTTTTTAAATAAATCCTTTATTTTAACACTAAATGACAAGTACAGTAATCAACACTGTCACTGTATTTCATATATATGTGACTGACATGTTTCTATCTATCTAATCTATGTGTGATGCTCTATTCCTTCTATTCTAAATTGTCGGGTACAGATGCTGAAATGCCGGCCGGCTTTTTTAAAGAGCCAGTGCATGAAAACACTATTATTTTTTTTAATAAATCCTTTACACTAAATGACAAGTACAGTAAGCAACACTGTCACTGTACTTCATATATATGTGACTGACATGTTTCTATCTATCTAATCTATGTGTGATTCTCTATTCTTTCTATTCCAAATTGTCGGGTACCGCTGCCAAATTGCCGGCCGGCTTTTTTAAAGAGACGGTGCATGAAAACACTATTATTTTTTTTGATAAATCCTTTACACTAAATGACAAGTACAGTAATCAACACTGTCACTGTACTTCATATATATGTGACTGACATGTTTCTATCTATATAACCTATGTGTGATGCTCTATTCCTTCTATTCTAAATTGTCGGGTACAGATGCTGAAATGCCGGCAGGCTTTTTTAAAGAGACAGTGCATGAAAACATTATTATTTTTTTTAATAAATCCTTTACACTAAATGACAAGTACAGTAAGCAACACTGTCACTGTACTTGATATATATGTGACTGACATGTTTCTATCTATCTAATCTATGTGTGATTCTCTATTCTTTCTATTCCAAATTGTCGGGTACCGCTGCTGAATTGCTGGCCGGCTTTTTTAAAGAGACGGTGCATGAAAACACTATTATTTTTTTTGATAAATCCTTTACACTAAATGACAAGAACAGTAAGCAACACTGTCACTGTATTTCATATATATGTGGCTGACATGTTTCTATCTATCTAATCTATGTGTGAAGCTCTATTCTTTCGGTTCTAAATTGTCGGGTACCGGTGTATACCGCTGCTGAATTGCCGGCTTTTCATGTTTCACTGTTGGCACTGTTCCCATCGATTTGGGCAATCACTGTAATGCCACAACCACCATGGCTGTTGCATTACAGTGAGTGGCAGACAATCCTTGCATGATTGGTGCTCTAAATAGCGCCAGACATGCAGGACAAGCTTTTGGTGCACGAACAGTTATCGAACATAACCTCGAACAGCCGAATTTTTTGCAAATCGTTCGGGTTCGTCGAACAACTCGAACACCGCCCAAAACAGCTCGAATTTGAGATTGGCGAACAGTTCTAGTCGAACACCGCTCATCTCTAGTCAGGTTTAATAAGTGGGATTTCTTGCCTTATAAATGGGGTTGGGAACATCAGTTGTGTTGTGCAGAAGTCTGGTGGATACACAGCTGCTAGTCCTACTGAATAGACTGTTAGAATTTGTATTATGGCAAGAAAAAAGCAGCTAAGTAAAGAAAAACGAGTGGCCATCATTACTTTAAGAAATGAAGGTCAGTCAGTCTGAAAAATTGGGAAAACTTTGAAAGTGTCCCCAAGTGCAGTTGCAAAAACCATCAAGCGCTACAAAGAAACTGACTCACATGAGGACCGCCCCAGGAAAGGAAGACCAAGAGTCACCTCTGCTTCTGAGGATAAGTTTATCCGAGTCACCAGCCTCAAAAATCGCAGGTTAACAGCAGCTCAGATTAGAGACCAGGTAAATGCCACACTGAGTTCTAGCAGCAGATACATCTCTTCAACAACTATTAAGAGGAGACTTTGTGCAACAGGCCTTCATGGTAAAATAGTTGCTAGGAAACCACTGCTAAGGACAGGCAACGAGCAGAAGAATCTTGTTTGGGCTAAAGAACACAAGGAATGGACATTAGACCAGTGAAAATCTGTGCTTTGGTCTGATGAGTACAAATTTGAGATCTTTGGTTCCAACCACCGTGTCTTTGTACGACGCAGAAAAGGTGAACGGATGGACTCTACATGCCTGGTTCCCACCTTGAAGCATGGAGGAGGAGTTGTGATGGTGTGGGGTGCTTTGCTGGTGACACTGTTGGGGATTAATTCAAAATTGAAGGCATACTGAACCAGCATGGCTACCACAGCATCTTGCAGCGACATGCTATTCCATCAGGTTTGCGTTTAGTTGGACCATCATTTATTTTTCAACAGGACAATGACCCCACACACACCTCCAGGCTGTGTAAGGGCTATTTGACCAAGAAGTAGAGTGATGGGGTGCTACGCCAGATGACCTGGCCTCCACAGTCACCAGACCTGAACCCAATCGAGATGGTTTAGGGTGAGCTGGACCGCAGAGTGAAGGCAAAAGGGCCAACAAGTGCTAAGCATCTCTGGGAACTCCTTCAAGATAGTTGGAAGACCATTTCCGGTGACTACCTCTTGAATCTCATCAAGAGAATGCCAAGAGTGTGCAAAGCAGTCATCAAAGCAAAAGATGGCTACTTTGAAGAACCTAGAATATAAGACATATTTTCAGTTGTTTCACACTTTTTTGTTAAGTATATAATTCCACATGTGTTAATTCATAGTTTTGATGCCTTCAGTGTGAATGTACAATTTTTATAGTCATGAAAATACAGAAAAATCTTTAAATGAGAAGGTGTGTCCAAACTTTTGGTCTGTACTGTATGTATACCTTAATTTGGTTTCGCCGCGTTCATAATTGCCCGCTCTATCAAAATAAAAAAATAATTAATTTGATTGGGGAACAGCGTAATGAGAATAGAAATCAAAAGGCCAGAATTTCATTTCAATAAATTGCAATAACAGGCGATCAAAAGATCATATCTAACCCAAAATGGAATCACTAAAAATGTCAGCTCGGCATAAGCCCTCACCCGGCCCCAGATCCTGAAAAATGGAGACGCTATGGGTCTCGTAAAATGGCGACTTTTTTTGCAAAGTTCTGAATTTTTTTTCTCCACTTAAATAAAAAAGAACCTATACATTTTTGGCGTCTATGAACTTGAAATGACCTCAGGAATCATATTGTCAGGTCAGTTTTTGCATTTAGTGAGCATGGTAAAAAAAACTCCAAAAAACAATTGTGAAATTCCACTTTTTGGGCAATTTCACCGCACTTTGATTTTTTTCCCCATGTTCCATTACCCAATAGGGTAAAACCAATGGTATTATTCAAAAGTACAACTTGTCAACTTGTCCCGCAAAAAAATACGCCATCAAATGGCCATATTGACGGTAAAATAAAAAGTTATGGCTCTGAAAAGAAGAGGAACCAAAACCCAAGGTGGTAAAGGGGTTAAGAACATCTTAATAATACCATTGTGCTTCTCAAGGAACACATCTTACTAGCCCTCTGTCCTAATTTTGCTGCTGAAGAAAAATTCTGAAACCAATGCTTGTTATAACAGAAAGTGTGATTCCAGGATTACAATTCATTTATATATAGTTATGTACACTGTTCAAAAAATAATGGGAACACTTAAACAACAGAATATAACTCCAAGTAAATCAAACTTCTGTGAAATCAAACTGTCCACTTAGGAAGCAACACTGATTGACAATCAATTTCACATGCTGTTGTGCAAATGGAATAGACAATAAATGGAAATTATTGGCAATTATCAAGACACCCTCAATAAAGGATTGGTTCTGCAGGTGGGGACCACAAACCACATCTCAGTACCAATGCTTTCTGGCTGATGTTTTGATCACTTTTGAATGTTGGTTGTGCTTTCACACTCGTGGTAGCATGAGACAGACTCTACAACCAACAGAAGTTGCTCAGGTAGTGCAGCTCATCCAGGATGGCACATCAATGCGAGCTGTGGCAAGAAGGTTTGCTGTGTCTTTCTGCGTAGTGTCCAGAGGCTGGAGGCGCTACCAGAAGACAGGCCAGTACACCAGGAGACGTGGAGGGGGTCATAGGAGGGCAACAACCCAGCAGCAGGACAGCTACCTCCGCCTTTGTGCCAGGAGGAATGTGAGGAACACTGCCAGAGCCCTGCAAAATGACCTCCAGCAGGCCACAAATGTGCACGTGTCTGCACAAACGGTTAGAAACCGCCTCCATGAAGGTGGCATGAGGGCCCAACGTCCACAGATGGGGGTTGTGATCACAGCCCAACACCATGCAGGACGCTTGGCATTTACCACAGAACACCAGGATTGGCAAAGTCGGCACTGGCACCCTGTGCTCTTCACAGAGGAAAGCAGGTTCACATTAAGCACATGTGACAGACGTTACTGAGTCTGGAGACGCCATGGAGAGCGATCTGCTGCCTGCAACATCCTTCAGCATGACCGGTTTGGCAGTGGGTCAGTAATGGTGGGAGTGGCATTTCTTTGGAGGGCCGCACAGCCCTCCATGTGCTCGCCAAAAGTAGCCTGCCTGCCATTAGGTACAGAGATGAGATCCTAAAACCCCTTGTGAGACCATATGCTGGTGCGGTTTGCCCTGGGTTCCTCCTAATGCAGGACAATGCCAGACCTCATGTGGTTGGAGTGTGTCAGCAGTTCCTGCAAGATGAAGGTATTGAAGCTATGGACTGGCCTGCCCATTCCCCAGACCTGAATCCGATTGAGCACATCTGGGACATCATGTCTCGCTCCATCCACCAACGTCACTTTGCACCCCAGACTATCCAGGAGTTGGTGGATGCTTTAGTCCAGGTCTAGGAGGAGATCCCACAGCAGACCATCCGCAACCTCATCAGGAGCATGCCCAGGCATTGTAGGGAGGTCATACAGGCACGTGGAGGCCACTCACAATACTGAGCCTCATTTTGACTTGTTTTAAGGACATTACATCAAAGTTGGATCAGCCTGTAGTGTGTTTTTCCACTTTAATTTTGGGGGTGACTACAAACTCTGGCCTCCATTGGTTAATTAATTTGATTTCCATTGATGATTTTTGTGTGATTTTGTTGTCGGCACATTCAACTTTGTACAGAACAAATTATTCACTGAGAATATTTAATTCATTCAGATCTAGGATGTGTTATTTGAGTGTCCCTTTTATTTTTTTGAGCAGTGTACATACCGTACACTGAATGCAGAATTATTAGGCAAGTTGTATTTTAGAGGATTATTTTTATTATTGATCAACAACTATGTTCTCAATCAACCCAAAAGACTCATAAATATCCAAGCTTAATATTTTTGGAAGTTTGAGTGCGTTTTTTTTAGATTTGGCTATCTTAGGAGGATATCTGTTTGTGCAGGTAACTATTATTGTGCAGAATTATTAGGCAACTTAATAAAAAACAAATATAATCCCATCTCACTTGATTATTTTTACCAGGTAAACCAATATCAGTGCACAAAATTTAGAAATAAACATTTCTGACAGGCAAAACAAAAACCAAAAAAATTAGTGATCAATATTACCACCTTTCTTTATGATGACACTCAACAGCCTTCCATCCATAGATTCTGTCAGTTGCTTGATCTGTTTTCAATCAACATTGCGTGCAGCAGCCACCACAGCCTCCCAGACACTATTCCGAGAGGTGTACTGTTTTCCTTCCCTGTAGAACTCACATTTTATGATGGACCACGGGTTCTCTATGGGGTTCAGATCAGATGAACAAGGGGGCCATGTCATTAATTTTTCTTGTTTTACACCTTTACTGGCCAGCCACGCTGTGGAGTAGTTGTATGCATGTGATGGAGCATTGTCCTGCATGAAAATCATGTTTTTCTTGAACGATACCAACTTCTTCCTGTACCACTGCTTGAAGAAGTTATTTTCCAGAAACTGGCAGTAGGTCTGGGAGTTGAGCTTCACTCCATCCTCAACCTGAAAAGGTCCCACAAGTTCATCTTTGATCATACCAGCCCATACCAGTACCCCACCTCCACCTTGCTGGTTTCTGAGTCGGAGTGGAGCTCTCTGCCCTTTACTGATCCAGTCTCTGGCCATCCATCTGGCCCATCAAGAGTCACTATCATTTCATCAGTCCATAAAACCTTTGAAAAATCAGTCTTAAGATATTTCTTGGCCCATTCTTGTTTCTTGTTCAAAGGTGGTCATTTTTCAGCCTTCCTTACCTTGACCATGTCCCTGAGAATCGCACACCTTGTGCTTTTTGATACTCCAGTAACGTTGCAGCTCTGAAATATGGCAAAACTGGTGGCGAATGGCATCTTAGCAGGTTCACGCTTGATTTTCCTCAATTCATGGGCAGTTATTTTGTGCCTTTTTTGGCCAGCACACTTCTTGCGACCCTGTTGGCTATTTTCCATGAAACTCTTGATTGTTTGGTGATCACGCTTCAAAAGTTTGGAAATTTCAAGACTGCTGCATCCCTCTGCAAGACATCTCACAATTTTGGACTTTTCAGAGCCTGTCAAATCTCTCTTCTGACACATTTTGCCAAAGGAAAGGAAGTTGTCTAATAATTAGGCACACATTATATAGGGTGTTGATGTCATTAGTCAACACCCCTCCTCATTACAGAGATGCACATCACCAGATTTATTTAATTGGTAGTTGGCTCTCAAGCCTATGCAGCTTGGAGTAGGACAACATGTATAAAAAGTATCATGTGATCAAAATATTTGCCTAATAATTCTGCACACAGTGTATATATACAGTATATATATATATACTGGATATATACAGTACAGACCAAAAGTTTTGGACAAACCTTCTCATTTATAGAATTTTCTGTATTTTCATGACTATGAAAATTGTACATTCACACTGAAGGCATCAAAACTATGAATTAACACATGTGGAATTATATACTTAACGAAAAAGTGTGAAACAACTGAAAATATGTCTTATATTCTAGGTTCTTCAAAGTAGCCACCTTTTGCTTTGATGACTGCTTTGCACACTCTTGGCATTCTCTTGATGAGCTTCAAGTGGTAGTCACCGGAAATGGTCTTCACTTCACAGTTGTGCCCTATCAGGTTTAATAAGTGGGATTTCTTGCCTTATAAATGGGGTTGGGACCACCAGTTGTGTTGTGCAGAAGTCTGGTGGATACATAGCTGATAGTCCTGAATAGACTGATAGAATTTGTATTATGGCAAGAAAAAAGCAGCTAAGTAAAAAAAATGAGTGGCCATCATTACTTTAAGAAAAGAAGGTCAGTCAGTCCGAAAAATTGGGAAAACTTTGAAAGTGTCCCCAAGTGCAGTTGCAAAAACCATCAAGCGCTACAAAGAAACTGGCTCACATGAGGACCGCCCCAGGAAAGGAAGACCAAGAGTCACCTCTGCTTCTGAAGATAAGTTTATTGGAGTCACCAGCCTCAGAAATCGCAGGTTAACAGCTGCTCAGATTAGAGACCAGGTAAATGCCACACAGAGTTCTAGCAGCAGACACATCTCTTCAACAACTATTAAGTGGAGACTTTGTGCAGCATGCCTTCATGGTAAAATAGCTGCTAGAAAACCACTGCAAAGGACAGGCAACAAGCAGAAGAGACTTGTTTGGGCTAAAGAACACAAGGAATGGACATTAGACCAGTGGAAATCTATGCTTTGGTCTGATGAGTCCAAATTTGAGATCTTTGGTTCCACCCACCTTGTCTTTGTGCGATGCAGAAAAGGTGAACGAATGTACTCTTCATGCCTGGTTCCCACCGTGAAGCATGGAGGAGGAGGTGTGATGGCATGGGGGTGCTTTTCTGGTGACACTGTTGGGGATTTATTCAAAATTGAAGGCATACTGAACCAGCATGGCTACCACAGCATCTTGCAGTGGCATGCTATTCCATCCGGTTTGCGTTTAGTTGGACCATCATCTATTTTTCAACAGGACAATCACCCCAAACACACCTCCAGGCTGTATAAGGGCTATTTGACCAAGAGAGAGAGTGATGGGGTGCTACGCCAGATGACCTGGCCTCCACAGTCACTAGACCTGAACCCAATCGAGATGGTTTGGGGTGAGCTGGACCGCAGAGTGAAGGCAAAAGGGCCAACAAGTGCTAAGCATCTCTGGGAACTCCTTCAAGATTGTTGGAAGACCATTTTCGGTGACTACCACTAGAAGCGGATCAAGAGAATGCCAAGAGTGTGCAAAGCAGTCATCAAAGCAAAAGGTGGCTACTTTGAACAACCTAGAATATAAGACATATTTTCAGTTGTTTCACACTTTTTTGTTAAGTATATAATTCAACATGTGTTAATTCATAGTTTTGATGCCTTCAGTGTGAATGTACAATTTTCATAGTCATGAAAATACAGAAAAATGTTTAAATGAGAAGGTGTGTCCAAACTTTTGGTCTGTACTGTATATATAAAAGTATATACAGTCATGGCAAAAGTGTTGGCACCCTCAAAATTGTTCCAGAAAATTAAGTACCGTATTTTTCGGACCATAAGACGTAATTTTTCACCCCAAATTTAGGAGGAAAATGGGGGGTGCGTCTTAGGGTACGAACCTTACCAGATACTTGCTGTGGTGGTGTAGCGGGATCGCAGGGCCAATGCAGCAGAGTGGCGGTAGATGCGGCGTCGAGGCAGAGTGAATGTGCAGTGAATGTGCAGCACTGCAGCAGCGAGGCAGAGCGGATGTGGGTGCACAGTGATCTACAGGAAAATGGCCGCCCGAGCCAGAGCATGCGCTGTCTGGGAGCTCGGGCGGCCATTTTTCTGTGGATCACAGCTGCATGAAGATGGCAGCGGCCACTGGAAAGCCGCACCGCAGCACCCACCACCGCTCAGCCTCACCGCATCACAGTCGCGGCCACCAGACAGCAGCGCACGCCACTCACAGGCCCGGAACCCGGCCCCGACCCCATCCAGACCACAGGCCCCAGTCAGGCTCCAGCCCCACCACACGCCCCAGCCAGGCTCTAGCCCCACCAGAGGCCCAGGCCCCACCACAGGCCCTTCCACAGGCCCTAGGCCCCACCACAGGCCCCAGCCCCGCAGCATCACACCTCTTCTGCTGCAGCCGCCAGGTTCCTGAGGGAGGGAATTGAGGGCCCTGCGATCATGCTCCACCACCACCACCACACCTCCCTGCTGCTGGACCACTGGCTTCTCGCATCCAGGGTTCACAGCATTCATCCACCTCCACTGGCTTCCTGAAGGACACTGCCTCCTATGACCCCCCCCGCAATGCCCCCCAGGTAAGATACCTATTCAGACTATAAGACGGACCCCCATCTTATAAAAAATATTTTTTTCCTATTTTCCACCCCAAAATTTGAGGTGCGTCTTATGGTCTGGTGCATCTAATAGGCCGAAAAATATGGTATTTCTCCCAGAAAATTATTGCAATTACACATATTTTGTTTGTCTATTTCCTTTGTGTGAATTGGAACAACACAAAAACAGAAAAAAAGGCAAATTGGACATGATTTCACACAAAACCACAAAAAATGGGACGGACATTCTACGGTAAAGTTTCTGTTCAACTGAGAAACTTTTTGAAGCTTGAAAAAAGATTTCAGTTGAACCGAAACATAGCTGAGCCTCAATGAGTTATTAAATCACAATTTCTACTTTTTCCTAAATGGTGTGCTGCCTTAGTTTTTTTGGAATTATTTAGAGGATCGGTCCATGCCTGGAAAGCATTTGGAACCTTTATTACTGCATTGTTTGCTTTTGCTGCTTTCAATATGGTCTTTACTAAGCATGCACAACACAACAACCATGCAGGATGTAGCCGCAATCTACTTTCCATGTGTGTATCTATGTAGCTCCATAGGTTTTTAGTGTTGCAGAATTTTTGTTAAAGGGGAATTGAATTTAAAACAACAGCAAAAAAATATATATACAGGGTGGTCCAAAAGTAGGTGGCCAGAAAATAATAACATTTATTTTGATTTATATATAAAATTATATTTAGTAACACAAGCATAACATTGACAATTACATTTTATTCTGAACAATAGTACAAAAGCCCTTAAATTTTATCAACGCAGGTGCTCAAACTGTTTTCCATTACAATTTACACAGCTTTGAAGTCTGTCTCTTACGCTTCGACAAACTTTTTTGCACAAGTCTCTTTGGGTATTAATTTCTTGAAATGCATCTCTTATGTAATTTTTGAAATCACTGACACCTTTTGGTTTTCGACTATAAACTTTGTCCTTGAGTACTCCCCAAAAGAAAAAATCTATTGGGGTCAAGTCTGGTGAACGTGCCGGCCAATCAGGTGGGCCTCTTCGGCCAATCCATTTATTAGGAAATGTTTCATCAAGATACTCGCGGACTACTCTTGAATAATGTGGAGGGGTCCCATCTTGTTGGAAATAAAGGTCATTTGAATTAGGCTGTTGCTGTAACTGAGGAACAACTTGATTCATTAGAATTTCGAGATACTTATCTCCTGTGACTGTTCCATCAAAAAATATTGATCATAAAACACCAAAACTTGAAATACCACCCCAAACATTGACACCAGGCTCATTTAGTTGTTGCTCTAATGTTAAATGCATGTTCTCATTATACCAGTAAATACAATTATGTCTGTTAATATGGCCGGATAATTTGAAAGAAGCTTCATCACTCCACATAATGTTATAAAAAATTACTGGATTTTCTTCAATTTCGTTAAGCATAATCTCACTAAATTGCAGCCGCCTGTCTGGATCATCCTCTAATAAACCATGAATTAGATGTGGACGATATGCTTTCCACCCAATAGATTTCAGGATTCGCATGATAGAAGTTCGTGAAATTCCCAATTCCAAAGAGGCTCTTCTGGTGGACTTCTGAGGAATGAAAAGTGGATTCTGATTGGTTACTAAGGGCAACTGAGCCAGTTTCACTTTACACCATGTTTGATAAATCTCCCCCTTCATAACCTTATTACACTTTCTGTCCACCTATTTTTGGACCACCCTGTATATATACAGTACAGACCAAAAGTTTGGACAAACCTTCTCATTTAAAGATTTTTCTGTATTTTCATGACTATGAAAATTGTACATTCACACTGAAGGCATCAAAACTATGAATTAACACATGTGGAATTATATACTTAGCAAAAAAGTGTGAAACAACTGAAAATATGTCTTATATTCTGGGTTCTTCAAAGTAGCCACCTTTTGCTTTGATGACAGCTTTGCACACTCTTAGCATTCTCTTGATGAGCTTCAAGAGGTAGTCACCGGAAGTGGTTTTCACTTCACAGATGTGCCCTGTCAGGTTTAATAAGTGGGATTTCTTGCCTTATAAATGGGGTTGGGACCATCAGTTGTGTTGTGCAGAAGTCTGGTGGATACACAGCTGATAGTCCTACTGAATAAACTGTTAGAATTTGTAGGATGGCAAGAAAAAAGCAGCTAAGTAAAGAAAAACGAGTGGCCATCATTGCTTTAAGAAATGAAGGTCAGTCAGTCCAAAAAATTGGGAAAACTTTGAAAGTGTCCCCAAGTGCAGTTGTAAGAACCATCAAGCGCTACAAAGAAAGTGGCTCACATGAGAACCGCCCCAGGAAAGGAAAACCAAGAGTCACCTCTGCTTCTGAGGATAAGTTTATCCGAGTCTCCAGCCTCAGAAATCGCAGGTTAACAGCAGCTCAGATTAGAGACCAGGTCAATGCCACACAGAGTTCTAGCAGCAGACACATCTCTTCAACAACTGTTAAGAGGAGACTTTGTGTAGCAGGACTTCATGGTAAAATAGCTGCTAGGAAAGCACTGCTAAGGACAGGCAACAAGCAGAAGAGACTTGTTTGGGCTAAAGAACACAAGGAATGGACATTAGACCAGTGGAAATCTGTGCTTTGGTCTGATGAGTCCAAATTTGAGATCTTTGGTTCCAACCACCGTGTCTTTGTGCGACGAAGAAAAGGTAAACAGATGGACTCTACATGCCTGGTTCCCACTGTGAAGCATGAAGTAGGAGGTGTGATGGTGTGGGGGTGCTTTGCTGGTGACACTGTTGGGGATTTATTCAAAATTTAAGGCATACTGAACCAGCATGGCTACCACAGCATCTTGCAGTGGCATGCTATTCCATCCGGTTTGCGTTTAGTTGGACCATCATCTATTTTTCAACAGGACAATCACCCCAAACACACCTCCAGGCTGTATAAGGGCTATTTGACCAAGAGAGAGAGTGATGGGGTGCTACGCCAGATGACCTGGCCTCCACAGTCACTAGACCTGAACCCAATCGAGATGGTTTGGGGTGAGCTGGACCGCAGAGTGAAGGCAAAAGGGCCAACAAGTGCTAAGCATCTCTGGGAACTCCTTCAAGATTGTTGGAAGACCATTTTCGGTGACTACCACTAGAAGCGGATCAAGAGAATGCCAAGAGTGTGCAAAGCAGTCATCAAAGCAAAAGGTGGCTACTTTGAACAACCTAGAATATAAGACATATTTTCAGTTGTTTCACACTTTTTTGTTAAGTATATAATTCAACATGTGTTAATTCATAGTTTTGATGCCTTCAGTGTGAATGTACAATTTTCATAGTCATGAAAATACAGAAAAATGTTTAAATGAGAAGGTGTGTCCAAACTTTTGGTCTGTACTGTATATATAAAAGTATATACAGTCATGGCAAAAGTGTTGGCACCCTCAAAATTGTTCCAGAAAATTAAGTACCGTATTTTTCGGACCATAAGACGCAATTTTTCACCCCAAATTTAGGAGGAAAATGGGGGGTGCGTCTTAGGATACGAACCTTACCAGATACTTGCTGTGGTGGTGTAGCGGGATCGCAGGGCCAATGCAGCAGAGTGGCGGTAGATGCGGCGTCGAGGCAGAGTGAATGTGCAGTGAATGTGCAGCACTGCAGCAGCGAGGCAGAGCGGATGTGGGTGCACAGTGATCTACAGGAAAATGGCCGCCCGAGCCAGAGCATGCGCTGTCTGGGAGCTCGGGCGGCCATTTTTCTGTGGATCACAGCTGCATGAAGATGGCAGCGGCCACTGGAAAGCCGCACCGCAGCACCCACCACCGCTCAGCCTCACCGCATCACAGTCGCGGCCACCAGACAGCAGCGCACGCCACTCACAGGCCCGGAACCCGGCCCCGACCCCATCCAGACCACAGGCCCCAGTCAGGCTCCAGCCCCACCACACGCCCCAGCCAGGCTCTAGCCCCACCAGAGGCCCAGGCCCCACCACAGGCCCTTCCACAGGCCCTAGGCCCCACCACAGGCCCCAGCCCCGCAGCATCACACCTCTTCTGCTGCAGCCGCCAGGTTCCTGAGGGAGGGAATTGAGGGCCCTGCGATCATGCTCCACCACCACCACCACACCTCCCTGCTGCTGGACCACTGGCTTCTCGCATCCAGGGTTCACAGCATTCATCCACCTCCACTGGCTTCCTGAAGGACACTGCCTCCTATGACCCCCCCCGCAATGCCCCCCAGGTAAGATACCTATTCAGACTATAAGACGGACCCCCATCTTATAAAAAATATTTTTTTCCTATTTTCCACCCCAAAATTTGAGGTGCGTCTTATGGTCTGGTGCATCTAATAGGCCGAAAAATATGGTATTTCTCCCAGAAAATTATTGCAATTACACATATTTTGTTTGTCTATTTCCTTTGTGTGAATTGGAACAACACAAAAACAGAAAAAAAGGCAAATTGGACATGATTTCACACAAAACCACAAAAAATGGGACGGACATTCTACGGTAAAGTTTCTGTTCAACTGAGAAACTTTTTGAAGCTTGAAAAAAGATTTCAGTTGAACCGAAACATAGCTGAGCCTCAATGAGTTATTAAATCACAATTTCTACTTTTTCCTAAATGGTGTGCTGCCTTAGTTTTTTTGGAATTATTTAGAGGATCGGTCCATGCCTGGAAAGCATTTGGAACCTTTATTACTGCATTGTTTGCTTTTGCTGCTTTCAATATGGTCTTTACTAAGCATGCACAACACAACAACCATGCAGGATGTAGCCGCAATCTACTTTCCATGTGTGTATCTATGTAGCTCCATAGGTTTTTAGTGTTGCAGAATTTTTGTTAAAGGGGAATTGAATTTAAAACAACAGCAAAAAAATATATATACAGGGTGGTCCAAAAGTAGGTGGCCAGAAAATAATAACATTTATTTTGATTTATATATAAAATTATATTTAGTAACACAAGCATAACATTGACAATTACATTTTATTCTGAACAATAGTACAAAAGCCCTTAAATTTTATCAACGCAGGTGCTCAAACTGTTTTCCATTACAATTTACACAGCTTTGAAGTCTGTCTCTTACGCTTCGACAAACTTTTTTGCACAAGTCTCTTTGGGTATTAATTTCTTGAAATGCATCTCTTATGTAATTTTTGAAATCACTGACACCTTTTGGTTTTCGACTATAAACTTTGTCCTTGAGTACTCCCCAAAAGAAAAAATCTATTGGGGTCAAGTCTGGTGAACGTGCCGGCCAATCAGGTGGGCCTCTTCGGCCAATCCATTTATTAGGAAATGTTTCATCAAGATACTCGCGGACTACTCTTGAATAATGTGGAGGGGTCCCATCTTGTTGGAAATAAAGGTCATTTGAATTAGGCTGTTGCTGTAACTGAGGAACAACTTGATTCATTAGAATTTCGAGATACTTATCTCCTGTGACTGTTCCATCAAAAAATATTGATCATAAAACACCAAAACTTGAAATACCACCCCAAACATTGACACCAGGCTCATTTAGTTGTTGCTCTAATGTTAAATGCATGTTCTCATTATACCAGTAAATACAATTATGTCTGTTAATATGGCCGGATAATTTGAAAGAAGCTTCATCACTCCACATAATGTTATAAAAAATTACTGGATTTTCTTCAATTTCGTTAAGCATAATCTCACTAAATTGCAGCCGCCTGTCTGGATCATCCTCTAATAAACCATGAATTAGATGTGGACGATATGCTTTCCACCCAATAGATTTCAGGATTCGCATGATAGAAGTTCGTGAAATTCCCAATTCCAAAGAGGCTCTTCTGGTGGACTTCTGAGGAATGAAAAGTGGATTCTGATTGGTTACTAAGGGCAACTGAGCCAGTTTCACTTTACACCATGTTTGATAAATCTCCCCCTTCATAACCTTATTACACTTTCTGTCCACCTATTTTTGGACCACCCTGTATATATACAGTACAGACCAAAAGTTTGGACAAACCTTCTCATTTAAAGATTTTTCTGTATTTTCATGACTATGAAAATTGTACATTCACACTGAAGGCATCAAAACTATGAATTAACACATGTGGAATTATATACTTAGCAAAAAAGTGTGAAACAACTGAAAATATGTCTTATATTCTGGGTTCTTCAAAGTAGCCACCTTTTGCTTTGATGACAGCTTTGCACACTCTTAGCATTCTCTTGATGAGCTTCAAGAGGTAGTCACCGGAAGTGGTTTTCACTTCACAGATGTGCCCTGTCAGGTTTAATAAGTGGGATTTCTTGCCTTATAAATGGGGTTGGGACCATCAGTTGTGTTGTGCAGAAGTCTGGTGGATACACAGCTGATAGTCCTACTGAATAAACTGTTAGAATTTGTAGGATGGCAAGAAAAAAGCAGCTAAGTAAAGAAAAACGAGTGGCCATCATTGCTTTAAGAAATGAAGGTCAGTCAGTCCAAAAAATTGGGAAAACTTTGAAAGTGTCCCCAAGTGCAGTTGTAAGAACCATCAAGCGCTACAAAGAAAGTGGCTCACATGAGAACCGCCCCAGGAAAGGAAAACCAAGAGTCACCTCTGCTTCTGAGGATAAGTTTATCCGAGTCTCCAGCCTCAGAAATCGCAGGTTAACAGCAGCTCAGATTAGAGACCAGGTCAATGCCACACAGAGTTCTAGCAGCAGACACATCTCTTCAACAACTGTTAAGAGGAGACTTTGTGTAGCAGGACTTCATGGTAAAATAGCTGCTAGGAAAGCACTGCTAAGGACAGGCAACAAGCAGAAGAGACTTGTTTGGGCTAAAGAACACAAGGAATGGACATTAGACCAGTGGAAATCTGTGCTTTGGTCTGATGAGTCCAAATTTGAGATCTTTGGTTCCAACCACCGTGTCTTTGTGCGACGCAGAAAAGGTAAACGGATGGACTCTACATGCCTGGTTCCCACTGTGAAGCATGAAGTAGGAGGTGTGATGGTGTGGGGGTGCTTTGCTGGTGACACTGTTGGGAATTTATTCAAAATTTAAGGCATACTGAACCAGCATGGCTACCACAGCATCTTGCAGCGGCATGCCATTCCATCCGGTTTGCGTTTAGTTGGACCATCATTTATTTTTCAACAGGACAATGACCCCACACACACCTCCAGGCTGTGTAAGGGCTATTTGACCAAGAAGGAGAGTGATGGGGTGCTACGCCAGATGACCTGGCCTCCACAGTCACCAGACCTGAACCCAATCGAGATGGTTTGGGGTGAGCTGGACCGCAGAGTGAAGGCAAAAGGGCCAAAAAGTGCTATGCATCTCTGGGAACTCTTTCAAGATTGTTGGAAGACAATTTCCAGTGACTACCTCTTGAAGCTCATCAAGAGAATGCCAAGAGTGTGCAAAGCAGTCATCAAAGCAAAAGGTGGCTACTTTGAAGAACCTAGAATATAAGACATATTTTCAGTTGTTTCACACTTTTTTGTTAAGTATATAATTCCACATGTGTTAATTCATAGTTTTCATGCCTTCAGTGTGAATGTACAATTTTCATAGTCATGAAAATACAGAAAAATCTTTAAATGAGAAGGTTTGTCCAAACTTTTGGTCTGTACTGTATATATATATATATATATATATATATTGTATATCTATATATATATACTAGCTATTGAGCCCGTTCTTCGCCCGGGTGGTGAGCATTTTTATTGGTATATGGTCTCCCATGCTGGTATGTGCTGCCCCCATCCTGGTATTTGTGCCTCCCCCATCCTGGTATTTGTGCTGCCCCCATCCTGGCATTTGTGCTGCCCCCATCCTGGTATTTGTGCTCCCCAATCCTGTTCCCCCATCCTGTTATGTGCTGCCCTCATCCCTTTCCTGCTATTCAGGGCACGCCTCATCCCTATCCTGGTATGCATGGCACCCCTCACCCCCTATCCTGGTATGCATGGCACCCCTCACCCCAAATCCTGGCATGCATGGCACCCCTCACCCCCAATCCTGGTATGCATGGCACCCCTCACCACTAATCCTGTTATGCATGGCAACCTTTACCCCTCAATCCTTGTATGCATGGTCCCCTCACCCCTCAGTCCTGGTATGCATGGTACCCCTGATCCCCCAAACCTTGTATGCATGGTCCCCTCACCCCCCAATCCTGGTATGCATGGTACCCCTCATCCCCCAATCCTGGTATGCATGGTCCCCTCACCCCCAATCCTGGTATGCATGGTCATCTCACCCCCCAATCCTGGTATGCATGGTACCCATTACCCCTCAATCCTGGTATGTATGGTACCCCTCATCCCCCAATCCTGTATGCATGACGCCCCTCATCCTGGTATGCATGGCTCCCTCATCCCCAATCCTGGTATGCATGGTACCCTCATTCCTATCCTGGTATGCATGGCACCCCTCATCCTCAATCCTGGTATGCATGGCACCCCTCACCCCCAATCCTGGTAAACATGGCACGTATCATCTCTATCCTGGTATGCATGGCACCCCTCACCCCCAATCCTGGTATGCATGGCACCCCTCACCACTAATCCTGATATGCATGGCACCCCTCACCCACAATCCTGTATGCATGGCACCCCTTACCCCCCAATCCTGTATCCATGGCACCTCTTACTCCCAATCCTGGTATGCATGGCACCCCTCACCCCCAATCCTGTATGCATGGCACCCCTTACCCCCCAATCCTGTATCCATGGCACCTCTTACTCCCAATCCTGGTATGCATGGCACCCCTCATCACAATCCTGGCACGCATGGTGCCCCTCATCCTGGTATGCATGTCTCCCTCATACCCAATCCTGGTATGCATGGCCCCCTCAACCTTATCCTGATAACCATCCCTCATCCATATCCTGGTATGCATGGTACTCTCATCCCTATCCTGGTATGCATAGCACCCCTCATCCCCAATCCTGGTATGCATGGCACCTCTCACCCCCAATCCTGGTATGCATGGCTCCCCTCACCCCCAATCCTGGTATGCATGGCACTCCTCACCCCCAATCCTTGTATGCATGGCACCCCTCATCCCCAATCCTGGCATGCATGGCACCCCTCATCCCCAATCTTGGTATGCATGGCACACCTCATCCCCAATCCGGGTATGCATGGCACTCCTCATCCCCAATCCTGGTTTGCATGGCACCCCTCATCCCCAATCCTTGTATGCATGGCACCCTTCATCCCCAATGCTGGTATGCATGGCACCCCTCATCCCCAATCCTGGTATGCATGGCACTCCTCATCCCCAATCCTGGTTTGCATGGCACCCCTCATCCCCAATCCTTGTATGCATGGCACCCTTCATCCCCAATGCTGGTATGCATGGCACCCCTCATTCCAAATCTGGCATATATGGCACCCCTCATCCCAATTCTGGTATGTATGGCACCCCTCATCCAGCAATCCTGGTATATATGGTACCCAATCCCTCATCCTGGTATGCATGGCTTCCTCTTCCTCATCCCCAATCCTGGTTTGCATGGTACCCCTCATCCCCAATCCTGGTATGCATGGCACTCATCATCCCTATCCTGGTATGTATGGTACCCTTCATGCTGGTATGCATGGCACCCCATCCCTAATCCTGGTATGCATGGTACCCCCCATCCCTCATCCTGGTATATATGGCACCCCTCATCCCAATTCTGGTATGTATGGCTTCCTCATCCCCAATCCAGGTAGGCATGGCACCCCTCATCCCCAATCCTGGCATGCATGGCACCCCTCATCCCCAATCTTGGTATGCATGGCACACCTCATCCCCAATACTGGTATGCATTTCACTCCTCATCCCCAATCCTGGTTTGCATGGCACCCCTTATCCCCAATCCTTGTATGCATGGCACCCTTCATCCCCAATGCTGGTATGCATGGCACCCCTCATCCCCAATCCTGGTATGCATGGCACTCCTCATCCCCAATCCTGGTTTGCATGGCACCCCTCATCCCCAATCCTTGTATGCATGGCACCCTTCATCCCCAATGCTGGTATGCATGGCACCCCTCATTCCAAATCTGGCATATATGGCACCCCTCATCCCAATTCTGGTATGTATGGCACCCCTCATCCAGCAATCCTGGTATATATGGTACCCAATCCCTCATCCTGGTATGCATGGCTTCCTCTTCCTCATCCCCAATCCTGGTATGCATGGTACCCCTCACCCCCAATCCTGGTATGCATGGCACTCCTCATCCCTATCCTGGTATGTATGGTACCCTTCATCCTGGTATGCATGGCACCCCATCCCTCATCCTGGTATGCATGGTACCCCACATCCCTATCCTGGTATGTATGGTACCCCTCATCCTGGTATGCATGGCACCCCATCCCTCATCCTGGTATATATGGCACCCCTCATCCCAATTCTGGTATGTATGGCTTCCTCATCCATCAATCCTGGTATGCATGGCACCCCACCCCTCATCCTGGTATGCATGGTACCCCGCATTCCTCTCCTGGCATGCATGGTACCCCTCATCCATATTCTGGTATGCATGGTACCCATCATCCTGGTATGCATTGTACCCATCATCCTGGTATGCATGTCTTCCCATCCCTCATCCTGGTATGCATGGTGACCCGCATGCCTATGCGCGTGCCCATGCCGCACTGTCCGGCACCATTTTGCTGAAGACACACTTCACATGTGTCTTCAGTAAAATGGCACCGGATAGTGCTATGCGCATGTGCCGATTCTGACGCCTTCACTCCTGCCCCGGTCTCTGGCGAGAAGAGAGGCACCGTGGCAACGCTCCTCCCAGTCAGATATGTAAGTATGGCGCCAGAGATCACGGTATGCATTCAGTGCCTATGCATACCGTGATCTCCGGCGCCATACACACTCCTCTAACCTGTAACAGCTCCATGCGTTCTTCTGTCTGGAGCAAGACAGCACAGGCGTGTCGCGCCTGCGCAGTCTATAAAGGCTTCAGACAGAGGGACTCTTGTACCATTATATTATAGATATATTTATATAAAATAAAGATAAGAAAGTTTTTTCATAATTATTTCAGTGGTATAATTTAACAAGAATGCACTGTCTGTTGTCACAAGTTCCTTTCCATACATGTAATATGCATGCAAAAAATATTATTCACGTTTTACCTTTAGCATACCTGTTTCAATATCCTATTTTGTCATCCATACACTCCAGAACTATGCTGTAGGATATTATTGCATTTTTGGGCAGTGACATATTTCTTGGTATTTGTTACATGGTCAGTTTTGGGCAGAGGGATCTTATCTGCTTTAAACAAAAATCTGCAAATGGTTATATTAAATCAAGACATTTAACTGTACAGGTCGTTTTGACACACTTCTTTAAATTGTGGCATACTTGCCACATCGATATTGCAGGCAGGATAGTGTTACATTAGCCCTTTTAGCTGTTATATGAACCCTGTCTAGCAGGGAAGCCCTTAGCAACAGCACCACTAGCACTACTGGCAGCATCCATACCGGCAATAGTTGTACTCAGTGGAGTACTGCCAATGGCAGCAGGCCACGCCACTGCTATGGGGCCCTTGAACCGGAGAGGCCCACACCAGGACCTCCCCCCACCGAGCCCTGCCTCCACTCGTCAGCACCTGCACTGCCCGGCCACTCGCACAGAATGATGGAGGTGGAAGCGTCTGCTGACACTCCCTCCTCCATCAACATTTCTCGCTCGTCATCAGATGCTACCACCCCCATCATTCTTCCTCGGCGTCTGACATCTAAGAGCAGTGAACGTGATGACATCATTACAGTGTGCCTGCTGCTCTGAGATGTCTGGCACTTCACACCACATGCTGAGGAGACAGGAGCATCAGGTGGACCCAGGAGAGTTGAGTACAGTATTTATTTTTTTTAAATCAGTGACCGGTGGTGGGGGGTGCATTATATTGTGTGGAGTACCATGGGGGTGCATTATATTGTGTGGATGACCATGGGGGTGTATTATAATGTATGGACGATCATAGGGGGCACATTATATTGTGTGGAGGACCATGGGGCACCTGCGGTCAACAGAATAGCAGGTGATGCCAGAACAGAAGTGCAGGTGCATGTGCAGGAAGTCAGATAGTCCAGGCGTGGTGATGTTATCACTCCACCCCGGGTCTCTGATGTCCAGTGCATGTGCCGATTCTTTGCAAGAGGACTTTTTAGGACCCTGGAATAGGTGAGTATATCATGTTTTTTATTTTAATTTAAATGTATTGTGTGACTGTGGGGGCATCATAAAGTATGGGGGTTCTTCATCCACTGTGGAGAGCCCCTCATACATTTTAGGGGCTAACTGTGGGGGGCCCTCATAAAGTGTGGGGCCTCCGTAAAGTATGGGGGCCATTATACTATATGAAAGACTATGGGGCTGCATTATACTGTATGGAGGTCCATGGGAAGTGCATTATACTGTATGGAGGATCATGGGGGTGCATTATACTGTATGGAAAATTATGGGGGTGCATTATACTGTATAGAGGATCATGGGGGCACATAATATTGTATGGCGGACAATGGGTGTGCATTATACTGTATAGCGGATCATAGATGTGCATTATATTGTGTGGAGGACCATGGGGGTGCATTATATTGTGTGGAGGACGATGGGAGGTGCATTATATTGCATGGAGGACAATGTGGGTGCATTATACTGTATGGAGGAACATGGGGGTGCATTATATTGTATTTGTGGACCATGGGGAGTGCATTATATTGTATGGAGGACCATGGGACCCAATTAGAACTCCTGCTATGGGTCCCCATGAATTCTATGAACGCCCCTGGTTGTACTAATTGCAAGTCACACTTGTCCTCCTTTGCCTCCTGCCAGCATATTTGTGGCAAAGAAGTGGAGGGAGTCATAGAATTTATGTCACAATACTTGTCTCAGTCACAGCTGGATGAAGTGGTCTGACAGTGAGAACATCAGCTAGAGTCAATATTCTGCTCCGTCCACCTGCTTTGTTATTATAACACTTATTGTTGTACATAGCGGAATTTCAATTCTGTCAATGACATCAGTCCTGTTTCTGATCTTTCATTAGTCCCCTAACTTACAGCACCCCGTGGGCTAAGGAAGATGCTACACCAGAACATGTTTTTCTAGTTAATTTATTGGAAGAGAGGAAAATAATCCTTTGTACTCAAACATGAAGCTGTGGTGGTAAGCTGCTGGCAATGGTAATAGTACTCTAAGTCAGGGCAATTCTCACAATGCTCAAGATGGGGGGGTGGCAAGGGAATTAGGCTATTTCTCACACAAAGGCCAAATCAGGGCTGCTGATGATGTTGATGTTGGTCATTCTGCGGTGTACAAAACTTGGATCCAGACAGTTGTCCCTTTGAAGTAATAATATCAGAGGAAGAGGGTGTTTGCCTCCATGATACATAGCACAGGCAATATGTGGCTAAAATATCCTCTGGGGGAAAATCTGCTCATTCTTCAGTCAGCTCTGAAGTAGGTGATGCTGCATGTGCAATGGGCAGAGGCTTTACAGCACCTGAAAAGTCTGGTCACAGTGTTGGTGAGTCATAAGTGCAGGCATGTCGTGTGTGGGAGATTTTTGCATATTGCCACCAGATGATTCTTCGACAATGTGCAAGAGGAAAATAATAAGCCATGGACATCCCAGCTTGCATAGACTCTCCATCAACATATGAAAAGTGCATCATCTGCTCATTTGGGAAAAATAAGCAGCAATCATAGCAAGCCTCAAATCATCCTCCTTCCCTTTCTACTCATGTTTGTCTTTTTTCAGTAAGGCCACACCTTCGAATAGTTCTCAATCGCTGTGATCATATCCATCATCGTCATCCATCATTGCAGCTTGTTGCTTGCTGTTCTTCAAATGCTCCTCATGATTGTGTGTCTAAGAGAGGAGTATTTGTGACAACTAAACTCTCACCTGGTCAGCTGCTGCTGATGCAGTTGCTGCCATACCACTCTATTGGAATAGGCTGCCTTTCGAGAAATAATGTGAAGATAAAAAAAGAACAAAATAAGGGTGCTGTAAGAGACAGGAGATAATATATAAAGATGATGGTAGTGGTAGTAAAAAGATGATAAGAGCTCACCTCCAATTGCTCTGCTATAAGTGGGAAGGGACTCTTGCAAGTTCCTAGAGTGGTAATCATTGTGGGACCGTTAAGTATGGATGCATACGAAAAAAATTAGATTGTAAGATTGAAGCATACTTGCCCTTAGTAAGTAATAGGTCAGTAGTAAGTTAGGAATCATTTTTTAGTGAGTCAGATTAAGCATCAAATGTCAACCAGTTTTCATCTCCAACCTGGAGCTTTTCATTTGAATGATAAAGGCTCTGTACTAAAGCCAAAAAACAGTTCACTATTGATGCTACATCTGTCTCAATAAAAGAGGATTTTTAATTTAGCATGGGCAGATTACTTACCAAATAATTTTTTGTGAAATTAAGGCCCTACTGGAAGATAACAAGAAGTGCCTATTTTGTGTTCACACATGCAGGAGAACATAGGCTGCTCTCTCAACATGTCTTTGAGCTGCAAAGTGCACTGTTCCACAGACATCTGAATCAACAACTATTGGCAGAGACTAGAGATGAACGAACCATTCAAGATTCGGTTCAGATCTGCGTATGCCTTGTTGATGAGGGCCAAAAAGAGCATGTTCTCCAGTGGATGGTAAGCGCTAGATCAAGTAGCCTCTACTCTTCTTCTTCCACCTTAACATCACACACAGTACAGTCCTCAGAGGTGGCACGCCAATATCCTCATTTTCCCCTGCTTTACAACTCTCCAACCACCCAACTGACTATGGAAAACCACAGATGGGAGAGTCTGCAGAGCTGTGCACACATTCTGTTCAATCGGCATCAGTGGTCTGATCCAAAAATTCACAAGAGGGGGAAATCATCTGCACCAAATTTTTCTCAGTTGGATACGGGGCCGGATTAAGTGTGGTCCGAGCAGAATCCAGACCCTCATCACCAGACATTAACCCCCGGGGGTGGAGTTGATCCTGATGAGACTCAGATACCGGAGGCGCACGTGGACTGTACTGTGCTGTCTGGGCAAGAAGAGGAGGAGGCCGACTCTCAGGTTGAGGAGTGGGAGAACAGATAGGATGACAATGAAGTTGTAAATCCCACTTGGTGCGAACCCAGAGGCACACTGCTGACGAGCTCAGCAGAGAAGTTGGAGGAGGAGGAAAATGAGGAGGTTATATTGCGGCTTCTCGCAAGACACAAAGTGATGCAACCACGACAAGGACTGCATCCTCAGCCAGCACTGGTCATGGGTCTGCAGTTCGCAGGGCACTTGGGGATGGAGAACTAAATCACTTCACACCAGAGGATGGAGAACTAAACCACTGCACCCTAGGGGATGGAGAACTAATCCCCCAAACACCAGGGGATGGTGAACTAAACCACTAGACACCAGGGGATGAAGAACTAAACCACTAGAAAACAGGGGATGGGAACTAAACCACTAGACACCAGGGAATGGAGATCTAAATTACTACACACCAGGGGATGGAGAATTAAACTGCTAAACACCAGGGGATGGAGAACTAAACCCCTAGACACCAGGGGATGAGGAACTAAACCACTAGACCCTAGGGGATATACAACTAAACCACTACACACCAGGTGATGGAGAACTAAGCCACTAGACAACAGGGAAAGGAGAACTAAATCACTAGACACCAGGCGATGGAGAACTAAACCACTACACACCAAGTAATGGTGTACTTAACCACAAGACAAAAAGTCTTGGAATAACCCAAGGTTTGCGGGACAAACTTCTGTATCTAACACTTCGTCCACTGTTTCTGTCTCCTCCACCTCCTCTAGGGCTTACACCTGTGCCCTCAACCTATTCCTTAATGAGACACACGTTCCAACAGTGCAGAAAGAATCCCCTCACCTCCGTACTGCGCAGCCAGGTCTCACAGCAATCAGGTAGTATCAAGCTGAATATTTCTCTCTCACAATATTATTGGTTGCGGGAGAGTGAGGAGGATACAATAAACATTAGATTGCTTCAGATCCCATCAATATTAGCGAGTTTAGATAACTTTTGTGCATGGAAAGCCTTTAATCATGATTTACATGAAATGCGATCGCTTGAATTATATGAAATGTTATTATTATTATTATTATTATTATTATTGCAAAAGGAAAATATAAAAATAATTCTTTATCCTAATACTATGATATACTTTCTGCATATAAGTTTGTACTGCTACTAATTTCCACAGGCATGTAAGTAAAATGCAGAGATCTTTAATGCAGATTCTCTTCCTCTTTAAGTTTATATGCCTTCCTTTAAGTATCTGAATAAAAAGATAGCATCTGCAAATTGAGACAATAACTAATTGTCATTCTAAAGCACAACTTAATTTCAGGCGTATTCAGTACACAAGCAAAATTCTTTTACTATCAAAATATCTTCTTTAGTAATTGTGAAACAAATTTTAAACTGCTTTTTTTTCAGAACCCTTCTTTAAGTATTCTCCATCTATTAAACAGATGGAGAATAGATTGTAAACATATTTGCTTCATATTGAATAGGTTGTTGCTGGCATAATACTAATTAACAAATGAAATGACTGACTTTCTGAAGCACATTAGAAACAAAATCACTACGTTTTTCTTTGGCAGTTACTTACTTTCACAATTGCATACAGAAAAAAAGCTGTTTTAAGATCTTCATGTGCAGAGGAAGTGCAAACTGTAAAACTTAAAAGAACTTGTTGTTCTCTATAACTTCCACATTTAATAAATAAAACGAAACCCTGCAATTATTAGAATGATGTTTTTCGCTTCCAAATGCAGTTACGTATTTCCCTACTAGTGTTTATTAATGGTAACATTAAAGTCAGGTTATTATTTTATTAGAGATGAGCGAATCTGCCAAAATTCAAGTTGTGCAGATTCGCTCAAATTTGGCCACTAAATTCATTTCACGTCAAATTTATTTGATAAAAATCTAAATATTGCTTTTAAAAAGCCATTTAATTTTATCTGAGTTCTCCTAGTTTCAAAGCATGTTAAATCGTTGGACTGGGTAGGGGACTGAAAAACATTAAACTAAACTCACTAGTCTTCAGCAGCCCCAGCCACTGCACTTCCCTGCTAGTTCTGTACTGACTTCCTAAGCACCTGCTCAGTTTTGGCACTGATCTCTTCCTAACTTCTTGCTGGTTGACTGCTTGGAGCAATGTATGTCATTACATCATGGCGTCAGAATATTTGGCAAGGTTTACCCATTGCCAGAAGTGCTAGTGAAGATTAAAGAAGGTACCAGTGCCAGAGCGAAGAGGCTACTTTAGGAACCCAGCAAAGGATTTAAAGGGAGCTGCTGTAGCTGGGACAGGTGAGGGGCTTGGTGGACCCATATGAATCCAGAAAAATGGCAGCCAGGTGGCCACTGATTTTGCTATAGTTGTACAAATTGAACTCACAAAAATTCAAATGAGCTAAAATCTGAGAAATTTTAAATGAATTTGATTAATTTAAAACCTATTTGCTCATACCAATATATTATTTATTTCAAATCAAGCATCTATATTAAAAAAGAGCATACCATGCTATCTTTTAAAGAGGTCCAGTTACCAGATCAAAAGTGGCCAGTTTTTACTCCTGTGTTATTTCTGATGCTCTCTTGAGTATGCTGTTTTTTGTTTGTTTTTTCAATCTGCCTATAACTCCAGATATATTGGTCTTTTTATTTAGTGAAAAAAGCTCATATCCCTATAACCGAACAGCAGATTAAAGCAAAAAAAACATAAAACAGAATGCTCAAGGGAGCATTGGGAATAAAATAAGTGGAAAAATTGTGTACACTTTTGATCAGGTGATGGATCCTCTTTAAAGATCCCATATGGCTCATTTATATCTTCATGGAGTGCGCAGTATATTGTAAGGTGCCATGCCCACACAAAGCTTTGGTACAACAACAAACAAATTTCATGCCTGTAGGCACTCCTTTATTGTGCTACCATTAGAATAAGGCACAAAATTCTCCTTTAGAAACTCTGTGAAATGCTGTAGCTATGTGAAAGGACATGTGATGAAACCAGTACAAAATTGACATCTAAAGAACCAGTAGATCTAATCTGCCTGGAAAAATAAAGTTAGCTAAGTTTAAAGTAGACAAAGGGGTTTTTCCCAAGAACAAGGTATATTTTAATTAATAGGTCTTGGAATTAAAATAAGTTCCACAATTGGATGTGTTAAAAAAAGCGTCCCTGTGCTGCCATAATCTTATAAATGTGCCCCTGCTGTGTACTGTGTAATGGTTATGCCTGACCGTGCAGGAACATGGTCTCATCATAACCACACCTCCTGGGCAGGGGTGGATGGAAAAAGAGAGAATACAGATATTACAGCATTAGATCACATCTGATTCTGTGACATTGAAAACATTTCACTGTCTGTTTTTAAGCAATATTTTACCTCAAAGAAGGAATCAGCTGTGATCCACTGCTATCCTGTCTGTATATTTTCTTTTTGCTTCCCCTGCCCAGGAGCTGTGGTATGATCAGAACATGTTCCTGCATGGTCAAACACAGCAAAGGTATATTTTTTAAACAGATCCAATTGTGTAAATTATTATTATCATTATTCAGAGATCTATTAATTAAAATGTTGATTAAAATCAACTTTGTTCGTGGGAAAACCCCTTTAAGTAATTTAAAATGTTTGTCTGCATTTACATTACAATGACCTACTTAATACTTTTTAGGTTTTCCTTGTGCAGGCTAACCAATTCTCACTTGCTGGGCTTAGACTTCACAAGTCATTCTTTCGCATCTGACATCAAAAACAATTGCAGCAGAACCTTATTGTTAGCATCTTCATGAATTAGGTTTGTTCACAGACAATGGTGAATCTCCAATGGCGACAGACCACGCAGTCATTATGAGGCCCGTGAGTCTGGGCAGCCCTGTGCCAGTGCCGAGACCAGGACCCCTCCTGCTCAACATTGCACTTTCAACTCTATCGGCATTCTGGATATGGTGCCCATTATAATGTTTGAAAGATAATTCAGGACCCATTTTACTGTGTGAAAGAGTATGTAGGGCTCATTATTCTGTATAGAGGTCTGTGTGAGGCCCATTTTACTGCATGGAGAGCTATGTGGGGCCCATTATACAGTATGGAAGGCTATGTGAGGCCCATTATACTATATGAAGGGCTATGTCGAGGCCATTATACTATTTGGATGGCTATGTGGAGGTCATTATATTATTTGGAGTGCTATGTGGGGGCCATTATATTTCTTGAAGGGCTATATGGGGGCCATTCTACTATTTGAAGGGCTATGTAGTGGCCATTATGTTACGCACACGCCCGGACTGACTGGCGTGAGCATGATTAGTGATCCCAATGGACCATGAACCGAGGAATGCCTGGAGGGGCGTAACTAAGTATCAATTTGGTCCAACCAAGGTCACAAGGCGGCTCAGTCGACTCCCTGAACCAGGGAGGAATCAAGCAGAGGGACCAGGTGATACTCCAGGTCAAACCCCGGTCACAGCTGTTGACCCACACTGGGGAATGCAGGAACAGGCAGGTTAGGCTGGCATACAGTCAGGTGGGTACTGGCAGGCACGGCTGGTATGCAGACAGGTGGGTATTGGCAGGTACGGCTGGTATGCAGACCGGTGGGCACAGGCAGGCATGACTGGCATGCAGACAGGTGGGCACTGGCAAGCACGGCTGGCATGCAGACAGGCGGGTACTGGAAGGTAGGATCACAGGCAGGATAAGGACCAGTACAGACTGGGACACAGGAATGGAGCCGCAGGTGTGGCAGACAAGCAGCGCAGAGCAAAACCCACAGATGCGGTAGACAAGCAGAGCAGAGCAAAACCCGCAGGTGCGGTAGACAAGCAGAACAAAACCCGCAGTTGCAGTAGACAAGCAGAGAAGAGCAAAACCCGCAGATGCGGTAGACAAGCAGAGCAGAGCAAAACCCATCGATGCGGTAGACAAGCAGAGCAGAGCAAAACCCACAGATGCGGTAGACAAGCAGAGCAGAGCAAAACCCACAGATGCGGTAGACAAGCAGAGCAGAGCAAAACCCACAGGTGCAGTAAACAAGCAGAGCAGAGCAAAACCCACAGGTGCGGTTAACAAGCTGAGCAGAGCGAAACCGCAGGTGCTATGAACAAGCTGAGCAGAGCAAAACCACCAGTGCGGTGAACAAGAAGAGTGGAGCGAAAACGCCGGTGCGGTGGACAACCAGAGCGGAGCGAAACCACAGGTGCAGTGGACAAGCAGAGAAGAGCAAAACAGCAGGTGTGGTGAACAAGCAGAGCAGAGCGAAACCGCAGGTGCGGTGAACAAGCAGGGCAGAGCAAAACCGCAGGTGCGGTGAACAAGCAGAGCAGACAACAAAGTGAACTGTGTCTTTTTCGCTGATGTAGTGTGATATCTAAGTAATGTCTGATAGTGATGCTTGATATGTATTTATTCTAGTGATGAAAAATAATAATTGCCTTTATTCCTAGTTGCATTCTATTTTGATAATGTCTTAATTGATTATATGTTCATTAATACAATGAAAACATTACTGATTGTTTTGTAATAGTGTTTGTATTTATTTTCTAGATGTGTTTTACATTCGCAATGTAATAATAATGTGTTTGTGTTTATAAATTATATTCTATTTATGTATTCTACTACACTTAGGTATAATTGAATTCCTAGGTAATGCTCTATAATAACAATCATAATAGTGCTTTTAAATATCATTTGGCTGTGATCTTCAGTAAATTGATGGATTTATTACTAGGCTTTGTGATGTCAAAGTAGTCTCAGTGTTTATTCATAGTCCATATATTACAGTATCTGAATTTCTCAAAGTGTTTTTTATGCTTTTTTGTACCCTGTGTTTCATTGTTTTACTTAGCTTTTAGTGCTTATCTTGCTAATGTATGTTTCATTGTGATGATGTTGGCCATAATTTGTGATTTTTGTGCTATTTTTAATTAATTTATAAGCTGTTTTTATGACGATATCAGAACTAATTTTGTCCTCATTCTAAGGTCTTGTTGCTATTTTTATATTCTTTAATTCCTAGTTTGCAGATTGGTCCTTTAGGGTACCAGAGAATCCAGAGGTAGGCCGAGATCTGATGCAAAAATCAACTCAAAGAATTCAGCAGAAGAAATCACATTTGGAATTGACTTTGATACCAATCATTTGCATTTGTTCCTATTTACAATGGGATAATTGATAAATAATTAAGATGAACGGATCATTTGAAATTCAAATTTGCCGACTTTGCCAAATTTTCCCACCAAAATTTGATTTGCAAAAAATAAATTTGCATGAATCTCAATACTGGAAAGCTTCTAATTGCTTGGAAAATACATGTGGGGAGAGGAGAAAGAGAAACCCCGCTCACCATAAGAACTTACACTTTACTGGCAAGAGAGAGGATCTCGATGATCGGAAGAGTTTATACTTTACTTGAAAGAGGGGACCCAATGATTAGTGATGAGCGAATATGTTCTAAATCCGATCACAAATGTTAAATTCCACACGAATATGGCACATTCGGATTCGTGATCGGAAACGTGATCATTTTTTCTTAAAATCTGCAAAAATCTGTTACATTTGGTGAAAAAGTGCGTGAAAATTATTGCGGTGTAACTAAAGTGTTTCTAACAGTTTGGCTAGCATACTGCTTGTGTATGATGAGCGGAGGGACATGTTTGATGAGGTGAGGGGCTTATGGGGAGAGCATACAGAAGCTGAGAGCAGTGCCGTTGCTTGAATTTTTTTCTTTACTTTATGTGTGCAAATCACAGCTAGCCAATCACAGTGCAGGAAGCATCCACACTGTCCAGACACAAGGGCTTGTGCCATTTGCTGCTGAAATCACATATCCTCTCTATATAAAGAGGGGACATGTTCTCTGAGTACCATTTTATGCTTATAAGTGACCACAGACGCTGCTCCTACCTACTGAGAGATTTTAGCTAGATAGATAGGCAGTTGCTTCTACGTCAGATAGTTTAGATAACTAGTGTCCTGTGTATCTGTGAAGTCGATCTTCCAGCACAATTTTTTTTGTTATGCTACAGTGGAGAAAAAAAGTATTTAGTGAGCCACTAATTGTGCAAGTTCTCCCACTTAAAAAGATGAGAGAGGCCTGTAATTGACATCATAGGTAGACCTCAACTATGAGAGACAAAATGAGAAAACAAATCCTGAAAATCACATTGTCTGATTTGGAAAGAAATTTTTATCAAATTCAAATGTATGCACAGTAAAAAAAAATCTATCTTGTCTGTTGCTCTCCAGAGTAAACAAATGTTGTTTTCTATGACAAATGTGATACAGTCTGCTATAAGCCACCTAGTTTGTGGCGTTGAAATTAAACTGTTTTCAGACAAAAAAAATCTAAACCCTGGTTGGGTCTCTATTAGTGTTGATCGACAACTAAAATGCTCGGGTGCTCGAAGCTTGGGCCGAGCTCGCCGTGATACTCGGGCGCTCGACCCGAGCAACGAGCCAATGTTAGTCTATGGGAGACCCGAGCATTTTTGCGGTGGCACCCGCGGCAGTCTTTTAAAAGCCTAACAAGTGCCCAAAATGATAGTGACTGTGCTCAAATGACATGGGGACAGCATGGGGATCGCCCCAGGAAGCATTTCTGACCCCCAGGTCACTGCTGTCAACAACGTGGTCAGAGGTATTAAGCCACTTTTACGAGCTCACAATAAAACGTTCACAAACGAAACTGAAACTTTTTTCCTGTGAAATATGTTAAGGAATTTCTTTTCAAGGGTAAAGACTTGTGTATAAGGTAAAATAAATAACCAAAAACAAAAATTCTCCTCCACACCTTGGGCTATGTTCACAAGTACCATTGTTTATGCTTTTTTGTACTGTTGTATTGCTTTCAACTGTGACAAATGCATTCACCGGGAAATGTCATTTTAACATTTTACAACCTTATCTGGCCATGTGCTGTGTGACACATGCATAAAGTGCTGAAAAGACATGGGAACAGCATGGGGAAGACCCCTGGAAGCATCTCTGACACCCAGGTCACTGTCTAAAAGTGTGCCCATCATAAGTGATCCTTGCCGCATCAGAAGATGCAGACTTGCAACTATTCCCGTGCAAGTTCTAGTCCCAGGGCAGTGTTCAATTGTACCTCCCCCATTCCTTGCAATACAAGAACAAGTATGCAGCCTGCCACACACCCACGCCCAGGCTGCAATACTATAATGCTTGCTTGCTTGCACTTGAAATTGGGCCTTTTAGGCATGTGGAGGCGGAATCTGGCCACCACATCATGGCTGCGTTGGCGGCCTGGAATCCATACTCAGTCTCCAGCCGCCCGGCGGCCGGGTGTCCATGCTCGGTCCCCAGCCGCCCCACGGACGGGTGTCCACACACGGTTCCCAGCCGCCTGGGGGCAGCTGGCTGTCCATAAACGGTCCCCAGCCGCCCCTATTTCTCCTTGGAACATCCCCCCACACACTTTTCTTAGCCCGGCCTGCTTTAGGGCAGCATTGGACGAACCCACCAGAGAACCAGACTCCTCCTGTGGGCCCTGGCTTCTCCATCAGGGGAGTTGAGAGTGCCAAGGTGAGGAGCATGATGATGATGACAGAAGTTAGCATCTGCTTTGTTTTCTTTTAATGCAAGAATGCAATGCAGCCTGCCACCCACCCACCCCCAGACTGCAATGCCATACTGCTAGCTTGCACTTGAAATGGGGCCTTTTAGTTTGGAGGAGGCCGAAGCTGGCCAATACCTCATGGCTGCTTCGGCAGCGAGGTATCCATACTCAGTCCCCAGCCGCCCCTATTTGTCCTGGTGTGCCTTATACATAAGATTAAGCGCGTATACCAAAACATTACCTGTGCCCTCCCCAGTGCATTTAGTGGGAAGGAGAGCCTATTCCGCTGTAGTGTGTGCATGCCAAACCGCTGTTCATGGTACATGCGAAGATGCCTCACACCCTGCACCTGTCATTGCAGACTTGCAACTATCCCCGTTCAAGTCCTTGTCCCAGGGCAGTGTTCAATTTTACCTCTCCCATTCCTTGCAATGCAAACGCAAGTATGCCGCCTGCCACCCACCCACCCCCAGGCTGCAACACCATACTGCTTGCTTGTTTGCACTTTAAATTGGGCCTTTTAGGCTTGTGGAGGCGGAATCTGGCCACCACGCCATGGCTGCGTTGGCGGCCTGGTATCCATACTCAGTCCCCAGCCGCCCAGTGGCTGGACGTCCCCGCATGCTCCCTAGGCCTCCAGGGGGCGGCCGGGTGTCCATACTCGGTCCCCAGCCACCCCTATTTGTCCCGGTAACCTTTCCCACACTTTTCTTAGCCTGGCCTGCTTTAGGGCAGCATTGGCCGAGCCCACCAGACCACCAGACTCCTCCGGTGGGCCCTGGCTTCTCCATCAGGGGAGTTGAGAGTGCCATGGTGAGGAGCATGATGAGGATGATAGAAGTTAGCATCTGCTTTGTTTTGTTGGAATGCAAGCGCATGTATGTAGTAGTGTCTAGGCCTGAGGTGGTCAGCGTTTTGGCGCATATCCTACCTCCTACGAGGATTGCTGCATGTTTTCCTGCTACTATCCAAGTTCTATGACTCCCGTTAAAACAAAGCTTCAGGTGATAAATGATGGATGAGGTAGTGGCAAAAGAGAAAGAGCAGGAGGAACAGGGACCATTCACATCAATATCAGGCCAGTTAACCAGATATGTCTTGTAGAATATGTTTCTGTAACAAAAGGAGCGGTTCGGCTACACAGTTATAGGGCATACTGTGAGTGCAATGCCTACCAAAAATTTCGAGGCACTCCAATGCCCCTTGGAAATGAAATGGAGGTCAGAGGGCCTTAACTAAACCTTTTTTTCCATTTATTGCAACTGGGTCTCCTGTGCACTGTTGGCCTAAGCAGTGAATGGAAGGCTTTCCAAAAATTATGAGGAACTGCAATGCCCCTTACAATAGCCATGCAGTACAGCATATTACAAACATAAGTCCCATTATTGGGGATTGGATCTCCCATAGGATTTGCTTATGCCTTCCAAGCAAAAGATTCCAAAAATTAGGACGGAGCAACTTGCAATGCCCCTTACAAGAGCCATTCAGTACAGCATATTACAAACAGAAGTCCCATTATTGGGGAGTGGGTCTCCCATAGGATTGGCTTATGCCTTCCAAGCAAAAGCTTCCAAAAATTAGGATGGAGCAACTTGCAATGCCCCTTACAAGAGCCATGCAGTACAGCATATTACAAACATAAGTCCCATTATTGGGGAGTGGGTCTCCCATAGGATTTGCTTATGCCTTCCAAGCAAAAGCTTCCAAAAATTAGGACGGAGCAACTTGCAATGCCCCTTACAAGAAACATGCAGTACAGCATATTACAAACATAAGTCCCATTATTGGGGAGTGGGTCTCCCATAGGATTTGCTTACGCCTTCCAAGCAAAAGCTTCCAAAAATTAGGATGGAGCAACTTGCAATGCCCCTTACAAGAGCCATGCAGTACAGCATATTACAAACATAAGTCTCATTATTGGGGAGTGGGTCTCCCATTGGATTGGCTTATGCCTTCCAAGCAAAAGCTTCCAAAAATTAGGACGGAGCAACTTGCAATGCCCTTTTCAAGAGCCATGCAGTACAGCATATTACAAACATAAGTCCCATTATTGGGGAGTGGGTCTCCCATAGGATTTGCTTATGCCTTCCAAGCAAAAGCTTCCAAAAATTAGGACGGAGCAACTTGCAATGCCCCTTACAAGAGCCATGCAGTACAGCATATTACAAACATAAGTCCCATTATTGGGGAGTGGGTCTCCCATAGGATTGGCTTATGCCTTCCAAGCAAAAGCTTCCAAAAATTAGGACGGAGCAACTTGCAATGCCCTTTTCAAGAGCCATGCAGTACAGCATATTACAAACATAAGTCCCATTTTTGGGGAGTGGGTCTCCCATAGGATTTGCTTATGCCTTCCAAGCAAAAGCTTCCACAAATTAGGACGGAGCAACTTGCAATGCCCCTTACAAGAAACATGCAGTACAGCATTTTACAAACATAAGTCCCATTATTGGGGAGTGGGTCTCCCATAGGATTTGCTTATGCCTTCCAAGCAAAAGCTTCCGAAAATTAGGACGGAGCAACTTGCAATGCCCCTTACAAGAGCCATGCAGTACAGCATATTACAAACATAAGTCACATTATTGGGGAGTGGGTCTCCCATAGGATTTGCTTATGCCTTCCAAGCAAAAGCTTCCAAAAATTAGGACGGAGCAACTTGCAATGCCCCTTACAAGAGCCATGCAGTACAGCATATTACAAACATAAGTCCCATTATTGGGGAGTGGGTCTCCCACAGTATTTGGTTATGCCTTCCAAGCAAAAGCTTCCAAAAATTAGGACGGAGCAACTTGCAATGCCCCTTACAAGAACCATGCAGTACAGCATATTACAAACATAAGTCCCATTATTGGGGAGTGGGTCTCCCATAGGATTTGCTTGTGCCTTCCAAGTAAAAGCTTAAAAAGATTAGGACGGAGCAACTTGCAATGCCCCTTACAAGAGTCATGCAGTACAGCACATTACAAACATAAGTCCCAGTATTGGGGAGTGGGTCTCCCATAGGATTTGCTTATGCCTTCCAAGCAAAAGCTTCCAAAAATTAGGATGGAGCAACTTGCAATTAGTGTTGAGCCACCCCCGTAGTGTTCGAGTTCGGTTCGGTTCGTCGAACACCCGTGTGTTCGCCGAACTGTTCGTCGAACTGTTCGTCGAACACCTTCGAACACCGTTAAAACCAATGGCAGGCAAACAAAAACACATAGAAACTGTAGCGCCGGCGTCCCTGCCCTCTGGTAGGCAGGGACGCTGTTCCCCTCACCTCTCTGCTCCGTGCCCGGCGTCCTCCTCCCGCTCTGCTGGCAGCGCGCGCTCCTTCCCGGCCACTGTGCTTAGGGCGCGCGCGCGCGCTCTCCCTCCCTCTTAAAGGGGCTGCGCGCGCCGTCCTAAGGAGTCCCCGGCCAATGGCCGGAGGACATCACCATATATAAGGCACCTCCTCCAAAATGGAGGTGCCCGAGCAATGTTGTTGCACTGTTCACTACTCTGCTTCAGCCCTCAGGTCCCGTTGCCAGTTACCTGCCAGATACCTGCCAGATTCCTGCCAGCTTGCTGTCTTATTCCTGCCTGATTATCTGCTACCTGCCTGCTAGTCTGAGGTCCGACTGTCTGCCTTCCAACTCCTGTCAGTCTGTCTATGGACCAGCTTGCCTGCTCACCTGGGAGCACACATCTGCTACCTGCCTGCTAGCCTACCTGGAGGCTCCGCCGTCACGTGCTGTGACCACCTGCCTGTCCAGTGACTCCTGCCCGCTCACCTGGGAGCGCTCATCTGCTGCCTGTCTGCTAGCCTACCTGGAGGCTCTGCCGTCACGTGCTGTGACCACCCGCCTGTCCAGAGACTTCTGCCCGCTCACCTGGGAGCGCTCATCTGCCGCCTGTCTGTTGGTCTTCCTGGAGGCTCCGCCGTCACATGCTGTGACCACCCGTTCATCCAGAGACTCTCGCCTGCTCACCTGGGAGCTCACGTCTATCATCAGCCGCCACAGGTCGTACCAACCCTTTACCCAGAGACTGCCCCGGTCACTTGCCGTGACCATCTGTCCGTTCATCCAGAGACTGCCCCGGTCACTTGCCGTGACCATCTGCCTGTTCATTCAGAGACTGCCCCGGTCACTTGCCGTGACCATCTGCCCGTTCATTCAGAGACTGCCCCGGTCACTTGCCGTGACCATCTGCCCGTTCATTCAGAGACTGCCCCGGTCACTTGCCGTGACCATCTGCCCGTTCATCCAGAGACTGCCCCGGTCACTTGCCGTGACCTCCAGCCCGTTCACTCAGAGACTGTCCCGGTCACCTGCTGTGACTTCCTGCCCGTCTTCCCTGGTCGCCACCCGCTCTCTTACAAGGACCGCCCCCTTGTATAGTAGCTCAGAGGTTCCGCCTCCCAGACCCGTTACAGTTTGCTCGGGCCATGGAACCCGGTGGCACCCAAGCTCCCTCGCTCTCGGACCTGTGTCATGAACTGTCCCGTCAAAGGTCCCAACAGGAGTCCATCCTGGGTCACCTGCGGAATGTCAATACTCGCCTGGACACTCTGACTGCTCCACCAGCAACCTCCGCCAGTGCCATGTCTCGCAATCCGGCAGCTCCGCTGCCCACTAATACCATGGTATCCTACCCCGGACCCCGGCTTTCTGCACCTCCTCGCTTCGGAGGCGACTCCGCCCAGGCTCGGGGCTTCATAAATCAGTGCACCCTGCACTTTGAACTATTGTCCCACCAGTTTAACTCCGACCGAGCCAAAATTGCATTCATCGTGTCCCATCTCACCGGGGAGGCCCTGGCCTGGCTAAATCCTCTATGGGAGAGAGGAGACCCCCTGGTGTCCAACTTGCCTGCTTTTCTCACGGCTTTCCGGAAAGTCTTCGACGAACCCGGACGGAAGACCTCATCCGCATCATCACTGCTACGCCTCCGTCAGGGAAGTCTCACCGTGGGCCAATATGCCATACGGTTCCGTACCCTTGCCTCGGAGCTGGCCTGGGATAACGACGCTCTGGTATCCGTCTTCTGGGAGGGTCTGTCCGGCCGTATTAAAGATGAACTTGCCGGTCGGGACATCCCTACCACTCTCGATGACCTAATAACTCTTGCCACCCGGATTGACCTACGGTTCCAGGAGCGTGCCAAAGAGGTCACCCGTGAAAGGAGGTTACCACATCTAGCTCCTACTTTTCAGAAACCCGTCACTCCCTCCGTCTCTACCCAGGTACACTCTCCTGAGCCTATGCAGGTCGACCAGTCCAAGATGGTCAAAACCCGTCAGGACTTACGCCGTGCCGAGGGGAGCTGCTTCTACTGTGGCAGTAAGGAGCACCGGATCCGTACCTGCCCGGAGAGGTCGGGAAACGCCTGTGTCTAGGTTCGCTCAGAGAGGTCGACCTAGACAAGAATAAATCCTCTCCGTCTCTGCTGTTGTCAGTCTCAATCGTCTGCGGGGAGAACCGTTATTTAGAACTAGCCCAACTTGACTCTGGAGCAGCCGGAAATCTTATTTCACAGTCCCTGGTAGAGAAATACCGCATCCCCACCAAACCTCTGGCTGTACCCTTGTCTGTTGCTGCCGTGCATGGGGGTCTCTTACCACGCCCCATCCAACTCATCACCGAATCCATTACTCTGCAGGTGGGAATGCTGCATTCTGAGAGTATCTCCTTTCATGTTCTGCCTGGACTCTCCCACGCCCTCTTGCTAGGCCTACCTTGGCTCCAGAGACATGCACCCGTGCTTGACTGGCAGACCGGAGAAGTCCTTCGCTGGGGACAGGACTGCCATAAGACCTGTCTGGTTCCCGTCCATCCCGTCCGTCCTTCTCCTACCCCAGCTAATCTACCTGGACTTCCGATTCCTTATTGGTCTTATGCTGATGTCTTTAATAAAAAGAAGCAGAGACACTACCCCCTCATAGACCATACGACTGCCCTATTGACCTGTTATCTGGTACTACTCCTCCCCGTGGGCGTATTTATCCATTATCCGCTGCTGAGACCCGGTCGATGTCCGACTATATTGAGGAGAATCTGGCCAGGGGATTCATCTGGAAATCTACCTCACCGGCGGGAGCAGGCTTCTTTTTCATCAAAAAGAAGGACGGCTCTCTCCGTCCCTGTATAGACTATAGAGGCCTTAACCAGATCACGGTGAAGAATAAGTACCCCCTTCCGCTCATTCCGGAGTTATTTGATCGTCTGAGGGGGGCTAGAATCTTCACCAAACTGGACCTCCGTGGGGCGTACAACCTGGTTCGTATCCGTCAGGGGGATGAATGGAAGACGGCATTCAACACCCGGGACGGCCAATATGAATATCTGGTAATGCCCTTTGGTCTCTGTAACGCTCCTGCCGTCTTTCAAGAGTTGGTCAATGACATCTTCCGGGACCTTCTCTACTCCTGCGTAGTGGTGTACCTGGACGACATCTTGGTCTTCTCTCCGGATCTCCAGACTCACCGGAGGGACGTTCGTCAGGTTCTGCTCAGGCTCAGGCAGAATCACCTCTTCGCTAAATACGAGAAGTGCCTCTTTGAGCAGACCTCGCTTCCGTTTTTGGGCTACATTATTTCTCAGACCGGCCTACGAATGGATCCAGAGAAACTGTCTGCCATCGAGAAATGGCCTCGACCGGAGGGGTTGAAGGCCATTCAGCGATTCCTGGGCTTCGCTAACTACTACCGCCTCTTCATACCACACTTCTCTTCCCGGACTGCCCCAATTTCCGCGCTCACCCGTAAGGGTACTAATCCCAAAGAGTGGCCGCCCGAAGCAGAGGAGGCCTTTCTTTCCCTAAAACAGGCCTTCTCTTCCGCCCCGGTGCTGCATCGCCCGGACGGCAACAAGCAGTTCTTCCTGGAAGTTGACGCCTCCTCCTCTGGAGCCGGAGCGGTACTTACTCAAAAATCATCTTCCGGGAGAATGGTAACTTGTGGCTTCTTCTCCAAACTCTTCTCCTCTTCTGAGCGCAACTATTCCATAGGAGACCGAGAGTTATTGGCCATCAAGCTGGCGTTGGAGGAGTGGCGTTACCTACTCGAGGGGGCTCTTCACCCGGTAATAATTTACACTGACCACAAGAACTTGGCTTACCTCCAGCATGCCCAGAGACTTAACCCGCACCAAGCCCGGTGGTCCTTGTTTTTTGCTCGCTTTGATTTTGTTCTTCATTTTCGCCCGGCTGACAAAAACGTCAAAGCAGACGCCTTGTCCCGATCCTTTCTGGTGTCCGATCTCGAGGAAGAACCTAAACATATCATCGATCCCGCCAGAGTAATGCAGGTGGCTCCCGTGAGTCTAAATCGTCTCCCTCCCAGTAAGACGTTTGTTTCAGTACCTGATCGGAAGAAGATCCTACACTGGGGCCATTCATCTAAACTAGCTGGCCACGCCGGTCAGAAAAAGACCCTCCAGCTTATTGCCCGGCACTACTGGTGGCCTACCCTGCACAAGGACGTAATAGACTTTGTTTCTGCCTGTGTGTCCTGCGCCCGCAACAAAGTCCCGAGACACCTGCCAGCCGGTCGCCTCCTTCCGCTTCCTGTGCCTGCTGCCCCCTGGCAGCATATTGCTATGGACTTCATAACTGATCTCCCCATCTCCGCCGGTTGTACGGTCATTTGGGTGGTCGCTGATCGCTTTTCCAAGATGGCTCACTTTATTCCCCTGCCAGCCCTCCCGTCTGCACCCGAGCTGGCTAAAGACTTTATCCGCCACATCTTCCGTCTTCATGGCCTGCCCCTCCACATCGTGTCGGATCGTGGGGTACAATTCTCCTCACGTTTCTGGAGAGCCACTTGTAAACTGCTAGACGTCACCCTGGACTTCTCCTCCGCTTACCACCCACAGTCCAATGGTCAAGTGGAGCGGATTAATCAGAACCTGACCAGTTACCTCCGGCACTTCATTAATGCCCATCATTCAGACTGGGTGGATCTCCTACCATGGGCCGAGTTCTCTTATAACAATCACGAGAGCGAATCCTCCTCCAAATCCCCGTTTTTTGTAGTCTTCGGTCAGCATCCTCGGATTCCTTTTCCTGTCTCCACCTCTGTGGACAACCCGGCTGCGGAATCTCTCGTTAGCAAATTTTCCTCCATTTGGGAGAGTACCCGATCCGCACTCCTTCAGTCGTCCGAACGGATGAAAAGACACGCTGACAAAAAACGCCTGGATCCTCCACAATTTCGTCCTGGAGATAAAGTCTGGCTCTCATCTAAATATGTCCGACTCAAGATACCTTCTTACAAGTTAGGGCCTCGGTTCATCGGTGCTCTGGAGGTCATCAGTCAGATCAACCCGGTGGCCTATAAATTGAAACTCCCGGCCAACTTACGGATCCCTAACTCCTTCCATGTATCTCTCCTCAAACCTGTGGTACTTAACTCTTTTTCCAAGTCTACAGGTACACCTCCTGCTCCGGTTTCTGCTGAGGACGAGTTTGAGGTAGAGAACATTCTTGCCACCAAAAGGGTAAGAGGAAAGACCTTTTTTCTAGTAGATTGGAAGGGGTTTGGTCCTGAGGAGAGAACGTGGGAGCCCCGGGAGAACATCCATGCCCCTCTTATCCTAGCTAAATTTCTGTCTGGCCTAAAAAAGGGGGGGCCTAAAGGGGGGGGTACTGTAGCGCCGGCGTCCCTGCCCTCTGCTAGGCAGGGACGCTGTTCCCCTCACCTCTCTGCTCCGTGCCCGGCGTCCTCCTCCCGCTCTGCTGGCAGCGCGTGCTCCTTCCCAGCCACTGTGCTTAGGGCGCGTGCGCTCTCCCTCCCTCTTAAAGGGGCCGCGCGCCGTCCTAAGGAGTCCCCGGCCAACGGCCGGAGGACTTCACCATATATAAGGCACCTCCTCCAAAATGGAGGTGCCCGAGCAATGTTGTTGCACTGTTCACTACTCTGCTTCAGCCCTCAGGTCCCGTTGCCAGTTACCTGCCAGATACCTGCCAGATTCCTGCCAGCTTGCTGTCTTATTCCTGCCTGATTATCTGCTACCTGCCTGCTAGTCTGAGGTCCGACGGTCTGCCTTCCAACTCCTCTCAGTCTGTCTATGGACCAGCTTGCCTGCTCACCTGGGAGCACACATCTGCTACCTGCCTGCTAGCCTACCTGGAGGCTCCGCCGTCAAGTGCTGTGACCACCTGCCTGTCCAGTGACTCCTGCCCGCTCACCTGGGAGCGCTCATCTGCTGCCTGTCTGCTAGCCTACCTGGAGGCTCTGCCGTCACGTGCTGTGACCACCCGCCTGTCCAGAGACTTCTGCCCGCTCACCTGGGAGCGCTCATCTGCCGCCTGTCTGTTGGTCTTCCTGGAGGCTCCGCCGTCACATGCTGTGACCACCCATTCATCCAGAGACTGTCGCCTGCTCACCTGGGAGCTCACGTCTATCATCAGCCGCCACAGGTCGTACCAACCCTTTACCCAGAGACTGCCCCGGTCACTTGCCGTGACCATCTGCCCGTTCATCCAGAGACTGCCCCGGTCACTTGCCGTGACCATCTGCCCGTTCATTCAGAGACTGCCCCGGTCACTTGCCGTGACCATCTGCCCATTCATTCAGAGACTGCCCCGGTCACTTGCCGTGACCATCTGCCCGTTCATTCAGAGACTGCCCCGGTCACTTGCCGTGACCATCTGCCCGTTTATCCAGAGACTGCCCCGGTCACTTGCCGTGACCTCCAGCCCGTTCACTCAGAGACTGTCCCGGTCACCTGCTGTGACTTCCTGCCGATCTTCCCTGGTCGCCACCCGCTCTCTTACAAGGACCACCCCCTTGTATAATAGCTCAGAGGTTCCGCCGCCCAGACCCGTTACAGAAACACATAGAAAACACCTTCAAAGGTGTCCAAAAGCTGACAAACTGCTCTGAAGACACAACTAACACATGGAAAAGTGACAAGTACATATAGTCATGCGAAAAGAAAAGAGGTGGAGGAGTAAAAGGAGGGGGAGACACAGATATAGGCATGTCATGCCCTTCTAAAATCCAAAAAGTGAGAAGACGACACGTTCAGTCCGCTCCTGCCCGTGCCACCTCCGTGTCGCCGGGTTTGTGCCAGAGCCGCGGTGAACCCTGACGGCCAGCCCCCCTCTCCCAATACTGGTGCCTGTCCGCTGGTGGGTCGAGCGAGCCCCCCTGTGGTGGAGGCAGCTCTAAGCTTTTTAATTTAAATTGTCTCTCTAATTTGAATGAATACACTTTAAATCCATTTACAAGGATCTATTGGAGGGCAAGTCTCATGCCAGCAGCCGCGTAATTCCAGCTCCAGTAGCGTCCACTAAAGCTGCTGCAGTTAAAAAGCTTTTATAAGGATCGAGTTCGGCTGTCCACCGCAAGGCATCCTACTGCCAGTCCCAGCCCCTATGCCTTGGGGTGCCTCCTGATGCTCTTCACTGAGTATCCCGTGGTCCCGAAGCATTTCCTTTGAAAAAATTAAGTGTCCAAACTACAGGTGGTGTAGCTTGCTTAACAGCCGGGATAATCCGCTGACTAGCAGACACTGCTACTAGGCACAAAGTATTTCCTGGGCTAGATGCAGTTAAAAATTTGTAATTAGATACTCTCGTTGGATGCTGAGAAAGCATTCCATAGAGTCTCCTGGCACGCCATATATGATTCTCTTAAAAAGCTTGGGGTAGGGGTCTAGGGGACCCTTTTATAGCCAAAATCACGGCCCTGTATCGCAATACGTCACCTAGGCTGAAGATAAATGGAACTGTATTACCCTGAGGGCTCGGTTGCTACAGACGTATTGCACCTCACCCAGAGGTGTGATATCTCACTCTCAGGTAAGGATGGAGTGTGGATCAGGACCCGACACCTGCATGCATTACACTACATTGCCGTGGGGCAGGGCGACCAATATGCCCCTGAGATGGGCACGACAGTCCCTGTCCCTGGCTGGAGTGGGGGGAGGGAACACTGAGGAAGGGGAACCCTGTAGTGCAGGAGCAGGGAGGAAGCAGTTCCTGGGTGCATTGAGAAGGGAGTATAAAAGGTGGGCACCATCTTAGTTCAGTGCAGAGAAGTCTAATCAGAAGTGGCAGGGAGCAGGGGCTCTGCATGAGCTCTGCTCCGGAGGCGGGCCTAGTAACAGAGGCCCAGGCCTGGAAGAGGGAGAAGGAAGGAAGAGGAGCGGAGAAGGCTCCAGGAACGAGGAATGAAGGGATCCCAGGGGTGCGGACGGGCAAGTCGCCACCGCACGCCCGAATCCACCTGCGTGGAGGGGTCAGGCCAAAGGGGGAGACCGGTCCCCGAAACTAGTGGAGGCAGGAAACGACCCTCAGCTAGAAACCGGAGGCTGTGACATTTTATGTGGTGCAGCCCCTCGCTACACCCGCTAGGAAGGCACCACATAGGGTCAGGGAAACTGGCGCCAAGTTTACCAAGAGGAGGCCCGAGGCAGCCGGACAGAAGGGTTGGTAAGAAAGGCCAGACAAAGGACACACAAAGGGGGTCCTGTGAAGCGCTCCAAAGTTATCTGGGAGTTGTCTAAGCCCCTCACCTGGTGAGCACAGTACGACGTGGGCAGCTGTTACCTGCAGATGTGGTCTGGATAATAAGAACTGTGAGTAAAGGCCATGGACTGCATCACTGACTCTGTGTCGCTACTGCTGCTACCCTGCACCATCACCCCCATCCTCCGCATACACTGCCCTGAGGCTATACTCCTCCCGTGGGGAGTTATGCTACGCTCTGCTGCACCCACAACACCAGCCTCAGCGGTCTGCCCTGGAGCGGCGGTTCACTCTGACCGCAATCCACGGGTGGCGTAGTCGAACATTTAAACATCAAAACCACATAAATAGTTCCGCCACTGGTTTGACCGCCCTGAGCCACGGAACCGGGTCGCCGACACGGAGACTGCAACCACCAGCATCCACCAAAAAGGGTCCGGCTCCGGGTGTCCCAAGGCCCAGGGGGCGCGTCAGAACATTTTCATCACCTTTCACAATCACCAATGGGACAAGGCAGGGATGTTCTCTGTCCCCTCTCTTTTATGTCCTAGTGACGGAGCACCTGCTCTCATCTATTCGCCATAACCCCAATATTAGGTGGATTGAGGTGGGAGGCACCGAGTACAAGTGCTCTCTATTTGCTGATGATGTCCTAGTATATATCACTCAATCACATATATCCATCCATGCTGTTATGGCTGAAATAGATCACTTTGTTACATGGTCAAATTTTAAAATCAATGCAGCGAAGTCTGAGGCCCTCGATGTCTCCCTCCCCAAATCCATATAGGATTCCATCCAGTTCAACTTTCCCTTTGCCTGGCCCTCACAGGGTATCAAATACTTAGGAATTCCTATTCATAGAGACCTCTCCCATCTATGTTATCTTAATTTTGGGCCCTTTATTGAACAACTTCATACAGACCACGGTTGGCAAGTTAGAACTGTAAGATTCACTACGTGAACCACTGGTGTTTTGTGGAAAAGCACATGTACACTGTGTTCCAAATTATTATGCAAAAAGTGTTTAGGAGTGATAAGGGAAGAATTTGTTTGCTTGTCAGTTAAACTCATTGATGGTGATGTGTGTCAGGGCTCTTTATATCACTGTAAGCAATTGCAGACACCAAAATGGGAAAGAAAAAGGATGTGTCGGCTGCTGAGAAGCAACAAATTGTGGAGTGTTTAGGTCAAGGCATGACTACAATCAACATTGTGCGATGATCAGGATGAAGTGTCTTGGCAATCAAGAAGTATGTAGCTGATTCACAGTACACACGTGTGCATGCTGATAAGGGCAAATTGAGGACTCTTTCCTACAAGCAATTACGTCAGGTTAAAAGAGCAGCGGCAAAAAAGCCTTGTCATAGCAGCAGACAAGTTTTTGAAGTTGCTGGTGCCTCCAACGTCCCCCGAACAACAAGATGCAGGGTCCTTCAGAGGTTTGCAGCTGTGCATACGCCATCCTGTCGACCTCCTCTATCCACTTCACACAAGCAGAAACGGCTCCAGTGGGCCAAACATTACATGAAGACTGATTTCAAAACTGTTTTGTTCACGGATGAGTGCCGTGCAGCGCTCGATGGTCCAGATGGATGGAGTGGAGGATGGCTGGTTGATGGACACCCCACGCAAACACGGCTACAGCGCCAACAAGGAGGAGGTGGAGTAATGTTTTGGGCTGGAATCATGGGGAGAGAGATTGTCGGCCCCTTTAGGATCCCTGAAGGCGCTAAAGATGAACTCCATAATGTATGTGGATTTTCTCAAACAGCACTTCCTGCCATGGTTCAAGAAGAAGAACCGTGTATTTCACAGCAAGATCATTTTTTTGCATGATAATGCACCATCTCATGCTGCACATAAAACATCTGCATCTCTGGCTGATATGGGCATAAAAGGGGACAAACTTATGGTGTGACCCCCATGCTCCCCTGACCTCTATCCCATTCAGAACCTCTGGAGCATCATCAAAATGAGTGTCTATGATGGCGGGAGGCAGTTCACATCTAAGCAACAGCTCTGGGAGCGTATTCTGTCCTCATGCAAAACAATTGAAGCAGAAACCATCCAAAACCTGACAAATTCAATGGACGAGAGAGTTCAGAAGCTCCTTTCGAACAAGGGGTCCTATGTGAAAACGTAACATCACCTAGAATAAAGTTTTGAGTTGAAAACTGTTTGATTTCAGTTTCTAATAACCTGCTAATGCTTATAATTTCAAAAATGACCATTTTTTTGGTCTTTATTAAAATGAAAAGGTTGATCGAAAAGTTTGGGGGATCTAAGAGTGTGGCAACCCAGTAGTCATGATTACTTCGAATTCTGACAATATGAGGGTCATGTTGCAGGTAGTGCAGCAAGAAGGCACTTATGTGTCTTGCGCATCTCGGAGCCCCAAAATTATTTTCCGGGCTAGATGCAGCTAAAAATTATTATTAATTTTAAATCTGGTGGAGCTTAGTATAGATGGCCTAATAGGATCAGTGCTGCACACTGCTACAAAGCCCAAATTATTTGCCAGCCAAGATACAGATAAACATGATTAGTAATTTTAAATCTGGTGGAGCTTATTATAGATGGCCTAATAGAATCAGTGCTGCACACTGCTACAAAGCCCAAATTATTTTCCAGCCAAGATACAGATAAACATGATTAGTAATTTGAAAGCTTAAAACGGTTGGTAGGGTGATTTTAACCAATCATCCATCTTTTACTCTCCCCAGGATGACACAGGGGTAGAAAAGTCGTTTCGGATCCATGATTTGTTCATCTTTATGAACGTGAGTCTGTCTACATTATCAGTGGAGAGCCGCGTGCGCTTATCTGTCAGCACACCACCAGCAGCGCTGAACACACGTTCAGACAGAACGCTGGCTGCGGGGCATGACAAGATCTCCAAGGCGTAAGTGGCTAGCTCCGGCCATTTATCCAGATTGGAAGCCCAAAAAGAGCAAGGGTCCAGTGACACAGTCATGTCTTCAATGTTTACTTGGAGATACTCCTGTACCATCGTCTCTAGGCGTTGACTATGTGTCAGACTTCTTGTCTCCTGTGGCCTTGCAAAGGATGGGCTAAAAAAGTGGTGAAATGATTGCGCAAAATTGATGTTACCAGCAGATACTGTGGTTCTGTTATGGTTTGAGTGCTGAACACTTGAAGGTCCCACGGTTGGCAAGTTGGAACTGTGAGATTCACTACGTGCACCACTGGTGTTTTGTGGGAAAGCACATGTAAGATTCTGCAACAGTCTCTGCTGATACTCCTGCATGCGTGCATCCCTTTCTATGGCAGGAATAATTTCTGCAAATTTACTTTTGTACCGGGGATCTAACAGTGTGGCAACCCAGTAGTCAGGATTATTTCTAATTCTCCCAATTCGAGGGTCATGTTGCAGGTAGTGCAGCAAGAAGGCACTCATGTGTGTTGCGCATCCAGGAGCACCAAGTCCCTGTTGTGTTGGTGGTGAGGTAACAATCATGCTTCCTTCCTCTGTCCTCTCCCCCCAACCTCGCACAACAGAAATGTGATCAAGGTCTCCCTCATCTGATGAGTCTTCCATCAGTTCGTCCTCCACTTCTTCCTGGGCTCCTGCACCTTCCTCACTAATTTGGCTGCTACCATGCACCCTGGTAAAACCATCTCCCCCACCCTCACATGCCTGCCGCCTTGGTGCTGCCGACCGTCTGGACCTTGCAGATGTTAGCCCTTCCGCATACAACTCCTCCTCCCCTACTTCCTCCACCTCCTCTTGTGCCACCACCTGACTCCGAATTCTGTTTAACATGTGCTCCAGCATGTAAATCACCGGAATAGTCATGCTGATAATGGCATCGTCAGCACTAAACATCTTCGTCGCCATTTCAAAACTGTGCAGAAGGGTGCATAGGTCCCTGATCTGAGACCACTCCTCCAGCGTGATTTGCCCCACGTCTGGATCTCGTTGGCCCAGGCTATACGTCAGAACGTATTGCACCAGGGCTTGTCGGTGCTGCCACAGTCGCTGCAACATGTGCAGAGTTGAATTCCACCGGGTAGGCACATCGCATTTTAGCCGGTGAAGTGGCAGGCCCAACGACTTCTGTAGAGATGTAAGTCGCTGAGCTGCGGGATGCGAACGGCGGAAGTGAGCACACAGCGACTGTGCCCTCTGCAGAAGGCCATCTAGTCTGGGATAGTGGGCTAAAAATTGCTGGACAACCAGGTTCAACACGTGAGCCATACAAGGCACGTGTGTGACATTGCCCCGGCGAAGGGCCGCACCCAGGTTTGCAGCATTGTCGCACACGGCCTTACCTGGTATCAGATCCAGTGGAGACAACCATTCATGAAATTGGTTCTCCAGAGCTGACCACAACTCTTCAGCTGTGTGACTCACATTTCCCAGACATTTCAAAGTAAAAACCGCCTGATGACGTTGAGCCCTACTGCCAGCATAGTAAGGAGGTGTGCAGGATCCCTTCTGCGCAGTTAGAAAGCTTGTGGCATGACCAGACAGGCTTTGGGTGCAGGTGGAAGACCGAGAGGAGGTTGAGGAGGCAGAAGCAGTGGAGGAACTTTGACATAAAGAGCATTGACGCACAACTCGTGGGGATGGCAAGACTTGGACAGCAGCCCCTTGTCCTGCTGTCACCGTAGTTACCCAGTGCCCAGTCAGCGACATGTAACGCTCCTGTCCATGCCTACTCGTCCAAGTGTCTGTGGTGAAATGCACCCTGTCACACACAGAGTTTCTCAAAGAAGCAGTGATGTTGTGTGTGACATGCTGGTGGAGCGGAGGCACACCTTTCTTTGAGAAGTAGTGCCGACTGGGCATCTGGTACTGGGGCACTGCGACGGACATAAGGTCTCAAAAATCCTCTGTGTCCACCAGGCGGAAAGGCAGCATTTCTGTAGCCAAGAGCTTGCAGATGGTGAAATTCAACCTCTTAGCTTTCTCATGGCTAGGAGGAAATGGTCTTTTACTTGTCCACATCTGAGGGACCGAAGGCTGGCTATTGTTCTTAGACGGGGTTGATAAGGGTGTCCCCGGCAAACTGCCGGTCTGTGAGGAAGATGCAGGCGGACATGTTAGGTTGCCTTGATCCAAAGGTGGTGCTATCGATGTCGGACAGCGCTCAACACCAGCTGGTGTTACCAACTCCAAAGAAAATGATAACCTGCCAATCACGCTGGCTGTTGCGGGTAAAGAGGTGGCAGGTCTGCGCCCCAAAACAGGTGTGACTGCTGTCCCCCCAGTCACAGAGGATGAAGAGGCCGCGGATGCACAAGATATGGCAGACGGAGGGTGGCCTGGCCGGCTAGGCCGCATTGTAGCACACTGAGCTTCCCACTGCAACTTATGCTTCATGTCCATGTGCCGGTTCATGCATGAAGTACTCAAACTATGTATTTTTTGGCCTCTACTTAGCTTTTGCTGACAAATGTTACAGATAACACGAGTTGGGTCATCTTTATCGATCTGAAAAAATCCCCAGGCTATGCAAGGTTTAGCACCCATGCGACCTGAAGAGCCACCACGACTTGTGGTGAGAGGCAGAGTTGTGTTTGAGGATGCAGTTGTTGACGTGCTTCCAGTACTACGTCTCTGTCCAGGAAGGCGCAACCTGACCTCGTCGTCACTAGCATCTTCCTCCACCTCCTCTGCTGACCTCATCTCTTGGCTGACTGTGGGTTTACAGTAAGTGGGATCTCCAACCTCATCATCATCACCCTGTGCGTTATCACACCCGTCGTCCTCAGAGCCAACCTGTTCCTGCCCTGACAAAAATCTAAAGTTGTCGCTCCAATCAGGTATTTGAGTCTCATCATCGTCTTCCTCATTGTCTCCACCAACAGGAGTTACAGTTTGGGAATGAGGGTCTACATTATGGTCAGAACCTTCTGCGTCTGGTCCTGGATCCGACTCATAAAGATTCTGGGCATACGTGCAGATCATTTCCTCGTCTGGATTCACAGAAGCGCTGGAGTCGACCTCTGATTCCCAGGCTATAGTATGAGTAAACAGCTCTGCAGACTCAACCATCTGTTCTACCTCATACTCAGACGGGCAGCTGGAGATTTGGGAGCTGTGAGGAAGCAAGTGCGATTGGGGTGACACCTTTGAGGACTGGAGTATTTGTGATGTTGAAGTTGATGTGGAGGAGAGCCCACTTAAAGGAGCACTTGATATCCGTTGAAGCACCTGCTGTTTTTGTGCCACATCTGGAATTTGTAGTGATTGGCGTGGCCATAAGAAAGGGATCTTATCACATTGTCCGCTAAAAGAAGTAGACATTTTAGTTTGGCTGGAAGATGGTCTTTCTTCTGCAGATGTTACTGTTGCTTTAACACCTACCCCACGGACACAACCTTTTTTCCCCTTCCCAACACGCCTATTCCCCTTTCCACCAGCAGCAGGCCTTTTTCCACTCATTTTGGTGGTTAACTAATTCACAACTTTGGAGTTGTTTGCACAAAAAAACAATGGATGGGAACAGAGCAGAGCTGAGTGGCCAAACTGTGGTATTAGGCCAAAACTATTGGCTGGGTTAGATGCAGAAAAAAATTATATTCAATTTGCAACCTGATGGAGGTCAGTATAGATGGACTAATAGAACAAGTCCCACACACAGCTAGAAGCCCAAATATTTTTTCAGAGGTAGATGCAGAAAAAAAAATATTCCGTTTGCAACCTGATGGAGGTCAGTATAGATGGACTAATAGAGAAAGTCCCACACACTGCTAGAAGGCCAAATATTTTTTCAGAGCTAGATGCAGACAAAAAATTATTTTGAATTTGCAACCTGATGGAGGTTAGTATAGGTGTACTAATAGAACAAGTCCCACACACTGCTAGAAGGCCAAATATTTTTTCAGAGCTAGATGCAGAAAAAAATTATATTCAGTTTGCAACCTGATGGAGGTCAGTATAGATGGACTAATAGATAAAGTCCCACACACTGCTAGAAGGCCAAATATTTTTTCAGAGCTAGATGCAGAAAAAAATTATATTCAGTTTGCAACCTGATGGAGGTCTGTATAGATGGATTAATAGAACAAGTCCCACACAAAGCTAGAAGCCCAATATTTTTTCAGTGGTTGATGCAGAAAAAAATATATTCAGTTTGCAACCTGATGGAGGTCAGTATAGATGGACTAATACAACAAGTACCACACACAGCTAGAAGCCCAATATTTGTTCAGAGCTAGATGCAGAAAAAAATTATATTCAATTTGCAACCTGATGGAGGTCAGTATAGATGGAGTAATAGAACAAGTCCCACACACAGCTAGAAGCCCAAATATTTTTTCAGAGCTAGATGCAGATAAAAATTATTTTTAATTTGCAACCTGATGGAGGTCAGTATAGATGGACTAATAGAGAAAGTCCCACACACTGCTAGAAGGCCAAATATTTTTTCAGAGCTAGATGCAGAAAAAAATTATATTCAGTTTGCAACCTGATGGAGGTCAGTATAGATGGACTAATTGAGAAAGTCCCACACACTGCTAGAAGGCCAAATATTTTTTCAGAGCTAGATGCAGAAAAAAATTATATTCAGTTTGCAACCTGATGGAGGTCAGTATAGATGGACTAATAGAGAAAGTCCCACACACTGCTAGAAGGCCAAATATTTTTTCAGAGCTAGATGCAGAAAAAAATTATATTCAGTTTGCAACCTGATGGAGGTCTGTATAGATGGATTAATAAAACAAGTCCCACACACAGCTAGAAGCCCAATAATTTTTCAGATGTAGATGCAGAAAAAAATATATTCAGTTTGCAACCTGATGGAGGTCAGTATAGATGGACTAATACAACAAGTCCCACAGACAGCTAGAAGCCCAATAATTTTTCAGAGCTAGATGCAGAAAAAAATTATATTCAATTTGCAACCTGATGGAGGTCAGTATAGATGGAGTAATAGAACAAGTCCCACACACAGCTAGAAGCCCAAATATTTTTTCAGAGGTAGATGCAGATAAAAATTATTTTTAATATGCAACCTGATGGAGGTCAGTATAGATGGACTAATAGAGAAAGTCCCACACACTGCTAGAAGGCGAAATATTTTTTCAGAGCTAGATGCTGAAAAAAATTATATTCAGTTTGCAACCTGATGGAGGTCAGTATAGATGGACTAATAGAGAAAGTCCCACACACTGTTAGAAGGCCAAATATTTTTTCAGAGCTAGATGCAGAAAAAAATTATATTCAGTTTGCAACCTGATGGAGGTCAGTATAGATGGACTAATAGAGAAAGTCCCACACACTGCTAGAAGGCCAAATATTTTTTCAGAGCTAGATGCAGAAAAAAATTATATTCAGTTTGCAACCTGATGGAGGTCTGTATAGATGGATTAATAGAACAAGTGCCACACACAGCTAGAAGCCCAATATTTTTTCAGAGGTAGATGCAGAAAAAAATATATTCAGTTTGCAACCTGATGGAGGTCAGTATAGATGGACTAATACAACAAGTCCCACACACAGCTAGAAGCCCAATATTTTTTCAGAGCTAGATGCAGAAAAAAATTATATTCAATTTGCAGCCTGATGGAGGTCAGTATAGATGGAGTAATAGAACAAGTCCCACACAGAGCTAGAAGCCCAAATATTTTTTCAGAGCTAGATGCAGATAAAAATTATTTTTAATTTGCAACCTGATGGAGGTCAGTATAGATGAACTAATAGAGAAAGTCCCACACACTGCTAGAAGGCCAAATATTTTTTCAGAGCTAGATGCAGAAAAAAATTATATTCAGTTTGCAACCTGATGGAGGTCTGTATAGATGGACTAATAGAACAAGTCCCACACACAGCTAGAAGCCCAATATTTTTTCAGAGGTAGATGCAGAAAAAAATATATTCAGTTTGCAACCTGATGGAGGTCAGTATAGATGGACTAATACAACAAGTCCCACACACAGCTAGAAGCCCAATATTTTTTCAGAGCTAGATGCAGAAAAAAATTATATTCAATTTGCAACCTGATGGAGGTCAGTATAGATGGAGTCATGGAACAAGTCCCACACACAGCTAGAAGCCCAAATATTTTTTCAGAGGTAGATGCAGAAAAAAATTATATTCAGTTTGCAACCTGATGGAGGTCTGTATAGATGGATTAATAGAACAAGTCCCACACACAGATACAAGCCCAATATTTTTTCAGAGGTAGATGCAGAAAAAAATATATTCAGTTTGCAACCTGATGGAGGTCAGTATAGATGGACTAATAGAGAAAGTCCCACACACTGCTAGAAGGCCAAATATTTTTTCAGAGCTAGATGCAGAAAAAAATTATATTCAGTTTGCAACCTGATGGAGGTCAGTATAGATGGACTAATACAACAAGTCCCACACACAGCTAGAAGCCCAATATTTTTTCAGAGCTAGATGCAGAAAAAAATTATATTCAGTTTGCAACCTGATGGAGGTCTGTATAGATGGACTAATAGAACACGTCCCACACACAGCTACAAGCCCAATATTTTTTTAAAGGTAGATGCAGAAAAAAATTATATTCAATTTGCAACCTGATGGAGGTCAGTATAGATGGACTAATAGAATGATGCTATGCCCAAAATATTTTACTTCACTAGGTGCAGTAAAAAAATTGGTATTCTATACACAGGTGGTATATCTTGCAACACAGATAGGCTACTCCACTGACTAACACACTCTGCAATAGGCCAAAAAGGATTAGCTTTGCTAGATTCAGCCAAATGCTGTGAAAAAAACTTACACAGCACTGGCACAGACCTGCCTGGCAAAAACTGATAGGAACTGATTTAACCTAGTCCTGAAAAGTACTCCAATTACAATTAGTCTTTACTCCCACAACCTATCTATTTAAGAGCACAGACCTGCCTGATAAAAGTCGTAGGAAATGCTCTAACCTAGTCCTTAAAAGGACTGCAATCAGAACTATTCCCTACTCCCAAGCTATCTGTAGATTTGTGCGAAAATTGGCTTGAAATTAACAAGGTATAGCGCACACAGCAACAGCGGTGCCGTCTAACACGCAGCTGCAGCAGTGAGAAAATGGTGGCGATGGGGAAAATGGCTTGGTCTTATAGGGCAAGGACATGTGACATACACTGCCAATGACACATGCCCTTGCTTGTGTGAAAAAAAGCACTTCGCTCCGTGTGTGCGCTGCTGATAGGCTGACAGATTGCACCTCCCCACTGTAAATGCGGGAAAGAGAAAAAAAAATGGAGATCTTCATTATTCCTGCAGAGATCCATCCCCTGCCTCTCCCCCCACCCCGCTGTACACTCAAACTGCGTATTAACATTAATTTTCATCATTACTGAGAAAAATTCCAGTTATGATTTTGGTGCACGAACAGTTATCGAACATAATAACCTCGAACAGCCGAATTTTTCTCAAATCGTTCGTGTTCGCCGAACGGCTCGAACACTTCCCAAAACAGCTCGAATTTGAGATTGGCGAACAGTTCGAGTAGAACAACGCTAATCTCTACTTGCAATGCCCCTTACAAGAGCCATGCAGTACAGCATATTACAAACATAAGTCCCATTATTTGGGAGTGGGTCTCCCATAGGATTTGCTTATGTCTTCCAAGCAAAAGCTTCCAAAAATTAGGACGGAGCAACTTTCAATTCCCCTTACAAGAACCATGCAGTGCAGCATATTACAAACATAAGTCCCATTATTGGGGAGTGGGTCTCCCATAGGATTTGCTTATGTCTTCCAAGCAAAAACTTCTGAAAATTAGGAGGGAGCAACTTGCAATGCCCCTTACAAGAGCCATGCAGTACAGCATACTACAAACATAAGTCCCACTATTGGGGAGTGGGTCTCCCCTTCGATTTGCTTATGCCTTCCAAACAAAAGCTTCCAAAAATCAGGACAGAGCAACTTGCAATGCCCCTTACAAGAGCCATGCAGTACAGCATATTACAAACATAAGTCCCATTATTGGGGAGTGGGTCTCCCATAGGATTTGCTTATGCCTTCCAAGCAAAAGCTTCCAAAAATTAGGACGGGGCAACTTGCAATGCCCCTTTCAAGAACCATGCAGTACAGCATATTACAAACATAAGTCCCATTTTTGGGGAGTGGGTCTCCCATAGGATTTGCTTATGCCTTCCAAGTAAAAGCTTCTAAATATTAGGATGAAGCAACTTGCAATGCCCCTTACAATAACCATGCAGTACAGCATATTACAAACATAAGTCCCATTATTGGGGAGTGGGTCTCCCATAGGATTTGCTTATGCCTTCCAAGCAAAAGCTTCCGAAAATTAGGATGGAGCAACTTGCAATGCCCCTTACAAGAGCCATGCAGTACAGCATATTCCAAACATAAGTCCCATTATTGGGGAGTGGGTCTCCCATAGGATTTGCTTATGCCTTCCAAGCAAAAGCTTCCAAAAATTACGACAGAGAAACTTGCAATGCCCCTTACAAGAGCCATGCAGTACAGCATATTGCAAACATAAGTCCCATTATTGGGTAGTGGGTCTCCCATAGTATTTCTTTATGTCTTCCAAGCAAAAGCTTCCAAAAATTAGGACGGAGCAACTTGCAATGCCCCTTACAAGAACCATGCAGTACAGCATATTACAAACATAAGTCCCATTATTGGGGAGTGGGTCAACCATAAGATTTGCTTACGCCTTCCTAGTAAAAGCTTACAAAAATTAGGACGGAACAACTTGCAATGCCCCTTACAAGAGCCATGCAGTACAGCACATTACAAACATAAGTCCCAGTATTGGGGAGTGGGTCTCACATATGATTTGCTCATGCCTTCCAAGCAAAAGATTCCAAAAATTAGGATGGAGCAACTTGCAATGTCCATTACAAGAGCCATGCAGTACAGCATATTACAAACATAAGACCCATTATTGGGGAGTGGGTCTCCCATAGGATTTGCTTATACCTTCCAAGTAAAGCTTCCAAAAATTAGGACGGAGCAACTTGCAATGCCCCTTACAATAACCATGCAGTACAGCATATTACAAACATGAGTCCCATTATTGGGGAGTGGGTCTCCCATAGGATTTGCTTATGCCTTCCAAGCAAAAGCTTCCAAAAATTAGGATGGAGCAACTTGCAATGCCCCTTACAAGAGCCATGCAGTGCAGCATATTACAAACATAAGTCCCATTATTGGGGAGTGGGTCTCCCATAGGATTTGCTTATGCCTTCCAAGCAAAAGCTTCCGAAAATTAGGATGGAGCAACTTGCAATGCCCCTTACAAGAACCATGCAGTACAGCATATTACAAACATAAGTCCCATTATTGGGGAGTTGGTCAACCATAGGATTTGCTTATGCCTTCCTAGTAAAAGCTTACAAAAATTAGGACGGAACAACTTGCAATGCCCATCACAAGAGCCATGCAGTACAGCATATTACAAACATAATTCCCATTATTGGGGAGTGGGTCTCCCAGAGGATTTGCTTATGCCTTCCAAGTAAAGCTTCCAAAAATTAGGACGGAGCAACTTGCAATGCCCCTTACAATAACCATGCAGTACAGCAAATTACAAACATAAGTCCCATTATTGGGGAGTGGTTCTCCCATAGGATTTCCTTATGCCTTCCAAGCAAAAGCTTCCAAAAATTAGGACGGAGCAACTTGCAATGCCCCTTACAAGAGCCATGCAGTGCAGCATATTACAAACATAAGTCCCATTATTGGGGAGTGGGTCTCCCATAGGATTTGCTTATGCCTTCCAAGCAAAAGCTTCCGAAAATTAGGATGTAGCAACTTGCAATGCCCCTTACAAGAGCCATGCAGTACAGCATATTACAAACATAAGTCTCATTATTGGGGCGTGGGTCTCCCATAGGATTTGCTTATGCCTTCCAAGCAAAAGCTTCCAAAAATTACGACGGAGAAACTTGCAATGCCCCTTACAAGAGCCATGCAGTACAGCATTTTACAAACATAAGTCCCATTATTGGGGAGTGGGTCTCCCATAGGATTTCATTATGCCTTCCAAGCAAAAGCTTCCAAAAATTAGGACGGAGCAACTTGCAATGCCCCTTACAATAACCATGCAGTACAGCATATTGCAAACATAAGTCCCATTATTGGGGAGTGGGTCTCCCATCGGATTTGCTTATGCCTTCCAAGTAAAAGCTTACAAAAATTAGGACGGAACAACTTGCAATGCCCCTTACAAGAGCCATGCAGTACAGCACATTACAAACATAAGTCCCAGTATTGGGGAGTGGGTCTTCCATAGGATTTGCTTATGCCTTCCAAGCAAAAGCTTCCAAAAATTAGCACGGAGCAACTTGCAATGCCCCTTACAAGAGCCATGCAGTACAGCATGTTACAAACATAAGTACCATTATTGGGGAGTGGGTCTCCCATAGGATTTGCTCATTCCTTCCAAGCAAAAGCTTCCAAAAATTAGGACAGAGCAACTTGCAATGCCCCTTACAAGAGCCATGCAGTACAGCATATTACAAACATAAGTCCCATTATTGGGGAGTGGGTCTCCCATAGGATTTGCTTATGCTTTCCAAGTAAAAGCTTCCAAATATTAGGATGGAGCAACTTGCAATGCCCCTTACAATAACCATGCAGTACAGCATATTACAAACATAAGTCCCATTATTGGGGAGTGGGTCTCCCATAGGATTTGCTTATGCCTTCCAAGCAAAAGCTTCCAAAAATTAGGACGGAGCAACTTGCAATGCCCCTTACAAGAGCCATGCAGTACAGCATATTACAAACATAAGTCCCATTATTGGGGAGTGGGTCTCCCATAGGATTTGCTTATGCCTTCCAAGCAAAAGCTTCTGAAAATTAGGACGGAGCAACTTGCAATGCCCCTTACAAGAGCCATGAAGTACAGCATATTACACACATAAGTCCCATTATTGGGGAGTGGGTCTCCCATAGGATTTGCTTATGCCGACCAAGCAAAAGCTTCCAAAAATTAGGACGGAGCAACATGCAATGCCCCTTACAAGTACCATGCAGTACAGCATATTACAAACATAAGTCCCATTATTGGGGAGTGGGTCTCCCAGAGGATTTGCTTATGCCTTCCAAGCAAAAGCTTCCAAAAATTAGGACGGAGCAACTTGCAATGCCCCTTACAAGAGCCATGTAATACAGCACATTACAAACATAAGTCCCATTATTGGGGAGTGGATCTCCCATAGGATTTGCTTATGCCTTCCAAGCAAAAGCTTCCAAAAATTAGGACGGAGCAACTTGCAATGCACCTTACAAGAGCCATGCAGTACAACACATTACAAACATAAGTCCCATTATTGGGGAGTGGGTCTCCCATAGGATTTGCTTATGCCTTCCAAAAAAAAGCTTCTGAAAATTTGGACGGAGCAACTTGCAATGCCCCTTACAAGAGCCATGCAGTACAGCATATTACAAACAGAAGTCCCATTATTGGGAAGTGGGTCTCCCATAGGATTTGCTTATGCCTTCCAAGCAAAAGCTTCCAAAAATTAGGACGGAGCAACTTGCAATGCCCCTTACAAGAACCATGCAGTACAGCTTATTACAAACATAAGTCCCATTATTGGGGAGTGGGTCTCCCATAGGTTTTGCTTATGCCTTCCAAGCAAAAGCTTCTGAAAATTAGGACGGAGCAACTTGCAATGCCCCTTACAAGAGCCATGCAGTACAGCATATTACAAACATAAGTCCCATTATTGGGGAGAGGGTCTCCCATAGGATTTGCTTATGCCTTCCAAGCAAAAGCTTCCAAAAATTAGGACAGAGCAACTTGCAATGCCCCTTACAAGAACCATGCAGTACAGCATATTACAAACATAAGTCCCATTATTGGGGAGTGGGTCTCCCATAGGTTTTGCTTATGCCTTCCAAGCAAAAGCTTCTGAAAATTAGGACAGAGCAACTTGCAATGCCCCTTACAAGAACCATGCATTACAGCATATTACAAACATAAGTCCCATTATTGGGGAGTGGGTCTCCCATAGGATTTGCTTATGTCTTCCAAGCAAAAGCTTCCAAAAATTAGAATGGAGCAATTTGCAATGCCCCTTACAAGAACCATGCAGTACAGCATATTACAAACATAAGTCCCATTATTGGGGAGCGGGTCTCCTATAGGATTTGCTTATGCCTTCCAAGCAAAAACTTCCAAAAATTAGGAGGGAGCAACTTGCAATGCCCCTTACAAGAGCCATGCAGTACAGCATACTTCAAACATAAGTCCCATTATTGGGGAGTGGGTCTCCCATTCGATTTGCTTATGCCTTCCAAGCAAAAGCTTCCAAAAATTAGGACAGAGCAACTTGCAATGCCCCTTACAAGAGTCATGCAGTACAGCATATTACCAACATAAGTCCCATTATTAGGGAGTGGATCTCCCATAGCATTTGCTTATGCCTTCCAAGCAAAAGCTTCCAAAAATTAGGACGGAGCAACTTGCAATGCCCCTTACAAGAACCATGCAGTACAGCATATTACAAACATAAGTCCCATTAATGGGGAGTGGGTCTCCCATAGGATTTGCTTATGCCTTCCAAGTAAAAGCTACCAAAAATTAGGACGGGGCAACTTGCAATGCCCCTTACAATAACCATGCAGTACAGCATATTACAAACATAAGTCCCATTATTGGGGAGTGGGTCTCCCATAGGGTTTGCTTATGCCTTCCAAGCAAAAGCTTCCAAAAATTAGGACGGAGCAACTTGCAATGCCCCTTACAAGAGCCATGCAGTACAGCATATTACACACATAAGTCCCATTATTGGGGAGTGGGTTTCCCATAGGATTTGCTTATGCCTTCCAAGCAAAAGCTTCCAAAAATTAGGACGGAGCAACTTGCAATGCCCCTTACAAGAGCCATGCAGTACAGCATATTACAAACATAAGTCCCATTATTGGGGAGTGGGTCTCCCACAGTCTTTGCTTATGCCTTCCAAGCAAAACCTGACAAAAATAAGGACTGAGGAACTTGCAATGCTGGCACCCTGGTGGTATAGTGGTGGTAGAGGCTGAGGATAAGGAGAAAAACATAAAACAGCCGAAATGAGGAAGCGTATACCCATGTGTGGGTGTGAAGCGGTGCATGTGAATACACCTCCCGAAATAACACAGTGGATTTGGCTTTATGTTACTCTGCTGTCATTTGGTGGTGATGTGAAGTCTGGCCCAATCCAGCCCTTGTTCATTTTGATAAGGGTCAGCTTGTCAGCATTGTCAGTTGACAGGTGAGTGCACTTATCAGTTATAATTCCCCCAGCGGCACTAAAAACTTGCTCCCATAACACGCCAGCGGCAGGGCAGGCCAGGACCTCCAAGCCATACAGAGCGAGTTCATTCCAAGTGTCCAGCTTGGATACCCAATAATTAAAAGGCACAGAGGAATCACGGAGGACGCTGGTACGGTTGGCAAGGTTCTCCTTCACCATCTTTTGAAACTTTCCACTCCTTGTGAGACTACACCGCGCCTCAGGGCCTGAAAGCTGGGCGGGTGTCAGAAATCTGTCCCAGAACATTGAGAGTGTTCCCCTGCCTCTGCTGGATTGGAGTTGCATCTCTCTCGCCTGTACGCCTTGGTTGCACAACGAACTGTGACCTCTGACGCTAGCGTGTTCAGATGGGAATTTTTTTAAGAGTTCTGCAGCAAGGGCCTTCTGGTACTGCCCCATTTTTGTAGACCTCTCCTCCTCAGAAATAAGAGAGTGAAAGTTCTCCTTGTAGCGGGGTCTAAAAGTGTCACCAACCAGTAATGACTGTCACCCAACATTTTGACAACGCGAGGGTCACGGTTAAGGCAGCATAACATAAAGTCAGCCATGCGTGCCAGACTGGTAACGGGCAATATTTCCGTGTCCACACCAAGATGACGACTGACAATGCTCTCCTCCTCCTCCTCCTCCCCCCTGTCCTCAGGCCACCCACGCTGAACCGACGGTATGACACTTGTACAGGCACTACCATTTACAGCGCATTATAGCAGCTCCTGTTCTTCCTCCTCCTCCTCCTCCTCTCCCTCATTGTCCCCCAATGCACCTTGGGATGAGATGAGGCTGGGCTGTGTGTAATCGCCCACTACGGCTTCTTGATCCATCTCATCATACTCTGGCTGCAATGCCTCCTCTTTAATTCTCTGCAGAGAGCATTGCAAAAGACAGACAAGTGGGATGCTGACACTAATGATGACGTCATCGCCACTCACCATCTTGGTGGCCTCCTCAAAGTTTGTCAGGAAGGTACATATGTCAGACATCCAGATCCACTCCTGAGGTCTTATGTGTGGAGTCTGACCTGAATATCGACGGCCTTGTTGCATCTGGTACTCCACAACTGCTCTCTTCTGCTCACAAATCCTTTGCAACATGTGGAGGGTAGAGTTCCAATGTGTGGGGACATTACACACCAGTCGGTGTGCCGGAAGCTGCAAACGCTGCTGCAACACAGCAAGGGCGGCGGAAGCTGTAGCCGACTTGCAAAAATGAGCTGACAGACGGCGTACTTTCAAGAGCAGATCTGGCAACTCGGGGTACGATTTAAGAAACCGCTGAACCACGAGGTTAAGCACATGAGCCAGCCATGGTACGTTTGTGATCTCACCTCACCTCGGAGCCGCCACCAGGTTACGGCCATTGTCACACACGACCGTGCCGGGATGTAGGTTCAGCGGTCTCAGCCACAGATCTGCCTGCTCTTTCACAGCTGTCCACAACTCACAAGCAGTGTGAGGTTTATCACCTAAGCTTATGAGTTTCAGCACAGCCTGTTGCCGCTTGGCGGAGGCAGTACTGCAGTGCTTCCAGCTTGTAACTGATGTGGTGATATCTGAGATGGAGGCTGAACATGAGGAGGAGGAGGATGATGCGCAGGAGCTATACACTGTGGGGGCAACTATGACTGACATATGGCCCGCAATCCTCAGTGTGGGGAGGACGTGTTCCATCCCAAGGTCCGACTGGGTCCCGGCTTCCACTATGTTTACCCAGTGTGCCGTCAGAGAGATGTACCGTCCCTGGCCACAAGCACTTGTCCACGTGTCCGTTGTCATGTGGACTCTCCCAGTAACTGCGTTGTTGAGGGCACGGCAGATGCTTTGGGACACGTGCTTGTGTAGTGCGGGGATGGCACACCGGGCAAAATAGTGTCGGCTGGGGACCGAGTTCCGAGGGACGGCCACCGCCATAAGATTGCTGAAGGATTCCGTCTCCACCAGCCTATAAGGCAGCATTTCCAATGCAAGCAGTCGTGAAATGTGCGAATTTAGGACTGTGGCCTGTGGGGCGTTAGCTGCGAATTTCCACTTTCATTCAAAGGTCTGGGATATGGACAATTGAACGCTGCGGTGGGACGTGGATGTGGACGTTGATGCAGTTTCTTGAGAAACTGCCATAACAAGTGAAGACTGAGAGGAGGGGGCATCTTTACATGCAGTATGGACAGGGGATTGCCTTGCACACACAACAGGGGGTTCTATTGCACGCACAACAGTGGAAGAAGCAGTGGTGACACCCGCTGACACTGGTCGTGGACCCTGGGTGTCGCCCCACAAAGTCAGGTGCTTTGCTGCCATATGCCTGATCATGCTGGTGGTGGTCAGGCTGGTAGTTTTGTCACCCCTGCTGATGCTGGCATGGCAGGTGGAACATATGGCCTTTTTGGGGTTATCCGCAGAGTCTTTAAAAAAATTCCAGACTCTGGAAGACCTACCGCTTGTACTGGCAACGTCCCTCGTGTTGGTGTTACGGGGAACGGTTGCCCGCCTTCTGTCTGCGGCCACCACACTGCTTCTTCCTGCCTGTTGGGGTACTCTGCCTCCCTCCCCCTGTGTGCTGCTCGCCTCACTCTGCATGTCCTCCTGCCACGTTGGGTCAGTTACTAGATCATCCACCACCTCCTCCTCTTCCACTTGCGCACCACGATGCTCCTCCTCACTTCCTGGCAATGGTGTCTCGTCATCGTCCACCTCTTGTGATAAATTGCCAGCGTCGAATTCCTGTGGCCGTGGCTGTTCAAATATTTGGGCATCGCTACATGTTATCTCCCCTTCCACCACTTCAAGCGTATCAGGCGAGGGGCACAAATATGGAAATGGACCAGTGAACAGCTCTTCAGAGTATCCAAGTGTGGAATCAATTGCTGTCTGACGACACTCGTCATGGTGGGAGGAAGGAGCATCAGGGTGAGGATGAGTATGCGGTCGAGACTCACGGCTACTAAGAGTTGACCGTGTGGAAGACAGACCGGAGGTGGTGGTGCCCAGGTAACTGGAAGTATTATCTGCTATCCAATTAATAACCTGTTCACACTGATCAGTTCTCAATACTGGTGTTGTTCTGTGCTTCCCTAGTAATTTGGTCAAGAAGTGGGAGCGAGAAGATGTGGCTGTTGGTTGTGGCACATTTTCACTTCGGCCACGGCCCCGTCCTCTGCATGAACCATCACCAGAGCGTCCAGTTCCACGTCCCTTGCCACGCTCCTTTCCAATTGTAAAGGAAGTAAAATAGCTTACACTTGCACTATCAATGGAAAAAGGGTAATAAAAAGAAGATTAGAAGCGTGGAAGAGGAAAACCACAGTTCTATTTCTCTGGCCTACACCCGACTCTTTTAAACAATCTGAACAATCACTGAGAAACTATTACTGTTTTTCTTTATGTAAAAAATAACAAAATCTGAATAATAGGTGGAAGTGCAAAACAACACTTCTGTTTCTCTAGCCTACACCTGACTATTTTCAACAGATATATTTTTGTGTCACAACAGTCAGGAGACACTACTGTTTTTCTTTACGGAAAATATACCAAAACCTGAATAATACAGAATTTTTACCGTGGGATGGCAAAACCACAGTTATTGTTTACTGGGGTATACCATACTTTTTTAAATATATAGATTTGCGGCTGAACAGTGAGTGACACACTCAAACTGGGGATTTTTTACATACCAAAGCCCAAAACTGAATAGTACAGAGATTTGACCCGTGGAACTGCAAAACCACACTGGGATTTGTCGAGCCTACACCAGACTATTTTCAACAGATATATTTTTGTGTCACAACAGTCAGGAGACACTCCTGTTTTTCTTTACGGAAAATATACCAAAACCTGAATAATAGAGATTTTTTACCGTGGGATGGCAAAACCACAGTTATTGTATACTGGGGTATACCAGACTTTTATAAATATATAGATTTGCGGCTGAACAGTGAGCGACACACTCAAACTGTTTTTTTTTTTATACCAAATGGCCCAAAAGTAGATAATACAGAGGTTTGAACCGTGGAAGTGCAAAACAACACTTCTGTTTCTCTAGCCTACACCTGACTATTTTCAACAGATATATTTTTGTGTCACAGCAGTCAGGAGACACTACTGTTTTTCTTTACTCAAAATATACGAAAACCTGAATAAAAGAGATTTTTTACCATGGGATGGCAAAACCACAGTTATTGTTTACTGGGGTATACCAGACTTTTTAAAATATATAGATTTGCGGCTGAAAAGTGAGCGACACACTCAAACTGTTTTTTTTTTAGATACCAAAGGCCCAAAACTGGATAGTACAGAGATTTGACCCGTGGAACTGCAAAACAAAACTGGGATTTGTCGAGCCTACACCAGACTATTTTCAACAGATATATTTTTGTGTCACAACAGTCAGGAGACACTACTGTTTTTCTTTATGGAAAATATACCAAAACAAGAATAATAGAGATTTTTTACCATGGCGTGGCAATAACACATTTATTGTTTACTGGGGTATACCAGACTTTTTTAAATATATAGATTTGGGCTGAACAGTGAGCGACACACTCAAACTGTTTTTTTTTTAGATACAAATGGCCCAAAAGTAAATAATACAGAGGTTTGAACCGTGGAAGTGCAAAACAACACTTCTATTTCTCTAGCCTACACCTGACTATTTTCAACAGATATATTTTTGTGTCACAACAGTCAGGAGACACTCCTGTTTTTCTTTACGGAAAATATACCAAAACCTGAATAATAGAGATTTTTTACCATGGGATGGCAAAACCGCAGTTATTGTTTACTGGGGTATACCAGACTTTTTTAAATATATAGATTTGCGGCTGAACAGTGAGCGACACACTCAAACTGTTTTTTTTTAGATACCAATGGCCCAAAACTGGATAGTACAGAGATTTGACCCATGGAACAGCAAAACCACACTGGGATTTGTCGAGCCTACACCAGACTATTTTCAACAGATATATTTTTGTGTCACAACAGACAGGAGACACTACTGTTTTTCTTTACGGAAAATATACCAAAACCTGAATAATAGAGATTTTTTACCGTGGGATGGCAAAACCACAGTTATTGTTTACTGGGGGGTATACCAGACTTTTTTAAATATATAGATTTGCGGCTGAACAGTGACCGACACACTCAAACTGTTTTTTTTTTAGATACAAATGGCCCCAAAGTAGATAATACAGAGGTTTGAACCGTGGAAGTGCAAAACAACACTACTATTTCACTAGCCTACACCAGACTATTTTCAACAGAAATATTTTTGTGTCACAACAGTCAGGAGACACTACTGTTTTTCCTTACGGAAAATATACCAAAACCTGAATAATAGAGATTTTTTACCGTGGGATGGCAAATCCACGGTTAATTTTTTACTGGGGTATACCAGCCTTTTTTAAATATATAGATTTGCGGCTGAACAGTGAGCGACACACTCAAACTGTTTTTTTTTAGATACAAATGGCCCAAAAGTGGATAATACAGAGGTTTGAACCATGGAAGTGCAAAACAACACTTCTGTTTCTCTAGCCTACGCCTGACTATTTTCAACAGAGATATTTATGTGTCACAACAGTCAGGAGACACTACTTTTTTTCTTTACTCAAAATATACCAAAACCTGAATAATAGAGATTTTTTACCATGGGATGGCAAAACCGCAGTTATTGTTTACTGGGGTATGCCAGACTTTTTTAAATATATAGATTTGCAGTTGAACAGTGAGCGACACACTCAAACTGTTTTTTTCTTAGATACCAAAGGCCCAAAACTGAATAGTACAGAGATTTGACCCATGGAACTTCAAAACCAAACTGGGATTTGTCGAGCCTACACCAGACTATTTTCAACTGATATATTTTTGTGTCACAACAGTCAGGAGACACTACTGTTTTTCTTTATGGAAAATATACCAAAACCAGAATAATAGAGATTTTTTACCGTGGCATGGCAATACCACAGCTTTTGTTTACTGGGGTATACCAGACTTTTTAAAATATATAGATTTGCGGCTGAACCGTGAGCGACACACTCAAACTGTTTGTTTTTAGATACCAAATGCCCAAAACTGGATAGTACAGAGATTTGACCCGTGGAACTGCAAAACCACACTGGGATTTGTCAAGCCTACACCAGACTATTTTCAACAGATATATTTTTGTGTCACAACAGTCAGGAGACACTACTGTTTTTCTTTACGGAAAATATACCAAAACCTGAATAATAGAGATATTTTACCGTGGGATGGCAAAACCACAGTTATTGTTTACTGGGGTAACCAGACTTATTTAAATATATAGATATGCGGCTGAACAGTGAGCGACACACTCAAACTGTTTTTTTTTTAGATACAAATGGCCCAAAAGTGGATAATACAGTGGTTTGAACTATGGAAGTGCAAAACAACAATTCTGTCTCTCTAGCCTACACCTGATTATTTTCAACAGATATATTTTTGTGTCACAACAGTCAGGAGACACTACTGTTTTTCTTTACTCAAAATATACCAAAACCTGAATAATAGAGATTTTTTTACCATGGGATGGCAAAACCGCAGTTATTGTTTACTGGGGTATACCAGACTTTTTTAAATATATAGATTTGCGGCTGAACAGTGAGCGACACACTCAAACTGGTTTTTTTTTAGATACCAAAGGCCCAAAAGTAGATAATACAGAGGGTTGAACCGTGGAAGTGCAAAACAACACTTCTATTTCTCTAGCCTACACCTGACTATTTTCAACAGATATATTTTTGTGTCACAACAGTCAGGAGACACTCCTGTTTTTCTTTATGGAAAATATACCAAAACCTGAATAATAGAGATTTTTTACCATGGGATGGCAAAACCACAGTTATTGTTTACTGGGGTATACCAGACTTTTTTAAATATATAGATTTGCGGCTGAACAGTGAGCGACACACTCAAACTGTTTTTTTTTTAGATACCAAAGGCCCAAAACTGGATAGTACAGAGATTTGACCCGTGGAACTGCAAAACCACACTGGGATTTGTCGAGCCTACACCAGACTATTTTCAACAGATATATTTTTGTGTCACAACAGTCAGGAGACACTACTGTTTTTCTTTACGGAAAATATACCAAAACCTGAATAATAGAGATATTTTACCGTGGGATGGCAAAACCACAGTTATTGTTTACTGTGGTTACCAGACTTATTTAAATATATAGATTTGCGGCTGAACACTGAGCGACAAACTCAAACTGTTTTTTTTTAGATACAAATGTCCCAAAAGTAGATAATACAGAGGTTTGAACCGTGGAAGTGCAAAACAACACTTCTATTTCTCTAGCCTACACCTGACTATTTTCAACAGATATATTTTTGTGTCACAACAGTCAGGAGACACTCCTGTTTTTCTTTACGGAAAATATACCAAAACCTGAATAATAGAGATTTTTTACCATCGGATGGCAAAACCACAGTTATTGTTTACTGGGGTATACCAGACTTTTTTAAATATATAGATTTGCGGCTGAACAGTGAGCGACACACTCAAACTGTTTTTTTTTAGATACCAATGGCCCAAAACTGGATAGTACAGAGATTTGACCCATGGAACAGCAAAACCACACTGGGATTTGTCGAGCCTACACCAGACTATTTTCAACAGATATATTTTTGTGTCACAACAGACAGGAGACACTACTGTTTTTCTTTACGGAAAATATACCAAAACCTGAATAATAGAGATTTTTTACCGTGGGATGGCAAAACCACAGTTATTGTTTACTGGGGGGTATACCAGACTTTTTTAAATATATAGATTTGCGGCTGAACAGTGACCGACACACTCAAACTGTTTTTTTTTTAGATACAAATGGCCCCAAAGTAGATAATACAGAGGTTTGAACCGTGGAAGTGCAAAACAACACTACTATTTCACTAGCCTACACCAGACTATTTTCAACAGAAATATTTTTGTGTCACAACAGTCAGGAGACACTACTGTTTTTCCTTACGGAAAATATACCAAAACCTGAATAATAGAGATTTTTTACCGTGGGATGGCAAATCCACGGTTAATTTTTTACTGGGGTATACCAGCCTTTTTTAAATATATAGATTTGCGGCTGAACAGTGAGCGACACACTCAAACTGTTTTTTTTTAGATACAAATGGCCCAAAAGTGGATAATACAGAGGTTTGAACCATGGAAGTGCAAAACAACACTTCTGTTTCTCTAGCCTACGCCTGACTATTTTCAACAGAGATATTTATGTGTCACAACAGTCAGGAGACACTACTTTTTTTCTTTACTCAAAATATACCAAAACCTGAATAATAGAGATTTTTTACCATGGGATGGCAAAACCGCAGTTATTGTTTACTGGGGTATGCCAGACTTTTTTAAATATATAGATTTGCAGTTGAACAGTGAGCGACACACTCAAACTGTTTTTTTCTTAGATACCAAAGGCCCAAAACTGAATAGTACAGAGATTTGACCCATGGAACTTCAAAACCAAACTGGGATTTGTCGAGCCTACACCAGACTATTTTCAACTGATATATTTTTGTGTCACAACAGTCAGGAGACACTACTGTTTTTCTTTATGGAAAATATACCAAAACCAGAATAATAGAGATTTTTTACCGTGGCATGGCAATACCACAGCTTTTGTTTACTGGGGTATACCAGACTTTTTAAAATATATAGATTTGCGGCTGAACCGTGAGCGACACACTCAAACTGTTTGTTTTTAGATACCAAATGCCCAAAACTGGATAGTACAGAGATTTGACCCGTGGAACTGCAAAACCACACTGGGATTTGTCAAGCCTACACCAGACTATTTTCAACAGATATATTTTTGTGTCACAACAGTCAGGAGACACTACTGTTTTTCTTTACGGAAAATATACCAAAACCTGAATAATAGAGATATTTTACCGTGGGATGGCAAAACCACAGTTATTGTTTACTGGGGTAACCAGACTTATTTAAATATATAGATATGCGGCTGAACAGTGAGCGACACACTCAAACTGTTTTTTTTTAGATACAAATGGCCCAAAAGTGGATAATACAGTGGTTTGAACTATGGAAGTGCAAAACAACAATTCTGTCTCTCTAGCCTACACCTGATTATTTTCAACAGATATATTTTTGTGTCACAACAGTCAGGAGACACTACTGTTTTTCTTTACTCAAAATATACCAAAACCTGAATAATAGAGATTTTTTTACCATGGGATGGCAAAACCGCAGTTATTGTTTACTGGGGTATACCAGACTTTTTTAAATATATAGATTTGCGGCTGAACAGTGAGCGACACACTCAAACTGGTTTTTTTTTAGATACCAAAGGCCCAAAAGTAGATAATACAGAGGGTTGAACCGTGGAAGTGCAAAACAACACTTCTATTTCTCTAGCCTACACCTGACTATTTTCAACAGATATATTTTTGTGTCACAACAGTCAGGAGACACTCCTGTTTTTCTTTATGGAAAATATACCAAAACCTGAATAATAGAGATTTTTTACCATGGGATGGCAAAACCACAGTTATTGTTTACTGGGGTATACCAGACTTTTTTAAATATATAGATTTGCGGCTGAACAGTGAGCGACACACTCAAACTGTTTTTTTTTTAGATACCAAAGGCCCAAAACTGGATAGTACAGAGATTTGACCCGTGGAACTGCAAAACCACACTGGGATTTGTCGAGCCTACACCAGACTATTTTCAACAGATATATTTTTGTGTCACAACAGTCAGGAGACACTACTGTTTTTCTTTACGGAAAATATACCAAAACCTGAATAATAGAGATATTTTACCGTGGGATGGCAAAACCACAGTTATTGTTTACTGTGGTTACCAGACTTATTTAAATATATAGATTTGCGGCTGAACACTGAGCGACAAACTCAAACTGTTTTTTTTTTAGATACAAATGGCCCAAAAGTAGATAATACAGAGGTTTGAACCGTGGAAGTGCAAAACAACACTTCTATTTCTCTAGCCTACACCTGACTATTTTCAACAGATATATTTTTGTGTCACAACAGTCAGGAGACACTCCTGTTTTTCTTTACGGAAAATATACCAAAACCTGAATAATAGAGATTTTTTACCATCGGATGGCAAAACCACAGTTATTGTTTACTGGGGTATACCAGACTTTTTTAAATATATAGATTTGCGGCTGAACAGTGAGCGACACACTCAAACTGTTTTTTTTTTAGATACCAAAGGCCCAAAACTGGATAGTACAGAGATTTGACCCGTGGAACTGCAAAACCACACTGGGATTTGTTGAGCCTACAACACACTATTTTCAACAGATATATTTTTGCGTCACAACAGTCGGGAGACACTACTGTTTTTCTTTACGGAAATTATACAAAAACCTGAATAATAGAGATTTTTTACCGTGGGATGGCAAAACCACAGTTATTGTTTACTGGGGTATACCAGACTTTTTAAAATATATAGATTTGCGGCTGAACAGTGAGCGACACACTCAAACTGTTTTTTTTAGATACAAATGGCCCAAAAGTGGATAATACAGTGGTTTGAACCATGGAAGTGCAAAACAACACTTCTGTTTCTCTAGCCTACACCTGACTATTTTCAACAGATATATTTTTGTGTCACAACAGTCAGGAGACACTACTGTTTTTCTTTACGGAAAATATACCAAAACCTGAATAATAGAGATTTTTTACCATGGGATGGCAAAACCACAGTTATTGTTTACTGGGGTATACCAGACTTTTTTAAATATATAGATTTGCGGCTGAACAGTGAGCGACACATTCAAACTGTTTTTTTTTTAGATACCAAAGGCCCAAAACTGGATAGTACAGACATTTGACCCGTGGAACTGCAAAACCACACTGGGATTTGTCGAGCCTACACCACACTATTTTCAACAGATATATTTTTGTGTCACAACAGTCAGGAGACACTACTGTTTTTCTTTACTGAAATTATACCAAAACCTGAATAATAGAGATTTTTTACCGTGGGATGGCAAAACCACAGTTATTGTTTACTGGGGTATACCAGACTTTTTTAAATATATAGATTTGCGGCTGAACATTGAGCGACACACTCAAACTGTTTTTTTTTAGATACCAAATGGCCCAAAAGTGGATAATACAGAGGTTTGAACCGTGGAAGTGCAAAACAACACTTCTGTTTCTCTAGCCTACACCTGACTATTTTCAACAGATATATTTTTGTGTCACAACAGTCAGGAGACACTACTGTTTTTCTTTACTCAAAATATACCAAAACCTGAATAATAGAGATTTTTTACCATGGGATGGCAAAACCACAGTTATTGTTTACTGGGGTATACCAGACTTTTTAAAATATATAGATTTGCGGCTGAACTGTGAGCGACACATTCAAACTGTTTTTTTTTTAGATACCAAAGGCCCAAAACTGGATAGTATAGAGATTTGACCCGTGGAACAGCAAAACCACACTGGGATTTGTCGAGCCTACACCAGAATATTTTCAACAGATATATTTTTGTGTCACAACAGACAGGAGACACTGCTGTTTTTATTTACGGAAAATATATCAAAACCTGAATAATAGAGATTTTTTACCGTGGGATGGCAAAACCACAGTTATTGTTTATTGGGGTATACCAGACTTTTTTAAATATATAGATTTGCGGCAGAACAGTGAGCGACACACTCAAACTGTTTTTTTTTAGATACCAAATGGCCCAAAAGTGGATAATACAGAAGTTTGAACCGTGGAACAGCAAAACCACACTGGGATTTGTCGAGCCTACACCAGAATATTTTCAACAGATATATTTTTGTGTCACAACAGTCAGGAGACACTACTGTTTTTCTTTATGGAAAATATACCAAAACCAGAATAATAGAGATTTTTTACCGTGGCATGGCAATATCACAGCTTTTGTTTACTGGGGTATACCAGACTTTTTAAAATATATAGATTTGCGGCTGAACAGTGAGCGACACATTCAAACTGTTTTTTTTTTTAGATACCAAAGGCCCAAAACTGGATAGTACAGAGATTTGACCCATGGAACTGCAAAACCACACTGGGATTTGTCGAGCCTACACCACACTATTTTCAACAGATATATTTTTGTGTCACAACAGTCAGGAGACACTACTGTTTTTCTTTACGGAAAATATACCAAAACCTGAATTATAGAGATTTTTTACCGTGGGATGGCAAAACCACAGTTATTGTTTATTGGGGTATACCAGACTTTTTTAAATATATAGATTTGCGGCAGAACAGTTAGCGACACACTCAAACTGTTTTTTTTTAGATACCAAATGGCCCAAAAGTGGATAATACAGAAGTTTGAACCGTGGAAGTGCAAAACAACACTTCTGTTTCTCTAGCCTACACCTGACTATTTTCAACAGATATATTTTTATGTCACAGCAGTCAGGAGACACTACTGTTTTTCTTTACTCAAAATATACCAAAACCTGAATAATAGAGATTTTTTACCATGGGATGGCAAAACCACAGTTATTGTTTACTGGGGTATACCAGACTTTTTAAAATATATAGATTTGCGGCTGAACTGTGAGCGACACACTCAAACTGTTTTTTTTTAGATACCAAAGGCCCAAAACTGGATAGTACAGAGATTTGACCGGTGGAACAGCAAAACCACACTGGGATTTGTCGAGCCTACGCCAGAATATTTTCAACAGATATATTTTTGTGTCACAACAGACAGGAGACAATACTGTTTTTCTTTACGGAAAATATATCAAAACCTGAATAATAGAGATTTTTTACCGTGGGATGGCAAAACCATAGTTATTGTTTACTGGGGTATACCAGACTTTTTTAAATATATAGATTTGCGGCTTAACAGTGAGCGACACACTCAAACTGTTTTTTTTTTAGATACAAATGGGTCCAAAGTAGATAATACAGAGGTTTGAACCGTGGAAGTGCAAAACAGCACTTCTATTACTCTAGCCTACACCTGACTATTTTCAACAGATATATTTTTGTGTCACAACAGTCAGGAGACACTACTGTTTTATTTTACTCAAAATATACCAAAACCTGAATAATAGAGATTTTTTACCATGGGATGGCAAAACCGCAGTTATTGTATACTGGGGTATACCAGACTTTTTTAAATATATAGATTTGCAAATGAACAGTGATCGACACACTGAAACTGTTTTTTTTTAGATACCAAAGGCCCAAAACTGGATAGTACAGAGATTTGACACGTGGAACTGCAAAACCACACTGGGATTTGTCAAGCCTACACCAGACTATTTTCAACAGATATATTTTTGTGTCACAACAGTCAGGAGACACTACTGTTTTTCTTTACGGAAAATATACCAAAACCTGAATAATAGAGATTTTTTACCGTGGGATGGCAAAACCACAGTTATTGTTTATTGGGGTATACCAGACTTTTTTAAATATATAGATTTGCGGCAGAACAGTGAGCGACACACTCAAACTGTTTTTTTTTAGATACCAAATGGCACAAAAGTGGATAATACAGAAGTTTGAACCGTGGAAGTGCAAAAACAACACTTCTGTTTCTCTAGCCTACACCTGACTATTTTCAACAGATATATTTTTATGTCACAGCAGTCAGGAGACACTACTGTTTTTCTTTACTCAAAATATACCAAAACCTGAATAATAGAGATTTTTTACCATGGGATGGCAAAACCACAGTTATTGTTTACTGGGGTATACCAGACTTTTTAAAATATATAGATTTGCGGCTGAACTGTGAGAGACACACTCAAACTGTTTTTTTTTAGATACCAAAGGCCCAAAACTGGATAGTACAGAGATTTGACCGGTGGAACAGCAAAACCACACTGGGATTTGTCGAGCCTACGCCAGAATATTTTCAACAGATATATTTTTGTGTCACAACAGACAGGAGACAATACTGTTTTTCTTTATGGAAAATATATCAAAACCTGAATAATAGAGATTTTTTACCGTGGGATGGCAAAACCATAGTTATTGTTTACTGGGGTATACCAGACTTTTTTAAATATATAGATTTGCGGCTTAACAGTGAGCGACACACTCAAACTGTTTTTTTTTAGATACAAATGGGCCCAAAGTAGATAATACAGAGGTTTGAACCGTGGAAGTGCAAAACAACACTTCTATTACTCTAGCCTACACCTGACTATTTTCAACAGATATATTTTTGTGTCACAACAGTCAGGAGACACTACTGTTTTATTTTACTCAAAATATACCAAAACCTGAATAATAGAGATTTTTTACCATGGGATGGCAAAACCGAAGTTATTGTATACTGGGGTATACCAGACTTTTTTAAATATATAGATTTGCAAATGAACAGTGATCGACACACTCAAACTGTTTTTTTTTAGATACCAAAGGCCCAAAACTGGATAGTACAGAGATTTGACACGTGGAACTGCAAAACCACACTGGGATTTGTCAAGCCTGCACCAGACTATTTTCAACAGATATATTTTTGTGTCACAACAGTCAGGAGACACTACTGTTTTTCTTTACGGAAAATATACCAAAACCTGAATAATAGAGATTTTTTACCGTCGGATGGCAAAACCACAGTTATTGTTTACTTGGGTTACCAGACTTATTTAAATATATAGATTTGCGGCTGAACAGTGAGCGACACACTCAAACTGTTTATTTTTTAGATACAAATGGCCCAAAGTAGATAATACAGAGTTTGAACCGTGGAAGTGCAAAACAACACTTCTGTTTCTCTAGCCTACACCACACTATTTTCAACAGATATATTTTTGTGTCACAACAGTCAGGAGACACTACTGTTTTTCTTTACTCAAAATATACCAAAACCTGAATAATAGAGATTTTTAACCATGGGATGGCAAAACCGCAGTTATTGTTTACTGGGGTATACCAGACTTTTTTAAATATATAGATTTGCGGCTGAACAGTGAGCGACTCACTCAAACAGTTTTTTTTTTAGATACCAAAGGCCCAAAACTGGATGGTACAGAGATTTGACCCGTGGAACTGCAAAACCAAACTGGGATTTGTCGAGCATACACCAGACTATCTTCAACAGATATATTTTTTGTCACAACAGTCAGGAGACACTACTGTTTTTCTTTACAGAAAATATACCAAAACCAGAATAATAGAGATTTTTTACCGTGGGATGGCAATACCACAGCTTTTGTATACTGGGTATACCAGACTTTTTAAAATATATAGATTTGCGGCTGAACAGTGAGCGACACACTCAAACTGTTTTTTTTTAGATACCAAAGGCCCAAAACTGGATAGTACAGAGATTTGACCCGTGGAACTGCAAAACCACACTGGGATTTGTCAAGCCTACCCAAGACTATTTTCAACAGATATATTTTTGTGTCACAACAGTCAGGAGACACTACTGTTTTTCTTTACGGAAAATATAGCAAAACCGGAATAATAGAGATTTTTTACCGTGGGATGGCAAAACCACGGTTATTGTTTACTGGGGTATACCAGCCTTTTTTAAATATATAGATTTGCGGCTGAACAGTGAGCGACACACTCAAACTGTTTTTTTTTTAGATACAAATGCCCAAAAGTGGATAATACAGAGGTTTGAACCGTGGAAGTGCAAAACAACACTTCTGTTTCTCTAGCCTACACCTGACTATTTTCAACAGATATATTTTTGTGTCACAACAGTCAGGAGAAACTACTGTTTTTCTTTACTCAAAATATACCAAAACCTGAATAATAGAGATTTTTAACCATGGGATGGCAAAATCGCAGTTATTGTTTACTGGAGTATACCAGACTTTTAAAATATACAGATTTGCGGCTGAACAGTGAGCGACACACTCAAACTGTTTTTTTTTTAGATACCAAAGGCCCAAAACTTTATAGTACAGAGATTTGACCCGTGGAACTGCAAAACCACACTGGGATTTGTCTAGCCTACACCAGACTATTTTCAACAGATATATTTTTGTGTCACAACAGTCAGGAGACACTACTGTTTTTCTTTAGGGAAATTAAACCAAAACCTGAATAATAGAGATTTTTTTACCGTGGGATGGGAAAACCACAGTTATTGTTTACTGGGGTATACCAGACCATTTTAAATTTATAGATTTGCGGCTGAACAGTGAGCGACACACTCAATCTGTTTTTTTTAGATACCAAATGGCCCAAAAGTGGATAATACAGATGTTTGAACCGTGGAAGTGCAAAACAACAATTCTGTTTCTCTAGCCTGCACCTGACTATTTTCAACAGATATATTTTTGTGTCACAACAGTCAGGAGACACTACTGTTTTTCTTAACTCAAAATATACCAAAACCTGAATAATAGAGATTTTTTACCATGGGATGGCAAAACCACAGTTATTGTTAACCGGGATATACGAGACTTTTTAAAATATATAGATTTGCGGCTGAACAGTGAGCGACACGCTCAAACTGTTTTTTTTTAGATAACAAAGGCACAAAACTGGATAGTACAGAGATTTGCCCCATGGAACTGCAAAAGCACACTGGGATTTGTCGAGCCTACACCAGACTATTTTCAACAGATATATTTTTGTGTCACAACAGACAGGAGACACTACGGTTTTTCTTTACGGAAAATATACCAAAACCAATAATAATAGAGATATTTTACCGTGGGATGGCAAAACCACAGTTATTGTTTACTGGGGTATACCAGAATTTTTAAAATATATAGATGTGCGGCTGAACAGTGAGCGACACACTCAAACTATTTTTTTTTAGGTACCAAACGCCCAAAACTGGATAGTACAGAGATTTGACCCGTGGAACTACAAAACCACACTGGGATTTGTCGAGCCTACACCAGACTATTTTCAACAGATATATTTTTGTGTCACAACAGTCAGGAGACACTACTGTTTTTCTTTACGGAAAATATACCAAAACCTGAATAATAGAGATTTTTTACCGTGGGATGGCAAAACCACAGTTATTGTTTACTTGGGTATACCAGACTTTTTTAAATATATAGATTTGCGGCTGAACAGTGAGCGACACACTCAAACTTATTTTTTTTTAGATTCCAAAGGCCCAAAACTGGATAGTACAGAGATTTGACCCGTGGAACTGCAAAACCACACTGGGATTTGTCGAGCCTACACCAGACTATTTTCAACAGATATATTTTTGTGTCACAACAGTCAGGAGACACTACTGTTTTTCTTTACGGAAAATATACCAAAACCTGAATAATAGAGATTTTTTACCGTGGGATGGCAAAACCACGGATATTGTTTACTGGGGTATACCAGACTTTTTTAATTATATAGATTTGCGGCTGAACCGTGAGCGACACACTCAAACTGTTTTTTTTTTTAGATACAAATGGCCCAAAAGTGGATAATACAGAGGATTGAACCATGGAAGTGCAAAACAACACTTCTGTTTCTCTAGCCTACACCTGACTATTTTCAACAGATATATTTTTGTGTCACAACAGTCAGGAGACACTACTGTTTTTCTTTACGGAAAATATACCAAAACCTGAAAAATAGAGATTTTTTACCGTGGGATGGCAAAACCACAGTTATTGTTTACTGGGGTTACCAGACTTATTTAAATATATAGATTTGCAGCTGAACAGTGAGCGACACACTCAAACTGTTTTTTTTTTAGATACCAAAGGCCCAAAACTGGATATTACAGAGATTTGATCCGTGTAACTGAAAACCACACTGGGATTTGACGAGCCTACACCAGACTATTTTCAACAGATATATTTTTGTGTCACAACAGTCAGGAAACACTACTTTTTTCTTTACGGAAAATATACCAAAATCTGAATAATAGAAATTTTTTACTGTGGGATGGCAAAACCACAGTTATTGTTTAATGGGGAATACCAGACTTTTTAAAATATATAGATTTGCGGCTGAACAGTGAGCGACACACTCAAACTGTTTTTTTTTAGATACCAAATGGCCCAAAAGTGGATAATAAAGAGGTTTGAACCGTGGAAGTGCAAAACAACACTTCTGTTTCTCTAGCCTACACCTGACTATTTTCAACAGATATATTTTGTGTCACAAGTGTCAGGATACACTACTGTTTTTCTTAACTCAAAATATACCAAAACCTGAATAATAGAGATTTTTTACCATGGGATGGCAAAACCAAAGTTATTGCTTACTGGGTTATACGAGACTTTTTAAAATATATAGATTTGCGGCTAAACAGTGAGCGACACACTCAAACTGTTTTTTTTTAGATAACAAAGGCCCAAAACTGGATAGTACAGAGATTTGATATGTGGAACTGCAAAACCACACTGGGATTTGTGGAGCCTACACCAGACTATTTTCAACAGATATATTTTTGTGTCACAACAGACAGGAGACACTACTGTTTTTCTTTACGGAAAATATACCAAAACCTGAATAATAGAGATTTTTTACCGTGGGATGGCAAAACCACAGTTATTGTTTACTGGGGTATACCAGACCATTTTAAATTTATAGATTTGCGGCTGAACAGTGAGCGACACACTCAAACAGTTTTTTATTAGATACAAATGGCCCAAAAGTAAATAATACAGAGGTTTGAACCATGGAATTGCAAAACAACACTTCTGTTTCTCTAGCCTACACCTGACTATTTTCAACAGATATATTTTTGTGTCACAACAGTCTGGAGACACTACTGTTTTTCTTTACGGAAAATATACCAAAACCTGAATAATAGAGATTTTTTACCGTGGGATGCCAAAACCACAGTTATTGTTTACTGGGGAAGACCAGACTTTTTTAAATATATAGATTTGCGGCTGAACAGTGAGCGACACACTCAAACTGTTTTTTTTAGATACCAAATGGCCCAAAAGTGGATAATACAGATGTTTGAACCGTGGAAGTGCAAAACAACAATTCTGTTTCTCTAGCCTACACCTGACTATTTTCAACAGATATATTTTTGTGTCACAACAGTCAGGAGACACTACTGTTTTTCTTAACTCAAAATATACCAAAACCTGAATAATAGAGATTTTTTACCATGGGATGGCAAAACCACAGTTATTGTTAACCGGGATATACGAGACTTTTTAAAATATATAGATTTGCGGCTGAACAGTGAGCGACACGCTCATACTGTTTTTTTTTAGATAAGAAAGGCACAAAACTGGATAGTACAGAGATTTGCCCCATGGAACTGCAAAAGCACACTGGGATTTGTCGAGCCTACACCAGACTATTTTCAACAGATATATTTTTGTGTCACAACAGACAGGAGACACTACGGTTTTTCTTTACGGAAAATATACCAAAACCTGAATAATAGAGATTTTTTACCGTGGGATGGCAAAACCACAGTTATTGTTTACTGGGGTATACCAGACTTTTTTAAATATATAGATTTGCGGCTGAACAGTGAGCGACACACTCAAACTGATTTTTTTTTAGATTCCAAAGGCCCAAAACTGGATAGTACAGAGATTTGACCCGAGGAACTGCAAAACCACACTGGGATTTGTCGAGCCTACACCAGACTATTTTCAACAGATATATTTTTGTGTCACAACAGTCTGGAGACACTACTGTTTTTCTTTACGGAAAATATACCAAAACCTGAATAATAGAGATTTTTTACCATAGGATTGCAAAACCACGGTTATTGTTTACTGGGGTATACCAGACTTTTTTAATTATATAGATTTGCGGCTGAACAGTGAGCGACACACTCAAACTTTTTTTTTTTTTAGATACAAATGGCCCAAAAGTGGATAATACAGAGGTTTGAACCATGGAAGTGCAAAACAACACTTCTGTTTCTCTAGCCTACACCTGACTATTTTCAACAGATATATTTTTGTGTCACAACAGCCAGGAGACACTACTGTTTTTCTTTACGGAAAATATACCAAAACCTGAAAAATAGAGATTTTTTACCTTGGGATGGCAAAACCACAGTTATTGTTTACTGGGGTTACCAGACTTATTTAAATATATAGATTTGCGGCTGAACAGTGAGCGACACACTCAAACTGTTTTTTTTTAGATACCAAAGGCCCAAAACTGGATATTACAGAGATTTGATCCGTGGAACTTCAAAACCACACTGGGATTTGTCGAGCCTACACCAGACTATTTTCAACAGATATATTTTTGTGTCACAACTGTCAGGAAACACTACTTTTTTCTTTACGGAAAATATACCAAAATCTGAATAATAGAAATTTTTTACTGTGGGATGGCAAAACCACAGTTATTGTTTAATGGGGAATACCAGACTTTTTAAAATATATAGATTTGCGGCTGAACAGTGAGCGACACACTCAAACTGTTTTTTTTTAGATGCCAAATGGCCCAAAAGTGGATAATACAGAGGTTTGAACCGTGGAAGTGCAAAACAACACTTCTGTTTCTCTAGCCTACACCTGACTATTTTCAACAGATATATTTTGTGTCACAAGAGTCAGGATACACTACTGTTTTTCTTAACTCAAAATATACCAAAACCTGAATAATAGAGATTTTTTACCATGGGATGGCAAAACCAAAGTTATTGCTTACTGGGTTATACGAGACTTTTTAAAATATATAGATTTGCGGCTAAACAGTGAGCGACACACTCAAACTGTTTTTTTTTAGATAACAAAGGCCCAAAACTGGATAGTACAGAGATTTGATATGTGGAACTGCAAAACCACACTGGGATTTGTCGAGCCTACACCAGACTGTTTTCAACAGATATATTTTTGTGTCACAACAGACAGGAGACACTACTGTTTTTCTTTACGGAAAATATACCAAAACCTGAATAATAGAGATTTTTTACCGTGGGATGGCAAAACCACAGTTATTGTTTACTGGGGTATACCAGACTTTTTTAAATATATAGATTTGCGGCTGAACAGTGAGAGACACACTCAAACTGTTTTTTTTTTAGATACCAAAGTCCCAAAACTGGATAGTACAGAGATTTGACCCGTGGAACTGCAAAACCACACTGGGATTTGTCGCGCCTACAGCAGACTATTTTCAACAGATATATTTTTGTGTCACAATAGTCAGGAGATACTACTGTTTTTCTTTACGGAATATATACCAAAACATGAATAATAGAGATTTTTTACCGTGGGATGGCAAAACCACGGTTATTGTTTACTGGGGTATACCAGCCTTTTTTAAATATATAGATTTGCGGCTGAACAGTGAGCGACACACTCAAACTGTTTTTTTTTAGATAAAAATGGCCCAAAAGTGGATAATACAGAGGTTTGAACCGTGGAAGTGCAAAACAACACTTCTGTTTCTCTAGCCTACACCTGACTATTTTCAACAGATATATTTTTGTGTCACAACAGTCAGGAGACACTACTGTTTTTCTTTACGGAAAATATACCAAAACCTGAATAATAGAGATTTTTTACCATGGGATGGCAAAACCACAGTTATTGTTTACTGGGGTATACCAGCCTTTTTTAAATATATAGATTTGCGGCTGAACAGTGAGCGACACACTCAAACTGATTTTTTTTTAGATTCCAAAGGCCCAAAACTGGATAGTACAGAGATTTGACCCATGGAACTGCAAAACCACACTGGGATTTGTCGCGCCTACAGCAGACTATTTTCAACAGATATATTTTTGTGTCACAACAGTCAGGAGACACTACTGTTTTTCTTTACGGAAAATATACCAAAACCTGAAAAATAGAGATTTTTTACCGTGGGATGGCAAAACCACAGTTATTGTTTACTGGGGTTACCAGACTTATTTAAATATATAGATTTGCGGCTGAACAGTGAGCGACACACTCAAACTGTTTTTTTTTTAGATACCAAAGGCCCAAAACTGGATATTACAGAGATTTGATCCGTGTAACTGCAAAACCACACTGGGATTTGACGAGCCTACACCAGACTATTTTCAACAGATATATTTTTGTGTCACAACAGTCAGGAAACACTACTTTTTCTTTACGGAAAATATACCAAAATCTGAATAATAGAAATTTTTTACTGTGGGATGGCAAAACCACAGTTATTGTTTAATGGGGAATACCAGACTTTTTAAAATATATAGATTTGCGGCTGAACAGTGAGCGACACACTCAAACTGTTTTTTTTTAGATACCAAATGGCCCAAAAGTGGATAATACAGAGGTTTGAACCGTGGAAGTGCAAAACAACACTTCTGTTTCTCTAGCCTACACCTGACTATTTTCAACAGATATATTTTGTGTCACAAGAGTCAGGATACACTACTGTTTTTCTTAACTCAAAATATACCAAAACCTGAATAATAGAGATTTTTTACCATGGGATGGCAAAACCAAAGTTATTGCTTACTGGGTTATACGAGACTTTTTAAAATATATAGATTTGCGGCTAAACAGTGAGCGACACACTCAAACTGTTTTTTTTTAGATAACAAAGGCCCAAAACTGGATAGTACAGAGATTTGATATGTGGAACTGCAAAACCACACTGGGATTTGTCGAGCCTACACCAGACTATTTTCAACAGATATATTTTTGTGTCACAACAGACAGGAGACACTACTGTTTTTCTTTACGGAAAATATACCAAAACCTGAATAATAGAGATTTTTTACCGTGGGATGGCAAAACCACAGTTATTGTTTACTGGGGTATACCAGACCATTTTAAATTTATAGATTTGCGGCTGAACAGTGAGCGACACACTCAAACAGTTTTTTATTAGATACAAATGGCCCAAAAGTGAATAATACAGAAGTTTGAACCATGGAATTGCGAAACAACACTTCTGTTTCTCTAGCCTACACCTGACTATTTTCAACAGATATATTTTTGTGTCACAACAGTCTGGAGACACTACTGTTTTTCTTTACGGAAAATATACCAAAACCTGAATAATAGAGATTTTTTACCGTGGGATGCCAAAACCACAGTTATTGTTTACTGGGGAATACCAGACTTTTTTAAATATATAGATTTGCGGCTGAACAGTGAGCGACACACTCAAACTGTTTTTTTTAGATACCAAATGGCCCAAAAGTGGATAATACAGATGTTTGAACCGTGGAAGTGCAAAACAACAATTCTGTTTCTCTAGCCTACACCTGACTATTTTCAACAGATATATTTTTGTGTCACAACAGTCAGGAGACACTACTGTTTTTCTTAACTCAAAATATACCAAAACCTGAATAATAGAGATTTTTTACCATGGGATGGCAAAACCACAGTTATTGTTAACCGGGATATACGAGACTTTTTAAAATATATAGATTTGCGGCTGAACAGTGAGCGACACGCTCAAACTGTTTTTTTTTAGATAACAAAGGCACAAAACTGGATAGTACAGAGATTTGCCCCATGGAACTGCAAAAGCACACTGGGATTTGTCGAGCCTACACCAGACTATTTTCAACAGATATATTTTTGTGTCACAACAGACAGGAGACACTACAGTTTTTCTTTACGGAAAATATACCAAAACCTGAATAATAGAGATTTTTTACCGTGGGATGGCAAAACCACAGTTATTGTTTACTGGGGTATACCAGAATTTTTAAAATATATAGATGTGCGGCTGAACAGTGAGCGACACACTCAAACTGTTTTTTTTTTAGGTACCAAACGCCCAAAACTGGATAGTACAGAGATTTGACCCGTGGAACTGCAAAACCACACTGGGATTTGTCGAGCCTACACAAGACTATTTTCAACAGATATATTTTTGTGTCACAACAGTCAGGAGACACTACTGTTTTTCTTTACGGAAAATATACCAAAACCTGAATAATAGAGATTTTTTACCATGGGATGGCAAAACCACAGTTATTGTTTACTGGGGTATACCAGACTATTTTAAATATATAGATTTGCGGCTGAACAGTGAGCGACACACTCAAACTGATTTTTTTTTAGATTCCAAAGGCCCAAAACTGGATAGTACAGAGATTTGACCCGAGGAACTGCAAAACCACACTGGGATTTGTCGAGCCTACACCAGACTATTTTCAACAGATATATTTTTGTGTCACAACAGTCTGGAGACACTACTGTTTTTCTTTACGGAAAATATACCAAAACCTGAATAATAGAGATTTTTTACCATAGGATTGCAAAACCACGGTTATTGTTTACTGGGGTATACCAGACTTTTTTAATTATATAGATTTGCGGCTGAACAGTGAGCGACACACTCAAACTTTTTTTTTTTTTAGATACAAATGGCCCAAAAGTGGATAATACAGAGGTTTGAACCATGGAAGTGCAAAACAACACTTCTGTTTCTCTTGCCTACACCTGACTATTTTCAACAGATATATTTTTGTGTCACAACAGTCAGGAGACACTACTGTTTTTCTTTACGGAAAATATACCAAAACCTGAAAAATAGAGATTTTTTACCGTGGGATGGCAAAACCACAGTTATTGTTTACTGGGGTTACCAGACTTATTTAAATATATAGATTTGCGGCTGAACAGTGAGCGACACACTCAAACTGTTTTTTTTTTAGATACCAAAGGCCCAAAACTGGATATTACAGAGATTTGATCCGTGGAACTGCAAAACCACACTGGGATTTGTCGAGCCTACACCTGACTATTTTCAACAGATATATTTTTGTGTCACAACAGTCAGGAAACACTACTTTTTTCTTTACGGAAAATATACCAAAATCTGAATAATAGAGATTTTTTACCATGGGATGGCAAAACCACAGCTATTGTTTACTGGGGTTAACAGACTTATTTGAATATATAGATTTACGGCTGAACAGTGAGCGACACACTCAATTTTTTTCTTTTTTAGATACCAAAGTCCCAAAACTGGATAGTACAGAGATTTGACCCGTGGAACTGCAAAACCACACTGGGATTTGTCTAACGTACACCAGGCTATTTTCAACAGATATATTTTTGTGTCACAACAGTCAGGATACTCTAATGTTTTTCTTTACGGAAAACATACCAAAACCTGAATAATAGAGATTTTTTACCGTGGGATGGCAAAACCACAGTTATTGTTTACTGGGTATACCAGACTTTTTTAAATATATAGATTTGCGGCTGAACAGTGAGCGACACACTCAAACTGATTTTTTTTAGATACCAAAGGCCCAAAACTGGATAGTACAGAGATTTGACCCATAGAACTGCAAAACCACACTGGGATTTTTCAAGCCTACACCAGACTATTTTCAACAGATATATTTTTGTGTCACAACAGTCAGGAGACACTACTGTTTTTCTTTACGGAAAATATACCAAAACCTGAATGATAGAGATTTTTTACCATGGGATTGCAAAACCACAGTTATTGTTTACTAGGGTATACCAGACTTTTTTAAATATATAGATTTGCGGCTGAACAGTTAGCGACACAATCAATCAGTTTTTTTTAGATACAAATGGCCCAAAACTGGATAATACAGAGTTTTGAACCATGGAAGTGCAAAACAACACTACTGTTTCTCTATCCTACACCTGACTATTTTCAACAGATATATTTTTGTGTCACAACAGTCTGGAGACACTACTGTTTTTCTTTACGGAAAATATACCAAAACCTGAATAATAGAGATTTTTTACCGTGGGATGGCAAAACCACAGTTATTGTTTACTGGGGAATACCAGACTTTTTTAAATATATAGATTTGCGGCTGAACAGTGAGCGACACACTCAAACTGTTTTTTTTAGATACCAAATGGCTCAAAAGTGGATAATACAGATGTTTGAACCGTGAAAGTGCAAAACAACACTTCTGTTTCTCTAGCCTACACCTGACTATTTTCAACAGATATATTTTTGTGTCACAACAGTCAGGAGACACTACTGTTTTTCTTAACTCAGCATATACCAAAAGCTGAATAATAGAGATTTTTTACCATGGAATGGCAAAACCACAGTTATTGTTTACTGGGGTATACGAGACTTTTTAAAATATATAGATTTGCGGCTGAACACTGAGCGACACACTCAAACTGTTTCTTTTTAGGTAACAAAGCCCCAAAACTGGATAGTACAGAGATTTGACCCGTGGAACTGCAAAACCACACTGGGATTTGTCGAGCCTACAAAAGACTATTTTCAACAGATATATTTTTGTGTCACAACAGTCAGGAGACACTACTGTTTTTCTTTACGGAAAATATACCAAAACCTAAATAATAGAGATTTTTTACCGTGGGATGGCAAAACCACGGTTATTGTTTACTGGGGTATACCAGACTTTTTTAAATATATAGATTTGCGGCTGAACAGTGAGCGACACACTCAAACTGTCCTTTTTTTAGATACAAATGTCCCAAAAGTAGATAATACAGAGGTTTGAACCGTGGAAGTGCAAAACAACACTTCTATTTCTCAAGCCTACACCTGACTATTTTCAACAGATATATTTTTGTGTCACAACAGTCAGGAGACACTACTGTTTTTCTTTACTCAAAATATACCAAAACCTGAATAACAGAGATTTTTAACCATGGGATGGCAAAACCGCAGTTATTGTTTACTGGGGTATACCAGACTTTTTTAAATATATAGATTTGCGGCTGAACAGTGAGCGACACACTCAAACTGTTTTTTTTTTAGATACCAAAGGCCCAAAACTCGATAGTACAGAGATTTGACCCGTGGAACTGCAAAACCAAACTGGGATTTGTCGAGCCTACACCAGACTATTTTCAACAGATATATTTTTTGTGTCACAACAGTCAGGAGACACTACTGTTTTTCTTTATGGAAAATAAACCAAAAACAGAATAATAGAGATTTTTTACCGTGGCATGGCAATACCACAGCTTTTGTTTACTGGGGTATACCAGACTTTTTAAAATATATAGATTTGCGGTTGAACAGTGAGCCACACACTCAAACTGTTTTTTTTTTAGATACCAAAGGCCCAAAACTGGATAGCACAGAGATTTGACCGGTGGAACTGCAAAACCACACTGGGATTTGTCGAGCCTACACCAGACTATTTTCAACAGATATATTTTTGTGTCACAACAGTCAGGAGACACTACTGTTTTTCTTTACGGAAAATATACCAAAACCTGAATAATAGAGATTTTTTACCGTGGGATGGCAAAACCACGGTTATTTTTTACTGGGGTAAACCAGACTTTTTTAAATATATAGGTTTGTGGCCGAACAGTGAGCGACACAATCAAACTGTTTTTTTTCTTAGATACAAATGGCCCAAAAGTGGATAATACAGAGGTTTGAACCGTGGAAGTACAAAACAACACTTCTGTTTCTCTAGCCTACACCTGACTATTTTCAACAGATATATTTTTTGGTCACAACAGTCAGGAGACACTACTGTTTTTCTTTACTCAAAATATACCAAAACCTGAATAACAGAGATTTTTAACCATGGGATGGCAAAACCGCAGTTATTGTTTACTGGGGTATACCAGACTTTTTTAAATATATAGATTTGCGGCTGAACAGTGAGCGACACACTCAAAGTTTTTTTTTTTTTGATACCAAAGGCCCAAAACTGGATAGTACAGAGATTTGACCCGTGGAACTGCAAAACCACACTGGGATTTGTCGAGCCTACACCAGACTATTTTCACCAGATATATTTTTGTGTCACAACAGTTAGGAGACACTACTGTTTTTCTTTACGGAAAATATACCAAAACCTGAATAATAGAGATTTTTTTACCGTGGGATGGCAAAACCACAGTTATTGTTTACTGGGGTGTACCAGACCTTTTTAAATATATAGATTTTCGGCTGAAAAGTGAGCGACACACTCAAACAGTTTTTTTTTAGATACAAATGGCCCAAAACTGGATAATGCAGAGGTTTGAACCATGGAAGTGCAAAACAACACTTCTGTTTCTCTAGCCTACACCTGACTATTTTCAACAGATATATTTTTGTGTCACAACCGTCTGGAGACACTACTGTTTTTCTTTACGGAAAATATACCAAAACCTGAATAATAGAGATTTTTTACCGTGGGATGGCAAAACCACAGTTATTGTTTACTGGGGAATACCAGACTTTTTTAAATATATAGATTTGCGGCTGAACAGTGAGCGACACACTCAAACTGTTTTTTTTTTAGATACCAAATGGCCCAAAAGTGGATAATACAGAGGTTTGAACCGTGGAAGTGCAAAACAACACTTCTGTTTCTCTAGCCTACACCTGACTATTTTCAACAGATATATTTTTTGGTCACAACAGTCAGGAGACACTACTGTTTTTCTTAACTCAAAATATACCAAAACCTGAATAATAGAGATTTTTTACCGTGGGATGGCAAAACCACAGTTATTGTTTACTGGGGTATACGAGAGTTTTTAAAATATATAGATTTGCGGCTGAACAGTGAGCGACACACTCAAACTGTTTTTTTTTTAGATACCAAAGGCCCAAAACTGGATAGTACAGAGATTTGACCCATGGAACTGCAAAACCACACTGGGATTTGTCGAGCCTACACCAGACTATTTTCAACAGATATATTTTTGTGTCACAACAGTCAGTAGACGCTACTGTTTTTCTTTACGGAAAATATACCAAAACCTGAATAATAGAGATTTTTTACCGTGGGATGGCAAAACCACGGTTATTGTTTACTGGGGTATACCAGCTTTTTTAAATATATAGATTTGCGGCTGAACAGTGAGCGACACACTCAAACTGTTTTTTTTTTACATACAAATGGCCCAAAAGTAGATAATACAGAGGTTTGTACTGTGGAAGTGCAAAACAACACTTCTATTTCTCTAGCCTACACCTGACTATTTTCAACAGATATATTTTTGTGTCACAACAGTCAGGAGACACTACTGTTTTTCATTACGGAAAATATACCAAAACCTGAATAATAGAGATTTTTCACCATGGGATGGCAAAACCACAGTTATTGTTTACTGGGGTATACCAGACTTTTTTAAATATATAGATTTGCGGCTGAACAGTGAGCGACACACTCAAACTGATTTTTTTTTAGATTCCAAAGGCCCAAAACTGGATAGTACAGAGATTTGACCCGTGGAACTGCAAAACCACACTACGATTTGTCGAGCCTACACCAGACTATTTTCAACAGATATATTTTTGTGTCACAACAGTCAGGAGACACTCCTGTTTTTCTTTACGGAAAATATACCAAAACCTGAATAATAGAGATTTCTTTACCGTGGGATGGCAAAACCACAGTTATTGTTTACTGGGGTATACCAGACCTTTTTAAATATATAGATTTGCGGCTGAACAGTGAGCGACACAATCAAACAGTTTTTTTTTAGATACAAATGGCCCAAAAGTGGATAATACAGAGTTTTGAACCATGGAAGTGCACAACAACACTACTGTTTCTCTAGCCTACACCTGACTATTTTCAGAAAAATAGCCCAAATACTATAAATTGAGCGTAGGCAAGGGAAAATAATCCCCCCCAAACACCCTCAAATACCGACTCCAAGGCAACATATTTTTACTAAGAGAAAAACAGAGTCATCATGGTTTTTTAGAAAGAGACACATATTTTATTAACAATCAGTTAAGACAAATCTTATAATCAGAAAAACAAAAGAAAATTGATAAAGAACAAGTGAAAAGGCAAGGTGGACAATGAATTATCCACATAAGCCCAAACGGACCTGCCCCAATATTAGATGCTATAATCAGAAGTAAGCACAACTCTTGTAGCTAAAAATAAGAGGGGATTTCTCCACGAGAAAATGGAAAACCCGCTGCACCTAGAATTTCCAACCAATACGATTAAAATAGCATAAATGATGGACCAATAATTTATCTCAATGGAATAACAAGATTGAGGGACTGTCATTAAATTTAAACGCCTAGTGGCGCCCTATAGTATAATGAAAAACAGGCATCAAAGACAGACATATCAATTAAGGTGCAGCGTGCATATTAATGTAAACTGTAGAGTTGGACAAATAGAAAAGCATCTCCACATATTTCCTCCCATCCCCCAAACGCCCACTCCTACAAAATAAAAGGAGGGGAGAGTGACCTCTTAGACATTTCAACATAAAGTGCCATAAAGGGCATGACACTCAAATAAACAATGGGGGAGATGTTACTCTTACCAGGGGTGGTGGTGGTGGGCAGTCAAATGGGCTTTGGGACAAATAGTACGTCCCCCGACGCGCGTTTCGCGGCGATTACGGCCGCTTTCTCAAGGGGCAGTGCAGATAGAGAGGGACAAGCACCCTTTTTAAATCATTAGTGCCGGTCACGTGAGTGATCACGTGACCGGTCACATGTGTGATGGGGGCATGCACTGGTGCCCTAGCGACGCGACGCCGGTGCATGCGCCCGCCGTAACCCGCGCCAGGCCACGCCCCCAAACCGTCAAGACATCATCGCGCACGCGCGGGCACGCCGCTCATAGAGCGGAGGTGCCCGACCTTGCGCGGACGTCATAATGACAGCCGGAGGCGCGCCCACCAGCAGGGAGGCCGGCGCATGCGCACCACGTCCCAGGGCAGCAGTGCATACAACAAAGTAAATGTACACAAGAACCAAGGAAGGCAAGGCAGGAATTAAACAGGAAATTTCCTATCATGACACCATATCCATGACAATTTATCCATCAGGCCCTTTTCTTTGTCTTTTTCCATATTTCTGTCATCCCATCCTTAATTTCTATGGAGCATCTGCATCACATAATCATATTGAAATAAATGAAGATTGATCCGATAGGGTGCTAAGAGAGGAGTTATATGGTTATCTAAAAGAAAACTGAGAAATGTATACAGTTAAAAACACAAAATTGATTTAAAACCAAACAAAAAAAGAAAAACATGAAGACAGATATAACCCCAGACAAACATATATATCCCTCGAACACAGTGAGGGTAATAGGGAGAGGGTAAATTGTATGAATTAAAATCAACCAGAAAAGACCAACATCACAAAAAGGAGGAAAAAGAGAGGGACTCATTAAGTCCACGGGGCGACAATGTCCCAAGTGTTACTATCCACTTAGCTTCAACCTGCGCCAAAATCTTTTTGACATTGCCGCCCCTTGAACCCAAATGTATCACGTCTATCCCCCGCACTTTGAAACAGCGAGGGTCGCAATTATGGACAGCCCTAAAATGCCTAGGAATACTTTTAAGTTCGCTAACATCGGTCGCTGTCCTGGCCGCACCAATGTCGCGCACGTGCTCACGCACACGTATTCTCAGTTCTCTGGAAGTAAGGCCAATATAGATTAGGGGGCAATCACATGTGGCATAATAGATGACATTACTAGTGCCACATGAAATATAGTGTCTTATTTTAAAGAGTCTGTTGCCATCTGAGGACGTAAACGTGTTGCAGCGCGCGACATTGGTGCAGGCAAGACAACGACCGCAGGGAAAGGTTCCAAGGGTCGGTCCACGAGAGCCAAAGGGATTTGGTTGTGTCGGAACATAGTGGCTCGACACTAAAAAATCTTTAAGATTCTTGGCCCGTCTCGGTGTCATAAGGGGACGATCCCCAAGAATTGGTCCCAGGGAGGGGTCGGTTGCCAAAATGTCCCAATGCTTGGTCATAATCCTCCTCATATTCTCCCACTCATGGTTATAATTCGAAATATACCGAATTTTTGCCTGTCCGGTCTCCGATCCTCTAATAACGTTGGAATATAATAAATTGTTGCGTGGGGTTCGTCTAGCCCTGTCATATCCATGCTTGATACATCTGTTACTGTAACCTCGTTGTTTGAATCTGAGCCTCAAATCCACGGCCTGACGCTCAAATCTAAGGTCAGAGGAGCAGATCCGCCTCGCCCTCAGGAATTGCCCGACGGGGACGGCCCTTATAGTGGTAGGGTGGTGAGCTGTATCAGCGTGTATTAGGGCATTAACTGACGTAGATTTTCTAAAAATGTCGGTCTGGAGGCACCTCCCACCATCAACCTCCAGCTCGACATCCAGAAAATCAATTTTAGTAGTATGAAATCTATATGTCAGTTTAATGCCCCATGTATTCTGGTTCAATTGGACCATAAATTCATCGAGCTCCTGCACCGTCCCTCGCCAAAAAAACAAAATATCATCAATATAGCGGAGCCAGCATAAAATTTGGTCCGTGGCCCCCGCGCCCTCATCGCCAAAAACTTGTCTTTCCCATGCCCCTAAAAAAAGGTTAGCATACGAGGGCGCGCAGGCCGCCCCCATCGCTGTGCCCCGCCTTTGCAGATATACTGCATCTTTAAACAAAAAATAATTATGGGTCAGGACAAATTGCAAGAGCTCGATGATTAACCCACACAAAGGGCCGCCCAGGTCGGACGCCCCGAGGAAGAGACGGACCGACTCCAGACCAATGGTATGCTCAATGCAGGTGTACAGACTTTCAACATCTGCTGTAACAAGCAAAACCCCACTGTCCAAAAGGACACCATCGACCCGCGTAAGGACGTCCGCCGTGTCTCTGATGTACGAAGGAAGCGTCTCAACAATTGGCTTCAAATAAAAGTCAATAAATCTGCATATGGGTTCACATAGACCACCCAGACCTGACACGATCGGACGTCCCGGCGGGTCGACGGGGTCCTTATGGATCTTGGGTAAAAGGTAAAGGGTCGGTGTTTTTGGAAACCGGACAGTCAGGGCCTCCACCGTTTTCTTATCTACAATCCCACCCTCACAGGCATTGGCTAAGATCAACTGGAGTGCCGCGGAGAAGGAGGTTGTGGGGTTATAACAAAGTTTAGAATAGGTGTTAGCATCCTTAAGTTGACGGAATGCTTCTTTCTCATATTTCTTGCAAGGCCAAATCACAATATTTCCCCCTTTGTCCGCTGCCTTGATTACAATGTCACTATAGGACTGCAGAGTGCTGATTGCTTTCCGTTGAGATGCTGTAAGATTGTCAAATCTCCTAGAGGTAGACAGCCTTCCAAAGTCCTCAGATACAAGCCTCGAGAAAATTTCCACGGCCGGACACAAGGACAAAGGGGGAAAGCGTGTAGATTTAGGCCTTGCACATGGGGGTAACCCACCTCGTTGGAGAGATCCTTGTTCCTGCAATAAATCCTCCAAATTTGAAATTGCCTCCTGCTCCGCAGAACTCCAGGATTCACAAGGTGCCATGCTCTTCGAGTGTAATTTATGGAGGATGAGTTTGCGTGTAAAAAGGTGAAGGTCCTTTAAAGCTGTAAAATAATTAAAACCATTAGTGGGAGAGAAGGACAATCCCCTGCTTAGAACCTCCAACTGCTCTGCAGAGAGAACATGGGAGGACAAATTGACAACCTGTAACTCCCCCCGGGACCCACTCACCCGTTGTTGCGATGAGCCTTTGTTTTTGCTAGTCTGTCGGGTCTGGACCCTTCTAGAGTTCTGTCCCAGAGCGCCCGGGTTATCCAAAAATTGCGTTTTTTCGTGAGGGTCCTCCACAGACGTGGTGGATGACATAGACGTTGATCTTGATCTTGAAAAAGAGCCTCCTCTCTGTTGAGGTCGAGACCGTCTATTTGAATGTCCCCATCTATACATACGTTGTAATTGTTTATCTTGTAAATCACGTGAGAATTTCTTAGACTTAAACGTCTGGACCTCATTAGCCAGTTCCTGAGCTAAAGTTTCAATGTCTTCATTAAATTTTTTTAAAGATTCGTTAGACATCTCTTTCTTCAATATGAGCTGTAATTGCTCAATTTCGGTCTCGATTGATGTTAGAGATTTCTGGTTCATCTCAATAAGTAAATGCATGTATCCAGTTGAGCATATGTTGGAATGCTGTTCCCATCTAGTCTTGATAGAATCATCCTCTACATGAAAGGAGGGAAAGATCTGTACTCTCAGACCCCGGGGTATAAGACCCCTCTCAATATATTTTTTTAGGAAAGCCACATTCCACCATAGCCGTGTTCTCTTTCTGATGAGATCCTTAAATTTGTTGGTGTGTTCATTAACACAAATCCCCCCCCCCTACATTACTATCATTGTCCTCCTTGCATGCATCATTAAGTTGTGAGAGCCAGGTTCCGTCCCGGGCTCGGAAGTCCATAGCAGGCCTGAAATAAACTGTGTAAACCACAGAAATAAATATAATTAGAAAAATAGCCCAAATACTATAAATTGAGCGTAGGCAAGGGAAAATAATCCCCCCCAAACACCCTCAAATACCGACTCCAAGGCAACATTTTTTTACTAAGAGAAAAACAGAGTCATCATGGTTTTTTAGAAAGAGACACATATTTTATTAACAATCAGTTAAGACAAATCTTATAATCAGAAAAACAAAAGAAAATTGATAAAGAACAAGTGAAAAGGCAAGGTGGAGAATGAATTATCCACATAAGCCCAAACGGACCTGCCCCAATATTAGATGCTATAATCAGAAGTAAGCACAACTCTTGTAGCTAAAAATAAGAGGGGATTTCTCCACGAGAAAATGGAAAACCCGCTGCACCTAGAATTTCCAACCAATACGATTAAAATAGCATAAATGATGGACCAATAATTTATCTCAATGGAATAACAAGATTGAGGGACTGTCATTAAATTTAAACGCCTAGTGGCGCCCTATAGTATAATGAAAAACAGGCATCAAAGACAGACCCATCAATTAAGGTGCAGCGTGCATATTAATGTAAACTGTAGAGTTGGACAAATAGAAAAGCATCTCCACATATTTCCTCCCATCCCCCAAACGCCCACTCCTACAAAATAAAAGGAGGGGAGAGTGACCTCTTAGACATTTCAACATAAAGTGCCATAAAGGGCATGACACTCAAATAAACAATGGGGGAGATGTTACTCTTACCAGGGGTGGTGGTGGTGGTGGGCAGTCAAATGGGCTTTGGGACAAATAGTACGTCCCCCGACGCGCGTTTCGCGGCGATTACGGCCGCTTTCTCAAGGGGCAGTGCAGATAGAGAGGGACAAGCACCCTTTTTAAATCATTAGTGCCGGTCACGTGAGTGATCACGTGACCGGTCACATGTGTGATATGGGCATGCACTGGTGCCCTAGCGACGCGACGCCGGCGCATGCGCCCGCCGTAACCCCGCGCCAGGCCACGCCCCCAAGCCGTCAAGACATCATCGCGCACGCGCGGGCACGCCGCTCATAGAGCGGAGGTGCCCGACCGTGCGCGGACGTCATAATGACAGCCGGAGGCGCGCCCACCAGCAGGGAGGCCGGCGCATGCGCACCACGTCCCAGGGCAGCAGTGCATACAACAAAGTAAATGTACACAAGAACCAAGGAAGGCAAGGCAGGAATTAAACAGGAAATTTCCTATCATGACACCATATCCATGACAATTTATCCATCAGGCCCTTTTCTTTGTCTTTTTCCATATTTCTGTCATCCCATCCTTAATTTCTATGGAGCATCTGCATCACATAATCATATTGAAATAAATGAAGATTGATCCGATAGGGTGCTAAGAGAGTAGTTATATGGTTATCTAAAAGAAAACTGAGAAATGTATACAGTTAAAAACACAAAATTGATTTAAAACCAAACAAAAAAAGAAAAACATGAAGACAGATATAACCCCAGACAAACATATATATCCCTCGAACACAGTGAGGGTAATAGGGAGAGGGTAAATTGTATGAATTAAAATCAAAAAAGAGAGGGACTCATTAAGTCCACGGGGCGACAATGTTCCAAGTGTTACTATCCACTTAGCTTCAACCTGCGCCAAAATTGGGGCAGGTCCGTTTGGGCTTATGTGGATAATTCATTGTCCACCTTGCCTTTTCACTTGTTCTTTATCAATTTTCTTTTGTTTTTCTGATTATAAGATTTGTCTTAACTGATTGTTAATAAAATATGTGTCTCTTTCTAAAAAACCATGATGACTCTGTTTTTCTCTTAGTAAAAAAAAAAAAAGAAAAAAACCTGACTATTTTCAGCAGATATATTTTTGTGTCACAACAGTCTGGAGACACTACTGTTTTTCTTAACTCAGCATATACCAAAATCTGAATAATAGAGATTTTTTACCATGGGATGGCAAAACCACAGTTATTGGTTACTGGGGTATAGGAGACTTTTTAAAATATATAGATTTGCGGCTGAACAGTGAGCGACACACTCAAACTGTTTCTTTTTAGGTAACAAAGCCCCAAAACTGGATAGTACAGAGATTTGACCCGTGGAACTGCAAAACCACACTGGGATTTGTCGAGCCTACAAAAGACTATTTTCAACAGATATATTTTTGTGTCACAACAGACAGGAGACACTACCGTTTTTCTTTACGGAAAATATACCAACACCTGAATAATAGAGATTTTTTACCGTGGGATGGCAAAACCACAGTTATTGTTTACTGGGGTATACCAGACTTTTTTAAATATATAGATTTGCGGCTGAACAGTAAGCGACACACTCAAACTGTTTTTTTTTCAGATACCAAAGGCCCAAAACTGGATAGTACAGAGATTTGACCCATAGAACTGCAAAACCACACTGGGATTTTTCAAGCCTACACCAGACTATTTTCAACAGAAATAATTTTGTGTCACAACAGTCAGGAGACACTACTGTTTTTCTTTACGGAAAATATACCAAAACCTGAATAATAGAGATTTTTTACCATGGGATGGCAAAACCACAGTTATTGTTTACTAGGGTATACCAGACTTTTTTAAATATATAGATTTGCGGCTGAACAGATAGCGACACAATCAAACAGTTTTTTTTAGATACAAATGGCCCAAAACTGGATAATACAGAGTTTTGAACCATGGAAGTGCAAAACAACACTACTGTTTCTCTAGCCTACACCGGACTATTTTCAACAGATATTTTTTTGTGTCACAACAGTCTGGAGACACTACTGTTTTTCTTTACGGAAAATATACCAAAACCTGAACAATAGAGATTTTTTACCGTGGGATGGCAAAACCACAGTTATTGTTTACTGGGGAATACCAGACTTTTTTAAATATATAGATTTGCGGCTGAACAGTGAGCGACACACTCAAACTGTTTTTTTTAGATACCTAATGGCTCAAAAGTGGATAATACAGGGGTTTGAACCGTGAAAGTGCAAAACAACACTTCTGTTTCTCTAGCCTACACCTGACTATTTTCAACAGATATATTTTTGTGTCACAACAGTCAGGAGACACTACTGTTTTTCTTAACTCAGCATATACCAAAAGCTGAATAATAGAGATTTTTTACCATGGGATGGCAAAACCACAGTTATTGTTTACTGGGGTATACGAGACTTTTTAAAATATATTGATTTGCGGCTGAACACTGAGCGACACACTCAAACTGTTTCTTTTTAGGTAACAAAGCCCCAAAACTGGATAGTACAGAGATTTGACCCGTGGAACTGCAAAACCACACTGGGATTTGTCGAGCCTACAAAAGACTATTTTCAACAGATATATTTTTGTGTCACAACAGTCAGGAGACACTACTGTTTTTCTTTACGGAAAATATACCAAAACCTGAATAATAGAGATTTTTTACCGTGGGATGGCAAAACCACGGTTATTGTTTACTGGGGTATACCAGACTTTTTTAAATATATAGATTTGCGGCTGAACAGTGAGCGACACACTCAAACTGTCCTTTTTTTAGATACAAATGGCCAAAAAAGTAGATAATACAGAGGTTTGAACCGTGGAAGTGCAAAACAACACTTCTATTTCTCAAGCCTACACCTGACTATTTTCAACAGATATATTTTTTGGTCACAACAGTCAGGAGACACTACTGGTTTTCTTTACTCAAAATATACCAAAACCTGAATAACAGAGATTTTTAACCATGGGATGGCAAAACCGCAGTTATTGTTTACTGGGATATACCAGACTTTTTTAAATATATAGATTTGCGGCTGAACAGTGAGCGACACACTCAAACTGGTTTTTTTTTAGATACCAAAGGCCCAAAACTCGATAGTACAGAGATTTGACCCGTGGAACTGCAAAACCAAACTGGGATTTGTCGAGCCTACACCAGACTATTTTCAACAGATATATTTTTTGTGTCACAACAGTCAGGAGACACTACTGTTTTTCTTTATGGAAAATAAACCAAAAACAGAATAATAGAGATTTTTTACCGTGGCATGGCAATACCACAGCTTTTGTTTACTGGGGTATACCAGACTTTTTAAAATATATAGATTTGCGGCTGAACAGTGAGCGACACACTCAAACTGTTTTTTTTTTAGATACCAAAGGCCCAAAACTGGATAGTACAGAGATTTGACCGGTGGAACTGCAAAACCACACTGGGATTTGTCGAGCCTACACCAGACTATTTTCAACAGATATATTTTTGTGTCACAACAGTCAGGAGACACTACTCTTTTTCTTTACGGAAAATACACCAAAACCTGAATAATAGAGATTTTTTACCGTGGGATGGCAAAACCACAGTTATTGTTTACTGGGGTATACGAGACTTTTTAAAATATATAGATTTGCGGCTGAACAGTGAGAGACACACTCAAACTGTTTTTTTTTTAGATACCAAAGGCCCAAAACTGGATAGTACAGAGATTTGACCGGTGGAACTGCAAAACCACACTGGGATTTGTCGACCTACACCAGACTATTTTCAACAGATATATTTTTGTGTCACAACAGTCAGGAGACACTACTGTTTTTCTTTACGGAAAATATACCAAAACCTGAATAATAGAGATTTTTTACCGTGGGAATGCAAAACCACGGTTATTGTTTACTGGGGTACACCAGACTTTTTTAAATATATAGGTTTGTGGCCGAACAGTGAGCGACACAATCAAACTGTTTTTTTTCTTAGATACAAATGGCCCAAAAGTGGATAATACAGAGGTTTGAACCGTGGAAGTATCAAACAACACTTCTGTTTCTCTAGCCTACACCTGACTATTTTCAACAGATATATTTTTGGTCACAACAGTCAGGAGACACTACTGTTTTTCTTTACTCAAAATATACCAAAACCTGAATAACAGAGATTTTTAACCATGGGATGGCAAAACCGCAGTTATTGTTTACTGGGGTATACCAGACTTTTTTAAATATATAGATTTGCGGCTGAACAGTGAGCGACACACTCAAAGTTTTTTTTTTTTGATACCAAAGGCCCAAAACTGGATAGTACAGAGATTTGACCCGTGGAACTGCAAAACCACACTGGGATTTGTCGAGCCTACACCAGACTATTTTCAACAGATATATTTTTGTGTCACAACAGTCAGGAGACACTATTGTTTTTCTTTACGGAAAATATACCAAAACCTGAATAATAGAGATTTTTTTACCGTGGGATGGCAAAACCACAGTTATTGTTTACTGGGGTGTACCAGACCTTTTTAAATATATAGATTTGCGGCTGAACAGTGAGCGACACACTCAAACAGTTTTTTTTTAGATACAAATGGCCCAAAACTGGATAATACAGAGGTTTGAACCATGGAAGTGCCATACAACACTTCTGTTTCTCTAGCCTACACCTGACTATTTTCAACAGATATATTTTTGTGTCACAACCGTCTGGAGACACTACTGTTTTTCTTTACAGAAAATATACCAAAACCTTAATAATAGAGATTTTTTACCGTGGGATGGCAAAACCACAGTTATTGTTTACTGGGGAATACCAGACTTTTTTAAATATATAGATTTGCGGCTGAACAGTGAGCGACACACTCAAACTGTTTTTTTTATAGATACCAAATGGCCCAAAAGTGGATAATACAGTGGTTTGAACCGTGGAAGTGCAAAACAACACTTCTGTTTCTCTAGCCTACACCTGACTATTTTCAACAGATAAATTTTTTGGTCACAACAGTCAGGAGACACTTTTTTTTTTCTTAACTCAAAATATACCAAAACCTGAATAATAGAGATTTTTTACCGTGGGATGGCAAAACCACAGTTTTTGTTTACTGGGGTATACGAGACTTTTTAAAATATATAGATTTGCGGCTGAACAGTGAGAGACACACTCAAACTGTTTTTTTTTTAGATACCAAAGGCCCAAAGCTGGATAGTACAGAGATTTGACCCATGGAACTGCAAAACCACACTGGGATTTGTCGAGCCTACACCAGACTATTTTCAACAGATATATTTTTGTGTCACAACAGTCAGGAGACGCTACTGTTTTTCTTTATGGAAAATACACCAAAACCTGAATAATAGAGATTTTTTACTGTGGGATGGCAAAACCACGGTTATTGTTTACTGGGGTATACCAGCCTTTTTTAAATATATAGATTTGCGGCTGAACAGTGAGCGACACACTCAAACTGTTTTTTTTTTAGATGCAAATGGCCCAAAAGTGGATAATACAGAGGTTTGAACTGTGGAAGTGCAAAACAACACTTCTGTTTCTCTAGCCTACATCTGACTATTTTCAACAGATATATTTTTGTGTCACAACAGTCAGGAGACACTACTGATTTTCTTTACTCAAAATATACCAAAACCTGAATAACAGAGATTTTTAACCATGGGATGGTAAAACCGCAGTTATTGTTTACTGGGTTATACCACACTTTTTTAAATATATAGATTTGCGGCTGAACAGTGAGCGACACACTCAAACTGTTTTTTTTTTTAGATACCAAAGGCCCAAAACTGGATAGTACAGAGATTTGACCCGTGGAACTGCAAAACCAAACTGGGATTTGTCGAGCCTACACCAGACTATTTTAAACACATATATTTTTGTGTCACAACAGTCAGGAGACACTACTGTTTTTCTTTACGGAAAATATACCAAAACCTGAATAATAGAGATTTTTTACCGTGGGATGGCAAAACCACAGTTATTGTTTACTGGTGTATACCAGACTTTTTTAAATATATAGATTTGCGGATGAACAGTGAGCGACACACTCAAACTGTTTTTTTTTTACATACAAATGGCCCAAAAGTAGATAATACAGAGGTTTGAACCGTGGAAGTGCAAAACAACACTTCTATTTCTCTAGCCTACACCTGACTATTTTCAACAGATATATTTTTGTGTCACAACAGTCAGGAGACACTCCTGTTTTTCATTACGGAAAATATACCAAAACCTGAATAATAGAGATTTTTTACCATGGGATGGCAAAACCACAGTTATTGTTTACTGGGGTATACCAGACTTTTTTAAATATATAGATTTGCGGCTGAACAGTGAGTGACACACTCAAACTGATTTTTTTTTAGATTCCAAAGGCCCAAAACTGGATAGTACAGAGATTTGACCCGTGGAACTGCAAAACCACACTAGAATTTGTCGAGCCCACACCAAACTATTTTCAACAGATATATTTTTGTGTCACAACAGTCAGGAGACGCTACTCTTTTTCTTTACGGAAAATACACCAAAACCTGAATAATAGAGATTTTTTACCGTGGGATGGCAAAACCACAGTTATTGTTTACTGGGGTATACGAGACTTTTTAAAATATATAGATTTGCGGCTGAACAGTGAGAGACACACTCAAACTGTTTTTTTTTTATATACCAAAGGCCCAAAGCTGGATAGTACAGAGATTTGACCCATGGAACTGCAAAACCACACTGGGATTTGTCGAGCCTACACCAGACTATTTTCAACAGATATATTTTTGTGTCACAACAGTCAGGAGACGCTACTGTTTTTCTTTACGGAAAATACACCAAAACCTGAATAATAGAGATTTTTTACTGTGGGATGGCAAAACCACGGTTATTGTTTACTGGGGTATACCAGCCTTTTTTAAATATATAGATTTGCGGCTGAACAGTGAGCGACACACTCAAACTGTTTTTTTTTTAGATGGAAATGGCCCAAAAGTGGATAATACAGAGGTTTGAACTGTGGAAGTGCAAAACAACACTTCTGTTTCTCTAGCCTACATCTGACTATTTTCAACAGATATATTTTTGTGTCACAACAGTCAGGAGACACTACTGATTTTCTTTACTAAAAATATACCAAAACCTGAATAACAGAGATTTTTAACCATGGGATGGTAAAACCGCAGTTATTGTTTACTGGGTTATACCACACTTTTTTAAATATATAGATTTGCGGCTGAACAGTGAGCGACACACTCAAACTGTTTTTTTTTTAGATACCAAAGGCCCAAAACTGGATAGTACAGAGATTTGACCCGTGGAACTGCAAAACCAAACTGGGAATTGTCGAGCCTACACCAGACTATTTTAAACAGATATATTTTTGTGTCACAACAGTCAGGAGACACTACTGTTTTTCTTTACGGAAAATATACCAAAACCTGAATAATAGAGATTTTTTACCGTGGGATGGCAAAACCACAGTTATTGTTTACTGGTGTATACCAGACTTTTTTGAAATATATAGATTTGCGGCTGAACAGTGAGCGACACACTCAAACTGTTTTTTTTTTACATCCAAATGGCCCAAAAGTAGATAATACAGAGGTTTGAACCGTGGCAGTGCAAAACAACACTTCTATTTCTCTAGCCTACACCTGACTATTTTCAACAGATATATTTTTGTGTCACAACAGTCAGGAGACACTCCTGTTTTTCATTACGGAAAATATACCAAAACCTGAATAATAGAGATTTTTTACCATGGGATGGCAAAACCACAGTTATTGTTTACTGGGGTATACCAGACTTTTTTAAATATATAGATTTGCGGCTGAACAGTGAGCGACACACTCAAACTGATTTTTTTTTAGATTCCAAAGGCCCAAAACTGGATAGTACAGAGATTTGACCCGTGGAACTGCAAAACCACACTAGAATTTGTCAAGCCTACACCAAACTATTTTCAACAGATATATTTTTGTGTCACAACAGTTAGGAGACACTACTGTTTTTCTTTACGGAAAATATACCAAAACCTGAATAATAGAGATTTTTTTACCGTGGGATGGCATAACCACAGTTATTGTTTACTGGGGTATACCAGACCTTTTTAAATATATAGATTTGCGGCTGAACAGTGAGCGACACAATCAAACAGTTTTTTTTAGATACAAATGGCCCAAAAGTGGATAATACAGAGTTTTGAACCATGGAAGTGCACAACAACACTACTGTTTCTCTAGCCTACACCTGACTATTTTCAGCAGATATATTTTTGTGTCACAACAGTCTGGAGACACTACTGTTTTTCTTAACTCAGCATATACCAAAATCTGAATAATAGAGATTTTATACTATGGGATGGCAAAACCACAGTTATTGGTTACTGGGGTATAGGAGACTTTTTAAAATATATAAATTTGCGGCTGAACAGTGAGCGACACACTCAAACTGTTTCTTTTTAGGTAACAAAGCCCCAAAACTGGATAGTACAGAGATTTGACAAGTGGAACTGCAAAACCACACTGGGATTTGTCGAGCATACAGAAGACTATTTTCAACAGATATATTTTTGTGTCACAACAGACAGGAGACACTACTGTTTTTCTTTACGGAAAATATACCAACACCTGAATAATAGAGATTTTTTACCGTGGGATGGCAAAACCACAGTTATTGTTTACTGGGGTATACCAGACTTTTTTAAATATATAGATTTGCGGCTGAACAGTAAGCGACACACTCAAACTGTTTTTTTTTTAGATACCAAAGGCCCAAACTGGATAGTACAGAGATTTGACCCATAGAACTGCAAAACCACACTGGGATTTGTCGAGCCTACACCAGACTATTTTCAACAGATATATTTTTGTGTCACAACAGTCAGGAGACACTACTGTTTTTCTTCACGGAAAATATACCAAAACCTGAATAATAGAGATTTTTTACCGTGGGATGGCAAAACCACGGTTATTGTTTACTGTGGTATACCAGACTTTTTTAAATATATAGATTTGCGGCTGAACAGTGAGCGACACACTCAAACTGGTTTTTTTTAGATACAAATGGCCCAAAAGTGGATAATACAGAGGTTTGAACCGTGTAAGTGCAAAACAACACTTCTGTTTCTCTAGCCTACACCTGACTATTTTCAACAGATATATTTTTGTGTCACAACAGTCAGGAGACATTACTGTTTCTCTTTATGGAAAATTTACCAAAACCTGAATAATAGAGATTTTTTACCGTGGGATGGCAAAACCACAGTTATTGTTTACTGGGGTTACCAGACTTATTTAAATATATAGATTTGCGGCTGAACAGTGAGCGACACACTCAAACTCTTTTTTTTAGGTAACAAAGCTCCAAAACTGGATAGTACAGAGATTTGACCTGTGGAACTGCAAAACCACACTGGGATTTGTCGAGCCTACACCAGACTATTTTCAACAGATATATTTTTGTGTCACAACAGTCAGGAGACACTACTGTTTTTCTTTACGGAAAATATACCAAAACCTGAATAATAGAGATTTTTTACCGTGGGATGGCAAAACCACAGCTTTTATTTACTGGGGCATACTAGACTTTTTAAAATATATAGATTTGCGGCTGAACAGTGAGCGACACACTCAAACTGTTTTTTTTTTAGATACCAAAGGCCCAAAACCTGATAGTACAGAGATTTGACCCGTGGAACTGCAAAACCACACTGGGATTTGTCGAGCCTACACCAGACTATTTTCAACAGATATATTTTTGTGTCACAACAGTCAGGAGACACTTCTGTTTTTCTTCACGGAAAATATACCAAAACCTGAATAATAGAGATTTTTTTTACCGTGGGATGGCAAAACCACGGTTATTGTTTATTGGGGTATACCAGACTTTTTTAAATATATAGATTTGCGGCTGAACAGTGAGCGACACACTCAAACTGTTTTTTTTTAGATACAAATGGCCCAAAAGTGGATAATACAGAGGTTTGAACCATGGAAGTGCAAAACAACACTTCTGTTTCTCTAGTCTACACCTGACTATTTTCAACAGATATATTTTTGTGTCACAACAGTCAGGAGACTCTAATGTTTTTCTTTACGAAAAATATACCAAAACCTGAATAATAGAGATTTTTTTACCATGGGATGGCAAAACCTCAGTTATTGTTTACTAGGGTATACCAGACTTTTTTAAATATATAGATTTGCGGCTGAACAGTTAGCGACACACTCAAACTGTTTATTTTTTAGATACCAAAGGCCCAAAACTGGATAGTACAGAGATTTGACCCGTGGAACTGCAAAACCACACTGGGATTTGTCGAGCCTACACCAGACTATTTTCAACAGATATATTTTTGTGTCACAACAGTCAGGAGACACTTCTGTTTTTCTTCACGGAAAATATATCAAAACCTGAATAATAGAGATTTTTTTTACCGTGGGATGGCAAAACCACGGTTATTGTTTACTGGGGTATACCAGACCTTTTTATATATATAGATTTGCGGCTGAACAGTGAGCGACACACTCAGTTTTTTTTTAGATACAAATGGCCCAAAAGTGGATAATACAGAGTTTTGAACCATGGAAGTGCAAAACAACACTACTGTTTCTCTAGCCTACACCAGACTATTTTCAACAGATATATTTTTGTGTCACAACAGTCTGGAGACACTACTGTTTTTCTTTACGGAAAATATACCAAAACCTGAATAATAGAGATTTTTTACCGTGGGATGGCAAAACCACAGTTATTGTTTACTGGTGTATACCAGACTTTTTTAAATATATAGATTTGCGGATGAACAGTGAGCGACACACTCAAACTGTTTTTTTTTTACATACAAATGGCCCAAAAGTAGATAATACAGAGGTTTGAACCGTGGAAGTCCAAAACAACACTTCTATTTCTCTAGCCTACACCTGACTATTTTCAACAGATATATTTTTGTGTCACAACAGTCAGGAGACACTCCTGTTTTTCATTACGGAAAATATACCAAAACCTGAATAATAGAGATTTTTTACCATGGGATGGCAAAACCACAGTTATTGTTTACTGGGGTATACCAGACTTTTTTAAATATATAGATTTGCGGCTGAACAGTGAGTGACACACTCAAACTGATTTTTTTTTAGATTCCAAAGGCCCAAAACTGGATAGTACAGAGATTTGACCCGTGGAACTGCAAAACCACACTAGAATTTGTCGAGCCCACACCAAACTATTTTCAACAGATATATTTTTGTGTCACAACAGTCAGGAGACGCTACTCTTTTTCTTTACGGAAAATACACCAAAACCTGAATAATAGAGATTTTTTACCGTGGGATGGCAAAACCACAGTTATTGTTTACTGGGGTATACGAGACTTTTTAAAATATATAGATTTGCGGCTGAACAGTGAGAGACACACTCAAACTGTTTTTTTTTTATATACCAAAGGCCCAAAGCTGGATAGTACAGAGATTTGACCCATGGAACTGCAAAACCACACTGGGATTTGTCGAGCCTACACCAGACTATTTTCAACAGATATATTTTTGTGTCACAACAGTCAGGAGACGCTACTGTTTTTCTTTACGGAAAATACACCAAAACCTGAATAATAGAGATTTTTTACTGTGGGATGGCAAAACCACGGTTATTGTTTACTGGGGTATACCAGCCTTTTTTAAATATATAGATTTGCGGCTGAACAGTGAGCGACACACTCAAACTGTTTTTTTTTTAGATGGAAATGGCCCAAAAGTGGATAATACAGAGGTTTGAACTGTGGAAGTGCAAAACAACACTTCTGTTTCTCTAGCCTACATCTGACTATTTTCAACAGATATATTTTTGTGTCACAACAGTCAGGAGACACTACTGATTTTCTTTACTAAAAATATACCAAAACCTGAATAACAGAGATTTTTAACCATGGGATGGTAAAACCGCAGTTATTGTTTACTGGGTTATACCACACTTTTTTAAATATATAGATTTGCGGCTGAACAGTGAGCGACACACTCAAACTGTTTTTTTTTTAGATACCAAAGGCCCAAAACTGGATAGTACAGAGATTTGACCCGTGGAACTGCAAAACCAAACTGGGAATTGTCGAGCCTACACCAGACTATTTTAAACAGATATATTTTTGTGTCACAACAGTCAGGAGACACTACTGTTTTTCTTTACGGAAAATATACCAAAACCTGAATAATAGAGATTTTTTACCGTGGGATGGCAAAACCACAGTTATTGTTTACTGGTGTATACCAGACTTTTTTGAAATATATAGATTTGCGGCTGAACAGTGAGCGACACACTCAAACTGTTTTTTTTTTACATCCAAATGGCCCAAAAGTAGATAATACAGAGGTTTGAACCGTGGCAGTGCAAAACAACACTTCTATTTCTCTAGCCTACACCTGACTATTTTCAACAGATATATTTTTGTGTCACAACAGTCAGGAGACACTCCTGTTTTTCATTACGGAAAATATACCAAAACCTGAATAATAGAGATTTTTTACCATGGGATGGCAAAACCACAGTTATTGTTTACTGGGGTATACCAGACTTTTTTAAATATATAGATTTGCGGCTGAACAGTGAGCGACACACTCAAACTGATTTTTTTTTAGATTCCAAAGGCCCAAAACTGGATAGTACAGAGATTTGACCCGTGGAACTGCAAAACCACACTAGAATTTGTCAAGCCTACACCAAACTATTTTCAACAGATATATTTTTGTGTCACAACAGTTAGGAGACACTACTGTTTTTCTTTACGGAAAATATACCAAAACCTGAATAATAGAGATTTTTTTACCGTGGGATGGCATAACCACAGTTATTGTTTACTGGGGTATACCAGACCTTTTTAAATATATAGATTTGCGGCTGAACAGTGAGCGACACAATCAAACAGTTTTTTTTAGATACAAATGGCCCAAAAGTGGATAATACAGAGTTTTGAACCATGGAAGTGCACAACAACACTACTGTTTCTCTAGCCTACACCTGACTATTTTCAGCAGATATATTTTTGTGTCACAACAGTCTGGAGACACTACTGTTTTTCTTAACTCAGCATATACCAAAATCTGAATAATAGAGATTTTATACTATGGGATGGCAAAACCACAGTTATTGGTTACTGGGGTATAGGAGACTTTTTAAAATATATAAATTTGCGGCTGAACAGTGAGCGACACACTCAAACTGTTTCTTTTTAGGTAACAAAGCCCCAAAACTGGATAGTACAGAGATTTGACAAGTGGAACTGCAAAACCACACTGGGATTTGTCGAGCATACAGAAGACTATTTTCAACAGATATATTTTTGTGTCACAACAGACAGGAGACACTACTGTTTTTCTTTACGGAAAATATACCAACACCTGAATAATAGAGATTTTTTACCGTGGGATGGCAAAACCACAGTTATTGTTTACTGGGGTATACCAGACTTTTTTAAATATATAGATTTGCGGCTGAACAGTAAGCGACACACTCAAACTGTTTTTTTTTTAGATACCAAAGGCCCAAACTGGATAGTACAGAGATTTGACCCATAGAACTGCAAAACCACACTGGGATTTGTCGAGCCTACACCAGACTATTTTCAACAGATATATTTTTGTGTCACAACAGTCAGGAGACACTACTGTTTTTCTTCACGGAAAATATACCAAAACCTGAATAATAGAGATTTTTTACCGTGGGATGGCAAAACCACGGTTATTGTTTACTGTGGTATACCAGACTTTTTTAAATATATAGATTTGCGGCTGAACAGTGAGCGACACACTCAAACTGGTTTTTTTTAGATACAAATGGCCCAAAAGTGGATAATACAGAGGTTTGAACCGTGTAAGTGCAAAACAACACTTCTGTTTCTCTAGCCTACACCTGACTATTTTCAACAGATATATTTTTGTGTCACAACAGTCAGGAGACATTACTGTTTCTCTTTATGGAAAATTTACCAAAACCTGAATAATAGAGATTTTTTACCGTGGGATGGCAAAACCACAGTTATTGTTTACTGGGGTTACCAGACTTATTTAAATATATAGATTTGCGGCTGAACAGTGAGCGACACACTCAAACTCTTTTTTTTAGGTAACAAAGCTCCAAAACTGGATAGTACAGAGATTTGACCTGTGGAACTGCAAAACCACACTGGGATTTGTCGAGCCTACACCAGACTATTTTCAACAGATATATTTTTGTGTCACAACAGTCAGGAGACACTACTGTTTTTCTTTACGGAAAATATACCAAAACCTGAATAATAGAGATTTTTTACCGTGGGATGGCAAAACCACAGCTTTTATTTACTGGGGCATACTAGACTTTTTAAAATATATAGATTTGCGGCTGAACAGTGAGCGACACACTCAAACTGTTTTTTTTTTAGATACCAAAGGCCCAAAACCTGATAGTACAGAGATTTGACCCGTGGAACTGCAAAACCACACTGGGATTTGTCGAGCCTACACCAGACTATTTTCAACAGATATATTTTTGTGTCACAACAGTCAGGAGACACTTCTGTTTTTCTTCACGGAAAATATACCAAAACCTGAATAATAGAGATTTTTTTTACCGTGGGATGGCAAAACCACGGTTATTGTTTATTGGGGTATACCAGACTTTTTTAAATATATAGATTTGCGGCTGAACAGTGAGCGACACACTCAAACTGTTTTTTTTTAGATACAAATGGCCCAAAAGTGGATAATACAGAGGTTTGAACCATGGAAGTGCAAAACAACACTTCTGTTTCTCTAGTCTACACCTGACTATTTTCAACAGATATATTTTTGTGTCACAACAGTCAGGAGACTCTAATGTTTTTCTTTACGAAAAATATACCAAAACCTGAATAATAGAGATTTTTTTACCATGGGATGGCAAAACCTCAGTTATTGTTTACTAGGGTATACCAGACTTTTTTAAATATATAGATTTGCGGCTGAACAGTTAGCGACACACTCAAACTGTTTATTTTTTAGATACCAAAGGCCCAAAACTGGATAGTACAGAGATTTGACCCGTGGAACTGCAAAACCACACTGGGATTTGTCGAGCCTACACCAGACTATTTTCAACAGATATATTTTTGTGTCACAACAGTCAGGAGACACTTCTGTTTTTCTTCACGGAAAATATATCAAAACCTGAATAATAGAGATTTTTTTTACCGTGGGATGGCAAAACCACGGTTATTGTTTACTGGGGTATACCAGACCTTTTTATATATATAGATTTGCGGCTGAACAGTGAGCGACACACTCAGTTTTTTTTTAGATACAAATGGCCCAAAAGTGGATAATACAGAGTTTTGAACCATGGAAGTGCAAAACAACACTACTGTTTCTCTAGCCTACACCAGACTATTTTCAACAGATATATTTTTGTGTCACAACAGTCTGGAGACACTACTGTTTTTCTTTACGGAAAATATACCAAAACCTGAATAATAGAGATATTTTACCGTGGGATGGCAAAACCACAGTTATTGTTTACTGGGGAATACCAGACTTTTTTAAATATATAGATTTGCGGCTGAACAGTGAGCGACACACTCAAACTGTTTTTTTTAGATACCAAATGGCCCAAAAGTGGATAATACAGAGGTTTGAACTGTGAAAGTGCAAAACAACACTTCTGTTTCTCTAGCCTACACCTGACTATTTTCAACAGATATATTTTTGTGTCACAACAGTCAGGAGACACTACTGTTTTTCTTAACTCAAAATATACCAAAACCTGAATAATAGAGATTTTTTACCATGGGATGGCAAAACCACAGTTATGGTTTACTGGGGTATACGAGACTTTTTAAAATATATAGATTTGTGGCTGAACAGTGAGCGACACACTCAAACTGTTTTTTTTAGGTAACAAAGCTCCAAAACTGGATAGTACAGAGATTTGACCTGTGGAACTGCAAAACCACACTGGGATTTGTCGAGCCTACACCAGACTTTTTTCAACAGATATATTTTTGTGTCACAACAGACAGGAGACACTACTGTTTTTCTTTACGGAAAATATACCGACACCTGAATAATAGAGATTTTTTACCGTGGGATGGCAAAACCACAGTTATTGTTTACTGTAACATACCTGGCGGCGTCCTTGCATAGTGGTCCATCTCCCACTGTGCAAGAGCGCGCACTTGATCTCCTGTCCAGGGTGTCTCTCTGGCTTCCCTCCTTGCTGTCTGTTTGTCTGTTTTGGCTGCATAGGGCGACGCCCGCTGAACTTCCTGTTTCTTGTACCTGCTGCGGACACGCCCCTGTTGCACCTTCAGTCTATTGCTGTCCATCTTTGGGTATTTATACCACCTTCTTCCTCAAGATGGCGCCTGAGCATAGTGTTTCATTCAGTGTGTGCTTGCACTCTGAAGGTGCCAGGTCCCATTCTGTGTTCTCTTGTCTGCCTATCCTGGAGGCTGTTTTTCCAGGCCTGTCTGAACACGCTCCTAGCCTGTTCCTCCCGCCTTCTAGGGGCCGATTACCTAGACCCGCTCCTGTATCTTGTCTGTCCTGTCTGAACACGCTCCTTGCCTGTTCGTCCCGCCTCTCTGGGGGCAGTATTCCCAGACCTGCTCCTGTATCCCGCTGCAGTGTCGGTCTCCTCCGTACACTCAGTTCCAGTCTGAACTCTCTCCTATTCTTTACCTGTTTTGCCTCTATGTCCGTTCCCTTCCTTTTTCTGCAGAGTCTGAACTCGTACCTAACTCCTGCTTGTTGTCTCTGTACTCCCGTTTGTGAGTTTGTGGTCCACTCACTACTTCACTGCAAGTACCCTGTGGGTATCTGGCTCTGCCTTTCTCTTCCTGTCTGTTCCGTGTGAACAGAGCCCTGTCCCCCCTGCTCCGACTCCTTTGCTCACCGCTCCGGCGGTTCTAGCCTGCTCTGGCTCCTTTGCTCACCGCTCTGGCGGTTCTAGCCTGCTCTGACTCCTTTGCTCACCGCTCCGGCGGTTCTAGCCTGCTCTGACTCCTTTGCTCACCGCTCCGGCGGTTCTAGCCTGCTCTGACTCCTTTGCTCACCGCTCCGGCGGTTCTAGCCTGCTCTGGCTCCTTTTGCTCGCTGCTCCGGCAGCCTTGCTCCGCTCTGACCCTTTTGCTCACTGCTCCGGCAGCCTTGCTCCGCTCTGACCCTTTTGCTCACTGCTCCGGCAGTCTCGCTCCGCTCTTATCCTTTTGCTCACTGCTCCGGCAGTCTTGCTCCACTCTTGCTCACCGCTCCAGGCGGCCTCGTCCTGCTTTACTCTTGCTCACTGCTCCAGCAGTCTCGCTCAGCTCTGACCCTTTGCTCACCGCTCCTGGCGGCCTTGTCCTGCTCTACTCTTGCTCACCGCTCCAGGCGGCCTCGTCCTGCCCTGCTCTCACTCACCTCTCTGGGCGGCCTCACTCTGCTGTGTTTGTCCGCCACATCTGTGGTTCTGTTCCTGAGTCCCAGTGTGTACTGGGTCCTATCCCGCCAGTGTCCCTACCTGCTAGTGCCTCCCTGTCTGCACTCTAGCTGTGCTTGCCTGTACCCCTCTGTCTGTATTGTTCCTGAGTCCCAGTGTGTACTGGGTCCTATCCCGCCTGTGTTCCTACCTGCTAGTGCCTCCCTGTCTGCACTCTAGCTGTGCTTGCCTGTACCCCCCTGCCTGCATACCCGCCTGCCTGCATCCCAGTCGAGCCAGCCTATACCCACCAGTCTGTATGCCAGCCTACCAGTCTGTTCCTGTATTCCCCTGTGTGGGTCAACAGCCGTGTCCGGGGTCTGTCCTGGAGTAGCACCTGGTCCCTCTGCTCGGTTCCTCCTTGGTGCACTGGCGTCGTATGCCGTCGTGCGACCCTGGTCGGATCGGGTGAATACCTAGTTACGCCCCTCCAGGCATTCACTCTCCGGCACGGTCCAGTGGAATCACTACAATCACACGCACACGCCGCTCAGCCCGGGCGTGTGCATTACATTTACTAGGGTATACCAGACTTTTTTAAATATATAGATTTGCGGCTGAATAGTTAGCGACACACTCAAACTGTTTTTTTTTTAGATACCAAAGGCCCAAAACTGGATAGTACACAGATTTGACCCGTGGAACTGCAAAACCACACTGGGATTTGTCAAGCCTACACCAGACTATTTTCAACAGATATATTTTTGTGTCACAACAGTCAGGAGACACTACTGTTTTTCTTTACGGAAAATATACCAAAACCTGAATAATAGAAATTTTTTACCATGGGATGGCAAAACCACAGCTTTTATTTACTGGGGTATACCAGTCTTTTTAAAATATATAGATTTGCGGCTGAACAGTGAGCGACACACTCAAACTGTTTTTTTTTTAGATACCAAAGGCCCAAAACTGGATAGTACACAGATTTGACCCGTGGAACTGCAAAACCACACTGGGATTTGTCGAGCCTACACCAGACTATTTTCAACAGATATATTTTTGTGTCACAACAGTCAGGAGACACTACTGTTTTTCTTTACGGAAAATATACCAAAACCTGAATAATAGAGATTTTTTACCATGGGATGGCAAAACCACAGCTTTTATTTACTGGGGTATACCAGTCTTTTTAAAATATATAGATTTGCGGCTGAACAGTGAGCGACACACTCAAACTGTTTTTTTTTAGATACAAATGGCCCAAAAGTGGATAATACAGAGGTTTGAACCGTGGAAGTGCAAAACAACACTTCTGTTTCTCTAGTCTACACCTGACTATTTTCAACAGATATATTTTTGGGTCACAACAGTCAGGAGACACTACTGTTTCTCTTTACGGAAAATTTAAGAAAACCTGAATAATAGAGATTTTTACCGTGGGATGGCAAAACCACATTTATTGTTTACTGGGGTTACCAGACTTATTTAAATATATAGATTTGCGGCTGAACAGTTAGCGACACACTCAAACTGTTTATTTTTTAGATACCAAAGGCCCAAAACTGGATAGTACAGAGATTTGACCCATGGAACTGCAAAACCACACTGGGATTTGTCGAGCCTACACCAGATTATTTTCAACAGATATATTTTTGTGTCACAACAGTCAGGAGACACTACTGTTTTTCTTTACGGAAAATATACCAAAACCTGAATAACAGAGATTTTTTTACCGTGGGATGGCAAAACCACAGTTATTGTTTACTGGGGTATACCAGACCTTTTTATATATATAGATTTGCGGCTGAACAGTGAGCGACACACTCAAACAGTTTTTTTTTAGATACAAATGGCCCAAAAGTGGATAATACAGAGGTTTGAACCATGGAAGTGCAAAACAACACTACTGTTTCTCTAGCCTACATCAGACTATTTTCAACAGATATATTTTTGTGTCACAACAGTCTGGAGACACTACTGTTTTTCTTTACGGAAAATATACCAACACCTGAATAATAGAGATTTTTTACCGTGGGATGGCAAAACCACAGTTATTGTTTACTAGGGTATACCAGACTTTTTTAAATATATAGATTTGCGGCTGAATAGTTAGCGACACACTCAAACTGTTTTTTTTTTAGATACCAAAGGCCCAAAACTGGATAGTACACAGATTTGACCCGTGGAACTGCAAAACCACACTGGGATTTGTCGAGCCTACACCAGACTATTTTCAACAGATATATTTTTGTGTCACAACAGTCAGGAGACACTACTGTTTTTCTTCACGGAAAATATACCAAAACCTGAATAATAGAGATTTTTTACCGTGGGATGGCAAAACCACGGTTATTGTTTACTGTGGTATACCAGACTTTTTTAAATATATAGATTTGCGGCTGAACAGTGAGCGACACACTCAAACTGGTTTTTTTTAGATACAAATGGCCCAAAAGTGGATAATACAGAGGTTTGAACCGTGTAAGTGCAAAACAACACTTCTGTTTCTCTAGCCTACACCTGACTATTTTCAACAGATATATTTTTGTGTCACAACAGTCAGGAGACATTACTGTTTCTCTTTATGGAAAATTTACCAAAACCTGAATAATAGAGATTTTTTACCGTGGGATGGCAAAACCACAGTTATTGTTTACTGGGGTTACCAGACTTATTTAAATATATAGATTTGCGGCTGAACAGTGAGCGACACACTCAAACTCTTTTTTTTAGGTAACAAAGCTCCAAAACTGGATAGTACAGAGATTTGACCTGTGGAACTGCAAAACCACACTGGGATTTGTCGAGCCTACACCAGACTATTTTCAACAGATATATTTTTGTGTCACAACAGTCAGGAGACACTACTGTTTTTCTTTACGGAAAATATACCAAAACCTGAATAATAGAGATTTTTTACCGTGGGATGGCAAAACCACAGCTTTTATTTACTGGGGCATACTAGACTTTTTAAAATATATAGATTTGCGGCTGAACAGTGAGCGACACACTCAAACTGTTTTTTTTTTAGATACCAAAGGCCCAAAACCTGATAGTACAGAGATTTGACCCGTGGAACTGCAAAACCACACTGGGATTTGTCGAGCCTACACCAGACTATTTTCAACAGATATATTTTTGTGTCACAACAGTCAGGAGACACTTCTGTTTTTCTTCACGGAAAATATACCAAAACCTGAATAATAGAGATTTTTTTTACCGTGGGATGGCAAAACCACGGTTATTGTTTATTGGGGTATACCAGACTTTTTTAAATATATAGATTTGCGGCTGAACAGTGAGCGACACACTCAAACTGTTTTTTTTTAGATACAAATGGCCCAAAAGTGGATAATACAGAGGTTTGAACCATGGAAGTGCAAAACAACACTTCTGTTTCTCTAGTCTACACCTGACTATTTTCAACAGATATATTTTTGTGTCACAACAGTCAGGAGACTCTAATGTTTTTCTTTACGAAAAATATACCAAAACCTGAATAATAGAGATTTTTTTACCATGGGATGGCAAAACCTCAGTTATTGTTTACTAGGGTATACCAGACTTTTTTAAATATATAGATTTGCGGCTGAACAGTTAGCGACACACTCAAACTGTTTATTTTTTAGATACCAAAGGCCCAAAACTGGATAGTACAGAGATTTGACCCGTGGAACTGCAAAACCACACTGGGATTTGTCGAGCCTACACCAGACTATTTTCAACAGATATATTTTTGTGTCACAACAGTCAGGAGACACTTCTGTTTTTCTTCACGGAAAATATATCAAAACCTGAATAATAGAGATTTTTTTTACCGTGGGATGGCAAAACCACGGTTATTGTTTACTGGGGTATACCAGACCTTTTTATATATATAGATTTGCGGCTGAACAGTGAGCGACACACTCAGTTTTTTTTTAGATACAAATGGCCCAAAAGTGGATAATACAGAGTTTTGAACCATGGAAGTGCAAAACAACACTACTGTTTCTCTAGCCTACACCAGACTATTTTCAACAGATATATTTTTGTGTCACAACAGTCTGGAGACACTACTGTTTTTCTTTACGGAAAATATACCAAAACCTGAATAATAGAGATATTTTACCGTGGGATGGCAAAACCACAGTTATTGTTTACTGGGGAATACCAGACTTTTTTAAATATATAGATTTGCGGCTGAACAGTGAGCGACACACTCAAACTGTTTTTTTTAGATACCAAATGGCCCAAAAGTGGATAATACAGAGGTTTGAACTGTGAAAGTGCAAAACAACACTTCTGTTTCTCTAGCCTACACCTGACTATTTTCAACAGATATATTTTTGTGTCACAACAGTCAGGAGACACTACTGTTTTTCTTAACTCAAAATATACCAAAACCTGAATAATAGAGATTTTTTACCATGGGATGGCAAAACCACAGTTATGGTTTACTGGGGTATACGAGACTTTTTAAAATATATAGATTTGTGGCTGAACAGTGAGCGACACACTCAAACTGTTTTTTTTAGGTAACAAAGCTCCAAAACTGGATAGTACAGAGATTTGACCTGTGGAACTGCAAAACCACACTGGGATTTGTCGAGCCTACACCAGACTTTTTTCAACAGATATATTTTTGTGTCACAACAGACAGGAGACACTACTGTTTTTCTTTACGGAAAATATACCGACACCTGAATAATAGAGATTTTTTACCGTGGGATGGCAAAACCACAGTTATTGTTTACTGTAACATACCTGGCGGCGTCCTTGCATAGTGGTCCATCTCCCACTGTGCAAGAGCGCGCACTTGATCTCCTGTCCAGGGTGTCTCTCTGGCTTCCCTCCTTGCTGTCTGTTTGTCTGTTTTGGCTGCATAGGGCGACGCCCGCTGAACTTCCTGTTTCTTGTACCTGCTGCGGACACGCCCCTGTTGCACCTTCAGTCTATTGCTGTCCATCTTTGGGTATTTATACCACCTTCTTCCTCAAGATGGCGCCTGAGCATAGTGTTTCATTCAGTGTGTGCTTGCACTCTGAAGGTGCCAGGTCCCATTCTGTGTTCTCTTGTCTGCCTATCCTGGAGGCTGTTTTTCCAGGCCTGTCTGAACACGCTCCTAGCCTGTTCCTCCCGCCTTCTAGGGGCCGATTACCTAGACCCGCTCCTGTATCTTGTCTGTCCTGTCTGAACACGCTCCTTGCCTGTTCGTCCCGCCTCTCTGGGGGCAGTATTCCCAGACCTGCTCCTGTATCCCGCTGCAGTGTCGGTCTCCTCCGTACACTCAGTTCCAGTCTGAACTCTCTCCTATTCTTTACCTGTTTTGCCTCTATGTCCGTTCCCTTCCTTTTTCTGCAGAGTCTGAACTCGTACCTAACTCCTGCTTGTTGTCTCTGTACTCCCGTTTGTGAGTTTGTGGTCCACTCACTACTTCACTGCAAGTACCCTGTGGGTATCTGGCTCTGCCTTTCTCTTCCTGTCTGTTCCGTGTGAACAGAGCCCTGTCCCCCCTGCTCCGACTCCTTTGCTCACCGCTCCGGCGGTTCTAGCCTGCTCTGGCTCCTTTGCTCACCGCTCTGGCGGTTCTAGCCTGCTCTGACTCCTTTGCTCACCGCTCCGGCGGTTCTAGCCTGCTCTGACTCCTTTGCTCACCGCTCCGGCGGTTCTAGCCTGCTCTGACTCCTTTGCTCACCGCTCCGGCGGTTCTAGCCTGCTCTGGCTCCTTTTGCTCGCTGCTCCGGCAGCCTTGCTCCGCTCTGACCCTTTTGCTCACTGCTCCGGCAGCCTTGCTCCGCTCTGACCCTTTTGCTCACTGCTCCGGCAGTCTCGCTCCGCTCTTATCCTTTTGCTCACTGCTCCGGCAGTCTTGCTCCACTCTTGCTCACCGCTCCAGGCGGCCTCGTCCTGCTTTACTCTTGCTCACTGCTCCAGCAGTCTCGCTCAGCTCTGACCCTTTGCTCACCGCTCCTGGCGGCCTTGTCCTGCTCTACTCTTGCTCACCGCTCCAGGCGGCCTCGTCCTGCCCTGCTCTCACTCACCTCTCTGGGCGGCCTCACTCTGCTGTGTTTGTCCGCCACATCTGTGGTTCTGTTCCTGAGTCCCAGTGTGTACTGGGTCCTATCCCGCCAGTGTCCCTACCTGCTAGTGCCTCCCTGTCTGCACTCTAGCTGTGCTTGCCTGTACCCCTCTGTCTGTATTGTTCCTGAGTCCCAGTGTGTACTGGGTCCTATCCCGCCTGTGTTCCTACCTGCTAGTGCCTCCCTGTCTGCACTCTAGCTGTGCTTGCCTGTACCCCCCTGCCTGCATACCCGCCTGCCTGCATCCCAGTCGAGCCAGCCTATACCCACCAGTCTGTATGCCAGCCTACCAGTCTGTTCCTGTATTCCCCTGTGTGGGTCAACAGCCGTGTCCGGGGTCTGTCCTGGAGTAGCACCTGGTCCCTCTGCTCGGTTCCTCCTTGGTGCACTGGCGTCGTATGCCGTCGTGCGACCCTGGTCGGATCGGGTGAATACCTAGTTACGCCCCTCCAGGCATTCACTCTCCGGCACGGTCCAGTGGAATCACTACAATCACACGCACACGCCGCTCAGCCCGGGCGTGTGCATTACATTTACTAGGGTATACCAGACTTTTTTAAATATATAGATTTGCGGCTGAATAGTTAGCGACACACTCAAACTGTTTTTTTTTTAGATACCAAAGGCCCAAAACTGGATAGTACACAGATTTGACCCGTGGAACTGCAAAACCACACTGGGATTTGTCAAGCCTACACCAGACTATTTTCAACAGATATATTTTTGTGTCACAACAGTCAGGAGACACTACTGTTTTTCTTTACGGAAAATATACCAAAACCTGAATAATAGAAATTTTTTACCATGGGATGGCAAAACCACAGCTTTTATTTACTGGGGTATACCAGTCTTTTTAAAATATATAGATTTGCGGCTGAACAGTGAGCGACACACTCAAACTGTTTTTTTTTTAGATACCAAAGGCCCAAAACTGGATAGTACACAGATTTGACCCGTGGAACTGCAAAACCACACTGGGATTTGTCGAGCCTACACCAGACTATTTTCAACAGATATATTTTTGTGTCACAACAGTCAGGAGACACTACTGTTTTTCTTTACGGAAAATATACCAAAACCTGAATAATAGAGATTTTTTACCATGGGATGGCAAAACCACAGCTTTTATTTACTGGGGTATACCAGTCTTTTTAAAATATATAGATTTGCGGCTGAACAGTGAGCGACACACTCAAACTGTTTTTTTTTAGATACAAATGGCCCAAAAGTGGATAATACAGAGGTTTGAACCGTGGAAGTGCAAAACAACACTTCTGTTTCTCTAGTCTACACCTGACTATTTTCAACAGATATATTTTTGGGTCACAACAGTCAGGAGACACTACTGTTTCTCTTTACGGAAAATTTAAGAAAACCTGAATAATAGAGATTTTTACCGTGGGATGGCAAAACCACATTTATTGTTTACTGGGGTTACCAGACTTATTTAAATATATAGATTTGCGGCTGAACAGTTAGCGACACACTCAAACTGTTTATTTTTTAGATACCAAAGGCCCAAAACTGGATAGTACAGAGATTTGACCCATGGAACTGCAAAACCACACTGGGATTTGTCGAGCCTACACCAGATTATTTTCAACAGATATATTTTTGTGTCACAACAGTCAGGAGACACTACTGTTTTTCTTTACGGAAAATATACCAAAACCTGAATAACAGAGATTTTTTTACCGTGGGATGGCAAAACCACAGTTATTGTTTACTGGGGTATACCAGACCTTTTTATATATATAGATTTGCGGCTGAACAGTGAGCGACACACTCAAACAGTTTTTTTTTAGATACAAATGGCCCAAAAGTGGATAATACAGAGGTTTGAACCATGGAAGTGCAAAACAACACTACTGTTTCTCTAGCCTACATCAGACTATTTTCAACAGATATATTTTTGTGTCACAACAGTCTGGAGACACTACTGTTTTTCTTTACGGAAAATATACCAACACCTGAATAATAGAGATTTTTTACCGTGGGATGGCAAAACCACAGTTATTGTTTACTAGGGTATACCAGACTTTTTTAAATATATAGATTTGCGGCTGAATAGTTAGCGACACACTCAAACTGTTTTTTTTTTAGATACCAAAGGCCCAAAACTGGATAGTACACAGATTTGACCCGTGGAACTGCAAAACCACACTGGGATTTGTCGAGCCTACACCAGACTATTTTCAACAGATATATTTTTGTGTCACAACAGTCAGGAGACACTACTGTTTTTCTTCACGGAAAATATACCAAAACCTGAATAATAGAGATTTTTTACCATAGGATGGCAAAACCACAGCTTTTATTTACTGGGGTATACCAGTCTTTTTAAAATATATAGATTTGCGGCTGAACAGTGAGCGACACACTCAAACTGTTTTTTTTTTAGATACCAAAGGCCCAAAACTGGATAGCACAGAGATTTGACCCGTGGAACTGCAAAACCACACTGGGATTTGTCGAGCCTACACCAGACTATTTTCAACAGATATATTTTTGTGTCACAACAGTCAGGAGACACTACTGTTTTTCTTCACGGAAAATATACCAAAACCTGAATAATAGAGATTTTTTTTACCGTGGGATGGCAAAACCACGGTTATTGTTTACTGGGGTATATCAGACTTTTTTAAATATATAGATTTGCGGCTGAACAGTGAGCGACACACTCAAACTGTTATTTTTTAGATACAAATGGCCCAAAAGTGGATAATACAGAGGTTTGAACCTTGAAAGTTCAAAACAACACTTCTGTTTCTCTAGCCTACACCTGACTATTTTCAACAGATATATTTTTGTGTCACAACAGTCAGGAGACACTACTGTTTTTCTTAGCTCAAAATATACCAAATCCTGAATAATAGAGATTTTTACCATGGGATGGCAAAACCACAGTTATTGTTTACTGGGGTATACGAAACTTTTTAAAATATATAGACTTGCGGCTGAACAGTGAGCGACACACTCAAACTGTTTTTTTTTAGGTAACAAAGCCCCAAAACTGGATAGTACAGAGATTTGACCTATGGAACTGCAAAACCACACTGGGATTTGTAGAGCCTACACCTGACTATTTTCAACAGATATATTTTTGTGTCACAACAGACAGGAGACACTACTGTTTTTCTTTACGGAAAATATATTAAACACCTGAATAATAGAGATTTTTTACCGTGGGATGGCAAAACGACAGATATTGTTTACTGGGGTATACCAGACCTTTTTAAATATATTGATTTGTGGCTGAACAGTGAGCGACACACTCAAACAGTTTTTTTTTAGATACAAATGGCCTAAAAGTGGATAATACAGAGGTTTGAACTATGGAAGTGCAAAACAACACTTCTGTTTCTCTAGCCTACACCTGACTATTTTCAACAGATATATTTTTGTGTCACAACAGTCTGGAGACACTACTGTTTTTCTTTACGGAAAATATACCAAAACCTGAATAATAGAGATTTTTTACCATGGGATGGCAAAACCACAGTTATGGTTTACTGGGGTATACGAGACTTTTTAAAATATATAGATTTGTGGCTGAACAGTGAGCGACACAATCAAACTGTTTTTTTTAGGTAACAAAGCTCCAAAACTGGATAGTACAGAGATTTGACCTGTGGAACTGCAAAACCACACTGGGATTTGTCGAGCCTACACCAGACTTTTTTCAACAGATATATTTTTGTGTCACAACAGACAGGAGACACTACTGTTTTTCTGTACGGAAAATATACCGACACCTGAATAATAGAGATTTTTTACCGTGGGATGGCAAAACCACAGTTATTGTTTACTAGGGTATACCAGACTTTTTTAAATATATAGATTTGCGGCTGAATAGTTAGCGACACACTCAAACTGTTTTTTTTTTAGATACCAAAGGCCGAAAACTGGATAGTACACAGATTTGACCCGTGGAACTGCAAAACCACACTGGGATTTGTCAAGCCTACACCAGACTATTTTCAACAGATATATTTTTGTGTCACAACAGTCAGGAGACACTACTGTTTTTCTTTACGGAATATATACCAAAACCTGAATAATAGAAATTTTTTACCATGGGATGGCAAAACCACAGCTTTTATTTACTGGGGTATACCAGTCTTTTTAAAATATATAGATTTGCGGCTGAACAGTGAGCGACACACTCAAACTGTTTTTTTTTTAGATACCAAAGGCCCAAAACTGGATAGTACACAGATTTGACCCGTGGAACTGCAAAACCACACTGGGATTTGTCGAGCCTACACCAGACTATTTTCAACAGATATATTTTTGTGTCACAACAGTCAGGAGACACTACTGTTTTTCTTTACGGAAAATATACCAAAACCTGAATAATAGAGATTTTTTACCATGGGATGGCAAAACCACAGCTTTTATTTACTGGGGTATACCAGTCTTTTTAAAATATATAGATTTGCGGCTGAACAGTGAGCGACACACTCAAACTGTTTTTTTTTTAGATACCAAAGGCCCAAAACTGGATAGTACAGAGATTTGACCCGTGGAACTGCAAAACCACACTGGGATTTGTCGAGCCTACACCAGACTATTTTCAACAGATATATTTTTGTGTCACAACAGTCAGGAGACACTACTGTTTTTCTTCACGGAAAATATACCAAAACCTGAATAATAGAGATTTTTTTTACCGTGGGATGGCAAAACCACGGTTATTGTTTACTGGGGTATACCAGACTTTTTTAAATATATAGATTTGCGGCTGAACAGTGAGCGACACACTCAAACTGTTTTTTTTTAGATACAAATGGCCCAAAAGTGGATAATACAGAGGTTTGAACCGTGGAAGTGCAAAACAACACTTCTGTTTCTCTAGTCTACACCTGACTATTTTCAACAGATATATTTTTGGGTCACAACAGTCAGGAGACACTACTGTTTCTCTTTACGGAAAATTTACCAAAACCTGAATAATAGAGATTTTTTACCGTGGGATGGCAAAACCACATTTATTGTTTACTGGTGTTACCAGACTTATTTAAATATATAGATTTGCGGCTGAACAGTGAGCAACAAACTCAAACTGTTTTTTTTTTTAGATACCAGAGGCCCAAAACTGGATAGTACAGAGATTTGACCCGTGGAACTGCAAAACCACACTAGGATTTGTCGAGCCTACACCAGACTATTTTCAACAGATATAATTTTGTGTCACAACAGTCAGGAGACTCTAAAGTTTTTCTTTACGTAAAATATACCAAAACCTGAATAATAGAGATTTTTTTACCGTGGGATAGCAAAACCTCAGTTATTGTTTACTAGGGTATACCAGACTTTTTTAAATATATAGATTTGCGGCTGAACAGTTAGCGACACACTCAAACTGTTTATTTTTTAGATACCAAAGGCCCAAAACTGGATAGTACAGAGATTTGACCCGTGGAACTGCAAAACCACACTGGGATTTGTCGAGCCTACACCAGATTATTTTCAACAGATATATTTTTGTGTCACAACAGTCAGGAGACACTACTGTTTTTCTTTACGGAAAATATACCAAAACCTGAATAACAGAGATTTTTTTACCGTGGGATGGCAAAACCACAGTTATTGTTTACTGGGGTATACCAGACCTTTTTATATATATAGATTTGCGGCTGAACAGTGAGCGACACACTCAAACAGTTTTTTTTTAGATACAAATGGCCCAAAAGTGGATAATATAGAGGTTTGAACCATGGAAGTGGAAAACAACACTACTGTTTCTCTAGCCTACATCAGACTATTTTCAACAGATATATTTTTGTGTCACAACAGTCTGGAGACACTACTGTTTTTCTTTACGGAAAATATACCAACACCTGAATAATAGAGACTTTTTACCGTGGAATGGCAAAACCACAGTTATTGTTTACTAGGGTATACCAGACTTTTTTAAATATATAGATTTGCGGCTGAATAGTTAGCGACACACTCAAACTGTTTTTTTTTTAGATACCAAAGGCCCAAAACTGGATAGTACACAGATTTGACCCGTGGAACTGCAAAACCACACTGGGATTTGTCGAGCCTACACCAGACTATTTTCAACAGATATATTTTTGTGTCACAACAGTCAGGAGACACTACTGTTTTTCTTTACGGAAAATATACCAAAACCTGAATAATAGAGATTTTTTACCATAGGATCGCAAAACCACAGCTTTTATTTACTGGGGTATACCAGTCTTTTTAAAATATATAGATTTGCGGCTGAACAGTGAGCGACACACTCAAACTGTTTTTTTTTTAGATACCAAAGGCCCAAAACTGGATAGCACAGAGATTTGACCCGTGGAACTGCAAAACCACACTGGGATTTGTCGAGCCTACACCAGACTATTTTCAACAGATATATTTTTGTGTCACAACAGTCAGGAGACACTACTGTTTTTCTTCACGGAAAATATACCAAAACCTGAATAATAGAGATTTTTTTTACCGTGGGATGGCAAAACCACGGCTATTGTTTACTGGGGTATATCAGACTTTTTTAAATATATAGATTTGCGGCTGAACAGTGAGCGACACACTCAAACTGTTTTTTTTTAGATACAAATGGCCCAAAAGTGGATAATACAGAGGTTTGAACCTTGAAAGTTCAAAACAACACTTCTGTTTCTCTAGCCTACACCTGACTATTTTCAACAGATATATTTTTGTGTCACAACAGTCAGGAGACACTACTGTTTTTTTTAACTCAAAATATACCAAAACCTGAATAATAGAGATTTTTTACCATGGGATGGCAAAACCACAGTTATTGTTTACTGGGGTATACGAAACTTTTTAAAATATATAGACTTGCGGCTGAACAGTGAGCGACACACTCAAACTGTTTTTTTTTAGGTAACAAAGCCCCAAAACTGGATAGTACAGAGATTTGACCTGTGGAACTGCAAAACCACACTGGGATTTGTCGAGCCTACACCTGACTATTTTCAACAGATATATTTTTGTGTCACAACAGTCTGGAGACACTACTGTTTTTCTTTACGGAAAATATACCAAAACCTGAATAATAGAGATGTTTTACCGTGGGATGGCAAAACCACAGTTATTGTTTACTGGGGAATACCAGACTTTTTTAAATATATAGATTTGTGGCTGAACAGTGAGCGACACACTCAAACTGTTTTTTTTTAGATACCAAATGGCCAAAAAGTGGGTAATACAGAGGTTTGAACCGTGGAAGTGCAAAACAACACTTCTGTTTCTCTAGCCTACACCTGACTATTTTTAACAGATATAATTTTGTGTCACAACAGTCAGGAGACACTACTGTTTTTCTTAACTCAAAATATACCAAAACCTGAATAATAGAGATTTTTTACCATGGGATGGCAAAACCACAGTTATTGTTTACTGGGGTATACGAGACTTTTTAAAATATATAGATTTGCGGCTGAACAGTGAGCGACACACTCAAACTTTTTTTTTAAGATACAAACGCCCAAAACTGGATAGTACAGAGATTTGACCCGTGGAACTGCAAAACCACACTGGGATTTGTCGAGCCTACACCAGACTATTTTCAACAGATATATTTTTGTGTCAAAACAAACAGGAGACACTACTGTTTTTCTTTACGTAAAATATACCAAAACCTGAATAATAGAGATTTTTTACCGTGGGATGGCAAAACCACAGTTATTGTTTACTGGGGTATGCCAGCCTTTTTTAAATATATAGATTTGCGGCTGAACAGTGAGCGACACACTCAAACTGTTTTTTTTTTAGATACCAAAGGCCCAAAACTGGATAGTACACAGATTTGACCCGTGGAACTGCAAAACCACACTGGGATTTGTCAAGCCTACACCAGACTATTTTCAAAAGATATATTTTTGTGTCACAACAGTCTGGAGACACTACTGTTTTTCTTTACGGAATATATACCAAAACCTGAATAATAGAGATTTTTTACCATGGGATGGCAAAACCACAGCTTTTATTTACTGGGGTATACCAGTCTTTTTAAAATATATAGATTTGCGGCTGAACAGTGAGCGACACACTCAAACTGTTTTTTTTTTAGATACCAAAGGCCCAAAACTGGATAGTACACAGATTTGACCCGTGGAACTGCAAAACCACACTGGGATTTGTCGAGCCTACACCAGACTATTTTCAACAGATATATTTTTGTGTCACAACAGTCAGGAGACACTACTGTTTTTCTTTACGGAAAATATACCAAAACCTGAATAATAGAGATTTTTTACCATGGGATGGCAAAACCACAGCTTTTATTTACTGGGGTATACCAGTCTTTTTAAAATATATAGATTTGCGGCTGAACAGTGAGCGACACACTCAAACTGTTTTTTTTTTAGATACCAAAGGCCCAAAACTGGATAGTACACAGATTTGACCCGTGGAACTGCAAAACCACACTGGGATTTGTCGAGCCTACACCAGACTATTTTCAACAGATATATTTTTGTGTCACAACAGTCAGGAGACACTACTGTTTTTCTTCACGGAAAATATACCAAAACCTGAATAATAGAGATTTTTTTTACCGTGGGATGGCAAAACCACTGTTATTGTTTACTGGGGTATACCAGACTTTTTTAAATATATAGATTTGCGGCTGAACAGTGAGCGACACACTCAAACTGTTTTTTTTTAGATACAAATGGCCCAAAAGTGGATAATACAGAGGTTTGAACCGTGGAAGTGCAAAACAACACTTCTGTTTCTCTAGTCTACACCTGACTATTTTCAACAGATATATTTTTGGGTCACAACAGTCAGGAGACACTACTGTTTCTCTTTTCGGAAAATTTACCAAAACCTGAATAATAGAGATTTTTTACCGTGGGATGGCAAAACCTCAGTTATTGTTTACTAGGGTATACCAGACTTTTTTAAATATATAGATTTGCGGCTGAACAGTTAGCGACACACTCAAACTGTTTATTTTTTAGATACCAAAGGCCCAAAACTGGATAATACAGAGATTTGACCCGTGGAACTGCAAAACCACACTGGGATTTGTCGAGCCTACACCAGACTATTTTCAACAGATATATTTTTGTGTCACAACAGTCAGGAGACACTACTGTTTTTCTTTACGGAAAATATACCAAAACCTGAATAACAGAGATTTTTTTACCGTGGGATGGCAAAACCACAGTTATTGTTTACTGGGGTATACCAGACCTTTTTATATATATAGATTTGCGGCTGAACAGTGAGCGACACACTCAAACAGTTTTTTTTTAGATACAAATGGCCCAAAAGTGGATAATACAGAGTTTTGAACCATGGAAGTGCAAAACAACACTACTGTTTCTCTAGCCTACATCAGACTATTTTCAACAGATATATTTTTGTGTCACAACAGTCTGGAGACACTACTGTTTTTCTTTACGGAAAATATACCAAAACCTGAATAATAAAGATATTTTACCGTGGGATGGCAAAACCACAGTTATTGTTTACTGGGGTTACCAGACTTATTTAAATATATAGATTTGCGGCTGAACAGTGAGCGTCACACTTAAACTGTTTTTTTTTAGATACAAATGGCCCAAAAGTGGATAGTACAGAGGTTTGAACCGTGGAAGTGCAAAACAACACTTCTGTTTCTCTAACCTACACCTAACTATTTTCAACAGATATATTTTTGTGTCACAACAGTCAGGCGACACTACTGTTTTTCTTTACGGAAAATATACCAAAACCTGAATAATAGAGATTTTTTTTACCGTGGGATGGCAAAACCACAGTTATTGTTTACTGGGGAATACCAGACTTTTTTAAATATATAGATTTGCGGCTGAACAGTGGGCGACACACTCAAACTGTTTTTTTTTTAGATACCAAAGGCCCAAAACTGGATAGTACAGAGATTTGACCCGTGGAACTGCAAAACCACACTGGGATTTGTCAAGCCTACACCAGACTATTTTCAACAGATATATTTTTGTGTCACAACAGTCAGGAGACACTACTGTTTTTCTTTACGGAAAATATACCAAAACCTGAATAATAGAGATTTTTTACCATAGGATGGCAAAACCACAGCTTTTATTTACTGGGGTATACCAGTCTTTTTAAAATATATAGATTTGCGGCTGAACAGTGAGCGACACACTCAAACTGTTTTTTTTTTAGATACCAAAGGCCCAAAACTGGATAGCACAGAGATTTGACCCGTGGAACTGCAAAACCACACTGGGATTTGTCGAGCCTACACCAGACTATTTTCAACAGATATATTTTTGTGTCACAACAGTCAGGAGACACTACTGTTTTTCTTCACGGAAAATATACCAAAACCTGAATAATAGAGATTTTTTTTACCGTGGGATGGCAAAACCACGGCTATTGTTTACTGGGGTATATCAGACTTTTTTAAATATATAGATTTGCGGCTGAACAGTGAGCGACACACTCAAACTGTTTTTTTTTAGATACAAATGGCCCAAAAGTGGATAATACAGAGGTTTGAACCTTGAAAGTTCAAAACAACACTTCTGTTTCTCTAGCCTACACCTGACTATTTTCAACAGATATATTTTTGTGTCACAACAGTCAGGAGACACTACTGTTTTTTTTAACTCAAAATATACCAAAACCTGAATAATAGAGATTTTTTACCATGGGATGGCAAAACCACAGTTATTGTTTACTGGGGTATACGAAACTTTTTAAAATATATAGACTTGCGGCTGAACAGTGAGCGACACACTCAAACTGTTTTTTTTTAGGTAACAAAGCCCCAAAACTGGATAGTACAGAGATTTGACCTGTGGAACTGCAAAACCACACTGGGATTTGTCGAGCCTACACCTGACTATTTTCAACAGATATATTTTTGTGTCACAACAGTCTGGAGACACTACTGTTTTTCTTTACGGAAAATATACCAAAACCTGAATAATAGAGATGTTTTACCGTGGGATGGCAAAACCACAGTTATTGTTTACTGGGGAATACCAGACTTTTTTAAATATATAGATTTGTGGCTGAACAGTGAGCGACACACTCAAACTGTTTTTTTTTAGATACCAAATGGCCAAAAAGTGGGTAATACAGAGGTTTGAACCGTGGAAGTGCAAAACAACACTTCTGTTTCTCTAGCCTACACCTGACTATTTTTAACAGATATAATTTTGTGTCACAACAGTCAGGAGACACTACTGTTTTTCTTAACTCAAAATATACCAAAACCTGAATAATAGAGATTTTTTACCATGGGATGGCAAAACCACAGTTATTGTTTACTGGGGTATACGAGACTTTTTAAAATATATAGATTTGCGGCTGAACAGTGAGCGACACACTCAAACTTTTTTTTTAAGATACAAACGCCCAAAACTGGATAGTACAGAGATTTGACCCGTGGAACTGCAAAACCACACTGGGATTTGTCGAGCCTACACCAGACTATTTTCAACAGATATATTTTTGTGTCAAAACAAACAGGAGACACTACTGTTTTTCTTTACGTAAAATATACCAAAACCTGAATAATAGAGATTTTTTACCGTGGGATGGCAAAACCACAGTTATTGTTTACTGGGGTATGCCAGCCTTTTTTAAATATATAGATTTGCGGCTGAACAGTGAGCGACACACTCAAACTGTTTTTTTTTTAGATACCAAAGGCCCAAAACTGGATAGTACACAGATTTGACCCGTGGAACTGCAAAACCACACTGGGATTTGTCGAGCCTACACCAGACTATTTTCAAAAGATATATTTTTGTGTCACAACAGTCTGGAGACACTACTGTTTTTCTTTACGGAAAATATACCAAAACCTGAATAATAGAGATTTTTTACCATGGGATGGCAAAACCACAGCTTTTATTTACTGGGGTATACCAGTCTTTTTAAAATATATAGATTTGCGGCTGAACAGTGAGCGACACACTCAAACTGTTTTTTTTTTAGATACCAAAGGCCCAAAACTGGATAGTACACAGATTTGACCCGTGGAACTGCAAAACCACACTGGGATTTGTCGAGCCTACACCAGACTATTTTCAACAGATATATTTTTGTGTCACAACAGTCAGGAGACACTACTGTTTTTCTTTACGGAAAATATACCAAAACCTGAATAATAGAGATTTTTTACCATGGGATGGCAAAACCACAGCTTTTATTTACTGGGGTATACCAGTCTTTTTAAAATATATAGATTTGCGGCTGAACAGTGAGCGACACACTCAAACTGTTTTTTTTTTAGATACCAAAGGCCCAAAACTGGATAGTACAGAGATTTGACCCGTGGAACTGCAAAACCACACTGGGATTTGTCGAGCCTACACCAGACTATTTTCAACAGATATATTTTTGTGTCACAACAGTCAGGAGACACTACTGTTTTTCTTCACGGAAAATATACCAAAACCTGAATAATAGAGATTTTTTTTACCGTGGGATGGCAAAACCACTGTTATTGTTTACTGGGGTATACCAGACTTTTTTAAATATATAGATTTGCGGCTGAACAGTGAGCGACACACTCAAACTGTTTTTTTTTAGATACAAATGGCCCAAAAGTGGATAATACAGAGGTTTGAACCGTGGAAGTGCAAAACAACACTTCTGTTTCTCTAGTCTACACCTGACTATTTTCAACAGATATATTTTTGGGTCACAACAGTCAGGAGACACTACTGTTTCTCTTTTCGGAAAATTTACCAAAACCTGAATAATAGAGATTTTTTACCGTGGGATGGCAAAACCTCAGTTATTGTTTACTAGGGTATACCAGACTTTTTTAAATATATAGATTTGCGGCTGAACAGTTAGCGACACACTCAAACTGTTTATTTTTTAGATACCAAAGGCCCAAAACTGGATAATACAGAGATTTGACCCGTGGAACTGCAAAACCACACTGGGATTTGTCGAGCCTACACCAGACTATTTTCAACAGATATATTTTTGTGTCACAACAGTCAGGAGACACTACTGTTTTTCTTTACGGAAAATATACCAAAACCTGAATAACAGAGATTTTTTTACCGTGGGATGGCAAAACCACAGTTATTGTTTACTGGGGTATACCAGACCTTTTTATATATATAGATTTGCGGCTGAACAGTGAGCGACACACTCAAACAGTTTTTTTTTAGATACAAATGGCCCAAAAGTGGATAATACAGAGTTTTGAACCATGGAAGTGCAAAACAACACTACTGTTTCTCTAGCCTACATCAGACTATTTTCAACAGATATATTTTTGTGTCACAACAGTCTGGAGACACTACTGTTTTTCTTTACGGAAAATATACCAAAACCTGAATAATAAAGATATTTTACCGTGGGATGGCAAAACCACAGTTATTGTTTACTGGGGTTACCAGACTTATTTAAATATATAGATTTGCGGCTGAACAGTGAGCGTCACACTTAAACTGTTTTTTTTTAGATACAAATGGCCCAAAAGTGGATAGTACAGAGGTTTGAACCGTGGAAGTGCAAAACAACACTTCTGTTTCTCTAACCTACACCTAACTATTTTCAACAGATATATTTTTGTGTCACAACAGTCAGGCGACACTACTGTTTTTCTTTACGGAAAATATACCAAAACCTGAATAATAGAGATTTTTTTTACCGTGGGATGGCAAAACCACAGTTATTGTTTACTGGGGAATACCAGACTTTTTTAAATATATAGATTTGCGGCTGAACAGTGGGCGACACACTCAAACTGTTTTTTTTTTAGATACCAAAGGCCCAAAACTGGATAGTACAGAGATTTGACCCGTGGAACTGCAAAACCACACTGGGATTTGTCAAGCCTACACCAGACTATTTTCAACAGATATATTTTTGTGTCACAACAGTCAGGAGACACTACTGTTTTTCTTTACGGAAAATATACCAAAACCTGAATAATAGAGATTTTTTACCATAGGATGGCAAAACCACAGCTTTTATTTACTGGGGTATACCAGTCTTTTTAAAATATATAGATTTGCGGCTGAACAGTGAGCGACACACTCAAACTGTTTTTTTTTTAGATACCAAAGGCCCAAAACTGGATAGCACAGAGATTTGACCCGTGGAACTGCAAAACCACACTGGGATTTGTCGAGCCTACACCAGACTATTTTCAACAGATATATTTTTGTGTCACAACAGTCAGGAGACACTACTGTTTTTCTTCACGGAAAATATACCAAAACCTGAATAATAGAGATTTTTTTTACCGTGGGATGGCAAAACCACGGCTATTGTTTACTGGGGTATATCAGACTTTTTTAAATATATAGATTTGCGGCTGAACAGTGAGCGACACACTCAAACTGTTTTTTTTTAGATACAAATGGCCCAAAAGTGGATAATACAGAGGTTTGAACCTTGAAAGTTCAAAACAACACTTCTGTTTCTCTAGCCTACACCTGACTATTTTCAACAGATATATTTTTGTGTCACAACAGTCAGGAGACACTACTGTTTTTTTTAACTCAAAATATACCAAAACCTGAATAATAGAGATTTTTTACCATGGGATGGCAAAACCACAGTTATTGTTTACTGGGGTATACGAAACTTTTTAAAATATATAGACTTGCGGCTGAACAGTGAGCGACACACTCAAACTGTTTTTTTTTAGGTAACAAAGCCCCAAAACTGGATAGTACAGAGATTTGACCTGTGGAACTGCAAAACCACACTGGGATTTGTCGAGCCTACACCTGACTATTTTCAACAGATATATTTTTGTGTCACAACAGTCTGGAGACACTACTGTTTTTCTTTACGGAAAATATACCAAAACCTGAATAATAGAGATGTTTTACCGTGGGATGGCAAAACCACAGTTATTGTTTACTGGGGAATACCAGACTTTTTTAAATATATAGATTTGTGGCTGAACAGTGAGCGACACACTCAAACTGTTTTTTTTTAGATACCAAATGGCCAAAAAGTGGGTAATACAGAGGTTTGAACCGTGGAAGTGCAAAACAACACTTCTGTTTCTCTAGCCTACACCTGACTATTTTTAACAGATATAATTTTGTGTCACAACAGTCAGGAGACACTACTGTTTTTCTTAACTCAAAATATACCAAAACCTGAATAATAGAGATTTTTTACCATGGGATGGCAAAACCACAGTTATTGTTTACTGGGGTATACGAGACTTTTTAAAATATATAGATTTGCGGCTGAACAGTGAGCGACACACTCAAACTTTTTTTTTAAGATACAAACGCCCAAAACTGGATAGTACAGAGATTTGACCCGTGGAACTGCAAAACCACACTGGGATTTGTCGAGCCTACACCAGACTATTTTCAACAGATATATTTTTGTGTCAAAACAAACAGGAGACACTACTGTTTTTCTTTACGTAAAATATACCAAAACCTGAATAATAGAGATTTTTTACCGTGGGATGGCAAAACCACAGTTATTGTTTACTGGGGTATGCCAGCCTTTTTTAAATATATAGATTTGCGGCTGAACAGTGAGCGACACACTCAAACTGTTTTTTTTTTAGATACCAAAGGCCCAAAACTGGATAGTACACAGATTTGACCCGTGGAACTGCAAAACCACACTGGGATTTGTCAAGCCTACACCAGACTATTTTCAAAAGATATATTTTTGTGTCACAACAGTCTGGAGACACTACTGTTTTTCTTTACGGAAAATATACCAAAACCTGAATAATAGAGATTTTTTACCATGGGATGGCAAAACCACAGCTTTTATTTACTGGGGTATACCAGTCTTTTTAAAATATATAGATTTGCGGCTGAACAGTGAGCGACACACTCAAACTGTTTTTTTTTTAGATACCAAAGGCCCAAAACTGGATAGTACACAGATTTGACCCGTGGAACTGCAAAACCACACTGGGATTTGTCGAGCCTACACCAGACTATTTTCAACAGATATATTTTTGTGTCACAACAGTCAGGAGACACTACTGTTTTTCTTTACGGAAAATATACCAAAACCTGAATAATAGAGATTTTTTACCATGGGATGGCAAAACCACAGCTTTTATTTACTGGGGTATACCAGTCTTTTTAAAATATATAGATTTGCGGCTGAACAGTGAGCGACACACTCAAACTGTTTTTTTTTTAGATACCAAAGGCCCAAAACTGGATAGTACAGAGATTTGACCCGTGGAACTGCAAAACCACACTGGGATTTGTCGAGCCTACACCAGACTATTTTCAACAGATATATTTTTGTGTCACAACAGTCAGGAGACACTACTGTTTTTCTTCACGGAAAATATACCAAAACCTGAATAATAGAGATTTTTTTTACTGTGGGATGGCAAAACCACTGTTATTGTTTACTGGGGTATACCAGACTTTTTTAAATATATAGATTTGCGGCTGAACAGTGAGCGACACACTCAAACTGTTTTTTTTTAGATACAAATGGCCCAAAAGTGGATAATACAGAGGTTTGAACCGTGGAAGTGCAAAACAACACTTCTGTTTCTCTAGTCTACACCTGACTATTTTCAACAGATATATTTTTGGGTCACAACAGTCAGGAGACACTACTGTTTCTCTTTTCGGAAAATTTACCAAAACCTGAATAATAGAGATTTTTTACCGTGGGATGGCAAAACCTCAGTTATTGTTTACTAGGGTATACCAGACTTTTTTAAATATATAGATTTGCGGCTGAACAGTTAGCGACACACTCAAACTGTTTATTTTTTAGATACCAAAGGCCCAAAACTGGATAATACAGAGATTTGACCCGTGGAACTGCAAAACCACACTGGGATTTGTCGAGCCTACACCAGACTATTTTCAACAGATATATTTTTGTGTCACAACAGTCAGGAGACACTACTGTTTTTCTTTACGGAAAATATACCAAAACCTGAATAACAGAGATTTTTTTACCGTGGGATGGCAAAACCACAGTTATTGTTTACTGGGGTATACCAGACCTTTTTATATATATAGATTTGCGGCTGAACAGTGAGCGACACACTCAAACAGTTTTTTTTTAGATACAAATGGCCCAAAAGTGGATAATACAGAGTTTTGAACCATGGAAGTGCAAAACAACACTACTGTTTCTCTAGCCTACATCAGACTATTTTCAACAGATATATTTTTGTGTCACAACAGTCTGGAGACACTACTGTTTTTCTTTACGGAAAATATACCAAAACCTGAATAATAAAGATATTTTACCGTGGGATGGCAAAACCACAGTTATTGTTTACTGGGGTTACCAGACTTATTTAAATATATAGATTTGCGGCTGAACAGTGAGCGTCACACTTAAACTGTTTTTTTTTAGATACAAATGGCCCAAAAGTGGATAGTACAGAGGTTTGAACCGTGGAAGTGCAAAACAACACTTCTGTTTCTCTAGCCTACACCTGACTATTTTCAACAGATATATTTTTGTGTCACAACAGTCAGGCGACACTACTGTTTTTCTTTACGGAAAATATACCAAAACCTGAATAATAGAGATTTTTTTTACCGTGGGATGGCAAAACCACAGTTATTTTTTACTGGGGAATACCAGACTTTTTTAAATATATAGATTTGCGGCTGAACAGTGGGCGACACACTCAAACTGTTTTTTTTTTAGATACCAAAGGCCCAAAACTGGATAGTACAGAGATTTGACCCGTGGAACTGCAAAACCACACTGGGATTTGTCAAGCCTACACCAGACTATTTTCAACAGATATATTTTTGTGTCACAACAGTCAGGAGACACTACTGTTTTTCTTTACGGAATATATACCAAAACCTGAATAATAGAGATTTTTTACCATGGGATGGCAAAACCACAGTTATTGTTTACTCGGGTATACCAGACTTTTTTAAATATATAGATTTGCGGCTGAACAGTTAGCGACAAACTCAAACTGTTTTTTTTTTTAGATACCAAAGGCCCAAAACTGGATAGTACAGAGATTTGACCCGTGGAACTGCAAAACCACACTGGGATTTGTCGAGCCTACACCATACTACTTTCAACAGATATATTTTTGTGTCACAACAGTCAGGAGACACTACTGTTTTTCTTTACGGAAAATATACCAAAACCTGAATAATAGAGATTTTTTTACCGTGGGATGGCAAAACCACAGTTATTGTTTACTGGGGCATACCAGACCTTTTTAAATATATAGATTTGCGGCTGAACAGTGAGCGACACACTCAAACTGTTTTTTTTTAGATACAAATGGCCCAAAAGCGGATAATACAGAGTTTTGAACCATGGAAGTGCAAAACAACACTACTGTTTCTCTAGCCTACACCTGACTATTTTCAACAGATATATTTTTGTGTCACAACAGTCTGGAGACACTACTGTTTTTCTTTACGGAAAATATACCAAAACCTGAACAATAGAGATTTTTTTACCATGGGATGGCAAAACCACAGTTATTGTTTGCTGGGGAATACCATACTTTTTTAAATATATAGATTTGCGGCTGAACAGTGAGCGACACACTCAAACTGTTTTTTTTAGATACCAAATGGCCCAAAAGTGGATAATACAGAGGTTTGAACTGTGAAAGTTCAAAACAACACTTCTGTTTCTCTAGCCTACACCTGACTATTTTCAACAGATATATTTTTGTGTCACAACAGTCAGGAGACACTACTGTTTTTCTTAACTCAAAATATACCAAAACCTGAATAATAGAGATTTTTTACCATGGGATGGCAAAACCACAGTTATTGCTTACTGGGGTATACGAAACTTTTTAAAATATATAGACATGCGGCTGAACAGTGAGCGACACACTCAAACTGTTTTTTTTTAGGTAACAAAGCCCCAAAACTGGATAGTACAGAGATTTGACCCGTGGAACTGCAAAACCACACTGGGATTTGTCGAGCCTACACCAGACTATTTTCAACAGATATATTTTTGTGTCAAAACAAACAGGAGACACTACTGTTTTTCTTTACGTAAAATATACCAAAACCTGAATAATAGAGATTTTTTACCGTGGGATGGCAAAACCACAGTTATTGTTTACTGGGGTATGCCAGCCTTTTTTAAATATATAGATTTGCGGCTGAACAGTGAGCGACACACTCAAACTGTTTTTTTTTTAGATACCAAAGGCCCAAAACTGGATAGTACAGAGATTTGACCCGTGGAACTGCAAAACCACACTGGGATTTATCGAGCCTACACCAGACTATTTTCAACAGATATATTTTTGTGTCACAACAGTCAGGAGACACTACTGTTTTTCTTTACGGAAAAAATACCAAAACCTGAATAATAGAGATTTTTTACCGTGGGATGGCAAAACCACAGCTTTTGTTTACTGGGGTATTCCAGACTTTTTAAAATATATAGATTTGTGGCAGAACAGTGAGCGATACACTCAAACAGTTTTTTTTTTAGATACCAAAGGCCCAAAACTGGATAGTACAGAGATTTGACCCGTGGAACTGCAAAACCACACTGGGATTTGTCGAGCCTACACCAGACTGTTTTCAACAGATATATTTTTGTGTCACAACCGTCAGGAGACACTCCTTTTTTTCTTTACGGAAAATATACCAAAACCTGAATAATAGAGATTTTTTTACCGTGGGATGGCAAAACCACAGTTATTGTTTACTGGGGTATACCAGACCTTTTAAAATATATAGATTTGCGGCTGAACAGTGAGCGATACACTCAAACTGTTTTTTTTAGATACAAATGGCCCAAAAGTGGATAATACAGAGTTTTGAACAATGGAAGTGCAAAACAACACTACTGTTTCTCTAGCCTACACCTGACTATTTTCAACAGATATATTTTTGCGTCACAACAGTCTGGAGACACTACTGTTTTCTTTACGGAAAATATACCAAAACCTGAATAATAGTGATTTTTTACCGTGGGATGGCAAAACCACAGTTATTGTTTTCTGGGGAATACCAGACTTTTTTTAAATATATAGATTTGCGGCTGAACAGTAAGCGACACAATCAAACTGTTTTTTTTTTAGATACCAAAGGCCCAAAACTGGATAGTACAGAGATTTGACCCGTGGAACTGCAAAACCACACTGGGATTTGTCAAGCCTACACCAGACTATTTTCAACAGATATATTTTTGTGTCACAACAGTCAGGAGACACTACTGTTTTTCTTTACGGAAAATATACCAAAACCTGAATAATAGAGATTTTTTACCATGGGATGGCAAAACCACAGTTATTGTTTACTCGGGTATACCAGACTTTTTTAAATATATAGATTTGCGGCTGAACTGTTAGCGACAAACTCAAACTGTTTTTTTTTTTAGATACCAAAGGCCCAAAACTGGATAGTACAGAGATTTGACACGTGGAACTGCAAAACCACACTGGGATTTCTCGAGCCTACACCATACTACTTTCAACAGATATATTTTTGTGTCACAACAGTCAGGAGACACTACTGTTTTTCTTTATGGAAAATATACCAAAACCTGAATAATAGAGATTTTTTTACCGTGGGATGGCAAAACCACAGTTATTGTTTACTGGGGTATACCAGACCTTTTTAAATATATAGATTTGCGGCTGAACAGTGAGCGACACACTCAAACAGTTTTTTTTTAGATACAAATGTCCCAAAAGCGGATAATACAGAGTTTTGAACCATGGAAGTGCAAAATAACACTACTGTTTCTCTAGCCTACACCTGACTATTTTCAACAGATATATTTTTGTGTCACAACAGTCTGGAGACACTACTGTTTTTCTTTACGGAAAATATACCAAAACCTGAATAATAGAGATTTTTTTACCATGGGATGGCAAAACCACAGTTATTGTTTACTGGGGAATACCAGACTTTTTTAAATATATAGATTTGCGGCTGAACAGTGAGCGACACACTCAAACTGTTTTTTTTAGATACCAAATGGCCCAAAAGTGGATAATACAGAGGTTTGAACCGTGAAAGTGCAAAACAACACTTCTGTTTCTCTAGCCTACACCTGACTATTTTCAACAGATATATTTTTGTGTCACAACAGACAGGAGACACTACTGTTTTTCTTTACGGAAAATATACCAACACCTGAATAATAGAGATTTTTTACCGTGGGATGACAAAACCACAGTTATTGTTTACTGGGGTATACCAGACTTTTTTAAATATATAGATTTGCGGCTGAACAGTAAGCGACACACTCAAACTGTTTTTATTTAGATACCAAAGGCCCAAAACTGGATAGTACAGAGATTTGACCCGTGGAACTGCAAAACCACACTGGGATTTGTCAAGCCTACACCAGACTATTTTCAACAGATATATTTTTGTGTCACAACAGTCAGGAGACACTACTGTTTTTCTTTACGGAAAATATACCAAAACCTGAATAATAGAGATTTTTTACCATGGGATGGCAAAACCACAGTTATTGTTTACTCGGGTATACCAGACTTTTTTAAATATATAGATTTGCGGCTGAACAGTTAGCGACACACTCAAACTGTTTTTTTTTTAGATACCAAAGGCCCAAAACTGGATAGTACAGAGATTTGACCCGTGGAACTGCAAAACCACACTGGGATTTGTCGAGCCTACACCAAACTATTTTCAACAGATATATTTTTGTGTCACAACATTCAGGAGACTCTAATGTTTTTCTTTACGGAAAATATACCAAAACCAGAATGATAGAGATTTTTTACCGTGGGATGGCAAAACCACAGTTATTGTTTACTGGGTTATACCAGACTTTTTTAAATATATAGATTTGCAGCTGAACAGTGAGCGACACACTCAAACTTTTTTTTTTTTTAGATACCAAAGGCCCAAAACTGGATAGTACAGAGATTTGACCCATGGAACTGCAAAACCACACTGGGATTTGTCGAGCCTACACCAGACTATTTTCAACAGATATATTTTTGTGTCACAACAGTCAGGAGACACTACAGTTTTTCTTTACGGAAAATATACCAAAACCTGAGTAATAGAGATTTTTTTACCGTGGGATGGCAAAACCACAGTTATTGTTTACTGGAGTATACCAGACCTTTTTAAATATATAGATTTGCGGCTGAACAGTGAACGACACACTCAAACTGTTTTTTTTAGATACCAAATGGCCCAAAAGTGGATAATACAGAGGTTTGAACCGTGGAAGTGCAAAACAACACTTCTGTTTCTGCAGCCTACACCAGACTATTTTCAACAGATATATTTTTGTGTCACAACAGTCAGGAGACACTACTGTTTTTCTTTACGGAAAATATACCAAAACCTGAATAATAGAGATTTTTTACCATGGGATGGCAAAACCACAGTTATTTGTTACTCGGGTATACCAGACTTTTTTAAATATATAGATTTGCGGCTGAACAGTTAGCGACACACTCAAACTGTTTTTTTTTTAGATACCAAAGGCCCAAAACTGGATAGTACAGAGATTTGACCCGTGGAACTGCAAAACCACACTGGGATTTGTCGAGCCTACACCAAACTGTTTTCAACAGATATATTTTTGTGTCACAACATTCAGGAGACTCTAATGTTTTTCTTTACGGAAAATATACCAAAACCAGAATGATAGAGATTTTTTACCGTGGGATGGCAAAACCACAGTTATTGTTTACTGGGGTATACCAGACTTTTTTAAATATATAGATTTGCAGCTGAACAGTGAGCGACACACTCAAACTTTTTTTTTTTTTAGATACCAAAGGCCCAAAACTGGATAGTACAGAGATTTGACCCGTGGAACTGCAAAACCACACTGGGATTTGTCGAGCCTACACCAGACTATTTTCAACAGATATATTTTTGTGTCACAACAGTCAGGAGACACTACAGTTTTTCTTTACGGAAAATATACCAAAACCTGAGTAATAGAGATTTTTTTACCGTGGGATGGCAAAACCACAGTTATTGTTTACTGGAGTATGCCAGACCTTTTTAAATATATAGATTTGCGGCTGAACAGTGAGCGACACACTCAAACTGTTTTTTTTTTAGATACCAAATGGCCCAAAAGTGGATAATACAGAGGTTTGAACCGTGGAAGTGCAAAACAACACTTCTGTTTCTCTAGCCTACACCAGACTATTTTCAACAGATATATTTTTGTGTCACAACAGTCAGGAGACACTACTGTTTTTCTTTACGGAAAATATACCAAAACCTGAATAATAGAGATTTTTTACCATGGGATGGCAAAACCACAGTAATTGTTTACTGGGGTATGCCAGACTTTTTTAAATATATAGATTTGCGGCTGAACAGTGAGCGATACACTCAAACTGATTTTTTTTTAGATTCCAACGGCCCAAAACTGGATAGTACAGAGATTTGACCCGTGGAACTGCAAAACCACACTGGGATTTGTCGAGCCTACACCAGACTATTTTCAACAGATATATTTTTGTGTCACAACAGTCAGGAGACACTCCTTTTTTTTCTTTACGGAAAATATACCAAAACCTGAGTAATAGAGATTTTTTACCGTGGGATGGCAAAACCTCAGTTATTGTTTATTGGGGAATACCAGACTTTTTTAAATATATAGATTTGCGGCTGAACAGTGAGCGACACACTCAAACTGTTTTTTTTAGATAGCAAATGGCCCAAAAGTGGATAATACAGAGGTTTGAAACGTGAAAGTGCAAAACAACACTTCTGTTTCTCTAGCCTACACCTGACTATTTTCAACAGATATATTTTTGTGTCACAACAGACAGGAGACACTACTGTTTTTCTTTACGGAAAATATACCAACACCTGAATAATAGAGATTTTTTACCGTGGGATGACAAAACCACAGTTATTGTTTACTGGGGTATACCAGACTTTTTTAAATATATAGATTTGCGACTGAACAGTAAGCGACACACTCAAACTGTTTTTTTTTTAGATACCAAAGGCCCAAAACTGGATAGTACAGAGATTTGACCCGTGGAACTGCAAAACCACACTAGGATTTGTCGAGCCTACACCAAACGATTTTCAACAGATATATTTTTGTGTCACAACATTCAGGAGACTCTAATGTTTTTCTTTACGGAAAATATACCAAAACCAGAATGATAGAGATTTTTTACCGTGGGATGGCAAAACCACAGTTATTGTTTACTGGGGTATACCAGACTTTTTTAAATATATAGATTTGCAGCTGAACAGTGAGCGACACAATCAAACTGTTTTTTTTTTAGATACCAAAGGCCCAAAACTGGATAGTACAGAAATTTGACCCGTGGAACTGCAAAACCACACTGGGATTTGTCGAGCCTACACCAGACTATTTTCAACAGATATATTTTTGTGTCACAACAGTCAGGAGACACTACTGTTTTTCTTCACGGAAAATATACCAAAACCTGAATAATAGAGATATTTTACCGTGGGATGGCAAAACCACAGTTATTGTTTACTGGGGAATACCAGACTTTTCAAAATATATAGATTTGCGACTGAACAGTGAGCGACACACTCAAACTGTTTTTTTTAGATACCAAATGGCCTAAAAGTGGATAATACAGAGGTTTGAACCGTGAAAGTGCAAAACAACACTTCTGTTTCTGTAGCCTACACCTGACTATTTTCAACAGATATATTTTTGTGTCACAACAGTCAGGAGACACTACTGTTTTTCTTAACTCAAAATATACCAAAACCTGAATAATAGAGATTTTTTACCATGGGATGGCAAAACCACAGTTATGGTTTACTGGGGTATACGAGACTTTTTAAAATATATAGATTTGTGGCTGAACAGTGAGCGACACACTCAAACTGTTTTTTTTAGGTAACAAAGCTCCAAAACTGGATAGTACAGAGATTTGACCTGTGGAACTGCAAAACCACACTGGGATTTGTCGAGCCTACACCAGACTTTTTTCAACAGATATATTTTTGTGTCACAAAAGACAGGAGACACTACTGTTTTTCTTTACGGAAAATATACCGACACCTGAATAATAGAGATTTTTTACCGTGGGATGGCAAAACCACAGTTATTGTTTACTAGGGTATACCAGACTTTTTTAAATATATAGATTTGCGGCTGAATAGTTAGCGACACACTCAAACTGTTTTTTTTTTAGATACCAAAGGCCCAAAACTGGATAGTACACAGATTTGACCCGTGGAACTGCAAAACCACACTGGGATTTGTCAAGCCTACACCAGACTATTTTCAACAGATATATTTTTGTGTCACAACAGTCAGGAGACACTACTGTTTTTCTTTACGGAAAATATACCAAAACCTGAATAATAGAAATTTTTTACCATGGGATGGCAAAACCACAGCTTTTCTTTACTGGGGTATACCAGTCTTTTTAAAATATATAGATTTGCGGCTGAACAGTGAGCGACACACTCAAACTGTTTTTTTTTTAGATACCAAAGGCCCAAAACTGGATAGTACACAGATTTGACCCGTGGAACTGCAAAACCACACTGGGATTTGTCAAGCCTACACCAGACTATTTTCAACAGATATATTTTTGTGTCACAACAGTCAGGAGACACTACTGTTTGTCTTTACGGAAAATATACCAAAACCTGAATAATAGAGATTTTTTACCATGGGATGGCAAAACCACAGCTTTTATTTACTGGGGTATACCAGTCTTTTTAAAATATATAGATTTGCGGCTGAACAGTGAGCGACACACTCAAACTGTTTTTTTTTTAGATACCAAAGGCCCAAAACTGGATAGTACAGAGATTTGACCCGTGGAACTGCAAAACCACACTGGGATTTGTCGAGCCTACACCAGACTATTTTCAACAGATATATTTTTGTGTCACAACAGTCAGGAGACACTACTGTTTTTCTTCACGGAAAATATACCAAAACCTGAATAATAGAGATTTTTTTTACCGTGGGATGGCAAAACCACGGTTATTGTTTACTGGGGTATACCAGACTTTTTTAAATATATAGATTTGCGGCTGAACAGTGAGCGACACACTCAAACTGTTTTTTTTTAGATACAAATGACCCAAAAGTGGATAATACAGAGGTTTGAACCGTGGAAGTGCAAAACAACACTTCTGTTTCTCTAGTCTACACCTGACTATTTTCAACAGATATATTTTTGGGTCACAACAGTCAGGAGACACTACTGTTTCTCTTTACGGAAAATTTACCAAAACCTGAATAATAGAGATTTTTTACCGTGGGATGGCAAAACCACATTTATTGTTTACTGGGGTTAGCAGACTTATTTAAATATATAGATTTGCGGCTGAACAGAGAGCAACACACTCAAACTGTTTTTTTTTTTAGATACCAGAGGCCCAAAACTGGATAGTACAGAGATTTGACCCGTGGAACTGCAAAACCACACTAGGATTTGTCGAGCCTACACCAGACTATTTTCAACAGATATATTTTTGTGTCACAACAGTCAGGAGACTCTAAAGTTTTTCTTTACGTAAAATATACCAAAACCTGAATAATAGAGATTTTTTTACCGTGGGATAGCAAAACCTCAGTTATTGTTTACTAGGGTATACCAGACTTTTTTAAATATATAGATTTGTGGCTGAACAGTTAGCGACACACTCAAACTGTTTATTTTTTAGATACCAAAGGCCCAAAACTGGATAGTACAGAGATTTGACCCGTGGAACTGCAAAACCACACTGGGATTTGTCGAGCCTACACCAGATTATTTTCAACAGATATATTTTTGTGTCACAACAGTCAGGAGACACTACTGTTTTTCTTTACGGAAAATATACCAAAACCTGAATAACAGAGATTTTTTTACCGTGGGATGGCAAAACCACAGTTATTGTTTACTGGGGTATACCAGACCTTTTTATATATATAGATTTGCGGCTGAACAGTGAGCGACACACTCAAACAGTTTTTTTTTAGATACAAATGGCCCAAAAGTGGATAATACAGAGGTTTGAACCATGGAAGTGCAAAACAACACTACTGTTTCTCTAGCCTACATCAGACTATTTTCAACAGATATATTTTTGTGTCACAACAGTCTGGAGACACTACTGTTTTTCTTTACGGAAAATATACCAACACCTGAATAATAGAGATTTTTTACCGTGGGATGGCAAAACCACAGTTATTGTTTACTAGGGTATACCAGACTTTTTTAAATATATAGATTTGCGGCTGAATAGTTAGCGACACACTCAAACTGTTTTTTTTTTAGATACCAAAGGCCCAAAACTGGATAGTACACAGATTTGACCCGTGGAACTGCAAAACCACACTGGGATTTGTCGAGCCTACACCAGACTATTTTCAACAGATATATTTTTGTGTCACAACAGTCAGGAGACACTACTGTTTTTCTTTACGGAAAATATACCAAAACCTGAATAATAGAGATTTTTTACCATGGGATGGCAAAACCACAGCTTTTATTTACTGGGGTATACCAGTCTTTTTAAAATATATAGATTTGCGGCTGAGCAGTGAGCGACACACTCAAACTGTTTTTTTTTTAGATACCAAAGGCCCAAAACTGGATAGCACAGAGATTTGACCCGTGGAACTGCAAAACCACACTGGGATTTGTCGAGCCTACACCAGACTATTTTCAACAGATATATTTTTGTGTCACAACAGTCAGGAGACACTACTGTTTTTCTTCACGGAAAATATACCAAAACCTGAATAATAGAGATTTTTTTTACCGTGGGATGGCAAAACCACGGTTATTGTTTACTGGGGTATATCAGACTTTTTTAAATATATAGATTTGCGGCTGAACAGTGAGCGACACACTCAAACTGTTTTTTTTAGATACCAAATGGCCCAAAAGTGGATAATACAGAGGTTTGAACCTTGAAAGTTCAAAACAACACTTCTGTTTCTCTAGCCTACACCTGACTATTTTCAACAGATATATTTTTGTGTCACAACAGTCAGGAGACACTACTGTTTTTCTTAACTCAAAATATACCAAAACCTGAATAATAGAGATTTTTTACCATGGGATGGCAAAACCACAGTTATTGTTTACTGGGGTATACGAAACTTTTTAAAATATATAGACTTGCGGCTGAACAGTGAGCGACACACTCAAACTGTTTTTTTTTAGGTAACAAAGCCCCAAAACTGGATAGTATAGAGATTTGACCTGTGGAACTGCAAAACCACACTGGGATTTGTCGAGCCTACACCTGACTATTTTCAACAGATATATTTTTGTGTCACAACAGACAGGAGACACTACTGTTTTTCTTTACGGAAAATATATTAAACACCTGAATAATAGAGATTTTTTACCGTGGGATGGCAAAACGACAGATATTGTTTACTGGGGTTTACCAGACCTTTTTAAATATATTGATTTGTGGCTGAACAGTGAGCGACACACTCAAACAGTTTTTTTTTAGATACAAATGGCCCAAAAGTGGATAATACAGAGGTTTGAACCATGGAAGTGCAAAACAACACTTCTGTTTCTCTAGCCTACACCTGACTATTTTCAACAGATATATTTTTGTGTCACAACAGTCTGGAGACACTACTGTTTTTCTTTACGGAAAATATACCAAAACCTGAATAATAGAGATGTTTTACCGTGGGATGGCAAAACCACAGTTATTGTTTACTGGGGAATACCAGACTTTTTTAAATATATAGATTTGTGGCTGAACAGTGAGCGACACACTCAAACTGTTTTTTTTTTTAGATACCAAATGGCCAAAAAGTGGATAATACAGAGGTATGAACCGTGGAAGTGCAAAACAACACTTCTGTTTCTCTAGCCTACACCTGACTATTTTTAACAGATATATTTTTGTGTCACAACAGTCAGGAGACACTACTGTTTTTCTTAACTCAAAATATACCAAAACCTGAATAATAGAGATTTTTTACCATGGGATGGCAAAACCACAGTTATTGTTTACTGGGGTATACGAGACTTTTTAAAATATATAGATTTGCGGCTGAACAGTGAGCGACACACTCAAACTTTTTTTTTAAGATACAAAGGCCCAAAACTGGATAGTACAGAGATTTGACCCGTGGAACTGCAAAACCACACTGGGATTTGTCGAGCCTACACCAGACTATTTTCAACAGATATATTTTTGTGTCAAAACAAACAGGAGACACTACTGTTTTTCTTTACGTAAAATATACCAAAACCTGAATAATAGAGATTTTTTACCGTGGGATGGCAAAACCACAGTTATTGTTTACTGGGGTATGCCAGCCTTTTTTAAATATATAGATTTGCGGCTGAACAGTGAGCGACACACTCTAACTGTTTTTTTTTTAGATACCAAAGGCCCAAAACTGGATAGTACACAGATTTGACCCGTGGAACTGCAAAACCACACTGGGATTTGTCGAGCCTACACCAGACTATTTTCAAAAGATATATTTTTGTGTCACAACAGTCTGGAGACACTACTGTTTTTCTTTACGGAAAATATACCAAAACCTGAATAATAGAGATTTTTTACAATGGGATGGCAAAACCACAGCTTTTATTTACTGGGGTATACCAGTCTTTTTAAAATATATAGATTTGCGGCTGAACAGTGAGCGACACACTCAAACTGTTTTTTTTTTAGATACCAAAGGCCCAAAACTGGATAGTACACAGATTTGACCCGTGGAACTCCAAAACCACACTGGGATTTGTCGAGCCTACACCAGACTATTTTCAACAGATATATTTTTGTGTCACAACAGTCAGGAGACACTACTGTTTTTCTTTACGGAAAATATACCAAAACCTGAATAATAGAGATTTTTTACCATGGGATGGCAAAACCACAGCTTTTATTTACTGGGGTATACCAGTCTTTTTAAAATATATAGATTTGCGGCTGAACAGTGAGCGACACACTCAAACTGTTTTTTTTTTAGATACCAAAGGCCCAAAACTGGATAGTACAGAGATTTGACCCGTGGAACTGCAAAACCACACTGGGATTTGTCGAGCCTACACCAGACTATTTTCAACAGATATATTTTTGTGTCACAACAGTCAGGAGACACTACTGTTTTTCTTCACGGAAAATATACCAAAACCTGAATAATAGAGATTTTTTTTACCGTGGGATGGCAAAACCACGGTTATTGTTTACTGGGGTACACCAGACTTTTTTAAATATATAGATTTGCGGCTGAACAGTGAGCGACACACTCAAACTGTTTTTTTTTAGATACAAATGGCCCAAAAGTGGATAATACAGAGGTTTGAACCGTGGAAGTGCAAAACAACACTTCTGTTTCTCTAGTCTACACCTGACTATTTTCAACAGATATATTTTTGGGTCACAACAGTCAGGAGACACTACTGTTTCTCTTTACGGAAAATTTACCAAAACCTGAATAATAGAGATTTTTTACCGTGGGATGGCAAAACCTCAGTTATTGTTTACTAGGGTATACCAGACTTTTTTAAATATATAGATTTGCGGCTGAACAGTTAGCGACACACTCAAACTGTTTATTTTTTAGATACCAAAGGCCCAAAACTGGATAGTACAGAGATTTGACCCGTGGAACTGCAAAACCACACTGGGATTTGTCGAGCCTACACCAGACTATTTTCAACAGATATATTTTTGTGTCACAACAGTCAGGAGACACTACTCTTTTTCTTTACGGAAAATATACCAAAACCTGAATAACAGAGATTTTTTTACCGTGGGATGGCAAAACCACAGTTATTGTTTACTGGGGTATACCAGACCTTTTTATATATATAGATTTGCGGCTGAACAGTGAGCGACACACTCAAACAGTTTTTTTTTAGATACAAATGGCCCAAAAGTGGATAATACAGAGTTTTGAACCATGGAAGTGCAAAACAACACTACTGTTTCTTCTAGCCTACATCAGACTATTTTCAACAGATATATTTTTGTGTCACAACAGTCTGGAGACACTACTGTTTTTCTTTACGGAAAATATACCAAAACCTGAATAATAGAGATATTTTACCGTGGGATGGCAAAACCACAGTTATTGTTTACTGAGGAATACCAGACTTTTTTAAATATATAGATTTGCGGCTGAACAGTGAGCGACACACTCAAACAGTTTTTTTTAGATACCAAATGGCCCAAAAGTGGATAATACAGAGGTTTGAACCATGGAAGTGCAAAACAACACTACTGTTTCTCTAGCCTACATCAGACTATTTTCAACAGATATATTTTTGTGTCACAACAGTCAGGGGACACTACTGTTTTTCTTAACTCAAAATATACCAAAACCTGAATAATAGAGATTTTTTACCATGGGATGGCAAAACCACAGTTATTGTTTACTGGGGTATACGAGACTTTTTAAAAAATATAGATTTGTGGCTGAACAGTGAGCGACACACTCAAACTGTTTTTTTTAGTAACAAAGCTCCAAAACTGGATAGTACAGAGATTTGACCTGTGGAACTGCAAAACCACACTGGGATTTGTCGAGCCTACACCAGACTTTTTTCAACAGATATATTTTTGTGTCACAACAGACAGGAGACACTACTGTTTTTCTTTACGGAAAATATACCAACACCTGAATAATAGAGATTTTTTACAGTGGGATGGCAAAACCACAGTTATTGTTTACTAGGGTATACCAGACTTTTTTAAATATATAGATTTGCGGCTGAATAGTTAGCGACACACTCAAACTGTTTTTTTTTTAGATACCAAAGGCCCAAAACTGGATAGTACACAGATTTGACCCGTGGAACTGCAAAACCACACTGGGATTTGTCAAGCCTACACCAGACTATTTTCAACAGATATATTTTTGTGTCACAACAGTCAGGAGACACTACTGTTTTTCTTTACGGAAAATATACCAAAACCTGAATAATAGAGATTTTTTACCATGGGATGGCAAAACCACAGCTTTTATTTACTGGGGTATACCAGTCTTTTTAAAATATATAGATTTGCGGCAGAACAGTGAGCGACACACTCAAACAGTTTTTTTTTTAGATACCAAAGGCCCAAAACTGGATAGTACAGAGATTTGACCCGTGGAACTGCAAAACCACACTGGGATTTGTCGAGCCTACACCAGACTATTTTCAACAGATTTATTTTTGTGTCACAACAGTCAGGAGACACTACTGTTTTTCTTCACGGAAAATATACCAAAACCTGAATAATAGAGATTTTTTACCGTGGGATGGCAAAACCACGGTTATTGTTTACTGGGGTATACCAGACTTTTTTAAATATATAGATTTGCGGCTGAACAGTGAGCGACACGCTCAAACTGTTTTTTTTTAGATACAAATGGCCCAAAAGTGGATAATACAGAGGTTTGAACCGTGGAAGTGCAAAGCAATACTTCTGTTTCTCTAGCCTACACCTGACTATTTTCAACAGATATATTTTTGTGTCACAACAGTCAGGAGACACTACTGTTTCTCTTTACGGAAAATTTACCAAAACCTGAATAATAGAGATTTTTTACCATGGGATGGCAAAACCACAGTTATTGTTTACTGGGGTTACCAGACTTATTTAAATATATAGATTTGCGGCTGAACAGTGAGCGTCACACTTAACCTGTTTTTTTTTAGATACAAATGGCCCAAAAGTGGATAGTACAGAGGTTTGAACCGTGGAAGTGCAAAACAACACTTCTGTTTCTCTAGCCTACACCTGACTATTTTCAACAGATATATTTTTGTGTCACAACAGTCAGGAGACACTACTGTTTCTCTTTACGGAAAATTTACCAAAACCTGAATAATAGAGATTTTTTACCATGGGATGGCAAAACCTCAGTTATTGTTTACTAGGGTATACCAGACTTTTTTAAATATATAGATTTGCGGCTGAACAGTTAGCGACACACTCAAACTGTTTATTTTTTAGATACCAAAGGCCCAAAACTGGATAGTACAGAGATTTGACCCGTGGAACTGCAAAACCACACTGGGATTTGTCGAGCCTACACCAGACTATTTTCAACAGATATATTTTTGTGTCACAACAGTCAGGAGACACTACTCTTTTTCTTTACGGAAAATATACCAAAACCTGAATAACAGAGATTTTTTTACCGTGGGATGGCAAAACCACAGTTATTGTTTACTGGGGTATACCAGACCTTTTTATATATATAGATTTGCGGCTGAACAGTGAGCGACACACTCAAACAGTTTTTTTTTAGATACAAATGGCCCAAAAGTGGATAATACAGAGTTTTGAACCATGGAAGTGCAAAACAACACTACTGTTTCTTCTAGCCTACATCAGACTATTTTCAACAGATATATTTTTGTGTCACAACAGTCTGGAGACACTACTGTTTTTCTTTACGGAAAATATACCAAAACCTGAATAATAGAGATATTTTACCGTGGGATGGCAAAACCACAGTTATTGTTTACTGAGGAATACCAGACTTTTTTAAATATATAGATTTGCGGCTGAACAGTGAGCGACACACTCAAACAGTTTTTTTTAGATACCAAATGGCCCAAAAGTGGATAATACAGAGGTTTGAACCATGGAAGTGCAAAACAACACTACTGTTTCTCTAGCCTACATCAGACTATTTTCAACAGATATATTTTTGTGTCACAACAGTCAGGGGACACTACTGTTTTTCTTAACTCAAAATATACCAAAACCTGAATAATAGAGATTTTTTACCATGGGATGGCAAAACCACAGTTATTGTTTACTGGGGTATACGAGACTTTTTAAAAAATATAGATTTGTGGCTGAACAGTGAGCGACACACTCAAACTGTTTTTTTTAGTAACAAAGCTCCAAAACTGGATAGTACAGAGATTTGACCTGTGGAACTGCAAAACCACACTGGGATTTGTCGAGCCTACACCAGACTTTTTTCAACAGATATATTTTTGTGTCACAACAGACAGGAGACACTACTGTTTTTCTTTACGGAAAATATACCAACACCTGAATAATAGAGATTTTTTACAGTGGGATGGCAAAACCACAGTTATTGTTTACTAGGGTATACCAGACTTTTTTAAATATATAGATTTGCGGCTGAATAGTTAGCGACACACTCAAACTGTTTTTTTTTTAGATACCAAAGGCCCAAAACTGGATAGTACACAGATTTGACCCGTGGAACTGCAAAACCACACTGGGATTTGTCAAGCCTACACCAGACTATTTTCAACAGATATATTTTTGTGTCACAACAGTCAGGAGACACTACTGTTTTTCTTTACGGAAAATATACCAAAACCTGAATAATAGAGATTTTTTACCATGGGATGGCAAAACCACAGCTTTTATTTACTGGGGTATACCAGTCTTTTTAAAATATATAGATTTGCGGCAGAACAGTGAGCGACACACTCAAACAGTTTTTTTTTTAGATACCAAAGGCCCAAAACTGGATAGTACAGAGATTTGACCCGTGGAACTGCAAAACCACACTGGGATTTGTCGAGCCTACACCAGACTATTTTCAACAGATTTATTTTTGTGTCACAACAGTCAGGAGACACTACTGTTTTTCTTCACGGAAAATATACCAAAACCTGAATAATAGAGATTTTTTACCGTGGGATGGCAAAACCACGGTTATTGTTTACTGGGGTATACCAGACTTTTTTAAATATATAGATTTGCGGCTGAACAGTGAGCGACACGCTCAAACTGTTTTTTTTTAGATACAAATGGCCCAAAAGTGGATAATACAGAGGTTTGAACCGTGGAAGTGCAAAGCAATACTTCTGTTTCTCTAGCCTACACCTGACTATTTTCAACAGATATATTTTTGTGTCACAACAGTCAGGAGACACTACTGTTTCTCTTTACGGAAAATTTACCAAAACCTGAATAATAGAGATTTTTTACCATGGGATGGCAAAACCGCAGTTATTGTTTACTGGGGTTACCAGACTTATTTAAATATATAGATTTGCGGCTGAACAGTGAGCGTCACACTTAACCTGTTTTTTTTTAGATACAAATGGCCCAAAAGTGGATAGTACAGAGGTTTGAACCGTGGAAGTGCAAAACAACACTTCTGTTTCTCTAGCCTACACCTGACTATTTTCAACAGATATATTTTTGTGTCACAACAGTCAGGCGACACTACTGTTTTTCTTTACGGAAAATATACCAAAACCTGAATAATAGAGATTTTTTTTACCGTGGGATGGCAAAACCACAGTTATTGTTTACTGGGGAATACCAGACTTTTTTAAATATATAGATTTGCGGCTGAACAGTGGGCGACACACTCAAACTGTTTTTTTTTTAGATACCAAAGGCCCAAAACTGGATAGTACAGAGATTTGACCCGTGGAACTGCAAAACCACACTGGGATTTGTCAAGCCTACACCAGACTATTTTCAACAGATATATTTTTGTGTCACAACAGTCAGGAGACACTACTGTTTTTCTTTACGGAAAATATACCAAAACCTGAATAATAGAGATTTTTTACCATGGGATGGCAAAACCACAGTTATTGTTTACTCGGGTATACCAGACTTTTTTAAATATATAGATTTGCGGCTGAACAGTTAGCGACAAACTCAAACTGTTTTTTTTTTTAGATACCAAAGGCCCAAAACTGGATAGTACAGAGATTTGACCCGTGGAACTGCAAAACCACACTGGGATTTGTCGAGCCTACACCATACTACTTTCAACAGATATATTTTTGTGTCACAACAGTCAGGAGACACTACTGTTTTTCTTTACGGAAAATATACCAAAATCTGAATAATAGAGATTTTTTTACCGTGGGATGGCAAAACCACAGTTATTGTTTACTGGGGTATACCAGACCTTTTTAAATATATAGATTTGCGGCTGAACAGTGAGCGACACACTCAAACTGTTTTTTTTTAGATACAAATGGCCCAAAAGCGGATAATACAGAGTTTTGAACCATGGAAGTGCAAAACAACACTACTGTTTCTCTAGCCTACACCTGACTATTTTCAACAGATATATTTTTGTGTCACAACAGTCTGGAGACACTACTGTTTTTCTTTACGGAAAATATACCAAAACCTGAATAATAGAGATTTTTTTACCATGGGATGGCAAAACCACAGTTATTGTTTACTGGGGAATACCAGCCTTTTTTAAATATATAGATTTGCGGCTGAACAGTGAGCGACACACTCAAACTGTTTTTTTTAGATACCAAATGGCCCAAAAGTGGATAATACAGAGGTTTGAACCGTGAAAGTTCAAAACAACACTTCTGTTTCTCTAGCCTACACCTGACTATTTTCAACAGATATATTTTTGTGTCACAACAGTCAGGAGACACTACTGTTTTTCTTAACTCAAAATATACCAAAACCTGAATAATAGAGATTTTTTACCATGGGATGGCAAAACCACAGTTATTGCTTACTGGGGTATACGAAACTTTTTAAAATATATAGACTTGCGGCTGAACAGTGAGCGACACACTCAAACTGTTTTTTTTTAGATACAAATGGCCCAAAAGTGGATAATACAGAGGTTTGAACCATGGAAGTGCAAAACAACACTACTGTTTCTCTAGCCTACATCAGACTATTTTCAACAGATATATTTTTGTGTCACAACAGTCTGGAGACACTACTGTTTTTCTTTACGGAAAATATACCAACACCTGAATAATAGAGATTTTTTACCGTGGGATGGCAAAACCACAGTTATTGTTTACTAGGGTATACCAGACTTTTTTAAATATATAGATTTGCGGCTGAATAGTTAGCGACACACTCAAACTGTTTTTTTTTTAGATACCAAAGGCCCAAAACTGGATAGTACACAGATTTGACCCGTGGAACTGCAAAACCACACTGGGATTTGTCGAGCCTACACCAGACTATTTTCAACAGATATATTTTTGTGTCACAACAGTCAGGAGACACTACTGATTTTCTTTACGGAAAATATACCAAAACCTGAATAATAGAGATTTTTTACCATGGGATGGCAAAACCACAGTTATTGTTTACTGGGGAATACCAGACTTTTTTAAATATATAGATTTGTGGCTGAACAGTGAGCGACACACTCAAACTGTTTTTTTTTAGATACCAAATGGCCAAAAAGTGGATAATACAGAGGTTTGAACCGTGGAAGTGCAAAACAACACTTCTGTTTCTCTAGCCTACACCTGACTATTTTCAACAGATATATTTTTGTGTCACAACAGTCAGGAGACACTACTGTTTCTCTTTACGGAAAATACACCAAAACCTAAATAATAGAGATTTTTTACCGTGGGATGGCAAAACCACAGTTATTGTTTACTGGGGTATACCAGACTTTTTAAAATATATAGATTTGCGGCTGAACAGTGAGCGACACACTCAAACTGTTTTTTTTTTAGATACCTAAGGCCCAAAACTTGATAGTACAGAGATTTGACCCATGGAACTGCAAAACCACACTGGGATTTGTCGAGCCCACACCAGACTACTTTCAACAGATATATTTTTGTGTCACAACAGTCAGGAGACACTCCTTTTTTTCTTTACGGAAAATATACCAAAACTGAATAATAGAGATTTTTTTACCGTGGGATGGCAAAACCACAGTTATTGTTTACTGGGGTATACCAGACTTTTTTAAATATATAGATTTGCGGCTGAATAGTTAGCGACACACTCAAACTGTTTTTTTTTTAGATACCAAAGGCCCAAAACTGGATAGTACACAGATTTGACCCGTGGAACTGCAAAACCACACTGGGATTTGTCAAGCCTACACCAGACTATTTTCAACAGATATATTTTTGTGTCACAACAGTCAGGAGACACTACTGTTTTTCTTTACGGAAAATATACCAAAACCTGAATAATAGAAATTTTTTACCATGGGATGGCAAAACCACAGCTTTTATTTACTGGGGTATACCAGTCTTTTTAAAATATATAGATTTGCGGCTGAACAGTGAGCGACACACTCAAACTGTTTTTTTTTTAGATACCAAAGGCCCAAAACTGGATAGTACACAGATTTGACCCGTGGAACTGCAAAACCACACTGGGATTTGTCGAGCCTACACCAGACTATTTTCAACAGATATATTTTTGTGTCACAACAGTCAGGAGACACTACTGTTTTTCTTTACGGAAAATATACCAAAACCTGAATAATAGAGATTTTTTACCATGGGATGGCAAAACCACAGCTTTTATTTACTGGGGTATACCAGTCTTTTTAAAATATATAGATTTGCGGCTGAACAGTGAGCGACACACTCAAACTGTTTTTTTTTTAGATACCAAAGGCCCAAAACTGGATAGTACAGAGATTTGACCCGTGGAACTGCAAAACCACACTGGGATTTGTCGAGCCTACACCAGACTATTTTCAACAGATATATTTTTGTGTCACAACAGTCAGGAGACACTACTGTTTTTCTTCACGGAAAATATACCAAAACCTGAATAATAGAGATTTTTTTTACCGTGGGATGGCAAAACCACGGTTATTGTTTACTGGGGTATACCAGACTTTTTTAAATATATAGATTTGCGGCTGAACAGTGAGCGACACACTCAAACTGTTTTTTTTTAGATACAAATGGCCCAAAAGTGGATAATACAGAGGTTTGAACCGTGGAAGTGCAAAACAACACTTCTGTTTCTGTAGTCTACACCTAACTATTTTCAACAGATATATTTTTGGGTCACAACAGTCAGGAGACACTACTGTTTCTCTTTACGGAAAATTTACCAAAACCTGAATAATAGAGATTTTTTACCGTGGGATGGCAAAACCACATTTATTGTTTACTGGGGTTACCAGACTTATTTAAATATATAGATTTGCGGCTGAACAGTGAGCAACACACTCAAACTGTTTTTTTTTTTAGATACCAGAGGCCCAAAACTGGATAGTACAGAGATTTGACCCGTGGAACTGCAAAACCACACTAGGATTTGTCGAGCCTACACCAGACTATTTTCAACAGATATATTTTTGTGTCACAACAGTCAGGAGACTCTAAAGTTTTTCTTTACGTAAATTATACCAAAACCTGAATAATAGAGATTTTTTTATCGTGGGATAGCAAAACCTCAGTTATTGTTTACTAGGGTATACCAGACTTTTTTAAATATATAGATTTGCGGCTGAACAGTTAGCGACACACTCAAACTGTTTATTTTTTAGATACCAAAGGCCCAAAACTGGATAGTACAGAGATTTGACCCGTGGAACTGCAAAACCACACTGGGATTTGTCGAGCCAACACCAGATTATTTTCAACAGATATATTTTTGTGTCACAACAGTCAGGAGACACTACTGTTTTTCTTTACGGAAAATATACCAAAACCTGAATAACAGAGATTTTTTTACCGTGGGATGGCAAAACCACAGTTATTGTTTACTGGGGTATACCAGACCTTTTTATATATATAGATTTGCGGCTGAACAGTGAGCGACACACTCAAACAGTTTTTTTTTAGATACAAATGGCCCAAAAGTGGATAATACAGAGGTTTGAACCATGGAAGTGCAAAACAACACTACTGTTTCTCTAGCCTACATCAGACTATTTTCAACAGATATATTTTTGTGTCACAACAGTCTGGAGACACTACTGTTTTTCTTTACGGAAAATATACCAACACCTGAATAATAGAGATTTTTTACCGTGGGATGGCAAAACCACAGTTATTGTTTACTAGGGTATACCAGACTTTTTTAAATATATAGATTTGCGGCTGAATAGTTAGCGACACACTCAAACTGTTTTTTTTTTAGATACCAAAGGCCCAAAACTGGATAGTACACAGATTTGACCCGTGGAACTGCAAAACCACACTGGGATTTGTCGAGCCTACACCAGACTATTTTCAACAGATATATTTTTGTGTCACAACAGTCAGGAGACACTACTGTTTTTCTTTACGGAAAATATACCAAAACCTGAATAATAGAGATTTTTTACCATGGGATGGCAAAACCACAGCTTTTATTTACTGGGGTATACCAGTCTTTTTAAAATATATAGATTTGCGGCTGAGCAGTGAGCGACACACTCAAACTGTTTTTTTTTTAGATACCAAAGGCCCAAAACTGGATAGCACAGAGATTTGACCCGTGGAACTGCAAAACCACACTGGGATTTGTCGAGCCTACACCAGACTATTTTCAACAGATATATTTTTGTGTCACAACAGTCAGGAGACACTACTGTTTTTCTTCACGGAAAATATACCAAAACCTGAATAATAGAGATTTTTTTACCGTGGGATGGCAAAACCACGGTTATTGTTTACTGGGGTATATCAGACTTTTTTAAATATATAGATTTGCGGCTGAACAGTGAGCGACACACTCAAACTGTTTTTTTTTAGATACAAATGGCCCAAAAGTGGATAATACAGAGGTTTGAACCGTGGAAGTGCAAAGCAACACTTCTGTTTCTCTAGCCTACACCTGACTATTTTCAACAGATATATTTTTGTGTCACAACAGTCAGGAGACACTACTGTTTCTCTTTACGGAAAATTTACCAAAACCTGAATAATAGAGATTTTTTTACCGTGGGATGTTAAAACCACAGTTATTGTTTACTGGGGTATACCAGACCTTTTTAAATATATAGATTTGCGGCTGAACAGTGAGCGACAAACTCAAACTGTTTTTTTTAGATACCAAATGGCCCAAAAGTGGATAATACAGAGGTTTGAACCTTGAAAGTTCAAAACAACACTTCTGTTTCTCTAGCCTACACCTGACTATTTTCAACAGATATATTTTTGTGTCACAACAGTCAGGAGACACTACTGTTTTTCTTAACTCAAAATATACCAAAACCTGAATAATAGAGATTTTTTACCATGGGATGGCAAAACCACAGTTATTGTTTACTGGGGTATACGAAACTTTTTAAAATATATAGACTTGCGGCTGAACAGTGAGCGACACACTCAAACTGTTTTTTTTTAGGTAACAAAGCCCCAAAACTGGATAGTACAGAGATTTGACCTGTGGAACTGCAAAACCACACTGGGATTTGTCGAGCCTACACCTGACTATTTTCAACAGATATATTTTTGTGTCACAACAGACAGGAGACACTACTGTTTTTCTTTACGGAAAATATATTAAACACCTGAATAATAGAGATTTTTTACCGTGGGATGGCAAAACGACAGATATTGTTTACTGGGGTATACCAGACCTTTTTAAATATATTGATTTGTGGCTGAACAGTGAGCGACACACTCAAACAGTTTTTTTTTAGATACAAATGGCCCAAAAGTGGATAATACAGAGGTTTGAACCATGGAAGTGCAAAACAACACTTCTGTTTCTCTAGCCTACACCTGACTATTTTCAACAGATATATTTTTGTGTCACAACAGTCTGGAGACACTACTGTTTTTCTTTACGGAAAATATACCAAAACCTGAATAATAGAGATGTTTTACCGTGGGATGGCAAAACCACAGTTATTGTTTACTGGGGAATACCAGACTTTTTTAAATATATAGATTTGTGGCTGAACAGTGAGCGACACACTCAAACTGTTTTTTTTTAGATACCAAATGGCCAAAAAGTGGATAATACAGAGGTTTGAACCGTGGAAGTGCAAAACAACACTTCTGTTTCTCTAGCCTACACCTGACTATTTTTAACAGATATATTTTTGTGTCACAACAGTCAGGAGACACTACTGTTTTTCTTAACTCAAAATATACCAAAACCTGAATAATAGAGATTTTTTACCATGGGATGGCAAAACCACAGTTATTGTTTACTGGGGTATACGAGACTTTTTAAAATATATAGATTTGCGGCTGAACAGTGAGCGACACACTCAAACTTTTTTTTTAAGATACAAAGGCCCAAAACTGGATAGTACAGAGATTTGACGCGTGGAACTGCAAAACCACACTGGGATTTGTCGAGCCTACACCAGACTATTTTCAACAGATATATTTTTGTGTCAAAACAAACAGGAGACACTACTGTTTTTCTTTACGTAAAATATACCAAAACCTGAATAATAGAGATTTTTTACCGTGGGATGGCAAAACCACAATTATTGTTTACTGGGGTATGCCACCCTTTTTTAAATATATAGATTTGCGGCTGAACAGTGAGCGACACACTCAAACTGTTTTTTTTTTAGATACCAAAGGCCCAAAACTGGATAGTACACAGATTTGACCCGTGGAACTGCAAAACCACACTGGGATTTGTCAAGCCTACACCAGACTATTTTCAAAAGATATATTTTTGTGTCACAACAGTCTGGAGACACTACTGTTTTTCTTTACGGAAAATATACCAAAACCTGAATAATAGAGATTTTTTACCATGGGATGGCAAAACCACAGCTTTTATTTACTGGGGTATACCAGTCTTTTTAAAATATATAGATTTGCGGCTGAACAGTGAGCGACACACTCAAACTGTTTTTTTTAGATACCAAATGGCCCAAAAGTGGATAATACAGAGGTTTGAACCATGGAAGTGCAAAACAACACTACTGTTTCTCTAGCCTACACCTGACTATTTTCAACAGATATATTTTTGTGTCACAACAGTCAGGAGACACTACTGTTTTTCTTAACTCAAAATATACCAAAACCTGAATAATAGAGATTTTTTACCATGGGATGGCAAAACCACAGTTATTGTTTACTGGGGTATACGAGACTTTTTAAAAAATATAGATTTGTGGCTGAACAGTGAGCGACACACTCAAACTGTTTTTTTTAGTAACAAAGCTCCAAAACTGGATAGTACAGAGATTTGACCTGTGGAACTGCAAAACCACACTGGGATTTGTCGAGCCTACACCAGACTTTTTTCAACAGATATATTTTTGTGTCACAACAGACAGGAGACACTACTGTTTTTCTTTACGGAAAATATACCAACACCTGAATAATAGAGATTTTTTACAGTGGGATGGCAAAACCACAGTTATTGTTTACTAGGGTATACCAGACTTTTTTAAATATATAGATTTGCGGCTGAATAGTTAGCGACACACTCAAACTGGTTTTTTTTTAGATACCAAAGGCCCAAAACTGGATAGTACACAGATTTGACCCGTGGAACTGCAAAACCACACTGGGATTTGTCAAGCCTACACCAGACTATTTTCAACAGATATATTTTTGTGTCACAACAGTCAGGAGACACTACTGTTTTTCTTTACGGAAAATATACCAAAACCTGAATAATAGAGATTTTTTACCATGGGATGGCAAAACCACAGCTTTTATTTACTGGGGTATACCAGTCTTTTTAAAATATATAGATTTGCGGCTGAACAGTGAGCGACACACTCAAACTGTTTTTTTTTTAGATACCAAAGGCCCAAAACTGGATAGTACAGAGATTTGACCCGTGGAACTGCAAAACCACACTGGGATTTGTCGAGCCTACACCAGACTATTTTCAACAGATTTATTTTTGTGTCACAACAGTCAGGAGACACTACTGTTTTTCTTCACGGAAAATATACCAAAACCTGAATAATAGAGATTTTTTACCGTGGGATGGCAAAACCACGGTTATTGTTTACTGGGGTATACCAGACTTTTTTAAATATATAGATTTGCGGCTGAACAGTGAGCGACACGCTCAAACTGTTTTTTTTTAGATACAAATGGCCCAAAAGTGGATAATACAGAGGTTTGAACCGTGGAAGTGCAAAGCAACACTTCTGTTTCTCTAGCCTACACCTGACTATTTTCAACAGATATATTTTTGTGTCACAACAGTCAGGAGATACTACTGTTTCTCTTTACGGAAAATTTACCAAAACCTGAATAATAGAGATTTTTTACCATGGGATGGCAAAACCACAGTTATTGTTTACTGGGGTTACCAGACTTATTTAAATATATAGATTTGCGGCTGAACAGTGAGCGTCACACTTAAACTGTTTTTTTTTAGATACAAATGGCCCAAAAGTGGATAGTACAGAGGTTTGAACCGTGGAAGTGCAAAACAACACTTCTGTTTCTCTAGCCTACACCTGACTATTTTCAACAGATATATTTTTGTGTCACAACAGTCAGGCGACACTACTGTTTTTCTTTACGGAAAATATACCAAAACCTGAATAATAGAGATTTTTTTTACCGTGGGATGGCAAAACCACAGTTATTGTTTACTGGGGAATACCAGACTTTTTTAAATATATAGATTTGCGGCTGAACAGTGGGCGACACACTCAAACTGTTTTTTTTTTAGATACCAAAGGCCCAAAACTGGATAGTACAGAGATTTGACCCGTGGAACTGCAAAACCACACTGGGATTTGTCAAGCCTACACCAGACTATTTTCAACAGATATATTTTTGTGTCACAACAGTCAGGAGACACTACTGTTTTTCTTTACGGAAAATATACCAAAACCTGAATAATAGAGATTTTTTTACCGTGGGATGGCAAAACCACAGTTATTGTTTACTGGGGTATACCAGACCTTTTTAAATATATAGATTTGCGGCTGAACAGTGAGCGACACACTCAAACTGTTTTTTTTTAGATACAAATGGCCCAAAAGCGGATAATACAGAGTTTTGAACCATGGAAGTGCAAAACAACACTACTGTTTCTCTAGCCTACACCTGACTATTTTCAACAGATATATTTTTGTGTCACAACAGTCTGGAGACACTACTGTTTTTCTTTACGGAAAATATACCAAAACCTGAATAATAGAGATTTTTTTACCATGGGATGGCAAAACCACAGTTATTGTTTACTGGGGAATACCAGACTTTTTTAAATATATAGATTTGCGGCTGAACAGTGAGCGACACCCTCAAACTGTTTTTTTTAGATACCAAATGGCCCAAAAGTGGATAATACAGAGGTTTGAACCGTGAAAGTTCAAAACAACACTTCTGTTTCTCTAGCCTACACCTGACTATTTTCAACAGATATATTTTTGTGTCACAACAGTCAGGAGACACTACTGTTTTTCTTAACTCAAAATATACCAAAACCTGAATAATAGAGATTTTTTACCATGGGATGGCAAAACCACAGTTATTGCTTACTGGGGTATACGAAACTTTTTAAAATATATAGACTTGCGGCTGAACAGTGAGCGACACACTCAAACTGTTTTTTTTTAGGTAACAAAGCCCCAAAACTGGATAGTACAGAGATTTGACCTGTGGAACTGCAAAACCACACTGGGATTTGTCGAGCCTACACCTGACTATTTTCAACAGATATATTTTTGTGTCACAACAGACAGGAGACACTACTGTTTTTCTTTACGGAAAATATACCAACACCTGAATAATAGAGATTTTTTACCGTGGGATGGCAAAACGACAGATATTGTTTACTGGGGTATACCAGACCTTTTTAAATATATTGATTTGTGGCTGAACAGTGAGCGACACACTCAAACAGTTTTTTTTTAGATACAAATGGCCCAAAAGTGGATAATACAGAGGTTTGAACCATGGAAGTGCAAAACAACACTTCTGTTTCTCTAGCCTACACCTGACTATTTTCAACAGATATATTTTTGTGTCACAACAGTATGGAGACACTACTGTTTTTCTTTACGGAAAATATACCAAAACCTGAATAATAGAGATGTTTTACCGTGGGATGGCAAAACCACAGTTATTGTTTACTGGGGAATACCAGACTTTTTTAAATATATAGATTTGTGGCTGAACAGTGAGCGACACACTCAAACTGTTTTTTTTTAGATACCAAATGGCCAAAAAGTGGATAATACAGAGGTTTGAACCGTGGAAGTGCAAAACAACACTTCTGTTTCTCTAGCCTACACCTGACTATTTTTAACAGATATATTTTTGTGTCACAACAGTCAGGAGACACTACTGTTTTTGTTAACTCAAAATATACCAAAACCTGAATAATAGAGATTTTTTACCATGGGATGGCAAAACCACAGTTATTGTTTACTGGGGTATACGAGACTTTTTAAAATATATAGATTTGCGTCTGAACAGTGAGCGACACACTCAAACTTTTTTTTTAAGATACGAAGGCCCAAAACTGGATAGTACAGAGATTTGACCCGTGGAACTGCAAAACCACACTGGGATTTGTCGAGCCTACACCAGACTATTTTCAACAGATATATTTTTGTGTCAAAACAAACAGGAGACACTACTGTTTTTCTTTACGTAAAATATACCAAAACCTGAATAATAGAGATTTTTTACCGTGGGATGGCAAAACCACAGTTATTGTTTACTGGGGTATGCCAGCCTTTTTTAAATATATAGATTTGCGGCTGAACAGTGAGCGACACACTCAAACTGTTTTTTTTTTAGATACCAAAGGCCCAAAACTGGATAGTACAGAGATTTGACCTGTGGAACTGCAAAACCACACTGGGATTTATCGAGCCTACACCAGACTATTTTCAACAGATATATTTTTGTGTCACAACAGTCAGGAGACACTACTGTTTTTCTTTACGGAAAAAATACCAAAACCTGAATAATAGAGATTTTTTACCGTGGGATGGCAAAACCACAGCTTTTGTTTACTGGGGTATTCCAGACTTTTTAAAATATATAGATTTGTGGCAGAACAGTGAGCGATACACTCAAACAGTTTTTTTTTTAGATACCAAAGGCCCAAAACTGGATAGTACAGAGATTTGACCCATGGAACTGCAAAACCACACTGGGATTTGTCGAGCCTACACCAGACTGTTTTCAACAGATATATTTTTGTGTCACAACAGTCAGGAGACACTCCTTTTTTTCTTTACGGAAAATATACCAAAACCTGAATAATAGAGATTTTTTACCGTGGGATGGCAAAACCACGGTTATTGTTTACTGGGGTATACCAGACTTTTTTAAATATATAGATTTGCGGCTGAACAGTGAGCGACACACTTAAACTGTTTTTTTTTAGATACAAATGGCCCAAAAGTGAATAGTACAGAGGTTTGAACCGTGGAAGTGCAAAACAACACTTCTGTTTCTCTAGCCTACACCTGACTATTTTCAACAGATATATTTTTGTGTCACAACAGTCAGGAGACACTACTGTTTCTCTTTACGGAAAATACACCAAAACCTAAATAATAGAGATTTTTTACCGTGGGATGGCAAAACCACAGTTATTGTTTACTGGGGTATACCAGACTTTTTAAAATATATAGATTTGCGGCTGAACAGTGAGCGACACACTCAAACTGTTTTTTTTTTAGATACCTAAGGCCCAAAACTGGATAGTACAGAGATTTGACCCATGGAACTGCAAAACCACACTGGGATTTGTCGAGCCCACACCAGACTATTTTCAACAGATATATTTTTGTGTCACAACAGTCAGGAGACACTCCTTTTTTTCTTTACGGAAAACATACCAAAACCTGAATAATAGAGATTTTTTTACCGTGGGATGGCAAAACCACAGTTATTGTTTACTGGGGTATACCAGACCTTTCTAAATATATAGATTTGCGGCTGAACAGTGAGCGATACACTCAAACTGTTTTTTTTTTAGATACAAATGGCCCAAAAGTGGATAATACAGAGTTTTGAACAATGGAAGTGCAAAACAACACTACTGTTTCTCTAGCCTACACCTGACTATTTTCAACAGATATATTTTTGCGTCACAACAGTCTGGAGACACTACTGTTTTTCTTTACGGAAAATATACCAAAACCTGAATAATAGAGATTTTTTACCATGGGATGGCAAAACCACAGTTATTGTTTACTCGGGTATACCAGACTTTTTTAAATATATAGATTTGCGGCTGAACTGTTAGCGACAAACTCAAACTGTTTTTTTTTTTAGATACCAAAGGCCCAAAACTGGATAGTACAGAGATTTGACACGTGGAACTGCAAAACCACACTGGGATTTCTCGAGCCTACACCATACTACTTTCAACAGATATATTTTTGTGTCACAACAGTCAGGAGACACTACTGTTTTTCTTTACGGAAAATATACCAAAACCTGAATAATAGAGATTTTTTTACCGTGGGATGGCAAAACCACAGTTATTGTTTACTGGGGTATACCAGACCTTTTTAAATATATAGATTTGCGGCTGAACAGTGAGCGACACACTCAAACAGTTTTTTTTTAGATACAAATGTCCCAAAAGCGGATAATACAGAGTTTTGAACCATGGAAGTGCAAAATAACACTACTGTTTCTCTAGCCTACACCTGACTATTTTCAACAGATATATTTTTGTGTCACAACAGTCTGGAGACACTACTGTTTTTCTTTACGGAAAATATACCAAAACCTGAATAATAGAGATTTTTTTACCATGGGATGGCAAAACCACAGTTATTGTTTACTGGGGAATGCCAGACTTTTTTAAATATATAGATTTGCAGCTGAACAGTGAGCGACACACTCAAACTGTTTTTTTTAGATACCAAATGGCCCAAAAGTGGATAATACAGAGGTTTGAACCGTGAAAGTGCTAAACAACACTTCTGTTTCTCTAGCCTACACCTGACTATTTTCAACAGATATATTTTTGTGTCACAACAGTCAGGAGACACTACTGTTTTTCTTAACTCAAAATATACCAAAACCTGAATAATAGAGATTTTTTACCATGGGATGGCAAAACCACAGTTATTGTTTACTGGGGTATGCGAAACTTTTTAAAATATATAGATTTGCGGCTGAACAGTGAGCGACACACTCAAACATTTTTTTTTTTAGGTAACAAAGCCCCAAAACTGGATAGTACAGAGATTTGACCTGTGGAACTGCAAAACCACACTGGGATTTGTCGAGCCTACACCTGTCTATTTTCAACAGATATATTTTTGTGTCACAACAGACAGGAGACACTACTGTTTTTCTTTACGGAAAATATACCAACACCTGAATAATAGAGATTTTTTACCGTGGGATGGCAAAACGACAGATATTGTTTACTGGGGTATACCAGACCTTTTTAAATATATAGATTTGTGGCTGAACAGTGAGCGACACACTCAAACAGTTTTTTTTTAGATACAAATGGCCCAAAAGTAGATAATACAGAGGTTTGAACCGTGGAAGTGCAAAACAACACTTCTATTTCTCTAGCCTACACCTGACTATTTTCAACAGATATATTTTTGTGTCACAACAGTCAGGAGACACTACTGTTTTTCTTTACGGAAAATATACCAAAACCTGAATAATAGAGATTTTTTACCATGGGATGGCGAAACCACAGTAATTGTTTACTGGGGTATACCAGACTTTTTTAAATATATAGATTTGCAGCTGAACAGTGAGCGACACACTCAAACTTTTTTTTTTTTTAGATACCAAAGGCCCAAAACTGGATAGTACAGAGATTTGACCCATGGAACTGCAAAACCACACTGGGATTTGTCGAGCCCACACCAGACTACTTTCAACAGATATATTTTTGTGTCACAACAGTCAGGAGACACTCCTTTTTTTCTTTACGGAAAACATACCAAAACCTGAATAATAGAGATTTTTTTACCGTGGGATGGCAAAACCACAGTTATTGTTTACTGGGGTATACCAGACCTTTCTAAATATATAGATTTGCGGCTGAACAGTGAGCGATACACTCAAACTGTTTTTTTTTAGATACAAATGGCCCAAAAGTGGATAATACAGAGTTTTGAACAATGGAAGTGCAAAACAACACTACTGTTTCTCTAGCCTACACCTGACTATTTTCAACAGATATATTTTTGCGTCACAACAGTCTGGAGACACTACTGTTTTTCTTTACGGAAAATATACCAAAACCTGAATAATAGAGATTTTTTACCGTGGGATGGCAAAACCACAGTTATTGTTTACTGGGGAATACCAGACTTTTTTAAATATATAGATTTGCGGCTGAACAGTGAGCGACACACTCAAACTGTTATCTTTTTAGATACCAAAGGCCCAAAACTGGATAGTACAGAGATTTGACCCGTGGAACTGCAAAACCAAACTGGGATTTGTCGAGCCTACGCCAGACTATTTTCAACAGATATATTTTTGTGTCACAACAGTCAGGAGACACTACTGTTTTTCTTTACGGAAAATATACCAGAACCAGAATAATAGAGATTTTTTACCGTGGCATGGCAATACCACAGCTTTTGTTTACTGGGGTATACCAGACTTTTTAAAATATATAGATTTGCGGCTGAACAGTGAGCGACACACTCAAACTGTTTTTTTTTTTAGACACCAAAGGCCCAAAACTGGATAGTACAGAGATTTGACCCGTGGAACTGTAAAACCACATTGGGATTTGTCAAGCCTACACCTGACTATTTTCAACAGATATATTTTTGTGTCACAACAGACAGGAGACACTACTGTTTTTCTTTACGGAAAATATACCAACACCTGAATAATAGAGATTTTTTACCGTGGGATGGCAAAACGACAGATATTGTTTACTGGGGTATACCAGACCTTTTTAAATATATAGATTTGTGGCTGAACAGTGAGCGACACACTCAAACATTTTTTTTTTAGATACAAATGGCCCAAAAGTGGATAATACAGAGGTTTGAACCATGGAAGTGCAAAACAACACTTCTGTTTCTCTAGCCTACACCAGACTATTTTCAACAGATATATTTTTGTGTCACAACAGTCAGGAGACACTACTGTTTTTCTTTACGGAAAATATACCAAAACCTGAATAATAGAGATTTTTTACCATGGGATGGCAAAACCACAGTTATTGTTTACTCGGGTATACCAGACTTTTTTAAATATATAGATTTGCGGCTGAACAGTTAGCGACACACTCAAACTGTTTTTTTTTTAGATACCAAAGGCCCAAAACTGGATAGTACAGAGATTTGACCCGTGGAACTGCAAAACCACACTGGGATTTGTCGAGCCTACACCAAACGATTTTCAACAGATATATTTTTGTGTCACAACATTCAGGAGACTCTAATGTTTTTCTTTACGGAAAATATACCAAAACCAGAATGATAGAGATTTTTTACCGTGATATGGCAAAACCACAGTTATTGTTTACTGGGGTATACCACACTTTTTTAAATATATAGATTTGCAGCTGAACAGTGAGCGACACACTCAAACTTTTTTTTTTTTAGATACCAAAGGCCCAAAACTGGATAGTACAGAGATTTGACCCGTGGAACTGCAAAACCACACTGGGATTTGTCGAGCCTACACCAGACTATTTTCAACAGATATATTTTTGTGTCACAACAGTCAGGAGACACTACAGTTTTTCTTTACGGAAAATATACCAAAACCTGATTAATAGAGATTTTTTTACCGTGGGATGGCAAAACCACAGTTATTGTTTACTGGAGTATACCAGACCTTTTTAAATATATAGATTTGCGGCTGAACAGTGAGCGACACACTCAAACTGTTTTTTTTTAGATACCAAATGGCCCAAAAGTGGATAATACAGAGGTTTGAACCGTGGAAGTGCAAAACAACACTTCTGTTTCTCTAGCCTACACCTGACTATTTTCAACAGATATATTTTTGTGTCACAACAGTCAGGAGACACTACTGTTTTTCTTTACGGAAAATATACTAAAACCTGAATAATAGAGATTTTTTACCATGGGATGGCAAAACCACAGTTATTGTTTACTCGGGTATACCAGACTTTTTTAAATATATAGATTTGCGGCTGAACAGTTAGCGACACACTCAAACTGTTTTTTTTTAGATACCAAAGGCCCAAAACTGGATAGTACAGAGATTTGACCCGTGGAACTGCAAAACTACACTGGGATTTGTCGAGCCTACACCAATCTATTTTCAACAGATATATTTTTGTGTCACAACATTCAGGAGACTCTAATGTTTTTCTTTACGGAAAATATACCAAAACCAGAATGATAGAGATTTTTTACCGTGGGATGGCAAAACCACAGTTACTGTTTACTGGGGTATACCAGACTTTTTAAAATATATAGATTTGCAGCTGAACAGTGAGCGACACACTCAAACTTTTTTTTTTTTAGATACCAAAGGCCCAAAACCCAAAACTGGATAGTACAGAGATTTGACCCGTGGAACTGCAAAACCACACTGGGATTTGTCGAGCCTACACCAGACTATTTTCAACAGATATATATTTGTGTCACAACAGTCAGGAGACACTACAGTTTTTCTTTACGGAAAATATACCAAAACCTGAGTAATAGAGATTTTTTTACCGTGGGATGGCAAAACCACAGTTATTGTTTACTGGAGTATACCAGACCATTTTAAATATATAGATTTGCGGCTGAACAGTGAGCGACACACTCAAACTGTTTTTTTTAAATAACAAAGGCCCAAAACTGGATAGTATAGAGATTTGACCCGTGGAACTGCAAAACCACACTGGAATTTGTCGAGCCTACACCAGACTATTTTCAACAGATATATTTTTGTGTCACAACAAACAGGAGACACTACTGTTTTTCTTTACGTAAAATATTCCAAAACCTGAATAATAGAGATTTTTTACCGTGGGATGGCAAAACCACAGTTATTGTTTACTGGGGTATGGCAGTCTTTTTTAAATATATAGATTTGGGGCTGAACAGTGAGCGACACACTCAAACTGTTTTTTTTTTAGATACCAAAGGCCCAAAACTGGATAGTACAGAGATTTGACCCGTGGAACTGCAAAACCACACTGGGATTTGTCGAGCCTACACCAGACTATTTTCAACAGATATATTTTTGTGTCACAACAGTCAGGAGACAATACTGTTTTTCTTTACGGAAAATATACCAAATTCTGAATAATAGAGATTTTTTACCGTGGGATGGCAAAACCACAGTTATTGTTTACTGGGGTATACCAGACCTTTTTAAATATATAGATTTGCGGCTGAACAGTGAGCGACACACTAAAACTGTTTTTTTTAGATAGCAAATGGCCCAAAAGTGGATAATACAGAGGTTTGAACCGTGAAAGTGCAAAACAACACTTCTGTTTCTCTAGCCTACACCTGACTATTTTCAACAGATATATTTTTGTGTCACAACAGACAGGAGACACTACTGTTTTACTTTACGTAAAATATACCAACACCTGAATAATAGAGATTTTTTACCGTGGGATGGCAAAACCACAGTTATTGTTTACTGGGGTATACCAGACTTTTTTAAATATATAGATTTTCCGGCTGAACAGTAAGCGACACACTCAAACTGTTTTTTTTTTAGATACCAAAGGCCCAAAACTGGATAGTACAGAGATTTGACCCATGGAACTGCAAAACCACACTGGGATTTGTCAAGCCTACACCAGACTATTTTCAACAGATATATTTTTGTGTCACAACAGTCAGGAGACACTACTGTTTTTCTTTACGGAAAATATACCAAAACCTGAATAACGGAGATTTTTTACCATGGGATGGCAAAACCACAGTTATTGTTTACTCGGGTATACCAGACTTTTTTAAATATATAGATTTGCGGCTGAACAGTTAGCGACACACTCAAACTGTTTTTTTTTTAGATACCAAAGGCCCAAAACTGGATAGTACAGAGATTTGACCCGTGGAACTGCAAAACCACACTGAGATTTGTCGAGCCTACACCAAACTATTTTCAACAGATATATTTTTGTGTCACAACATTCAGGAGACTCTAATGTTTTTCTTTACGGAAAATATACCAAAACCTGAATGATTGAGATTTTTTACCGTGGGATGGCAAAACCACAGTTATTGTTTACTGGGGTATACCAGACTTTTTAAAATATATAGATTTGCGGCTGAACAGTAAGCGACACACTCAAACTTTTTTTTTAGATAACAAAAGGCCCAAAACTAGATAGTACAGAGATTTGACCCGTGGAACTGCAAAACCACACTGGGATTTGTCGAGCCTACACCAGACTATTTTCAACAGATATATTTTTGTGTCAAAACAAACAGGAGACACTACTGTTTTTCTTTACGTAAAATATACCAAAACCTGAATAATAGAGATTTTTTACCGTGGGATGGCAAAACCACAGTTATTGTTTACTGGGGTATGCCAGCCTTTTTTAAATATATAGATTTGCTTCTGAACAGTGAGCGACACACTCAAACTGTTTTTTTTTTAGATACCAAAGGCCCAAAACTGGGTAGTACAGAGATTTGACCCGTGGAACTGCAAAACCACACTGGGATTTGTCGAGCCTACACCAGACTATTTTCAACAGATATATTTTTGTGTCACAACAGTCAGGAGATACTACTGTTTTTCTTTACGGAAAATATACCAAAACCTGAATAATAGAGGTTTTTTTACCGTGGGATGGCAAAACCACGGTTATTGTTTACTGGGGTATACCAGCCTTTTTTAAATATATAGATTTGTGGCTGAACAGTGAGCGACACGCTCAAACTGTTTTTTTTTAGATACAAATGGCCCAAAAGTGGATAATACAGAGGTTTGAACCGTGGAAGTGCTAAACAACACTTCTGTTTCTCTAGCCTACACTTGACTATTTTCAACAGATATATTATTTTGTCTCAACAGTCAGGAGACACTACTGTTTTTCTTTACTCAAAATATACCAAAACCTGAATAATAGAGATTTTTAACCATGGGATGGCAAAACCGCAGTTATTGTTTACTGGGGTATACCAGCCTTTTTTAAATATATAGATTTGTGGCTGAACAGTGAGCGACACACTGAAACTGTTTTTTTTTAGATACAAATGGCCCAAAAGTGGATAATACAGAGGTTTGAACCATGGAAGTGCAAAACAACACTTCTGTTTCTCTAGCCTACACCTGACTATTTTCAACAGATATATTTTTGTGTCACAACAGTCTGGAGACACTACTGTTTTTCTTTACTCAAAATATACCAAAACCTGAATAATAGAGATTTTAACCATGGGATGGCAAAACCGCAGTTATTGTTTACTGGGGTATACCAGACTTTTTTAAATATATAGATTTGCGGCTGAACAGTGAGCGACACACTCAAACTGTTTTTTTTTTAGATACCAAAGGCCCAAAACTGGACAGTACAGAGATTTGACCCGTGGAACTGCAAAACCAAACTGGGATTTGTCGAGCCTACGCCAGACTATTTTCAACAGATAGATTTTTGTGTCACAACAGTCAGGAGACACTACTGTTTTTCTTTACGGAAAATATACCAAAACCAGAATAATAGAGATTTTTTACCGTGGCATGCTAATACCACAGCTTTTGTTTACTGGGGTATACCAGACTTTTTAAAATATATAGATTTGCGGCTGAACAGTGAGCGACACACTCAAACTGTTTTTTTTTTTAGATACCAAAGGCCCAAAACTGGATACTACAGAGATTTGACCCGTGGAACTGCAAAACTACATTGGGATTTGTCAAGCCTACACAAGACTATTTTCAACAGATATATTTTTGTGTCACAACAGTCAGGAGACACTACTGTTTTTCTTTACGGAAAATATACCAAAACCTGAATAATAGAGATTTTTTACCATGGGATGGCAAAACCACAGTTATTGTTTACTCGGGTATACCAGACTTTTTTAAATATATAGATTTGCGGCTGAACAGTTAGCGACACACTCAAACTGTTTTTTTTTTAGATACCAAAGGCCCAAAACTGGATAGTACAGAGATTTGACCCGTGGAACTGCAAAACTACATTGGGATTTGTCAAGCCTACACAAGACTATTTTCAACAGATATATTTTTGTGTCACAACAGTCTGGAGATACTACTGTTTTTCTTTACGGAAAATATACCAAAACCTGAATAATAGAGATATTTTACCATGGGATGGCAAAACCACAGTTATTGTTTACTGGGGAATACCAGACTTTTTTAAATATATAGATTTGCGGCTGAACAGTGAGCGACACACTCAAACTGTATTTTTTTAGATACCAAATGGCCAAAAAGTGGATAATACAGAGGATTGAACCGTGGAAGTGCAAAACAACACTTCTGTTTCTCTTGCCTACACCTGACTATTTTCAACAGATATATTTTTGTGTCACAACAGTCAGGAGACACTTCTGTTTTTCTTAACTCAAAATATACCAAAACCTGAATAATAGAGATTTTTTACCATGGGATGGCAAAACCACAGTTATTGTTTGCTGGGGTATACGAGACTTTTTAAAATATATAGATTTACGGATGAACAGTGAGCGTCACACTCAAACTTTTTTTTTTAGATAACAAAGGCCTAAAACTGGATAGTACAGAGATTTGACCCGTGGAACTGCAAAACCACACTGGGATTTGTCGAGCCTACACCAGACTATTTTCAACAGATATATTTTTGTGTCAAAACAAACAGGAGACACTACTGTTTTTCTTTACGTAAAATATACCAAAACCTGAATAATAGAGATTTTTTAACCTTGGGATGGCAAAACCACAGTTATTGTTTACTGGGGTATGCCAGCCTTTTTTAAATATATAGATTTGCTGCTGAACAGTGAGCGACACACTCAAACTGTTTTTTTTTTAGATACCAAAGGCCCAAAACTGGATAGTACAGAGATTCGACCGGTGGAACTGCAAAACCACACTGGGATTTGTCGAGCCTACACCAGACTATTTTCAACAGATATATTTTTGTGTCACAACAGTCAGGAGACACTACTGTTTTTCTTTACGGAAAATATACCAAAACCTGAATAATAGAGATTTTTTACCGTGGGATGGCAAAACCACGGTTATTGTTTACTGGGGTATACCAGCCTTTTTTAAATATATAGATTTGTGGCTGAACAGTGAGCGACACGCTCAAAATGTTTTTTTTTAGATACAAATGGCCCAAAAGTGGATAATACAGAGGTTTAAACCGTGGAAGTGCTAAACAACACTTCTGTTTCTCTAGCCTACACCTGACTATTTTCAACAGATATATTTTTGTGTCACAACAGTCAGGAGACACTACTGTTTTTCTTTACTCAAAATATATCAAAACCTGAATAATAGAGATTTTAACCATGGGATGGCAAAACCGCAGTTATTGTTTACTGGGGTATACCAGACTTTTTTAAATATATAGATTTGCGGCTGAACAGTGAGCGACACACTCAAACTGTTTTTTTTTTAGATACCAAAGGCCCAAAACTGGATAGTACAGAGATTTGACCCGTGGAACTGCAAAACCAAACTGGTATTTGTCGAGCCTACGCCAGACTATTTTCAACAGATATATTTTTGTGTCACAACAGTCAGGAGACACTACTGTTTTTCTTTACGGAAAATATTCCAAAACCAGAATAATAGAGATTTTTTACCGTGGTATGGCAATACCACAGTTATTGTTTACTGGGGTATACCAGACTTTTTAAAATATATAGATTTGCGGCTGATCAGTGAGTGACACACTCAAACAGTTTTTTTTTTTAGATACCAAAGTCCCAAAACTGGAAAGTACAGAGATTTGAACCGTGGAACTGCAAAACCACATTGGGATTTGTCAAGCCTACACAAGACTATTTTCAACAGATATATTTTTGTGTCACAACAGTCAGGAGACACTACTGTTTTTCTTCACGGAAAATATACCAAAAACTGAATAATAGAGATTTTTTACCGTGGGTTGGCAAAACCACAGTTATTGTTTACTGGGGTATACCAGACTTTTTTAAAAATATAGATTTGCGGCTAAACAGTGAGCGACACACTCAAACTGTTTTTTTTTTAGATACAAATGGCCCAAAAGTAGATAATACAGAGGTTTGAACCGTGGAAGTGCAAAACAACACTTCTATTTCCCTAGCCTACACCTGACTATTTTCAACAGATATATTTTTGTGTCACAACTGTCAGGAGACACTACTGTTTTTCTTTACGGAAAATATACCAAAACCTGAATAATAGAGATTTTTAACCATGGGATGGCAAAACCACAGTTATTGTTTACTGGGGTATACCAGACTTTTTTAAATATATAGATTTGCTGCTGAACAGTGAGCGACACACTCAAACTGATTTTTTTTTAGATTCCAAAGGCCCAAAACTGGATAGTACAGAGATTTCACCTGTGGAACTGCAAAACCACACTGGGATTTGTCGAGCCTACACCAGACTATTTTCAACAGATATATTTTTGTGTCACAACAGTCAGGAGACACTACTGTTTTTCTTTACGGAAAATATACCAAAACCTGAATAATAGAGATTTTTTACCGTGGGATGGCAAAACCACGGTTATTGTTTACTGGGGTATACCAGCCTTTTTTAAATATATAGATTTGTGGCTGAACAGTGAGCGACACGCTCAAACTGTTTTTTTTTAGATACAAATGGCCCAAAAGTGGATAATACAGAGGTTTGAACCGTGGAAGTGCTAAACAACACTTCTGTTTCTCTAGCCTACACCTGACTATTTTCAACAGATATATTTTTGTGTCACAAAAGTCAGGAGACACTACTGTTTTTCTTTACTCAAAATATACCAAAACCTGAATAATAGAGATTTTTAACCATGGGATGGCAAAACCGCAATTATTGTTTACTGGGGTATACCACTCTTTTTTAAATATATAGATTTGTGGCTGAACAGTGAGCGACACACTCAAACTGTTTTTTTTTAGATACAAATGGCCCAAAAGTGGATAATACAGAGGTTTGAACCGTGGAAGTGCAAAACAACACTTCTGTTTCTCTAGCCTACACCTGACTATTTTCAACAGATATATTTTTGTGTCACAACAGTCAGGAGACACTAATGTTTTTCTTTACTCAAAATATATCAAAACCTGAATAATAGAGATTTTAACCATGGGATGGCAAAACCGCAGTTATTGTTTACTGGGGTATACCAGACTTTTTTAAATATATAGATTTGCGGCTGAACAGTGAGCGACACACTCAAACTGTTTTTTTTTTAGATACCAAAGGCCCAAAACTGGATAGTACAGAGATTTGACCCGTGGAACTGCAAAACCAAACTGGTATTTGTCGAGCCTACGCCAGACTATTTTCAACAGATATATTTTTGTGTCACAACAGTCAGGAGACACTACTGTTTTTCTTTACGGAAAATATTCCAAAACCAGAATAATAGAGATTTTTTACCGTGGCATGGCAATACCACAGTTATTGTTTACTGGGGTATACCAGACTTTTTTAAATATATAGATTTGCTGCTGAACAGTGAGCGACACACTCAAACTGTTTTTTTTTTAGATACCAAAGGCCCAAAACTGGATAGTACAGAGATTTGACCCGTGGAACTGCAAAACCACACTGGGATTTGTCGAGCCTACACCAGACTATTTTCAACAGATATATTTTTGTGTCACAACAGTCAGGAGACACTACTGTTTTTCTTTACGGAAAACATACCAAAACCTGAATAATAGAGATTTTTTACCGTGGGATGGCAAAACCACGGTTATTGTTTACTGGGGTATACCAGCCTTTTTTAAATATATAGATTTGTGGCTGAACAGTGAGCGACACGCTCAAACTGTTTTTTTTTTTATTCAAATGGCCCAAAAGTGGATAATACAGAGGTTTGAACCGTGGAAGTGCTAAACAACACTTCTGTTTCTCTAGCCTACACCTGACTATTTTCAACAGATATATTTTTGTGTCACAACAGTCAGGAGACACTACTGTTTTTCTTTACGGAAAATATTCCAAAACCAGAATAATAGAGATTTTTTACCGTGGTATGGCAATACCACAGTTATTGTTTACTGGGGTATACCAGACTTTTTAAAATATATAGATTTGCGGCTGATCAGTGAGCGACACACTCAAACAGTTTTTTTTTTTAGATACCAAAGTCCCAAAACTGGAAAGTACAGAGATTTGAACCGTGGAACTGCAAAACCACATTGGGATTTGTCAAGCCTACACAAGACTATTTTCAACAGATATATTTTTGTGTCACAACAGTCAGGAGACACTACTGTTTTTCTTCACGGAAAATATACCAAAAACTGAATAATAGAGATTTTTTACCGTGGGATGGCAAAACCACAGTTATTGTTTACTGGGGTATACCAGACTTTTTTAAAAATATAGATTTGTGGCTGAACAGTGAGCGACACGCTCAAAATGTTTTTTTTTAGATACAAATGGCCCAAAAGTGGATAATACAGAGGTTTAAACCGTGGAAGTGCTAAACAACACTTCTGTTTCTCTAGCCTACACCTGACTATTTTCAACAGATATATTTTTGTGTCACAACAGTCAGGAGACACTACTGTTTTTCTTTACTCAAAATATATCAAAACCTGAATAATAGAGATTTTAACCATGGGATGGCAAAACCGCAGTTATTGTTTACTGGGGTATACCAGACTTTTTTAAATATATAGATTTGCGGCTGAACAGTGAGCGACACACTCAAACTGTTTTTTTTTTAGATACCAAAGGCCCAAAACTGGATAGTACAGAGATTTGACCCGTGGAACTGCAAAACCAAACTGGTATTTGTCGAGCCTACGCCAGACTATTTTCAACAGATATATTTTTGTGTCACAACAGTCAGGAGACACTACTGTTTTTCTTTACGGAAAATATTCCAAAACCAGAATAATAGAGATTTTTTACCGTGGTATGGCAATACCACAGTTATTGTTTACTGGGGTATACCAGACTTTTTAAAATATATAGATTTGCGGCTGATCAGTGAGCGACACACTCAAACAGTTTTTTTTTTTAGATACCAAAGTCCCAAAACTGGAAAGTACAGAGATTTGAACCGTGGAACTGCAAAACCACATTGGGATTTGTCAAGCCTACACAAGACTATTTTCAACAGATATATTTTTGTGTCACAACAGTCAGGAGACACTACTGTTTTTCTTCACGGAAAATATACCAAAAACTGAATAATAGAGATTTTTTACCGTGGGTTGGCAAAACCACAGTTATTGTTTACTGGGGTATACCAGACTTTTTTAAAAATATAGATTTGCGGCTAAACAGTGAGCGACACACTCAAACTGTTTTTTTTTTAGATACAAATGGCCCAAAAGTAGATAATACAGAGGTTTGAACCGTGGAAGTGCAAAACAACACTTCTATTTCCCTAGCCTACACCTGACTATTTTCAACAGATATATTTTTGTGTCACAACTGTCAGGAGACACTACTGTTTTTCTTTACGGAAAATATACCAAAACCTGAATAATAGAGATTTTTAACCATGGGATGGCAAAACCACAGTTATTGTTTACTGGGGTATACCAGACTTTTTTAAATATATAGATTTGCTGCTGAACAGTGAGCGACACACTCAAACTGATTTTTTTTTAGATTCCAAAGGCCCAAAACTGGATAGTACAGAGATTTCACCTGTGGAACTGCAAAACCACACTGGGATTTGTCGAGCCTACACCAGACGATTTTCAACAGATATATTTTTGTGTCACAACAGTCAGGAGACACTACTGTTTTTCTTTACGGAAAATATACCAAAACCTGAATAATAGAGATTTTTTACCGTGGGATGGCAAAACCACGGTTATTGTTTACTGGGGTATACCAGCCTTTTTTAAATATATAGATTTGTGGCTGAACAGTGAGCGACACGCTCAAACTGTTTTTTTTTAGATACAAATGGCCCAAAAGTGGATAATACAGAGGTTTGAACCGTGGAAGTGCTAAACAACACTTCTGTTTCTCTAGCCTACACCTGACTATTTTCAACAGATATATTTTTGTGTCACAAAAGTCAGGAGACACTACTGTTTTTCTTTACTCAAAATATACCAAAACCTGAATAATAGAGATTTTTAACCATGGGATGGCAAAACCGCAATTATTGTTTACTGGGGTATACCACTCTTTTTTAAATATATAGATTTGTGGCTGAACAGTGAGCGACACACTCAAACTGTTTTTTTTTAGATACAAATGGCCCAAAAGTGGATAATACAGAGGTTTGAACCGTGGAAGTGCAAAACAACACTTCTGTTTCTCTAGCCTACACCTGACTATTTTCAACAGATATATTTTTGTGTCACAACAGTCAGGAGACACTAATGTTTTTCTTTACTCAAAATATATCAAAACCTGAATAATAGAGATTTTAACCATGGGATGGCAAAACCGCAGTTATTGTTTACTGGGGTATACCAGACTTTTTTAAATATATAGATTTGCGGCTGAACAGTGAGCGACACACTCAAACTGTTTTTTTTTTAGATACCAAAGGCCCAAAACTGGATAGTACAGAGATTTGACCCGTGGAACTGCAAAACCAAACTGGTATTTGTCGAGCCTACGCCAGACTATTTTCAACAGATATATTTTTGTGTCACAACAGTCAGGAGACACTACTGTTTTTCTTTACGGAAAATATTCCAAAACCAGAATAATAGAGATTTTTTACCGTGGCATGGCAATACCACAGTTATTGTTTACTGGGGTATACCAGACTTTTTTAAATATATAGATTTGCTGCTGAACAGTGAGCGACACACTCAAACTGTTTTTTTTTTAGATACCAAAGGCCCAAAACTGGATAGTACAGAGATTTGACCCGTGGAACTGCAAAACCACACTGGGATTTGTCGAGCCTACACCAGACTATTTTCAACAGATATATTTTTGTGTCACAACAGTCAGGAGACACTACTGTTTTTCTTTACGGAAAACATACCAAAACCTGAATAATAGAGATTTTTTACCGTGGGATGGCAAAACCACGGTTATTGTTTACTGGGGTATACCAGCCTTTTTTAAATATATAGATTTGTGGCTGAACAGTGAGCGACACGCTCAAACTGTTTTTTTTTTTATTCAAATGGCCCAAAAGTGGATAATACAGAGGTTTGAACCGTGGAAGTGCTAAACAACACTTCTGTTTCTCTAGCCTACACCTGACTATTTTCAACAGATATATTTTTGTGTCACAACAGTCAGGAGACACTACTGTTTTTCTTCACGGAAAATATACCAAAAACTGAATAATAGAGATTTTTTACCGTGGGATGGCAAAACCACAGTTATTGTTTACTGGGGTATACCAGACTTTTTTAAAAATATAGATTTGCGGCTAAACAGTGAGCGACACACTCAAACTGTTTTTTTTTTAGATACAAATGGCCCAAAAGTAGATAATACAGAGGTTTGAACCGTGGAAGTGCAAAACAACACTTCTATTTCCCTAGCCTACACCTGACTATTTTCAACAGATATATTTTTGTGTCACAACTGTCAGGAGACACTACTGTTTTTCTTTACGGAAAATATACCAAAACCTGAATAATAGAGATTTTTAACCATGGGATGGCAAAACCACAGTTATTGTTTACTGGGGTATACCAGACTTTTTTAAATATATAGATTTGCTGCTGAACAGTGAGCGACACACTCAAACTGATTTTTTTTTAGATTCCAAAGGCCCAAAACTGGATAGTACAGAGATTTCACCTGTGGAACTGCAAAACCACACTGGGATTTGTCGAGCCTACACCAGACTATTTTCAACAGATATATTTTTGTGTCACAACAGTCAGGAGACACTACTGTTTTTCTTTACGGAAAATATACCAAAACCTGAATAATAGAGATTTTTTACCGTGGGATGGCAAAACCACGGTTATTGTTTACTGGGGTATACCAGCCTTTTTTAAATATATAGATTTGTGGCTGAACAGTGAGCGACACGCTCAAACTGTTTTTTTTTAGATACAAATGGCCCAAAAGTGGATAATACAGAGGTTTGAACCGTGGAAGTGCTAAACAACACTTCTGTTTCTCTAGCCTACACCTGACTATTTTCAACAGATATATTTTTGTGTCACAAAAGTCAGGAGACACTACTGTTTTTCTTTACTCAAAATATACCAAAACCTGAATAATAGAGATTTTTAACCATGGGATGGCAAAACCGCAGTTATTGTTTACTGGGGTATACCACTCTTTTTTAAATATATAGATTTGTGGCTGAACAGTGAGCGACACACTCAAACTGTTTTTTTTTAGATACAAATGGCCCAAAAGTGGATAATACAGAGGTTTGAACCGTGGAAGTGCAAAACAACACTTCTGTTTCTCTAGCCTACACCTGACTATTTTCAACAGATATATTTTTGTGTCACAACAGTCAGGAGACACTAATGTTTTTCTTTACTCAAAATATATCAAAACCTGAATAATAGAGATTTTAACCATGGGATGGCAAAACCGCAGTTATTGTTTACTGGGGTATACCAGACTTTTTTAAATATATAGATTTGCGGCTGAACAGTGAGCGACACACTCAAACTGTTTTTTTTTTAGATACCAAAGGCCCAAAACTGGATAGTACAGAGATTTGACCCGTGGAACTGCAAAACCAAACTGGTATTTGTCGAGCCTACGCCAGACTATTTTCAACAGATATATTTTTGTGTCACAACAGTCAGGAGACACTACTGTTTTTCTTTACGGAAAATATTCCAAAACCAGAATAATAGAGATTTTTTACCGTGGCATGGCAATACCACAGTTATTGTTTACTGGGGTATACCAGACTTTTTTAAATATATAGATTTGCTGCTGAACAGTGAGCGACACACTCAAACTGTTTTTTTTTTAGATACCAAAGGCCCAAAACTGGATAGTACAGAGATTTGACCCGTGGAACTGCAAAACCACACTGGGATTTGTCGAGCCTACACCAGACTATTTTCAACAGATATATTTTTGTGTCACAACAGTCAGGAGACACTACTGTTTTTCTTTACGGAAAACATACCAAAACCTGAATAATAGAGATTTTTTACCGTGGGATGGCAAAACCACGGTTATTGTTTACTGGGGTATACCAGCCTTTTTTAAATATATAGATTTGTGGCTGAACAGTGAGCGACACGCTCAAACTGTTTTTTTTTTTATTCAAATGGCCCAAAAGTGGATAATACAGAGGTTTGAACCGTGGAAGTGCTAAACAACACTTCTGTTTCTCTAGCCTACACCTGACTATTTTCAACAGATATATTTTTGTGTCACAACAGTCAGGAGACACTACTGTTTTTCTTTACTCAAAATATACCAAAACCTGAATAATAGAGATTTTTAACCATGGGATGGCAAAACCGCAGTTATTGTTTACTGGGGTATACCACTCTTTTTTAAATATATAGATTTGTGGCTGAACAGTGAGCGACACACTCAAACTGTTTTTTTTTAGATACAAATGGCCCAAAAGTGGATAATACAGAGGTTTGAACCGTGGAAGTGCAAAACAACACTTCTGTTTCTCTAGCCTACACCTGACTATTTTCAACAGATATATTTTTGTGTCACAACAGTCAGGAGACACTAATGTTTTTCTTTACTCAAAATATATCAAAACCTGAATAATAGAGATTTTAACCATGGGATGGCAAAACCGCAGTTATTGTTTACTGGGGTATACCAGACTTTTTTAAATATATAGATTTGCGGCTGAACAGTGAGCGACACACTCAAACTGTTTTTTTTTTAGATACCAAAGGCCCAAAACTGGATAGTACAGAGATTTGACCCGTGGAACTGCAAAACCAAACTGGTATTTGTCGAGCCTACGCCAGACTATTTTCAACAGATATATTTTTGTGTCACAACAGTCAGGAGACACTACTGTTTTTCTTTACGGAAAATATTCCAAAACCAGAATAATAGAGATTTTTTACCGTGGCATGGCAATACCACAGTTATTGTTTACTGGGGTATACCAGACTTTTTAAAATATATAGATTTGCGGCTGAACAGTGAGCGACACACTCAAACAGTTTTTTTTTTTAGATACCAAAGTCCCAAAACTGGAAAGTACAGAGATTTGAACCGTGGAACTGCAAAACCACATTGGGATTTGTCAAGCCTACACAAGACTATTTTCAACAGATATATTTTTGTGTCACAACAGTCAGGAGACACTACTGTTTTTCTTCACGGAAAATATACCAAAAACTGAATAATAGAGATTTTTTACCGTGGGATGGCAAAACCACAGTTATTGTTTACTGGGGTATACCAGACTTTTTTAAAAATATAGATTTGCGGCTGAACAGTGAGCGACACACTCAAACTGTTTTTTTTTTAGATACAAATGGCCCAAAAGTAGATAATACAGAGGTTTGAACCGTGAAAGTGCACAACAACACTTCTATTTCCCTAGCCTACACCTGACTATTTTCAACAGATATATTTTTGTGTCACAACTGTCAGGAGACACTACTGTTTTTCTTTACGGAAAATATACCAAAACCTGAATAATAGAGATTTTTTACCATGGGATGGCAAAACCACAGTTATTGTTTACTGGGGTATACCAGACTTTTTTAAATATATAGATTTGCTGCTGAACAGTGAGCGACACACTCAAACTGTTTTTTTTTTAGATACCAAAGGCCCAAAACTGGATAGTACAGAGATTTGACCCGTGGAACTGCAAAACCACACTGGGATTTGTCGAGCCTACACCAGACTATTTTCAACAGATATATTTTTGTGTCACAACAGTCAGGAGACACTACTGTTTTTCTTTACGGAAAACATACCAAAACCTGAATAATAGAGATTTTTTACCGTGGGATGGCAAAACCACGGTTATTGTTTACTGGGGTATACCAGCCTTTTTTAAATATATAGATTTGTGGCTGAACAGTGAGCGACACGCTCAAACTGTTTTTTTTTTTATTCAAATGGCCCAAAAGTGGATAATACAGAGGTTTGAACCGTGGAAGTGCTAAACAACACTTCTGTTTCTCTAGCCTACACCTGACTATTTTCAACAGATATATTTTTGTGTCACAACAGTCAGGAGACACTACTGTTTTTCTTTACTCAAAATATACCAAAACCTGAATAATAGAGATTTTTAACCATGGGATGGCAAAACCGCAGTTATTGTTTACTGGGGTATACCACTCTTTTTTAAATATATAGATTTGTGGCTGAACAGTGAGCGACACACTCAAACTGTTTTTTTTTAGATACAAATGGCCCAAAAGTGGATAATACAGAGGTTTGAACCGTGGAAGTGCAAAACAACACTTCTGTTTCTCTAGCCTACACCTGACTATTTTCAACAGATATATTTTTGTGTCACAACAGTCAGGAGACACTAATGTTTTTCTTTACTCAAAATATATCAAAACCTGAATAATAGAGATTTTAACCATGGGATGGCAAAACCGCAGTTATTGTTTACTGGGGTATACCAGACTTTTTTAAATATATAGATTTGCGGCTGAACAGTGAGCGACACACTCAAACTGTTTTTTTTTTAGATACCAAAGGCCCAAAACTGGATAGTACAGAGATTTGACCCGTGGAACTGCAAAACCAAACTGGTATTTGTCGAGCCTACGCCAGACTATTTTCAACAGATATATTTTTGTGTCACAACAGTCAGGAGACACTACTGTTTTTCTTTACGGAAAATATTCCAAAACCAGAATAATAGAGATTTTTTACCGTGGCATGGCAATACCACAGTTATTGTTTACTGGGGTATACCAGACTTTTTAAAATATATAGATTTGCGGCTGAACAGTGAGCGACACACTCAAACAGTTTTTTTTTTTAGATACCAAAGTCCCAAAACTGGAAAGTACAGAGATTTGAACCGTGGAACTGCAAAACCACATTGGGATTTGTCAAGCCTACACAAGACTATTTTCAACAGATATATTTTTGTGTCACAACAGTCAGGAGACACTACTGTTTTTCTTCACGGAAAATATACCAAAAACTGAATAATAGAGATTTTTTACCGTGGGATGGCAAAACCACAGTTATTGTTTACTGGGGTATACCAGACTTTTTTAAAAATATAGATTTGCGGCTGAACAGTGAGCGACACACTCAAACTGTTTTTTTTTTAGATACAAATGGCCCAAAAGTAGATAATACAGAGGTTTGAACCGTGAAAGTGCACAACAACACTTCTATTTCCCTAGCCTACACCTGACTATTTTCAACAGATATATTTTTGTGTCACAACTGTCAGGAGACACTACTGTTTTTCTTTACGGAAAATATACCAAAACCTGAATAATAGAGATTTTTTACCATGGGATGGCAAAACCACAGTTATTGTTTACTGGGGTATACCAGACTTTTTTAAATATATAGATTTGCTGCTGAACAGTGAGCGACACACTCAAACTGATTTTTTTTTAGATTCCAAAGGCCCAAAACTGGATAGTACAGAGATTTCACCTGTGGAACTGCAAAACCACACTGGGATTTGTCGAGCCTACACCAGACTATTTTCAACAGATATATTTTTGTGTCACAACAGTCAGGAGACACTACTGTTTTTCTTTACGGAAAATATACCAAAACCTGAATAATAGAGATTTTTTACCGTGGGATGGCAAAACCACGGTTATTGTTTACTGGGGTATACCAGCCTTTTTTAAATATATAGATTTGTGGCTGAACAGTGAGCGACACGCTCAAACTGTTTTTTTTTAGATACAAATGGCCCAAAAGTGGATAATACAGAGGTTTGAACCGTGGAAGTGCTAAACAACACTTCTGTTTCTCTAGCCTACACCTGACTATTTTCAACAGATATATTTTTGTGTCACAAAAGTCAGGAGACACTACTGTTTTTCTTTACTCAAAATATACCAAAACCTGAATAATAGAGATTTTTAACCATGGGATGGCAAAACCGCAGTTATTGTTTACTGGGGTATACCACTCTTTTTTAAATATATAGATTTGTGGCTGAACAGTGAGCGACACACTCAAACTGTTTTTTTTTAGATACAAATGGCCCAAAAGTGGATAATACAGAGGTTTGAACCGTGGAAGTGCAAAACAACACTTCTGTTTCTCTAGCCTACACCTGACTATTTTCAACAGATATATTTTTGTGTCACAACAGTCAGGAGACACTAATGTTTTTCTTTACTCAAAATATATCAAAACCTGAATAATAGAGATTTTAACCATGGGATGGCAAAACCACAGTTATTGTTTACTGGGGTATACCAGACTTTTTAAATATATAGATTTGCGGCTGAACAGTGAGCGACACACTCAAACTGTTTTTTTTTTAGATACCAAAGGCCCAAAACTGGATAGTACAGAGATTTGACCCGTGGAACTGCAAAACCAAACTGGTATTTGTCGAGCCTACGCCAGACTATTTTCAACAGATATATTTTTGTGTCACAACAGTCAGGAGACACTACTGTTTTTCTTTACGGAAAATATTCCAAAACCAGAATAATAGAGATTTTTATCCGTGGCATGGCAATACCACAGTTATTGTTTACTGGGGTATACCAGACTTTTTAAAATATATAGATTTGCGGCTGAACAGTGAGCGACACACTCAAACAGTTTTTTTTTTTAGATACCAAAGTCCCAAAACTGGAAAGTACAGAGATTTGAACCGTGGAACTGCAAAACCACATTGGGATTTGTCAAGCCTACACAAGACTATTTTCAACAGATATATTTTTGTGTCACAACAGTCAGGAGACACTACTGTTTTTCTTCACGGAAAATATACCAAAAACTGAATAATAGAGATTTTTTACCGTGGGATGGCAAAACCACAGTTATTGTTTACTGGGGTATACCAGACTTTTTTAAATATAAAGATTTGCTGCTGAACAGTGAGCGACACACTCAAACTGTTTTTTTTTTAGATACAAATGGCCCAAAAGTGGATAATACAGAGGTTTGAACCGTGCAAGTGCAAAACAACACTTCTGTTTCTCTAGCCTACACCTGACTATTTTCAACAGATATATTTTTGTGTCACAACAGTCAGGAGACACTACAGTTTTTCTTTACGGAAAATATACCAAAACCAGAATAATAGAGATTTTTTAACGTGGCATGGCAATACCACAGCTTTTGTTTACTGGGGTATACCAGACTTTTTAAAATATATAGATTTGCGGCTGAACAGTGAGCGACACACTCAAACTGTTTTTTTTTTAGAAACCAAAGGCCCAAAACTGGATAGGACAGAGATTTGACCCGTGGAACTGCAAAACCACACTGGGATTTGTCAAGCCTACACAAGACTATTTTCAACAACTATATTTTTGTGTCACAACAGTCAGGAGACACTACTGTTTTTCTTTACGGAAAATATACCAAAACCTGAATAACGGAGATTTTTTACCATGGGATGGCAAAACCACAGTTATTGTTTACTCGGGTATACCAGACTTTTTTAAATATATAGATTTGCGGCTGAACAGTTAGCGACACACTCAAACTGTTTTTTTTTTAGATACCAAAGGCCCAAAACTGGATAGTACAGAGATTTGACCCGTGGAACTGCAAAACCACACTGGGATTTGTCAAGCCTACACCAAACTATTTTCAACAGATATATTTTTGTGTCACAACATTCAGGAGACTCTAATGTTTTTCTTTACGGAAAATATACCAAAACCTGAATGATTGAGATTTTTTACCGTGGGATGGCAAAACCACAGTTATTGTTTACTGGGGTATACCAGACTTTTTAAAATATATAGATTTGCGGCTGAACAGTAAGCGACACACTCAAACTTTTTTTTTTAGATAACAAAAGGCCCAAAACTAGATAGTACAGAGATTTGACCCGTGGAACTGCAAAACCACACTGGGATTTGTCGAGCCTACACCAGACTATTTTCAACAGATATATTTTTGTGTCAAAACAAACAGGAGACACTACTGTTTTTCTTTACGTAAAATATACCAAAACCTGAATAATAGAGGTTTTTTTACCGTGGGATGGCAAAACCACGGTTATTGTTTACTGGGGTATACCAGCCTTTTTTAAATATATAGATTTGTGGCTGAACAGTGAGCGACACGCTCAAACTGTTTTTTTTTAGATACAAATGGCCCAAAAGTGGATAATACAGAGGTTTGAACCGTGGAAGTGCTAAACAACACTTCTGTTTCTCTAGCCTACACTTGACTATTTTCAACAGATATATTATTTTGTCTCAACAGTCAGGAGACACTACTGTTTTTCTTTACTCAAAATATACCAAAACCTGAATAATAGAGATTTTTAACCATGGGATGGCAAAACCGCAGTTATTGTTTACTGGGGTATACCAGCCTTTTTTAAATATATAGATTTGTGGCTGAACAGTGAGCGACACACTGAAACTGTTTTTTTTTAGATACAAATGGCCCAAAAGTGGATAATACAGAGGTTTGAACCATGGAAGTGCAAAACAACACTTCTGTTTCTCTAGCCTACACCTGACTATTTTCAACAGATATATTTTTGTGTCACAACAGTCTGGAGACACTACTGTTTTTCTTTACTCAAAATATACCAAAACCTGAATAATAGAGATTTTAACCATGGGATGGCAAAACCGCAGTTATTGTTTACTGGGGTATACCAGACTTTTTTAAATATATAGATTTGCGGCTGAACAGTGAGCGACACACTCAAACTGTTTTTTTTTTAGATACCAAAGGCCCAAAACTGGACAGTACAGAGATTTGACCCGTGGAACTGCAAAACCAAACTGGGATTTGTCGAGCCTACGCCAGACTATTTTCAACAGATAGATTTTTGTGTCACAACAGTCAGGAGACACTACAGTTTTTCTTTACGGAAAATATACCAAAACCAGAATAATAGAGATTTTTTACCGTGGCATGGCAATACCACAGCTTTTGTTTACTGGGGTATACCAGACTTTTTAAAATATATAGATTTGCGGCTGAACAGTGAGCGACACACTCAAACTGTTTTTTTTTTTAGATACCAAAGGCCCAAAACTGGATACTACAGAGATTTGACCCGTGGAACTGCAAAACTACATTAGGATTTGTCAAGCCTACACAAGACTATTTTCAACAGATATATTTTTGTGTCACAACAGTCAGGAGACACTACTGTTTTTCTTTACGGAAAATATACCAAAACCTGAATAATAGAGATTTTTTACCATGGGATGGCAAAACCACAGTTATTGTTTACTCGGGTATACCAGACTTTTTTAAATATATAGATTTGCGGCTGAACAGTTAGCGACACACTCAAACTGTTTTTTTTTTAGATACCAAAGGCCCAAAACTGGATAGTACAGAGATTTGACCCGTGGAACTGCAAAACTACATTGGGATTTGTCAAGCCTACACAAGACTATTTTCAACAGATATATTTTTGTGTCACAACAGTCTGGAGATACTACTGTTTTTCTTTACGGAAAATATACCAAAACCTGAATAATAGAGATGTTTTACCGTGGGATGGCAAAACCACAGTTATTGTTTACTGGGGAATACCAGACTTTTTTAAATATATAGATTTGCGGCTGAACAGTGAGCGACACACTCAAACTGTATTTTTTTAGATACCAAATGGCCAAAAAGTGGATAATACAGAGGTTTGAACCGTGGAAGTGCAAAACAACACTTCTGTTTCTCTTGCCTACACCTGACTATTTTCAACAGATATATTTTTGTGTCACAACAGTCAGGAGACACTACTGTTTTTCTTAACTCAAAATATACCAAAACCTGAATAATAGAGATTTTTTACCATGGGATGGCAAAACCACAGTTATTGTTTGCTGGGGTATACGAGACTTTTTAAAATATATAGATTTGCGGATGAACAGTGAGCGACACACTCAAACTTTTTTTTTTAGATAACAAAGGCCTAAAACTGGATAGTACAGAGATTTGACCCGTGGAATTGCAAAACCACACTGGGATTTGTCGAGCCTACACCAGACTATTTTCAACAGATATATTTTTGTGTCAAAACAAACAGGAGACACTACTGTTTTTCTTTACGTAAAATATACCAAAACCTGAATAATAGAGATTTTTTAACCTTGGGATGGCAAAACCACAGTTATTGTTTACTGGGGTATGCCAGCCTTTTTTAAATATATAGATTTGCTGCTGAACAGTGAGCGACACACTCAAACTGTTTTTTTTTTAGATACCAAAGGCCCAAAACTGGATAGTACAGAGATTTGACCCGTGGAACTGCAAAACCAAACTGGGATTTGTCGAGCCTACGCCAGACTATTTTCAACAGATAGATTTTTGTGTCACAACAGTCAGGAGACACTACTGTTTTTCTTTACGGAAAATATACCAAAACCAGAATAATAGAGATTTTTTACCGTGGCATGGCAATACCACAGTTATTGTTTACTGGGGTATACCAGACTTTTTAAAATATATAGATTTGCGGCTGAACAGTGAGCGACACTCTCAAACAGTTTTTTTTTTTAGATACCAAAGTCCCAAAACTGGAAAGTACAGAGATTTGAACCGTGGAACTGCAAAACCACATTGGGATTTGTCAAGCCTACACAAGACTATTTTCAACAGATATATTTTTGTGTCACAACAGACAGGAGACACTACTGTTTTTCTTCACGGAAAATATACCAAAAACTGAATAATAGAGATTTTTTACCGTGGGATGGCAAAACCACAGTTATTGTTTACTGGGGTATACCAGACTTTTTTAAAAATATAGATTTGCGGCTGAACAGTGAGCGACACACTCAAACTGTTTTTTTTTTAGATACAAATGGCCCAAAAGTAGATAATACAGAGGTTTGAACCGTGGAAGTGCAAAACAACACTTCTATTTCTGTAGCCTACACCTGACTATTTTCAACAGATATATTTTTGTGTCACAACAGTCAGGAGACACTACTGTTTTTCTTTACGGAAAATATACCAAAACCTGAATAATAGAGATTTTTTACCATGGGATGGCAAAACCACAGTTATTGTTTACTGGGGTATACCAGACTTTTTTAAATATATAGATTTGCTGCTGAACAGTGAGCGACACACTCAAACTGATTTTTTTTTAGATTCCAAAGGCCCAAAACTGGATAGTACAGAGATTTCACCTGTGGAACTGCAAAACCACACTGGGATTTGTCGAGCCTACACCAGACTATTTTCAACAGATATATTTTTGTGTCACAACAGTCAGGAGACACTACTGTTTTTCTTTACGGAAAATATACCAAAACCTGAATAATAGAGATTTTTTACCGTGGGATGGCAAAACCACGGTTATTGTTTTCTTGGGTATACCAGACTTTTTTAAATATATAGATTTGCGGCTGAACAGTGAGCGACACACTCAAACTGTTTTTTTTTTAGATACAAATGGCCCAAAAGTGGATAATACAGAGGTTTGAACCGTGCAAGTGCAAAACAACACTTCTGTTTCTCTAGCCTACACCTGACTATTTTCAACAGATATATTTTTGTGTCACAACAGTCAGGAGACACTACAGTTTTTCTTTACGGAAAATATACCAAAACCAGAATAATAGAGATTTTTTAACGTGGCATGGCAATACCACAGCTTTTGTTTACTGGGGTATACCAGACTTTTTAAAATATATAGATTTGCGGCTGAACAGTGAGCGACACACTCAAACTGTTTTTTTTTTAGAAACCAAAGGCCCAAAACTGGATAGGACAGAGATTTGACCCGTGGAACTGCAAAACCACACTGGGATTTGTCAAGCCTACACAAGACTATTTTCAACAACTATATTTTTGTGTCACAACAGTCAGGAGACACTACTGTTTTTCTTTACGGAAAATATACCAAAACCTGAATAATAGAGATTTTTTACCATGGGATGGCAAAACCACAGTTATTGTTTACTCGGGTATACCAGACTTTTTTAAATATATAGATTTGCGGCTGAACAGTTAGCGACACACTCAAACTTTTTTTTTTAGATACCAAAGGCCCAAAACTGGATAGTACAGAGATTTGACCCGTGGAACTGCAAAACCACACTGGGATTTGTCAAGCCTACACCAAACTATTTTCAACAGATATATATTTGTGTCACAACATTCAGGAGACTCTAATGTTTTTCTTTACGGAAAATATACCAAAACCTGAATGATAGAGATTTTTTACCGTGGGATGGCAAAACCACAGTTATTGTTTACTGGGGTATACCAGACTTTTTTAAATATATAGATTTGCAGCTGAACAGTGAGCGACACACTCAAACTTTTTTTTTTTTAGATACCAAAGGCCCAAATCTGGATAGTACAGAGATTTGACCCGTGGAACTGCAAAACCACACTGGGATTTGTCGAGAATACATCAGACTATTTTCAACAGATATAGTTTTGTGTCACAACAGTCAGGAGACACTACGGTTTTTCTTTACGGAAAATATACCAAAACCTGAATAATAGAGATTTTTTACCATGGGATGGCAAAACCACAGTTATTGTTTACTGGGGAATACCAGACTTTTTGAAATATATAGATTTGCGGCTGAACAGTGAGCGACACACTCAAACTGTATTTTTTTAGATACCAAATGGCCAAAAACTGGATAATACAGAGGTTTGAACCGTGGAAGTGCAAAACAACACTTCTGTTTCTCTTGCCTACACCTGACTATTTTCAACAGATATATTTTTGTGTCACAACAGTCAGGAGACACTACTGTTTTTCTTAACTCAAAAAATACCAAAACCTGAATAATAGAGATTTTTTACCATGGGATGGCAAAACCACAGTTATTGTTTGCTGGGGTTTACGAGACTTTTTAAAATATATAGATTTGTGGATGAACAGTGAGCGACACACTCAAACTTTTTTTTTTAGATAACAAAGGCCCAAAACTGGATAGTACAGAGATTTGACCCGTGGAACTGCAAAACCACACTGGGATTTGTCGAGCCTACACCAGACTATTTTCAACAGATATATTTTTGTGTCAAAACAAACAGGAGACACTACTGTTTTTCTTTACGTAAAATATACCAAAACCTGAATAATAGAGATTTTTTAACCTTGGGATGGCAAAACCACAGTTATTGTTTACTGGGGTATGCCAGCCTTTTTTAAATATATAGATTTGCTGCTGAACAGTGAGCGACACACTCAAACTGTTTTTTTTTTAGATACCAAAGGCCCAAAACTGGATAGTACAGAGATTTGACCCGTGGAACTGCAAAACCACACTGGGATTTGTCGAGCCTACACCAGACTATTTTCAACAGATATATTTTTGTGTCACAACAGTCAGGAGACACTACTGTTTTTCTTTACGGAAAATATACCAAAACCTGAATAATAGAGATTTTTTACCGTGGGATGGCAAAACCACGGTTATTGTTTACTGGGGTATACCAGCCTTTTTTAAATATATAGATTTGTGGCTGAACAGTGAGCGACACGCTCAAACTGTTTTTTTTTAGATTCAAATGGCCCAAAAGTGGATAATACAGAGGTTTGAACCGTGGAAGTGCTAAACAACACTTCTGTTTCTCTAGCCTACACCTGACTATTTTCAACAGATATATTTTTGTGTCACAACAGTCAGGAGACACTACTGTTTTTCTTTACTCAAAATATACCAAAACCTGAATAATAGAGATTTTTAACCATGGGATTGCAAAACCGCAGTTATTGTTTACTGGGGTATACCACTCTTTTTTAAATATATAGATCTGTGGCTGAACAGTGAGCGACACACTCAAACTGTTTTTTTTTAGATACAAATGGCCCAAAAGTGGATAATACAGAGGTTTGAACCGTGGAAGTGCAAAACAACACTTCTGTTTCTCTAGCCTACACCTGACTATTTTCAACAGATATATTTTTGTGTCACAACAGTCAGGAGACACTAATGTTTTTCTTTACTCAAAATATATCAAAACCTGAATAATAGAGATTTTAACCATGGGATGGCAAAACCGCAGTTATTGTTTACTGGGGTATACCAGACTTTTTTAAATATATAGATTTGCGGCTGAACAGTGAGCGACACACTCAAACTGTTTTATTTTTAGATACCAAAGGTCCAAAACTGGATAGTACAGAGATTTGACCCGTGGAACTGCAAAACCAAACTGGTATTTGTCGAGCCTACGCCAGACTATTTTCAACAGATATATTTTTGTGTCACAACAGTCAGGAGACACTACTGTTTTTCTTTACGGAAAATATTCCAAAACCAGAATAATAGAGATTTTTACCGTGGCATGGCAATACCACAGTTATTGTTTACTGGGGTATACCAGACTTTTTAAAATATATAGATTTGCGGCTGAACAGTGAGCGACACACTCAAACAGTTTTTTTTTTTAGATACCAAAGTCCCAAAACTGGAAAGTACAGAGATTTGAACCGTGGAACTGCAAAACCACACTGGGATTTGTCGAGCCTACACCAGACTATTTTCAATAGATATACTTTTGTGTCACAACAGTCAGGAGACACTACTGTTTTTCTTTACGGAAAATATACCAAAACCTGAATAATAGAGATTTTTTACCGTGGGATGGCAAAACCATGGTTATTGTTTACTGGGGTATACCAGCCTTTTTTAAATATATAGATTTGTGGCTGAACAGTGAGCGACACGCTCAAACTGTTTTTTTTTTAGATACAAATGGCCCAAAAGTGGATAATACAGAGGTTTGAACCGTGGAAGTGCTAAACAACACTTCTGTTTCTCTAGCCTACACCTGACTATTTTCAACAGATATATTTTTGTGTCACAGCAGTCAGGAGACACTATTGTTTTTCTTTACTCAAAATATACCAAAACCTGAATAATAGAGATTTTTAACCATGGGATGGCAAAACCGCAGTTATTGTTTACTGGGGTATACCAGCCTTTTTTAAATATATAGATTTGTGGCTGAACAGTGAGCGACACACTCAAACTGTTTTTTTTTAGATACAAATGGCCCAAAAGTGGATAATACAGAGGTTTGAACCGTGGAAGTGCAAAACAACACTTCTGTTTCTCTAGCCTACACCTGACTATTTTCAACAGATATATTTTTGTGTCACAACAGTCAGGAGACACTACTGTTTTTCTTTACTCAAAATATATCAAAACCGGAATAATAGAGATTTTAACCATGGGATGGCAAAACCGCAGTTATTGTTTACTGGGGTATACCAGACTTTTTTAAATATATAGATTTGCGGCTGAACAGTGAGCGACACACTCAAACTGTTTTTTTTTTAGATACCAAAGGCCCAAAACTGGATAGCACAGAGATTTCACCCATGGAACTGCAAAACCAAACTGGGATTTGTCGAGCCTACGCCAGTCTATTTTCAACAGATATATTTTTGTGTCACAACAGTCAACAGACACTACTGTTTTTCTTCACGGAAAATATACCAAGACCAGAATAATAGAGATTTTTTACCATGGCATGGCAATACCACAGCTTTTGTTTACTGGGGTATACCAGACTTTTTAAAATATATAGATTTGCGGCTGAACAGTGAGCGACACACTCAAACTGTTTTTTTTTTAGATACAAATGGCCCAAAAGTAGATAATACAGAGGTTTGAACCGTGGAAGTGCAAAACAACACTTCTATTTCTGTAGCCTACACCTGACTATTTTCAACAGATATATTTTTGTGTCACAACAGTCAGGAGACACTACTGTTTTTCTTTACGGAAAATATACCAAAACCTGAATAATAGAGATTTTTTACCATGGGATGGCAAAACCACAGTTATTGTTTACTGGGGTATACCAGACTTTTTTAAATATATAGATTTGCTGCTGAACAGTGAGCGACACACTCAAACTGATTTTTTTTTAGATTCCAAAGGCCCAAAACTGGATAGTACAGAGATTTGACCCGTGGAACTGCAAAACCACACTGGGATTTGTCGAGCCTACACCAGACTATTTTCAACAGATATATTTTTGTGTCACAACAGTCAGGAGACACTACTGTTTTTCTTTACGGAAAATATACCAAAACCTGAATAATAGAGATTTTTTACCGTGTGATGGCAAAACCACGGTTATTGTTTTCTTGGGTATAGCAGACTTTTTTAAATATATAGTTTGGGCTGAACAGTGAGCGACACACTCAAACTGTTTTTTTTTTAGATACAAATGGCCCAAAAGTGGATAATAAAGAGGTTTGAACCGTGGAAGTGCAAAACAACACTCCTGTTTCTCTAGCCTACACCTGACTATTTTCAACAGATATATTTTTGTGTCACAACAGTCAGGAGACACTACAGTTTTTCTTTACTCAAAATATACCAAAACCAGAATAATAGAGATTTTTTACCGTGGCATGGCAATACCACAGCTTTTGTTTACTGGGGTAAACCAGACTTTTTAAAATATATAGATTTGCGGCTGAACAGTGAGCGACACACTCAAACTGTTTTTTTTTTAGAAACCAGAGGCCCAAAACTTTATAGTACAGAGATTTGACCCGTGGAACTGCAAAACCACACTGGGATTTGTCAAGCCTACACAAGACTATTTTCAACAACTATATTTTGTGTCACAACAGTCAGGAGACACTACTGTTTTTCTTCATGGAAAATATACCAAAACCTGAATAATAGAGATTTTTTACCGTGGGATGGCAAAACCACAGTTATTGTTTACTGGGGTATACCAGACTTTTTTAAATATATAGATTTGCCTCTGAACAGTAAGCGACACACTCAAACTGTTTTTTTTTTAGATACCAAAGGCCCAAAACTGGATAGTACAGAGATTTGACCCGTGGAACTGCAAAACCACTCTGGGATTTGTCAAGCCTACACCAGACTATTTTCAACAGATATATTTTTGTGTCACAACAGTCAGGAGACACTACTGTTTTTCTTTACAGAAAATATACCAAAACCTGAATAATAGAGATTTTTTACCATGAGATGGCAAAACCACAGTTATTGTTTACTCGGGTGTACCAGACTTTCTTAAATATATAGATTTGCGGCTGAACAGTTAGCGACACACTCAAACTGTTTTTTTTTTAGATACCAATGGCCCAAAACTGGATAGTACAGAGATTTGACCCGTGGAACTGCAAAACCACACTGGGATTTGTCGAGCCTACACCAAACTATTTTCAACAGATATATTTTTGTGTCACAACATTCAGGAGACTCTAATGTTTTTCTTTACGGAAAATATACCAAAACCTGAGTAATAGAGATTTTTTTACCGTGGGATGGCAAAACCACAGTTATTGTTTACTGGAGTATACCAGACCTTTTTAAATATATAGATTTGCAGCTGAACAGTGAGCGACACACTCAAACAGTTTTTTTTTAGATACAAATGACCCAAAAGTGGATAATACAGAGGTTTGAACCATGAAAGTGCAAAACAACACTTCTGTTTCTCTAGCCTACACCAGACTATTTTCAACAGGTATATTTTTGTGACACAACAGTCTTTAGACACTACTGTTTTTCTTTACGGAAAATATACCAAAACCTGAATAATAGAGATGTTTTACCGTGGGATGGCAAAACCACAGTTATTGTTTACTGGGGAATACCAGACTTTTTTAAATATATAGATTTGCGGCTGAACAGTGAGCGACACACTCAAACTGTTTTTTTTTAGATACCAAATGGCCCAAAAGTGGTTAATACCGAGGTTTGAACCGTGGAAGTGCAAAACAACACTTCTGTTTCTCTTGCCTACACCTGACTATTTTCAACAGATATATTTTTGTGTCACAACAGTCAGGAGACACTACTGTTTTTCTTAACTCAAAATATACCAAAACCTGAATAATAGAGATTTTTTACCATGGGATGGCAAAACCACAGTTATTGTTTGCTGGGGTATACGAGACTTTTTAAAATATATAGATTTGCAGATGAACAGTGAGCGACACACTCAAACTTTTTTTTTTAGATAACAAAGGCCCAAAGCTGGATAGTACAGAGATTTGACCCGTGGAACTGCAAAACCACACTGGGATTTGTCGAGCCTACACCAGACTATTTTCAACAGATATATTTTTGTGTCAAAACAAACAGGAGACACTACTGTTCTTCTTTACGTAAAATATACCAAAACCTGAATAATAGAGATTTTTTACCGTGGGATGGCAAAACCACAGTTATTGTTTACTGGGGTATGCCAGCCTATTTTAAATATATACATTTGCTGCTGAACAGTGAGCGACACACTCAAACTGTTTTTTTTTTAGATACCAAAGGCCCAAAACTGGATAGTACAGAGATCTGACCCGTGGAACTGCAAAACCACACTGGGATTTGTCGAGCCTACACCAGACTATTTTCAACAGATATATTTTTGTGTCACAACAGTCAGGAGACACTACTGTTTTTCTTTACGGAAAATATACCAAAACCTGAATAATAGAGATTTTTTACCGTGGGATGGCAAAACCACGGTTATTGTTTACTGGGGTATACCAGCCTTTTTTAAATATATAGATTTGTGGCTGAACAGTGAGCGACACGCTCAAACTGTTTTTTTTTAGATACAAATGGCCCAAAAGTGGATAATACAGAGGTTTGAACCGTGGTAGTGCTAAACAACACTTCTGTTTCTCTAGCCTACACCTGACTATTTTCAACAGATATATTTTTATGTCACAACAGTCAGGAGACACTATTGTTTTTCTTTACTCAAAATATACCAAAACCTGAATAATAGAGATTTTTAACCATGGGATGGCAAAACCGCATTTATTGTTTACTGGGGTATACCAGCCTTTTTTAAATATATAGATTTGTGGCTGAACAGTGAGCGACACACTCAAACTGTTTTTTTTTAGATACAAATGGCCCAAAAGTGGATAATACAGAGGTTTGAACCGTGGAAGTGCAAAACCACACTGGGATTTGTCAAGCCTACACAAGACTATTTTCAACAACTACATTTTTGTGTCACAACAGTCAGGAGACACTACTGTTTTTCTTCATGGAAAATATACCAAAACCTGAATAATAGAGATTTTTTACCGTGGGATGGCAAAACCACAGTTATTGTTTACTGGGGTATACCAGCCTTTTTTAAATATATAGATTTGCAGCTGAACAGTAAGCGACACACTCAAACTGTTTTTTTTTTAGATACCAAAGGCCCAAAACTGGATAATACAGAGATTTGACCCGTGGAACTGCAAAACCACACTGGGATTTGTCAAGCCTACACCAGATTATTTTCAACAGATATATTTTTGTGTCACAACAGTCAGGAGACACTACTGTTTTTCTTTACGGAAAATATACCAAAACCTGAATAATAGAGATTTTTTACCATGGGATGGCAAAACCACAGTTATTGTTTACTCGGGTATACCAGACTTTTTTAAATATATAGATTTGCGGCTGAACAGTTAGCGACACACTCAAACTGTTTTTTTTTTAGATACCAAAGGCCCAAAACTGGATAGTACAGAGATTTGACCCGTGGAACTGCAAAACCACACTGGGATTTGTCGAGCCTACACCAAACTATTTTCAACAGATATATTTTTGTGTCACAACAGTCAGGAGACACTACTGTTTTTCTTTACGGAAAATATACCAAAACCTGAATAATAGAGATTTTTTACCGTGGGATGGCAAAACCACGGTTATTGTTTACTGGGGTATACCAGCCTTTTTTAAATATATAGATTTGTGGCTGAACAGTGAGCGACACGCTCAAACTGTTTTTTTTTAGATACAAATGGCCCAAAAGTGGATAATACAGAGGTTTGAACCGTGGAAGTGCAAAACAACACTTCTGTTTCTCTAGCCTACACCTGACTATTTTCAACAGATATATTTTTGTGTCACAACAGTCAGGAGACACTACTGTTTTTCTTTACGGAAAATATACCAAAACCTGAATAATAGAGATTTTTTACTGTTGGATGGCAAAACCACTGTTATTGTTTTCTTGGGTATACCAGACTTTTTTAAATATATAGATTTGCGGCTGAACAGTGAGCGACACACTCAAACTGTTTTTTTTTTAGATACAAATGGCCCAAAAGTGGATAATACAGAGGTTTGAACCGTGCAAGTGCAAAACAACACTTCTGTTTCTCTAGCCTACACCTGACTATTTTCAACAGATATATTTTTGTGTCACAACAGTCAGGAGACACTACAGTTTTTCTTTACGGAAAATATACCAAAACCAGAATAATAGAGATTTTTTAACGTGGCATGGCAATACCACAGCTTTTGTTTACTGGGGTATACCAGACTTTTTAAAATATATAGATTTGCGGCTGAACAGTGAGCGACACACTCAAACTGTTTTTTTTTTAGAAACCAAAGGCCCAAAACTGGATAGTACAGAGATTTGACCCGTGGAACTGCAAAACCACACTGGGATTTGTCAAGCCTACACAAGACTATTTTCAACAACTATATTTTTGTGTCACAACAGTCAGGAGACACTACTGTTTTTCTTTACGGAAAATATACCAAAACCTGAATAATAGAGATTTTTTACCATGCGATGGCAAAACCACAGTTATTGTTTACTCGGGTATACCAGACTTTTTTAAATATATAGATTTGCGGCTGAACAGTTAGCGACACACTCAAACTTTTTTTTTTAGATACCAAAGGCCCAAAACTGGATAGTACAGAGATTTGACCCGTGGAACTGCAAAACCACACTGGGATTTGTCAAGCCTACACCAAACTATTTTCAACAGATATATATTTGTGTCACAACATTCAGGAGACTCTAATGTTTTTCTTTACGGAAAATATACCAAAACCTGAATGATAGAGATTTTTTACCGTGGGATGGCAAAACCACAGTTATTGTTTACTGGGGTATACCAGACTTTTTTAAATATATAGATTTGCAGCTGAACAGTGAGCGACACACTCAAACTTTTTTTTTTTTAGATACCAAAGGCCCAAAACTGGATAGTACAGAGATTTGACCCGTGGAACTGCAAATCCACACTGGGATTTGTCGAGCCTACATCAGACTATTTTCAACAGATATATTTTTGTGTCACAACAGTCAGGAGACACTACGGTTTTTCTTTACGGAAAATATACCAAAACCTGAGTAATAGAGATTTTTTTACCGTGGGATGACAAAACCACAGTTATTGTTTACTGGGGTATACAAGACCTTTTTAAATATATAGATTTGCGGCTGAACAGTGAGCGACACACTGAAACAGTTTTTTTTTATATACAAATGGCCCAAAAGTGGATAATACAGAGGTTTGAACCATGGAAGTGCAAAACAACACTTCTGTTTCTCTAGCCTACACCTGACTATTTTCAACAGATATATTTTTGTGTCACAACAGTCTGGAGACACTACTGTTTTTCTTTACGGAAAATATACCAAAACCTGAACAATAGAGATGTTTTACCGTGGGATGGTAAAATCACAGTTATTGTTTACTGGGGAATACCAGCCTTTTTTAAATATATAGATTTGCGGCTGAACAGTGAGCGACACACTCAAACAGTTTTTTTTTAGATACAAATGGCTCAAAAGTGGATAATACAGAGGTTTGAACCATGGAAGTGCAAAACAACACTTCTGTTTCTCTAGCCTACACCTGACTATTTTCAACAGGTATATTTTTGTGACACAACAGTCTTTAGACACTACTCTTTTTCTTTACGGAAAATATACCAAAACCTGAATAATAGAGATGTTTTTCCATGGGATGGCAAAACCACAGTTATTGTTTACTGGGGTATACGAGACTTTTTAAAATATATAGATTTGCGGCTGAACAGTGAGCGACAAACTCAAACTTTTTTTTTTAGATAACAAAGGCCCAAAACTGGATAGTACAGAGATTTGACCCGTGGAACTGCAAAACCACACTGGGATTTGTCGAGCATACACCAGACTATTTTCAACAGATATATTTTTGTGTCAAAACAAACAGGAGACACTACTGTTTTTCTTTACGTAAAATATACCAAAACCTGAATAATAGAGATTTTTTACCGTGGGATGGCAAAACCACAGTTATTGTTTACTGGGGTATGCCAGCCTTTTTTAAATATATAGATTTGCTGCTGAACAGTGAGCGACACACTCAAACTGTTTTTTTTTTAGATACCAAAGGCCCAAAACTGGATAGTACAGAGATTTGACCCGTGGAACTGCAAAACCACACTGGGATTTGTCGAGCCTACACCAGACTATTTTCAACAGATATATTTTTGTGTCACAACAGTCAGGAGACACTACTGTTTTTCTTTACGGAAAATATACCAAAACCTGAATAATAGACATTTTTTACCGTGGGATGGCAAAACCACGGTTACTGTTTACTGGGGTATACCAGCCTTTTTTAAATATATAGATTTGTGGCTGAACAGTGAGCGACACGCTCAAACTGTTTTTTTTTTAGATACAAATGGCCCAAAAGTGGATAATACAGAGGTTTGAACCGTGGAAGTGCTAAACAACACTTCTGTTTCTCTAGCCTACACCAGACTATTTTCAACAGATATATTATTGTGTCTCAACAGTCAGGAGACACTACTGATTTTCTTTACTCAAAATATACCAAAACCTGAATAATAGAGATTTTTTACCGTGGCATGGCAATACCACAGCTTTTGTTTACTGGGGTATACCAGACTTTTTAAAATATATAGATTTGCGGCTGAACAGTGAGCGACACACTCAAACTGTTTTTTTTTTTAGATACCAAAGGCCCAAAACTGGATACTACAGAGATTTGACCCGTGGAACTGCAAAACTACATTGGGATTTGTCAAGCCTACACAAGACTATTTTCAACAGATATATTTTTGTGTCACAACAGTCAGGAGACACTACTGTTTTTCTTTACGGAAAATATACCAAAACCTGAATAATAGAGATTTTTTACCATGGGATGGCAAAACCACAGTTATTGTTTACTCGGGTATACCAGACTTTTTTAAATATATAGATTTGCGGCTGAACAGTTTGCGACACACTCAAACTGTTTTTTTTTTAGATACCAAAGGCCCAAAACTGGATAGTACAGAGATTTGACCCGTGGCACTGCAAAACCACACTGGGATTTGTCGAGCCTACACCAAACTATTTTCAACAGATATATTTTTGTGTCACAACATTCAGGAGACACTACGGTTTTTCTTTATGGAAAATATACCAAAACCTGAGTAATAGAGATTTTTTTACCGTGGGATGGCAAAACCACAGTTATTGTTTACTGGGGTATACCAGACCTTTTTAAATATATAGATTTGCGGCTGAACAGTGAGCGACATACTCAAACAGTTTTTTTTAGATACAAATGGCCCAAAAGTGGATAATACAGAGGTTTGAACCATGGAAGTGCAAAACAACACTTCTGTTTCTCTAGCCTACACCTGACTATTTTCAACCGTTATATTTTTGTGTCACAACAGTCTGGAGACACTACTGTTTTTCTTTACGGAAAATATACCAAAACCTGAATAATAGAGATGTTTTACCGTGGGATGGCAAAACCACAGTTATTGTTTACTGGGGAATACCAGACTTTTTTAAATATATAGATTTGCGGCTGAACAGTGAGAGACACACTCAAACTGTATTTTTTTAGATACCAAATGGCCAAAAAGTGGATAATACAGAGGTTTGAACCGTGGAAGTGCAAAACAACACTTCTGTTTCTCTTGCCTACACCTGACTATTTTCAACAGATATATTTTTGTATCACAACAGTCAGGAGACACTACTGTTTTTCTTAACTCAAAATATACCAAAACCTGAATAATAGAGATTTTTTACCATGGGATGGCAAAACCACAGTTATTGTTTGCTGGGGTATTCGAGACTTTTTAAAATATATAGATTTGCAGATGAACAGTGAGCGACACACTCAAACTTTTTTTTTTAGATAACAAAGGCACAAAGCTGGATACTACAGAGATTTGACCCGTGGAACTGCAAAACCACAATGGGATTTGTCGAGCCTACACCAGACTATTTTCAACAGATATATTTTTGTGTCAAAACAAACAGGAGACACTACTGTTTTTCTTTACGGAAAATATACCAAAACCTGAATAATAGAGATTTTTTACCGTGGGATGGCAAAACCACAGTTATTGTTTACTGGGGTATGCCAGCCTATTTTAAATATATAGATTTGCTGCTGAACAGTGAGCGACACACTCAAACTTATTTTTTTTAGATACCAAAGGCCCAAAACTGGATAGTACAGAGATCTGACCCGTGGAACTGCAAAACCACACTGGGATTTGTCGAGCCTACACCAGACTATTTTCAATAGATATACTTTTGTGTCACAACAGTCAGGAGACACTACTATTTTTCTTTACGGAAAATATACCAAAACCTGAATAATAGAGATTTTTTACCGTGGGATGGCAAAACCATGGTTATTGTTTACTGGGGTATACCAGCCTTTTTTAAATATATAGATTTTGTGGCTGAACAGTGAGCGACACGCTCAAACTGTTTTTTTTTTAGATACAAATGGCCCAAAAGTGGATAATACAGAGGTTTGAACCGTGGAAGTGCTAAACAACACTTCTGTTTCTCTAGCCTACACCTGACTATTTTCAACAGATATATTTTTGTGTCACAACAGTCAGGAGACACTATTGTTTTTCTTTACTCAAAATATACCAAAACCTGAATAATAGAGATTTTTAACCATGGGATGGCAAAACCGCAGTTATTGTTTACTGGGGTATACCAGCCTTTTTTAAATATATAGATTTGTGGCTGAACAGTGAGCGACACACTCAAACTGTTTTTTTTTAGATACAAATGGCCCAAAAGTGGATAATACAGAGGTTTGAACCGTGGAAGTGCAAAACAACACTTCTGTTTCTCTAGCCTACACCTGACTATTTTCAACAGATATATTTTTGTGTCACAACAGTCAGGAGACACTACTGTTTTTCTTTACTCAAAATATATCAAAACCGGAATAATAGAGATTTTAACCATGGGATGGCAAAACCGCAGTTATTGTTTACTGGGGTATACCAGACTTTTTTAAATATATAGATTTGCGGCTGAACAGTGAGCGACACACTCAAACTGTTTTTTTTTTAGATACCAAAGGCCCAAAACTGGATAGCACAGAGATTTCACCCATGGAACTGCAAAACCAAACTGGGATTTGTCGAGCCTACGCCAGTCTATTTTCAACAGATATATTTTTGTGTCACAACAGTCAACAGACACTACTGTTTTTCTTCACGGAAAATATACCAAGACCAGAATAATAGAGATTTTTTACCATGGCATGGCAATACCACAGCTTTTGTTTACTGGGGTATACCAGACTTTTTAAAATATATAGATTTGCGGCTGAACAGTGAGCGACACACTCAAACTGTTTTTTTTTTAGATACAAATGGCCCAAAAGTAGATAATACAGAGGTTTGAACCGTGGAAGTGCAAAACAACACTTCTATTTCTGTAGCCTACACCTGACTATTTTCAACAGATATATTTTTGTGTCACAACAGTCAGGAGACACTACTGTTTTTCTTTACGGAAAATATACCAAAACCTGAATAATAGAGATTTTTTACCATGGGATGGCAAAACCACAGTTATTGTTTACTGGGGTATACCAGACTTTTTTAAATATATAGAATTGCTGCTGAACAGTGAGCGACACACTCAAACTGATTTTTTTTTAGATTCCAAAGGCCCAAAACTGGATAGTACAGAGATTTGACCCGTGGAACTGCAAAACCACACTGGGATTTGTCGAGCCTACACCAGACTATTTTCAACAGATATATTTTTGTGTCACAACAGTCAGGAGACACTACTGTTTTTCTTTACGGAAAATATACCAAAACCTGAATAATAGAGATTTTTTACCGTGGGATGGCAAAACCACGGTTATTGTTTTCTTGGGTATAGCAGACTTTTTTAAATATCTAGATTTGCGGCTGAACAGTGAGCGACACACTCAAACTGTTTTTTTTTTAGATACAAATGGCCCAAAAGTGGATAATAAAGAGATTTGAACCGTGGAAGTGCAAAACAACACTCCTGTTTCTCTAGCCTACACCTGACTATTTTCAACAGATATATTTTTGTGTCACAACAGTCAGAAGACACTACAGTTTTTCTTTACGGAAAATATACCAAAACCAGAATAATAGAGATTTTTTACCGTGGCATGGCAATACCACAGCTTTTGTTTACTGGGGTAAACCAGACTTTTTAAAATATATAGATTTGCGGCTGAACAGTGAGCGACACACTCAAACTGTTTTTTTTTTAGAAACCAGAGGCCCAAAACTTTATAGTACAGAGATTTGACCCGTGGAACTGCAAAACCACACTGGGATTTGTCAAGCCTACACAAGACTATTTTCAACAACTATATTTTGTGTCACAACAGTCAGGAGACACTACTGTTTTTCTTCATGGAAAATATACCAAAACCTGAATAATAGAGATTTTTTACCGTGGGATGGCAAAACCACAGTTATTGTTTACTGGGGTATACCAGACTTTTTTAAATATATAGATTTGCCTCTGAACAGTAAGCGACACACTCAAACTGTTTTTTTTTTAGATACCAAAGGCCCAAAACTGGATAGTACAGAGATTTGACCCGTGGAACTGCAAAACCACTCTGGGATTTGTCAAGCCTACACCAGACTATTTTCAACAGATATATTTTTGTGTCACAACAGTCAGGAGACACTACTGTTTTTCTTTACGGAAAATATACCAAAACCTGAATAATAGAGATTTTTTACCATGAGATGGCAAAACCACAGTTATTGTTTACTCGGGTGTACCAGACTTTCTTAAATATATAGATTTGCGGCTGAACAGTTAGCGACACACTCAAACTGTTTTTTTTTTAGATACCAAAGGCCCAAAACTGGATAATACAGAGATTTGACCCGTGGAACTGCAAAACCACACTGGGATTTGTCGAGCCTACACCAAACTATTTTCAACAGATATATTTTTGTGTCACAACATTCAGGAGACTCTAATGTTTTTCTTTACGGAAAATATACCAAAACCTGAGTAATAGAGATTTTTTTACCGTGGGATGGCAAAACCACAGTTATTGTTTACTGGAGTATACCAGACCTTTTTAAATATATAGATTTGCGGCTGAACAGTGAGCGACACACTCAAACAGTTTTTTTTTAGATACAAATGACCCAAAAGTGGATAATACAGAGGTTTGAACCATGGAAGTGCAAAACAACACTTCTGTTTCTCTAGCCTACACCTGACTATTTTCAACAGGTATATTTTTGTGACACAACAGTCTTTAGACACTACTGTTTTTCTTTACGGAAAATATACCAAAACCTGAATAATAGAGATGTTTTACCGTGGGATGGCAAAACCACAGTTATTGTTTACTGGGGAATACCAGACTTTTTTAAATATACAGATTTGCGGCTGAACAGTGAGCGACACACTCAAACTGTTTTTTTTTAGATACCAAATGGCCCAAAAGTGGTTAATACCGAGGTTTGAACCGTGGAAGTGCAAAACAACACTTCTGTTTCTCTTGCCTACACCTGACTATTTTCAACAGATATATTTTTGTGTCACAACAGTCAGGAGACACTACTGTTTTTCTTAACTCAAAATATACCAAAACCTGAATAATAGAGATTTTTTACCATGGGATGGCAAAACCACAGTTATTGTTTGCTGGGGTATACGAGACTTTTTAAAATATATAGATTTGCAGATGAACAGTGAGCGACACACTCAAACTTTTTTTTTTAGATAACAAAGGCCCAAAGCTGGATAGTACAGAGATTTGACCCGTGGAACTGCAAAACCACACTGGGATTTGTCGAGCCTACACCAGACTATTTTCAATAGATATATTTTTGTGTCAAAACAAACAGGAGACACTACTGTTTTTCTTTACGTAAAATATACCAAAACCTGAATAATAGAGATTTTTTACCGTGGGATGGCAAAACCACAGTTATTGTTTACTGGGGTATGCCAGCCTATTTTAAATATATACATTTGCTGCTGAACAGTGAGCGACACACTCAAACTGTTTTTTTTTTAGATACCAAAGGCCCAAAACTGGATAGTACAGAGATCTGACCCGTGGAAATGCAAAACCACACTGGGATTTGTCGAGCCTACACCAGACTATTTTCAACAGATATATTTTTGTGTCACAACAGTCAGGAGACACTACTGTTTTTCTTTACGGAAAATATACCAAAACCTGAATAATAGAGATTTTTTACCGTGGGATGGCAAAACCACGGTTATTGTTTACTGGGGTATACCAGCCTTTTTTAAATATATAGATTTGCAGCTGAACAGTAAGCGACACACTCAAACTGTTTTTTTTTAGATACCAAAGGCCCAAAACTGGATAGTACAGAGATTTGACCCGTGGAACTGCAAAACCACACTGGGATTTGTCAAGCCTACACCAGATTATTTTCAACAGATATATTTTTGTGTCACAACAGTCAGGAGACACTACTGTTTTTCTTTACGGAAAATATACCAAAACCTGAATAATAGAGATTTTTTACCATGGGATGGCAAAACCACAGTTATTGTTTACTCGGGTATACCAGACTTTTTTAAATATATAGATTTGCGGCTGAACAGTTAGCGACACACTCAAACTGTTTTTTTTTTAGATACCAATGGCCCAAAACTGGATAGTACAGAGATTTGACCCGTGGAACTGCAAAACCACACTGGGATTTGTCGAGCCTACACCAAACTATTTTCAACAGATATATTTTTGTGTCACAACAGTCAGGAGACACTACTGTTTTTCTTTACGGAAAATATACCAAAACCTGAATAATAGAGATTTTTTACCGTGGGATGGCAAAACCACGGTTATTGTTTACTGGGGTATACCAGCCTTTTTTAAATATATAGATTTGTGGCTGAACAGTGAGCGACACGCTCAAACTGTTTTTTTTTAGATACAAATGGCCCAAAAGTGGATAATACAGAGGTTTGAACCGTGGAAGTGCAAAACAACACTTCTGTTTCTCTAGCCTACACCTGACTATTTTCAACAGATATATTTTTGTGTCACAACAGTCAGGAGACACTACTGTTTTTCTTTACTCAAAATATATCAAAACCTGAATAATAGAGATTTTAACCATGGGATGGCAAAACCGCAGTTATTGTTTACTGGGGTATACCAGACTTTTTTAAATATATAGATTTGCGGCTGAACAGTGAGCGACACACTCAAACTGTTTTTTTTTTAGATACCAAAGGCCCAAAACTGGATAGTACAGAGATTTGACCCGTGGAACTGCAAAACCAAACTGGGATTTGTCGAGCCTACGCCAGTCTATTTTCAACAGATATATTTTTGTGTCACAACAGTCAGGAGACACTACTGTTTTTCTTTATGGAAAATATACCAAAACCAGAATAATAGAGATTTTTTACCGTGGCATGGCAATACCACAGCTTTTGTTTACTGGGGTATACCAGACTTTTTAAAATATATAGATTTGCGGCTGAACAGTGAGCGACACACTCAAACTGTTTTTTTTTTAGATACAAATGGCCCAAAAGTAGATAATACAGAGGTTTGAACCGTGGAAGTGCAAAACAACACTTCTATTTCTGTAGCCTACACCTGACTATTTTCAACAGATATATTTTTGTGTCACAACAGTCAGGAGACACTACTGTTTTTCTTTACGGAAAATATACCAAAACCTGAATAATAGAGATTTTTTACCATGGGATGGCAAAACCACAGTTATTGTTTACTGGGGTATATCAGACTTTTTTAAATATATAGATTCGCTGCTGAACAATGAGCGACACACTCAAACTGATTTTTTTTTAGATTCCAAAGGCCCAAAACTGGATAGTACAGAGATTTGACCCGTGGAACTGCAAAACCACACTGGGATTTGTCGAGCCTACACCAGACTATTTTCAACAGATATATTTTTGTTTCACAACAGTCAGGAGACACTACTGTTTTTCTTTACGGAAAATATACGAAAACCTGAATAATAGAGAATTTTTACCGTGGGATGGCAAAACCACGGTTATTGTTTTCTTGGGTATACCAGACTTTTTTAAATATATAGATTTGCGGCTGAACAGTGAGCGACACACTCAAACTGTTTTTTTTTTAGATACAAATGGCCCAAAAGTGGATAATAAAGAGATTTGAACCGTGGAAGTGCAAAACAACACTCCTGTTTCTCTAGCCTACACCTGACTATTTTCAACAGATATATTTTTGTGTCACAACAGTCAGAAGACACTACAGTTTTTCTTTACGGAAAATATACCAAAACCAGAATAATAGAGATTTTTTACCGTGGCATGGCAATACCACAGCTTTTGTTTACTGGGGTAAACCAGACTTTTTAAAATATATAGATTTGCGGCTGAACAGTGAGCGACACACTCAAACTGTTTTTTTTTTAGAAACCAGAGGCCCAAAACTTTATAGTACAGAGATTTGACCCGTGGAACTGCAAAACCACACTGGGATTTGTCAAGCCTACACAAGACTATTTTCAACAACTATATTTTGTGTCACAACAGTCAGGAGACACTACTGTTTTTCTTCATGGAAAATATACCAAAACCTGAATAATAGAGATTTTTTACCGTGGGATGGCAAAACCACAGTTATTGTTTACTGGGGTATACCAGAATTTTTTAAATATATAGATTTGCCTCTGAACAGTAAGCGACACACTCAAACTGTTTTTTTTTTAGATACCAAAGGCCCAAAACTGGATAGTACAGAGATTTGACCCGTGGAACTGCAAAACCACTCTGGGATTTGTCAAGCCTACACCAGACTATTTTCAACAGATATATTTTTGTGTCACAACAGTCAGGAGACACTACTGTTTTTCTTTACGGAAAATATACCAAAACCTGAATAATAGAGATTTTTTACCATGAGATGGCAAAACCACAGTTATTGTTTACTCGGGTGTACCAGACTTTCTTAAATATATAGATTTGCGGCTGAACAGTTAGCGACACACTCAAACTGTTTTTTTTTTAGATACCAAAGGCCCAAAACTGGATAATACAGAGATTTGACCCGTGGAACTGCAAAACCACACTGGGATTTGTCGAGCCTACACCAAACTATTTTCAACAGATATATTTTTGTGTCACAACATTCAGGAGACTCTAATGTTTTTCTTTACGGAAAATATACCAAAACCTGAGTAATAGAGATTTTTTTACCGTGGGATGGCAAAACCACAGTTATTGTTTACTGGAGTATACCAGACCTTTTTAAATATATAGATTTGCGGCTGAACAGTGAGCGACACACTCAAACAGTTTTTTTTTAGATACAAATGACCCAAAAGTGGATAATACAGAGGTTTGAACCATGGAAGTGCAAAACAACACTTCTGTTTCTCTAGCCTACACCTGACTATTTTCAACAGGTATATTTTTGTGACACAACAGTCTTTAGACACTACTGTTTTTCTTTACGGAAAATATACCAAAACCTGAATAATAGAGATGTTTTACCGTGGGATGGCAAAACCACAGTTATTGTTTACTGGGGAATACCAGACTTTTTTAAATATATAGATTTGCGGCTGAACAGTGAGCGACACACTCAAACTGTTTTTTTTTAGATACCAAATGGCCCAAAAGTGGTTAATACCGAGGTTTGAACCGTGGAAGTGCAAAACAACACTTCTGTTTCTCTTGCCTACACCTGACTATTTTCAACAGATATATTTTTGTGTCACAACAGTCAGGAGACACTACTGTTTTTCTTAACTCAAAATATACCAAAACCTGAATAATAGAGATTTTTTACCATGGGATGGCAAAACCACAGTTATTGTTTGCTGGGGTATACGAGACTTTTTAAAATATATAGATTTGCAGATGAACAGTGAGCGACACACTCAAACTTTTTTTTTTAGATAACAAAGGCCCAAAGCTGGATAGTACAGAGATTTGACCCGTGGAACTGCAAAACCACACTGGGATTTGTCGAGCCTACACCAGACTATTTTCAATAGATATATTTTTGTGTCAAAACAAACATTAGACACTACTGTTTTTCTTTACGTAAAATATACCAAAACCTGAATAATAGAGATTTTTTACCGTGGGATGGCAAAACCACAGTTATTGTTTACTGGGGTATGCCAGCCTATTTTAAATATATACATTTGCTGCTGAACAGTGAGCGACACACTCAAACTGTTTTTTTTTTGGATACCAAAGGCCCAAAACTGGATAGTACAGAGATCTGACCCGTGGAACTGCAAAACCACACTGGGATTTGTCGAGCCTACACCAGACTATTTTCAACAGATATATTTTTGTGTCACAACAGTCAGGAGACACTACTGTTTTTCTTTACGGAAAATATACCAAAACCTGAATAATAGAGATTTTTTACCGTGGGATGGCAAAACCACGGTTATTGTTTACTGGGGTATACCAGCCTTTTTTAAATATATAGATTTGCAGCTGAACAGTAAGCGACACACTCAAACTGTTTTTTTTTAGATACCAAAGGCCCAAAACTGGATAGTACAGAGATTTGACCCGTGGAACTGCAAAACCACACTGGGATTTGTCAAGCCTACACCAGATTATTTTCAACAGATATATTTTTGTGTCACAACAGTCAGGAGACACTACTGTTTTTCTTTACGGAAAATATACCAAAACCTGAATAATAGAGATTTTTTACCATGGGATGGCAAAACCACAGTTATTGTTTACTCGGGTATACCAGACTTTTTTAAATATATAGATTTGCGGCTGAACAGTTAGCGACACACTCAAACTGTTTTTTTTTTAGATACCAATGGCCCAAAACTGGATAGTACAGAGATTTGACCCGTGGAACTGCAAAACCACACTGGGATTTGTCGAGCCTACACCAAACTATTTTCAACAGATATATTTTTGTGTCACAACAGTCAGGAGACACTACTGTTTTTCTTTACGGAAAATATACCAAAACCTGAATAATAGAGATTTTTTACCGTGGGATGGCAAAACCACGGTTATTGTTTACTGGGGTATACCAGCCTTTTTTAAATATATAGATTTGTGGCTGAACAGTGAGCGACACGCTCAAACTGTTTTTTTTTAGATACAAATGGCCCAAAAGTGGATAATACAGAGGTTTGAACCGTGGAAGTGCAAAACAACACTTCTGTTTCTCTAGCCTACACCTGACTATTTTCAACAGATATATTTTTGTGTCACAACAGTCAGGAGACACTACTGTTTTTCTTTACTCAAAATATATCAAAACCTGAATAATAGAGATTTTAACCATGGGATGGCAAAACCGCAGTTATTGTTTACTGGGGTATACCAGACTTTTTTAAATATATAGATTTGCGGCTGAACAGTGAGCGACACACTCAAACTGTTTTTTTTTTAGATACCAAAGGCCCAAAACTGGATAGTACAGAGATTTGACCCGTGGAACTGCAAAACCAAACTGGGATTTGTCGAGCCTACGCCAGTCTATTTTCAACAGATATATTTTTGTGTCACAACAGTCAGGAGACACTACTGTTTTTCTTTATGGAAAATATACCAAAACCAGAATAATAGAGATTTTTTACCGTGGCATGGCAATACCACAGCTTTTGTTTACTGGGGTATACCAGACTTTTTAAAATATATAGATTTGCGGCTAAACAGTGAGCGACACACTCAAACTGTTTTTTTTTTAGATGCAAATGGCCCAAAAGTAGATAATACAGAGGTTTGAACCGTGGAAGTGCAAAACAACACTTCTATTTCTGTAGCCTACACCTGACTATTTTCAACAGATATATTTTTGTGTCACAACAGTCAGGAGACACTACTGTTTTTCTTTACGGAAAATATACCAAAACCTGAATAATAGAGATTTTTTACCATGGGATGGCAAAACCACAGTTATTGTTTACTGGGGTATATCAGACTTTTTTAAATATATAGATTTGCTGCTGAACAATGAGCGACACACTCAAACTGATTTTTTTTTAGATTCCAAAGGCCCAAAACTGGATAGTACAGAGATTTGACCCGTGGAACTGCAAACCCACACTGGGATTTGTCGAGCCTACACCAGACTATTTTCAACAGATATATTTTTGTTTCACAACAGTCAGGAGACACTACTGTTTTTCTTTACGGAAAATATACGAATACCTGAATAATAGAGAATTTTTACCGTGGGATGGCAAAACCACGGTTATTGTTTTCTTGGGTATACCAGACTTTTTTAAATATATAGATTTGCGGCTGAACAGTGAGCGACACACTCAAACTGTTTTTTTTTTAGATACAAATGGCCCAAAAGTGGATAATACAGAGGTTTGAACCGTGGAAGTGCAAAACAACACTCCTGTTTCTCTAGCCTACACCTGACTATTTTCAACAGATATATTTTTGTGTCACAACAGTCAGGAGACACTACAGTTTTTCTTTACGGAAAATATACCAAAACCAGAATAATAGAGATTTTTTACCGTGGCATGGCAATACCACAGCTTTTGTTTACTGGGGTATACCAGACTTTTTAAAATATATAGATTTGCGGCTGAACAGTGAGCGACACACTCAAACTGTTTTTTTTTTAGAAACCAAAGGCCCAAAACTTTATAGTACAGAGATTTGACCCGTGTAACTGCAAAACCACACTGGGATTTGTCAAGCCTACACAAGACTATTTTCAACAACTATATTTTTGTGTCACAACAGTCAGGAGACACTACTGTTTTTCTTCATGGAAAATATACCAAAACCTGAATAATAGAGATTTTTTACCGTGGGATGGCAAAACCACGGTTATTGTTTACTGGGGTATACCAGCCTTTTTTAAATATATAGATTTGCAGCTGAACAGTAAGCGACACACTCAAACTGTTTTTTTTTAGATACCAAAGGCCCAAAACTGGATAGTACAGAGATTTGACCCGTGGAACTGCAAAACCACACTGGGATTTGTCAAGCCTACACCAGATTATTTTCAACAGATATATTTTTGTGTCACAACAGTCAGGAGACACTACTGTTTTTCTTTACGGAAAATATACCAAAACCTGAATAATAGAGATTTTTTACCATGGGATGGCAAAACCACAGTTATTGTTTACTCGGGTATACCAGACTTTTTTAAATATATAGATTTGCGGCTGAACAGTTAGCGACACACTCAAACTGTTTTTTTTTTAGATACCAATGGCCCAAAACTGGATAGTACAGAGATTTGACCCGTGGAACTGCAAAACCACACTGGGATTTGTCGAGCCTACACCAAACTATTTTCAACAGATATATTTTTGTGTCACAACAGTCAGGAGACACTACTGTTTTTCTTTACGGAAAATATACCAAAACCTGAATAATAGAGATTTTTTACCGTGGGATGGCAAAACCACGGTTATTGTTTACTGGGGTATACCAGCCTTTTTTAAATATATAGATTTGTGGCTGAACAGTGAGCGACACGCTCAAACTGTTTTTTTTTAGATACAAATGGCCCAAAAGTGGATAATACAGAGGTTTGAACCGTGGAAGTGCAAAACAACACTTCTGTTTCTCTAGCCTACACCTGACTATTTTCAACAGATATATTTTTGTGTCACAACAGTCAGGAGACACTACTGTTTTTCTTTACTCAAAATATATCAAAACCTGAATAATAGAGATTTTAACCATGGGATGGCAAAACCGCAGTTATTGTTTACTGGGGTATACCAGACTTTTTTAAATATATAGATTTGCGGCTGAACAGTGAGCGACACACTCAAACTGTTTTTTTTTTAGATACCAAAGGCCCAAAACTGGATAGTACAGAGATTTGACCCGTGGAACTGCAAAACCAAACTGGGATTTGTCGAGCCTACGCCAGTCTATTTTCAACAGATATATTTTTGTGTCACAACAGTCAGGAGACACTACTGTTTTTCTTTATGGAAAATATACCAAAACCAGAATAATAGAGATTTTTTACCGTGGCATGGCAATACCACAGCTTTTGTTTACTGGGGTATACCAGACTTTTTAAAATATATAGATTTGCGGCTAAACAGTGAGCGACACACTCAAACTGTTTTTTTTTTAGATGCAAATGGCCCAAAAGTAGATAATACAGAGGTTTGAACCGTGGAAGTGCAAAACAACACTTCTATTTCTGTAGCCTACACCTGACTATTTTCAACAGATATATTTTTGTGTCACAACAGTCAGGAGACACTACTGTTTTTCTTTACGGAAAATATACCAAAACCTGAATAATAGAGATTTTTTACCATGGGATGGCAAAACCACAGTTATTGTTTACTGGGGTATATCAGACTTTTTTAAATATATAGATTTGCTGCTGAACAATGAGCGACACACTCAAACTGATTTTTTTTTAGATTCCAAAGGCCCAAAACTGGATAGTACAGAGATTTGACCCGTGGAACTGCAAACCCACACTGGGATTTGTCGAGCCTACACCAGACTATTTTCAACAGATATATTTTTGTTTCACAACAGTCAGGAGACACTACTGTTTTTCTTTACGGAAAATATACGAAAACCTGAATAATAGAGAATTTTTACCGTGGGATGGCAAAACCACGGTTATTGTTTTCTTGGGTATACCAGACTTTTTTAAATATATAGATTTGCGGCTGAACAGTGAGCGACACACTCAAACTGTTTTTTTTTTAGATACAAATGGCCCAAAAGTGGATAATACAGAGGTTTGAACCGTGGAAGTGCAAAACAACACTCCTGTTTCTCTAGCCTACACCTGACTATTTTCAACAGATATATTTTTGTGTCACAACAGTCAGGAGACACTACAGTTTTTCTTTACGGAAAATATACCAAAACCAGAATAATAGAGATTTTTTACCGTGGCATGGCAATACCACAGCTTTTGTTTACTGGGGTATACCAGACTTTTTAAAATATATAGATTTGCGGCTGAACAGTGAGCGACACACTCAAACTGTTTTTTTTTTAGAAACCAAAGGCCCAAAACTTTATAGTACAGAGATTTGACCCGTGGAACTGCAAAACCACACTGGGATTTGTCAAGCCTACACAAGACTATTTTCAACAACTATATTTTTGTGTCACAACAGTCAGGAGACACTACTGTTTTTCTTCATGGAAAATATACCAAAACCTGAATAATAGAGATTTTTTACCGTGGGATGGCAAAACCACGGTTATTGTTTACTGGGGTATACCAGCCTTTTTTAAATATATAGATTTGCAGCTGAACAGTAAGCGACACACTCAAACTGTTTTTTTTTAGATACCAAAGGCCCAAAACTGGATAGTACAGAGATTTGACCCGTGGAACTGCAAAACCACACTGGGATTTGTCAAGCCTACACCAGATTATTTTCAACAGATATATTTTTGTGTCACAACAGTCAGGAGACACTACTGTTTTTCTTTACGGAAAATATACCAAAACCTGAATAATAGAGATTTTTTACCATGGGATGGCAAAACCACAGTTATTGTTTACTCGGGTATACCAGACTTTTTTAAATATATAGATTTGCGGCTGAACAGTTAGCGACACACTCAAACTGTTTTTTTTTTAGATACCAATGGCCCAAAACTGGATAGTACAGAGATTTGACCCGTGGAACTGCAAAACCACACTGGGATTTGTCGAGCCTACACCAAACTATTTTCAACAGATATATTTTTGTGTCACAACAGTCAGGAGACACTACTGTTTTTCTTTACGGAAAATATACCAAAACCTGAATAATAGAGATTTTTTACCGTGGGATGGCAAAACCACGGTTATTGTTTACTGGGGTATACCAGCCTTTTTTAAATATATAGATTTGTGGCTGAACAGTGAGCGACACGCTCAAACTGTTTTTTTTTAGATACAAATGGCCCAAAAGTGGATAATACAGAGGTTTGAACCGTGGAAGTGCAAAACAACACTTCTGTTTCTCTAGCCTACACCTGACTATTTTCAACAGATATATTTTTTGTGTCACAACAGTCAGGAGACACTACTGTTTTTCTTTACTCAAAATATATCAAAACCTGAATAATAGAGATTTTAACCATGGGATGGCAAAACCGCAGTTATTGTTTACTGGGGTATACCAGACTTGTTTAAATATATAGATTTGCGGCTGAACAGTGAGCGACACACTCAAACTGTTTTTTTTTTAGATACCAAAGGCCCAAAACTGGATAGTACAGAGATTTGACCCGTGGAACTGCAAAACCAAACTGGGATTTGTCGAGCCTACGCCAGTCTATTTTCAACAGATATATTTTTGTGTCACAACAGTCAGGAGACACTACTGTTTTTCTTTATGGAAAATATACCAAAACCAGAATAATAGAGATTTTTTACCGTGGCATGGCAATACCACAGCTTTTGTTTTCCTGGGGTATACCAGACTTTTTAAAATATATAGATTTGCGGCTGAACAGTGAGCGACACACTCAAACTGTTTTTTTTTTAGATACAAATGGCCCAAAAGTAGATAATACAGAGGTTTGAACCGTGGAAGTGCAAAACAACACTTCTATTTCTGTAGCCTACACCTGACTATTTTCAACAGATATATTTTTGTGTCACAACAGTCAGGAGACACTACTGTTTTTCTTTACGGAAAATATACCAAAACCTGAATAATAGAGATTTTTTACCATGGGATGGCAAAACCACAGTTATTGTTTACTGGGGTATATCAGACTTTTTTAAATATATAGATTTGCTGCTGAACAATGAGCGACACACTCAAACTGATTTTTTTTTAGATTCCAAAGGCCCAAAACTGGATAGTACAGAGATTTGACCCGTGGAACTGCAAACCCACACTGGGATTTGTCGAGCCTACACCAGACTATTTTCAACAGATATATTTTTGTTTCACAACAGTCAGGAGACACTACTGTTTTTCTTTACGGAAAATATACGAAAACCTGAATAATAGAGAATTTTTACCGTGGGATGGCAAAACCACGGTTATTGTTTTCTTGGGTATACCAGACTTTTTTAAATATATAGATTTGCGGCTGAACAGTGAGCGACACACTCAAACTGTTTTTTTTTTAGATACAAATGGCCCAAAAGTGGATAATACAGAGGTTTGAACCGTGGAAGTGCAAAACAACACTCCTGTTTCTCTAGCCTACACCTGACTATTTTCAACAGATATATTTTTGTGTCACAACAGTCAGGAGACACTACAGTTTTTCTTTACGGAAAATATACCAAAACCAGAATAATAGAGATTTTTTACCGTGGCATGGCAATACCACAGCTTTTGTTTACTGGGGTATACCAGACTTTTTAAAATATATAGATTTGCGGCTGAACAGTGAGCGACACACTCAAACTGTTTTTTTTTTAGAAACCAAAGGCCCAAAACTTTATAGTACAGAGATTTGACCCGTGGAACTGCAAAACCACACTGGGATTTGTCAAGCCTACACAAGACTATTTTCAACAACTATATTTTTGTGTCACAACAGTCAGGAGACACTACTGTTTTTCTTCATGGAAAATATACCAAAACCTGAATAATAGAGATTTTTTACCGTGGGATGGCAAAACCACGGTTATTGTTTACTGGGGTATACCAGCCTTTTTTAAATATATAGATTTGCAGCTGAACAGTAAGCGACACACTCAAACTGTTTTTTTTTAGATACCAAAGGCCCAAAACTGGATAGTACAGAGATTTGACCCGTGGAACTGCAAAACCACACTGGGATTTGTCAAGCCTACACCAGATTATTTTCAACAGATATATTTTTGTGTCACAACAGTCAGGAGACACTACTGTTTTTCTTTACGGAAAATATACCAAAACCTGAATAATAGAGATTTTTTACCATGGGATGGCAAAACCACAGTTATTGTTTACTCGGGTATACCAGACTTTTTTAAATATATAGATTTGCGGCTGAACAGTTAGCGACACACTCAAACTGTTTTTTTTTTAGATACCAATGGCCCAAAACTGGATAGTACAGAGATTTGACCCGTGGAACTGCAAAACCACACTGGGATTTGTCGAGCCTACACCAAACTATTTTCAACAGATATATTTTTGTGTCACAACAGTCAGGAGACACTACTGTTTTTCTTTACGGAAAATATACCAAAACCTGAATAATAGAGATTTTTTACCGTGGGATGGCAAAACCACGGTTATTGTTTACTGGGGTATACCAGCCTTTTTTAAATATATAGATTTGTGGCTGAACAGTGAGCGACACGCTCAAACTGTTTTTTTTTAGATACAAATGGCCCAAAAGTGGATAATACAGAGGTTTGAACCGTGGAAGTGCAAAACAACACTTCTGTTTCTCTAGCCTACACCTGACTATTTTCAACAGATATATTTTTTGTGTCACAACAGTCAGGAGACACTACTGTTTTTCTTTACTCAAAATATATCAAAACCTGAATAATAGAGATTTTAACCATGGGATGGCAAAACCGCAGTTATTGTTTACTGGGGTATACCAGACTTTTTTAAATATATAGATTTGCGGCTGAACAGTGAGCGACACACTCAAACTGTTTTTTTTTTAGATACCAAAGGCCCAAAACTGGATAGTACAGAGATTTGACCCGTGGAACTGCAAAACCAAACTGGGATTTGTCGAGCCTACGCCAGTCTATTTTCAACAGATATATTTTTGTGTCACAACAGTCAGGAGACACTACTGTTTTTCTTTATGGAAAATATACCAAAACCAGAATAATAGAGATTTTTTACCGTGGCATGGCAATACCACAGCTTTTGTTTTCCTGGGGTATACCAGACTTTTTAAAATATATAGATTTGCGGCTGAACAGTGAGCGACACACTCAAACTGTTTTTTTTTTAGATACAAATGGCCCAAAAGTAGATAATACAGAGGTTTGAACCGTGGAAGTGCAAAACAACACTTCTATTTCTGTAGCCTACACCTGACTATTTTCAACAGATATATTTTTGTGTCACAACAGTCAGGAGACACTACTGTTTTTCTTTACGGAAAATATACCAAAACCTGAATAATAGAGATTTTTTACCATGGGATGGCAAAACCACAGTTATTGTTTACTGGGGTATATCAGACTTTTTTAAATATATAGATTTGCTGCTGAACAATGAGCGACACACTCAAACTGATTTTTTTTTAGATTCCAAAGGCCCAAAACTGGATAGTACAGAGATTTGACCCGTGGAACTGCAAACCCACACTGGGATTTGTCGAGCCTACACCAGACTATTTTCAACAGATATATTTTTGTTTCACAACAGTCAGGAGACACTACTGTTTTTCTTTACGGAAAATATACGAAAACCTGAATAATAGAGAATTTTTACCGTGGGATGGCAAAACCACGGTTATTGTTTTCTTGGGTATACCAGACTTTTTTAAATATATAGATTTGCGGCTGAACAGTGAGCGACACACTCAAACTGTTTTTTTTTTAGATACAAATGGCCCAAAAGTGGATAATACAGAGGTTTGAACCGTGGAAGTGCAAAACAACACTCCTGTTTCTCTAGCCTACACCTGACTATTTTCAACAGATATATTTTTGTGTCACAACAGTCAGGAGACACTACAGTTTTTCTTTACGGAAAATATACCAAAACCAGAATAATAGAGATTTTTTACCGTGGCATGGCAATACCACAGCTTTTGTTTACTGGGGTATACCAGACTTTTTAAAATATATAGATTTGCGGCTGAACAGTGAGCGACACACTCAAACTGTTTTTTTTTTAGAAACCAAAGGCCCAAAACTTTATAGTACAGAGATTTGACCCGTGGAACTGCAAAACCACACTGGGATTTGTCAAGCCTACACAAGACTATTTTCAACAACTATATTTTTGTGTCACAACAGTCAGGAGACACTACTGTTTTTCTTCATGGAAAATATACCAAAACCTGAATAATAGAGATTTTTTACCGTGGGATGGCAAAACCACAGTTATTGTTTACTGGGGTATACCAGACTTTTTTAAATATATAGATTTGCAGCTGAACAGTAAGCGACACACTCAAATTGTTTTTTTTTAGATACCAAAGGCCCAAAACTGGATAGTACAGAGATCTGACCCGTGGAACTGCAAAACCACACTGGGATTTGTCGAGCCTACACCAGACTATTTTCAACAGATATATTTTTGTGTCACAACAGTCAGGAGACACTACTGTTTTTCTTTACGGAAAATATACCAAAACCTGAATAATAGAGATTTTTTACCGTGGGATGGCAAAACCACGGTTATTGTTTACTGGGGTATACCAGCCTTTTTTAAATATATAGATTTGTGGCTGAACAGTGAGCGACACGCTCAAACTGTTTTTTTTTAGATACAAATGGCCCAAAAGTGGATAATACAGAGGTTTGAACCGTGGAAGTGCAAAACAACACTTCTGTTTCTCTAGCCTACACCTGACTATTTTCAACAGATATATTTTTGTGTCACAACAGTCAGGAGACACTACTGTTTTTCTTTACGGAAAATATACCAAAACCTGAGTAATAGAGATTTTTTTACCGTGGGATGGCAAAACCACAGTTATTGTTTACTGGAGTATACCAGACCTTTTTAAATATATAGATATGCGGCTGAACAGTGAGCGACACACTCAAACAGTTTTTTTTTAGATACAAATGACCCAAAAGTGGATAATACAGAGGTTTGAACCGTGGAAGTGCAAAACAACACTTCTGTTTCTCTAGCCTACACCTGACTATTTTCAACAGGTATATTTTTGTGACACAACAGTCTTTAGACACTACTGTTTTTCTTTACGGAAAATATACCAAAACCTATATAATAGAGATGTTTTACCGTGGGATGGCAAAACCACAGTTATTGTTTACTGGGGAATACCAGACTTTTTTAAATATATAGATTTGCGGCTGAACAGTGAGCGACACACTCAAACTGTTTTTTTTTAGATACCAAATGGCCCAAAAGTGGTTAATACCGAGGTTTGAACCGTGGAAGTGCAAAACAACACTTCTGTTTCTCTTGCCTACACCTGACTATTTTCAACAGATATATTTTTGTGTCACAACAGTCAGGAGACACTACTGTTTTTCTTAACTCAAAATATACCAAAACCTGAATAATAGAGATTTTTTACCATGGGATGGCAAAACCACAGTTATTGTTTGCTGGGGTATACGAGACTTTTTAAAATATATAGATTTGCAGATGAACAGTGAGCGACACACTCAAACTTTTTTTTTTAGATAACAAAGGCCCAAAGCTGGATAGTACAGAGATTTGACCCGTGGAACTGCAAAACCACACTGGGATTTGTCGAGCCTACACCAGACTATTTTCAACAGATATATTTTTGTGTCAAAACAAACAGGAGACACTACTGTTTTTCTTTACGTAAAATATACCAAAACCTGAATAATAGAGATTTTTTACCGTGGGATGGCAAAACCACAGTTATTGTTTACTGGGGTATGCCAGCCTATTTTAAATATATACATTTGCTGCTGAACAGTGAGCGACACACTCAAACTGTTTTTTTTTTAGATACCAAAGGCCCAAAACTGGATAGTACAGAGATCTGACCCGTGGAACTGCAAAACCACACTGGGATTTGTCGAGCCTACACCAGACTATTTTCAACAGATATATTTTTGTGTCACAACAGTCAGGAGACACTACTGTTTTTCTTTACGGAAAATATACCAAAACCTGAATAATAGAGATTTTTTACCGTGGGATGGCAAAACCACGGTTATTGTTTACTGGGGTATACCAGCCTTTTTTAAATATATAGATTTGTGGCTGAACAGTGAGCGACACGCTCAAACTGTTTTTTTTTAGATACAAATGGCCCAAAAGTGGATAATACAGAGGTTTGAACCGTGGAAGTGCTAAACAACACTTCTGTTTCTCTAGCCTACACCTGACTATTTTCAACAGATATATTTTTGTGTCACAACAGTCAGGAGACACTATTGTTTTTCTTTACTCAAAATATACCAAAACCTGAATAATAGAGATTTTTAACCATGGGATGGCAAAACCGCATTTATTGTTTACTGGGGTATACCAGCCTTTTTTAAATATATAGATTTGTGGCTGAACAGTGAGCGACACACTCAAACTGTTTTTTTTTAGATACAAATGGCCCAAAAGTGGATAATACAGAGGTTTGAACCGTGGAAGTGCAAAACCACACTGGGATTTGTCAAGCCTACACAAGACTATTTTCAACAACTATATTTTTGTGTCACAACAGTCAGGAGACACTACTGTTTTTCTTCATGGAAAATATACCAAAACCTGAATAATAGAGATTTTTTACCGTGGGATGGCAAAACCACAGTTATTGTTTACTGGGGTATACCAGCCTTTTTTAAATATATAGATTTGCAGCTGAACAGTAAGCGACACACTCAAACTGTTTTTTTTTAGATACCAAAGGCCCAAAACTGGATAGTACAGAGATTTGACCCGTGGAACTGCAAAACCACACTGGGATTTGTCAAGCCTACACCAGATTATTTTCAACAGATATATTTTTGTGTCACAACAGTCAGGAGACACTACTGTTTTTCTTTACGGAAAATATACCAAAACCTGAATAATAGAGATTTTTTACCATGGGATGGCAAAACCACAGTTATTGTTTACTCGGGTATACCAGACATTTTTAAATATATAGATTTGCGGCTGAACAGTTAGCGACACACTCAAACTGTTTTTTTTTTAGATACCAATGGCCCAAAACTGGATAGTACAGAGATTTGACCCGTGGAACTGCAAAACCACACTGGGATTTGTCGAGCCTACACCAAACTATTTTCAACAGATATATTTTTGTGTCACAACAGTCAGGAGACACTACTGTTTTTCTTTACGGAAAATATACCAAAACCTGAATAATAGAGATTTTTTACCGTGGGATGGCAAAACCACGGTTATTGTTTACTGGGGTATACCAGCCTTTTTTAAATATATAGATTTGTGGCTGAACAGTGAGCAACACGCTCAAACTGTTTTTTTTTAGATACAAATGGCCCAAAAGTGGATAATACAGAGGTTTGAACCGTGGAAGTGCAAAACAACACTTCTGTTTCTCTAGCCTACACCTGACTATTTTCAACAGATATATTTTTGTGTCACAACAGTCAGGAGACACTACTGTTTTTCTTTACTCAAAATATATCAAAACCGGAATAATAGAGATTTTAACCATGGGATGGCAAAACCGCAGTTATTGTTTACTGGAGTATACCAGACTTTTTTAAATATATAGATTTGCGGCTGAACAGTGAGCGACACACTCAAACTGTTTTTTTTTTAGATACCAAAGGCCCAAAACTGGATAGTACAGAGATTTGACCCATGGAACTGCAAAACCACACTGGGATTTGTCGAGCCTACGCCAGTCTATTTTCAACAGATATATTTTTGTGTCACAACAGTCAGGAGACACTACTGTTTTTCTTTACGGAAAATATACCAAAACCAGAATAATAGAGATTTTTTACCGTGGCATGGCAATACCACAGCTTTTGCTTACTGGGGTATACCAGACTTTTTAAAATATATAGATTTGCGGCTGAACAGTGAGCGACACACTCAAACTGGTTTTTTTTTAGATACAAATGGCCCAAAAGTAGATAATACAGAGGTTTGAACCGTGGAAGTGCAAAACAACACTTCTATTTCTGTAGCCTACACCTGACTATTTTCAACAGATATATTTTTGTGTCACAACAGTCAGGAGACACTACTGTTTTTCTTTACGGAAAATATACCAAAACCTGAATAATAGAGATTTTTTACCATGGGATGGCAAAACCACAGTTATTGTTTACTGGGGTATACCAGACTTTTTTAAATATATAGATTTGCTGCTGAACAGTGAGCAACACACTCAAACTGATTTTTTTTTAGATTCCAAAGGCCCAAAACTGGATAGTACAGAGATTTGACCCGTGGAACTGCAAAACCACACTGGGATTTGTCGAGCATACACCAGACTATTTTCAACAGATATATTTTTGTGTCACAACAGTCAGGAGACACTACTGTTTTTCTTTACGGAAAATATACGAAAACCTGAATAATAGAGAATTTTTACCGTGGGATGGCAAAACCACGGTTATTGTTTTCTTGGGTATACCAGACTTTTTTAAATATATAGATTTGCGGCTGAACAGTGAGCGACACACTCAAACTGTTTTTTTTTTAGATACAAATGGCCCAAAAGTGGATAATACAGAGGTTTGAACCGTGGAAGTGCAAAACAACACTCCTGTTTCTCTAGCCTACACCTGACTATTTTCAACAGATATATTTTTGTGTCACAACAGTCAGGAGACACTACAGTTTTTCTTTACGGAAAATATACCAAAACCAGAATAATAGAGATTTTTTACCGTGGCATGGCAATACCACAGCTTTTGTTTACTGGGGTATACCAGACTTTTTAAAATATATAGATTTGCGGCTGAACAGTGAGCGACACACTCAAACTGTTTTTTTTTTAGAAACCAAAGGCCCAAAACTTTATAGTACAGAGATTTGACCCGTGGAACTGCAAAACCACACTGGGATTTGTCAAGCCTACACAAGACTATTTTCAACAACTATATTTTTGTGTCACAACAGTCAGGAGACACTACTGTTTTTCTTCATGGAAAATATACCAAAACCTGAATAATAGAGATTTTTTACCGTGGGATGGCAAAACCACAGTTATTGTTTACTGGGGTATACCAGACTTTTTTAAATATATAGATTTGCAGCTGAACAGTAAGCGACACACTCAAACTGTTTTTTTTTTAGATACCAAAGGCCCAAAACTGGATAGTACAGAGATTTGACCCGTGGAACTGCAAAACCACACTGGAATTTGTCAAGCCTACACCAGATTATTTTCAACAGATATATTTTTGTGTCACAACAGTCAGGAGACACTACTGTTTTTCTTTACGGAAAATATACCAAAACCTGAATAATAGAGATTTTTTACCATGGGATGGCAAAACCACAGTTATTGTTTACTCGGGTATACCAGACTTTTTTAAATATATAGATTTGCGGCTGAACAGTTAGCGACACACTCAAACTGTTTTTTTTTTAGATACCAAAGGCCCAAAACTGGATAGTACAGAGATTTGACCCGTGGAACTGCAAAACCACACTGGGATTTGTCGAGCCTACACCAAACTATTTTCAACAGATATATTTTTGTGTCACAACATTCAGGAGACTCTAATGTTTTTCTTTACAGAAAATATACCAAAACCTGAATGATAGAGATTTTTTACCGTGGGATGGCAAAACCACAGTTATTGTTTACTGGGGTATACCAGACTTTTTTAAATATATAGATTTGCAGCTGAACAGTGAGCGACACACTCAAACTTTTTTTTTTTTAGATACCAAAGTCCCAAAACTGGATAGTACAGAGATTTGACCCGTGGAACTGCAAAACCACACTGGGATTTGTCGAGCCTACACCAGACTATTTTCAACAGATATATTTTTGTGTCACAACAGTCAGGAGACACTACAGTTTTTCTTTACGGAAAATATACCAAAACCTGAGTAATAGAGATTTTTTTACCGTGGGATGGCAAAACCACAGTTATTTTTTACTGGAGTATACCAGACCTTTTTAAATATATAGATTTGCGGCTGAAGAGTGAGCGACACACTCAAACAGTTTTTTTTTAGATACAAATGGCCCAAAAGTGGATAATACAGAGGTTTGAACCATGGAAGTGCAAAACAACACTTCTGTTTCTCTAGCCTACACCTGACTATTTTCAACAGGTATATTTTTGTGACACAACAGTCTTTAGACACTACTCTTTTTCTTTACGGAAAATATACCAAAACCTGAATAATAGAGATGTTTTACCGTGGGATGGCAAAACCACAGTTATTGTTTACTGGGGAATACCAGACTTTTTTAAATATATAGATTTGCGGCTGAACAGTGAGCGACACACTCAAACTGTTTTTTTTTAGATACCAAATGGCCCAAAAGTGGATAATACCGAGGTTTGAACCGTGGAAGTGCAAAACAACACTTCTGTTTCCCTAGCCTACACCTGACTATTTTCAACAGATATATTTTTGTGTCACAACAGTCAGGAGACACTACTGTTTTTCTTAACTCAAAATATACCAAAACCTGAATAATAGAGATTTTTTACCATGGGATGGCAAAACCACAGTTATTGTTACTGGGGTATACGAGACTTTTTAAAATATATAGATTTGCGGCTGAACAGTGAGCGACACACTCAAACTGTTTTTTTTAGATAACAAAGGCCCAAAACTGGATAGTACAGAGATTTGACCCGTGGAACTGCAAAACCACACTGGGATTTGTCGAGCCTACACCAGACTATTTTCAACAGATATATTTTTGTGTCACAACAGTCAGGAGACACTACTGTTTTTCTTTACGGAAAATATACCAAAACCAGAATAATAGAGATTTTTTACCGTGGCATGGCAATACCACAGCTTTTGTTTACTGGGGTATACCAGACTTTTTAAAATATATAGATTTGCGGCTGAACAGTGAGCGACACACTCAAACTGTTTTTTTTTTTAGATACCAAAGGCCCAAAACTGGATACTACAGAGATTTGACCCGTGGAACTGCAAAACTACATTGGGATTTGTCAAGCCTACACAAGACTATTTTCAACAGATATATTTTTGTGTCACAACAGTCAGGAGACACTACTGTTTTTCTTTACGGAAAATATACCAAAACCTGAATAATAGAGATTTTTTACCATGGTATGGCAAAACCACAGTTATTGTTTACTCGGGTATACCAGACTTTTTTAAATATATAGATTTGCGGCAGAACAGTTTGCGACACACTCAAACTGTTTTTTTTTTAGATACCAAAGGCCCAAAACTGGATAGTACAGAGATTTGACCCGTGGAACTGCAAAACCACACTGGGATTTGTCGAGCCTACACCAAACTATTTTCAACAGATATATTTTTGTGTCACAACATTCAGGAGACACTACGGTATTTCTTTACGGAAAATATACCAAAACCTGAGTAATAGAGATTTTTTTACCGTGGGATGGCAAAACCACAGTTATTGTTTACTGGGGTATACCAGACCTTTTTAAATATATAGATTTGCGGCTGAACAGTGAGCGACATACTCAAACAGTTTTTTTTTAGATACAAATGGCCCAAAAGTGGATAATACAGAGGTTTGAACCATGGAAGTGCAAAACAACACTTCTGTTTCTCTAGCTTACACCTGACTATTTTCAACAGATATATTTTTGTGTCACAACAGTCTGGAGACACTACTGTTTTTCTTTACGGAAAATATACCAAAACCTGAATAATAGAGATGTTTTACCGTGGGATGGCAAAACCACAGTTATTGTTTACTGGGTAATACCAGACTTTTTTAAATATATAGATTTGCGGCTGAACAGTGAGCGACACACTCAAACTGTATTTTTTAAGATACCAAATGGCCAAAAAGTGGATAATACAGAGGTTTGAACCGTGGAAGTGCAAAACAACACTTCTGTTTCTCATGCCTACACCTGACTATTTTCAACAGATATATTTTTGTGTCACAACAGTCAGGAGACACTACTGTTTTTCTTAACTCAAAATATACCAAAACCTGAATAATAGAGATTTTTTACCATGGGATGGCAAAACCACAGTTATTGTTTGCTGGGGTATACGAGACTTTTTAAAATATATAGATTTGCAGATGAACAGTGAGCGACACACTCAAACTTTTTTTTTTAGATAACAAAGGCCCAAAGCTGGATAGTACAGAGATTTGACCCGTGGAACTGCTAAACCACACTGGGATTTGTCGAGCCTACACCAGACTATTTTCAACAGATATATTTTTGTGTCAAAACAAACAGGAGACACTACTGTTTTTCTTTACGTAAAATATACCAAAACCTGAATAATAGAGATTTTTTACCGTGGGATGGCAAAACCACAGTTATTGTTTACTGGGGTATGCCAGCCTATTTTAAATATATAGATTTGCTGCTGAACAGTGAGCGACACACTCAAACAGTTTTTTTTTTAGATACCAAAGGCCCAAAACTGGATAGTACAGAGATCTGACCCGTGGAACTGCAAAACCACACTGGGATTTGTCGAGCCTACACCAGACTATTTTCAACAGATATATTTTTGTGTCACAACAGTCAGGAGACACTACTGTTTTTCTTTACGGAAAATATACCAAAACCTGAATAATAGAGATTTTTTACCGTGGGATGGCAAAACCACGGTTATTGTTTACTGGGGTATACCAGCCTTTTTTAAATATATAGATTTGTGGCTGAACAGTGAGCGACACGCTCAAACTGTTTTTTTTTAGATACAAATGGCCCAAAAGTGGATAATACAGAGGTTTGAACCGTGGAAGTGCTAAACAACACTTCTGTTTCTCTAGCCTACACCTGACTATTTTCAACAGATATATTTTTGTGTCACAACAGTCAGGAGACACTATTGTTTTTCTTTACTGAAAATATACCAAAACCTGAATAATAGAGATTTTTAACCATGGGATGGCAAAACCGCAGTTATTGTTTACTGGGGTATACCAGCCTTTTTTAAATATATAGATTTGTGGCTGAACAGTGAGCGACACACTCAAACTGGTTTTTTTTAGATACAAATGGCCCACAAGTGGATAATACAGAGGTTTGAACCGTGGAAGTGCAAAACAACACTTCTGTTTCTCTAGCCTACACCTGACTATTTTCAACAGATATATTTTTGTGTCACAACAGTCAGGAGACACTACTGTTTTTCTTTACTCAAAATATATCAAAACCTGAATAATAGAGATTTTAACCATGGGATGGCAAAACCGCAGTTATTGTTTACTGGGGTATACCAGACTTTTTTAAATATATAGATTTGCGGCTGAACAGTGAGCGACACACTCAAACTGTTTTTTTTTAGATACCAAATGGCCCACAAGTGGATAATACAGAGGTTTGAACCGTGGAAGTGCAAAACAACACTTCTGTTTCTCTAGCCTACACCTGACTATTTTCAACAGATATATTTTTGTGTCACAACAGTCAGGAGACACTACTGTTTTTCTTTACTCAAAATATATCAAAACCTGAATAATAGAGATTTTAACCATGGGATGGCAAAACCGCAGTTATTGTTTACTGGGGTATACCAGACTTTTTTAAATATATAGATTTGCGGCTGAACAGTGAGCGACACACTCAAACTGTTTTTTTTTTAGATACCAAAGGCCCAAAACTGGATAGTACAGAGATCTGACCCGTGGAACTGCAAAACCAAACTGGGATTTGTCGAGCCTACGCCAGTCTATTTTCAACAGATATATTTTTGTGTCACAACAGTCAGGAGACACTACTGTTTTTCTTTACGGAAAATATACCAAAACCAGAATAATAGAGATTTTTTACCGTGGCATGGCAATACCACAGCTTTTGTTTACTGGGGTATACCAGACTTTTTAAAATATATAGATTTGCGGCTGAACAGTGAGCGACACACTCAAACTGTTTTTTTTTTAGATACAAATGGCCCAAAAGTAGATAATACAGAGGTTTGAACCGTGGAAGTGCAAAACAACACTTCTATTTCTGTAGCCTACACCTGACTATGTTCAACAGATATATTTTTGTGTCACAACAGTCAGGAGACACTACTGTTTTTCTTTACGGAAAATATACCAAAACCTGAATAATAGAGATTTTTTACCATGGGATGGCAAAACCACAGTTATTGTTTACTGGGGTATACCAGACTTTTTTAAATATATAGATTTGCTGCTGAACAGTGAGCGACACACTCAAACTGATTTTTTTTTAGATTCCAAAGGCCCAAAACTGGATAGTACAGAGATTTGACCCGTGGAACTGCAAAACCACACTGGGATTTGTCGAGCCTACACCAGACTATTTTCAACAGATATATTTTTGTGTCACAACAGTCAGGAGACACTACTGTTTTTCTTAACTCAAAATATACCAAAACCTGAATAATAGAGATTTTTTACCATGGGATGGCAAAACCACAGTTATTGTTTGCTGGGGTATACGAGACTTTTTAAAATATATAGATTTGCAGATGAACAGTGAGCGACACACTCAAACTTTTTTTTTTAGATAACAAAGGCCCAAAGCTGGATAGTACAGAGATTTGACCCGTGGAACTGCTAAACCACACTGGGATTTGTCGAGCCTACACCAGACTATTTTCAACAGATATATTTTTGTGTCAAAACAAACAGGAGACTCTACTGTTTTTCTTTACGTAAAATATACCAAAACCTGAATAATAGAGATTTTTTACCGTGGGATGGCAAAACCACAGTTATTGTTTACTGGGGTATGCCAGCCTATTTTAAATATATAGATTTGCTGCTGAACAGTGAGCGACACACTCAAACAGTTTTTTTTTTAGATACCAAAGGCCCAAAACTGGATAGTACAGAGATCTGACCCGTGGAACTGCAAAACCACACTGGGATTTGTCGAGCCTACACCAGACTATTTTCAACAGATATATTTTTGTGTCACAACAGTCAGGAGACACTACTGTTTTTCTTTACGGAAAATATACCAAAACCTGAATAATAGAGATTTTTTACCGTGGGATGGCAAAACCACGGTTATTGTTTACTGGGGTATACCAGCCTTTTTTAAATATATAGATTTGTGGCTGAACAGTGAGCGACACGCTCAAACTGTTTTTTTTTAGATACAAATGGCCCAAAAGTGGATAATACAGAGGTTTGAACCGTGGAAGTGCTAAACAACACTTCTGTTTCTCTAGCCTACACCTGACTATTTTCAACAGATATATTTTTGTGTCACAACAGTCAGGAGACACTATTGTTTTTCTTTACTCAAAATATACCAAAACCTGAATAATAGAGATTTTTAACCATGGGATGGCAAAACCGCAGTTATTGTTTACTGGGGTATACCAGCCTTTTTTAAATATATAGATTTGTGGCTGAACAGTGAGCGACACACTCAAACTGGTTTTTTTTAGATACAAATGGCCCACAAGTGGATAATACAGAGGTTTGAACCGTGGAAGTGCAAAACAACACTTCTGTTTCTCTAGCCTACACCTGACTATTTTCAACAGATATATTTTTGTGTCACAACAGTCAGGAGACACTACTGTTTTTCTTTACTCAAAATATATCAAAACCTGAATAATAGAGATTTTAACCATGGGATGGCAAAACCGCAGTTATTGTTTACTGGGGTATACCAGACTTTTTTAAATATATAGATTTGCGGCTGAACAGTGAGCGACACACTCAAACTGTTTTTTTTTAGATACCAAATGGCCCACAAGTGGATAATACAGAGGTTTGAACCGTGGAAGTGCAAAACAACACTTCTGTTTCTCTAGCCTACACCTGACTATTTTCAACAGATATATTTTTGTGTCACAACAGTCAGGAGACACTACTGTTTTTCTTTACTCAAAATATATCAAAACCTGAATAATAGAGATTTTAACCATGGGATGGCAAAACCGCAGTTATTGTTTACTGGGGTATACCAGACTTTTTTAAATATATAGATTTGCGGCTGAACAGTGAGCGACACACTCAAACTGTTTTTTTTTTAGATACCAAAGGCCCAAAACTGGATAGTACAGAGATTTGACCCGTGGAACTGCAAAACCAAACTGGGATTTGTCGAGCCTACGCCAGTCTATTTTCAACAGATATATTTTTGTGTCACAACAGTCAGGAGACACTACTGTTTTTCTTTACGGAAAATATACCAAAACCAGAATAAAAGAGATTTTTTACCGTGGCATGGCAATACCACAGCTTTTGTTTACTGGGGTATACCAGACTTTTTAAAATATATAGATTTGCGGCTGAACAGTGAGCGACACACTCAAACTGTTTTTTTTTTAGATACAAATGGCCCAAAAGTAGATAATACAGAGGTTTGAACCGTGGAAGTGCAAAACAACACTTCTATTTCTGTAGCCTACACCTGACTATGTTCAACAGATATATTTTTGTGTCACAACAGTCAGGAGACACTACTGTTTTTCTTTACGGAAAATATACCAAAACCTGAATAATAGAGATTTTTTACCATGGGATGGCAAAACCACAGTTATTGTTTACTGGGGTATACCAGACTTTTTTAAATATATAGATTTGCTGCTGAACAGTGAGCGACACACTCAAACTGATTTTTTTTTAGATTCCAAAGGCCCAAAACTGGATAGTACAGAGATTTGACCCGTGGAACTGCAAAACCACACTGGGATTTGTCGAGCCTACACCAGACTATTTTCAACAGATATATTTTTGTGTCACAACAGTCAGGAGACACTACTGTTTTTCTTAACTCAAAATATACCAAAACCTGAATAATAGAGATTTTTTACCATGGGATGGCAAAACCACAGTTATTGTTTGCTGGGGTATACGAGACTTTTTAAAATATATAGATTTGCAGATGAACAGTGAGCGACACACTCAAACTTTTTTTTTTAGATAACAAAGGCCCAAAGCTGGATAGTACAGAGATTTGACCCGTGGAACTGCTGAACCACACTGGGATTTGTCGAGCCTACACCAGACTATTTTCAACAGATATATTTTTGTGTCAAAACAAACAGGAGACACTACTGTTTTTCTTTACGTAAAATATACCAAAACCTGAATAATAGAGATTTTTTACCGTGGGATGGCAAAACCACAGTTATTGTTTACTGGGGTATGCCAGCCTATTTTAAATATATAGATTTGCTGCTGAACAGTGAGCGACACACTCAAACAGTTTTTTTTTTAGATACCAAAGGCCCAAAACTGGATAGTACAGAGATCTGACCCGTGGAACTGCAAAACCACACTGGGATTTGTCGAGCCTACACCAGACTATTTTCAACAGATATATTTTTGTGTCACAACAGTCAGGAGACACTACTGTTTTTCTTTACGGAAAATATACCAAAACCTGAATAATAGAGATTTTTTACCGTGGGATGGCAAAACCACGGTTATTGTTTACTGGGGTATACCAGCCTTTTTTAAATATATAGATTTGTGGCTGAACAGTGAGCGACACGCTCAAACTGTTTTTTTTTAGATACAAATGGCCCAAAAGTGGATAATACAGAGGTTTGAACCGTGGAAGTGCTAAACAACACTTCTGTTTCTCTAGCCTACACCTGACTGTTTTCAACAGATATATTTTTGTGTCACAACAGTCAGGAGACACTATTGTTTTTCTTTACTCAAAATATACCAAAACCTGAATAATAGAGATTTTTAACCATGGGATGGCAAAACCGCAGTTATTGTTTACTGGGGTATACCAGCCTTTTTTAAATATATAGATTTGTGGCTGAACAGTGAGCGACACACTCAAACTGGTTTTTTTTAGATACAAATGGCCCACAAGTGGATAATACAGAGGTTTGAACCGTGGAAGTGCAAAACAACACTTCTGTTTCTCTAGCCTACACCTGACTATTTTCAACAGATATATTTTTGTGTCACAACAGTCAGGAGACACTACTGTTTTTCTTTACTCAAAACATATCAAAACCTGAATAATAGAGATTTTAACCATGGGATGGCAAAACCGCAGTTATTGTTTACTGGGGTATACCAGACTTTTTTAAATATATAGATTTGCGGCTGAACAGTGAGCGACACACTCAAACTGTTTTTTTTTAGATACCAAATGGCCCAAAAGTGGATAATACCGAGGTTTGAACCGTGGAAGTGCAAAACAACACTTCTGTTTCTCTAGCCTACACCTGACTATTTTCAACAGATATATTTTTGTGTCACAACAGTCAGGAGACACTACTGTTTTTCTTAACTCAAAATATACCAAAACCTGAATAATAGAGATTTTTTACCATGGGATGGCAAAACCACAGTTATTGTTTACTGGGGTATACGAGACTTTTTAAAATATATAGATTTGCGGCTGAACAGTGAGCGACACACTCAAACTGTTTTTTTTAGATAACAAAGGCCCAAAACTGGATAGTACAGAGATTTGACCCGTGGAACTGCAAATCCACACTGGGATTTGTCGAGCCTACACCAGACTATTTTCAATAGATATATTTTTGTGTCACAACAGTCAGGAGACACTACTGTTTTTCTTTACGGAAAATATACCAAAACCAGAATAATAGAGATTTTTTACCGTGGCATGGCAATACCACAGCTTTTGTTTACTGGGGTATACCAGACTTTTTAAATTATATAGATTTGCGGCTGAACAGTGAGCGACACACTCAAACTGTTTTTTTTTTTAGATACCAAAGGCCCAAAACTGGATACTACAGAGATTTGACCCGTGGAACTGCAAAACTACATTGGGATTTGTCAAGCCTACACAAGACTATTTTCAACAGATATATTTTTGTGTCACAACAGTCAGGAGACACTACTGTTTTTCTTTACGGAAAATATACCAAAACCTGAATAATAGAGATTTTTTACCATGGGATGGCAAAACCACAGTTATTGTTTACTCGGGTATACCAGACTTTTTAAATATATAGATTTGCGGCTGAACAGTTTGCGACACACTCAAACTGTTTTTTTTTTAGATACCAAAGGCCCAAAACTGGATAGTACAGAGATTTGACCCGTGGAACTGCAAAACCACACTGGGATTTGTCGAGCCTACACCAAACTATTTTCAACAGATATATTTTTGTGTCACAACATTCAGGAGACACTACGGTTTTTCTTTACGGAAAATATACCAAAACCTGAGTAATAGAGATTTTTTTACCGTGGGATGGCAAAACCACAGTTATTGTTTACTGGGGTATACCAGCCTTTTTTAAATATATAGATTTGTGGCTGAACAGTGAGCGACACGCTCAAACTGTTTTTTTTTAGATACAAATGGCCCAAAAGTGGATAATACAGAGGTTTGAACCGTGGAAGTGCTAAACAACACTTCTGTTTCTCTAGCCTACACCTGACTATTTTCAACAGATATATTTTTGTGTCACAACAGTCAGGAGACACTATTGTTTTTCTTTACTCAAAATATACCAAAACCTGAATAATAGAGATTTTTAACCATGGGATGGCAAAACCGCAGTTATTGTTTACTGGGGTATACCAGCCTTTTTTAAATATATAGATTTGTGGCTGAACAGTGAGCGACACACTCAAACTGGTTTTTTTTAGATACAAATGGCCCACAAGTGGATAATACAGAGGTTTGAACCGTGGAAGTGCAAAACAACACTTCTGTTTCTCTAGCCTACACCTGACTATTTTCAACAGATATATTTTTGTGTCACAACAGTCAGGAGACACTACTGTTTTTCTTTACTCAAAATATATCAAAACCTGAATAATAGAGATTTTAACCATGGGATGGCAAAACCGCAGTTATTGTTTACTGGGGTATACCAGACTTTTTTAAATATATAGATTTGCGGCTGAACAGTGAGCGACACACTCAAACTGTTTTTTTTTAGATACCAAATGGCCCACAAGTGGATAATACAGAGGTTTGAACCGTGGAAGTGCAAAACAACACTTCTGTTTCTCTAGCCTACACCTGACTATTTTCAACAGATATATTTTTGTGTCACAACAGTCAGGAGACACTACTGTTTTTCTTTACTCAAAATATATCAAAACCTGAATAATAGAGATTTTAACCATGGGATGGCAAAACCGCAGTTATTGTTTACTGGGGTATACCAGACTTTTTTAAATATATAGATTTGCGGCTGAACAGTGAGCGACACACTCAAACTGTTTTTTTTTTAGATACCAAAGGCCCAAAACTGGATAGTACAGAGATTTGACCCGTGGAACTGCAAAACCAAACTGGGATTTGTCGAGCCTACGCCAGTCTATTTTCAACAGATATATTTTTGTGTCACAACAGTCAGGAGACACTACTGTTTTTCTTTACGGAAAATATACCAAAACCAGAATAATAGAGATTTTTTACCGTGGCATGGCAATACCACAGCTTTTGTTTACTGGGGTATACCAGACTTTTTAAAATATATAGATTTGCGGCTGAACAGTGAGTGACACACTCAAACTGTTTTTTTTTTAGATACAAATGGCCCAAAAGTAGATAATACAGAGGTTTGAACCGTGGAAGTGCAAAACAACACTTCTATTTCTGTAGCCTACACCTGACTATGTTCAACAGATATATTTTTGTGTCACAACAGTCAGGAGACACTACTGTTTTTCTTTACGGAAAATATACCAAAACCTGAATAATAGAGATTTTTTACCATGGGATGGCAAAACCACAGTTATTGTTTACTGGGGTATACCAGACTTTTTTAAATATATAGATTTGCTGCTGAACAGTGAGCGACACACTCAAACTGATTTTTTTTTAGATTCCAAAGGCCCAAAACTGGATAGTACAGAGATTTGACCCGTGGAACTGCAAAACCACACTGGGATTTGTCGAGCCTACACCAGACTATTTTCAACAGATATATTTTTGTGTCACAACAGTCAGGAGACACTACTGTTTTTCTTAACTCAAAATATACCAAAACCTGAATAATAGAGATTTTTTACCATGGGATGGCAAAACCACAGTTATTGTTTGCTGGGGTATACGAGACTTTTTAAAATATATAGATTTGCAGATGAACAGTGAGCGACACACTCAAACTTTTTTTTTTAGATAACAAAGGCCCAAAGCTGGATAGTACAGAGATTTGACCCGTGGAACTGCTGAACCACACTGGGATTTGTCGAGCCTACACCAGACTATTTTCAACAGATATATTTTTGTGTCAAAACAAACAGGAGACACTACTGTTTTTCTTTACGTAAAATATACCAAAACCTGAATAATAGAGATTTTTTACCGTGGGATGGCAAAACCACAGTTATTGTTTACTGGGGTATGCCAGCCTATTTTAAATATATAGATTTGCTGCTGAACAGTGAGCGACACACTCAAACAGTTTTTTTTTTAGATACCAAAGGCCCAAAACTGGATAGTACAGAGATCTGACCCGTGGAACTGCAAAACCACACTGGGATTTGTCGAGCCTACACCAGACTATTTTCAACAGATATATTTTTGTGTCACAACAGTCAGGAGACACTACTGTTTTTCTTTACGGAAAATATACCAAAACCTGAATAATAGAGATTTTTTACCGTGGGATGGCAAAACCACGGTTATTGTTTACTGGGGTATACCAGCCTTTTTTAAATATATAGATTTGTGGCTGAACAGTGAGCGACACGCTCAAACTGTTTTTTTTTAGATACAAATGGCCCAAAAGTGGATAATACAGAGGTTTGAACCGTGGAAGTGCTAAACAACACTTCTGTTTCTCTAGCCTACACCTGACTGTTTTCAACAGATATATTTTTGTGTCACAACAGTCAGGAGACACTATTGTTTTTCTTTACTCAAAATATACCAAAACCTGAATAATAGAGATTTTTAACCATGGGATGGCAAAACCGCAGTTATTGTTTACTGGGGTATACCAGCCTTTTTTAAATATATAGATTTGTGGCTGAACAGTGAGCGACACACTCAAACTGGTTTTTTTTAGATACAAATGGCCCACAAGTGGATAATACAGAGGTTTGAACCGTGGAAGTGCAAAACAACACTTCTGTTTCTCTAGCCTACACCTGACTATTTTCAACAGATATATTTTTGTGTCACAACAGTCAGGAGACACTACTGTTTTTCTTTACTCAAAACATATCAAAACCTGAATAATAGAGATTTTAACCATGGGATGGCAAAACCGCAGTTATTGTTTACTGGGGTATACCAGACTTTTTTAAATATATAGATTTGCGGCTGAACAGTGAGCGACACACTCAAACTGTTTTTTTTTAGATACCAAATGGCCCAAAAGTGGATAATACCGAGGTTTGAACCGTGGAAGTGCAAAACAACACTTCTGTTTCTCTAGCCTACACCTGACTATTTTCAACAGATATATTTTTGTGTCACAACAGTCAGGAGACACTACTGTTTTTCTTAACTCAAAATATACCAAAACCTGAATAATAGAGATTTTTTACCATGGGATGGCAAAACCACAGTTATTGTTTACTGGGGTATACGAGACTTTTTAAAATATATAGATTTGCGGCTGAACAGTGAGCGACACACTCAAACTGTTTTTTTTAGATAACAAAGGCCCAAAACTGGATAGTACAGAGATTTGACCCGTGGAACTGCAAATCCACACTGGGATTTGTCGAGCCTACACCAGACTATTTTCAATAGATATATTTTTGTGTCACAACAGTCAGGAGACACTACTGTTTTTCTTTACGGAAAATATACCAAAACCAGAATAATAGAGATTTTTTACCGTGGCATGGCAATACCACAGCTTTTGTTTACTGGGGTATACCAGACTTTTTAAATTATATAGATTTGCGGCTGAACAGTGAGCGACACACTCAAACTGTTTTTTTTTTTAGATACCAAAGGCCCAAAACTGGATACTACAGAGATTTGACCCGTGGAACTGCAAAACTACATTGGGATTTGTCAAGCCTACACAAGACTATTTTCAACAGATATATTTTTGTGTCACAACAGTCAGGAGACACTACTGTTTTTCTTTACGGAAAATATACCAAAACCTGAATAATAGAGATTTTTTACCATGGGATGGCAAAACCACAGTTATTGTTTACTCGGGTATACCAGACTTTTTAAATATATAGATTTGCGGCTGAACAGTTTGCGACACACTCAAACTGTTTTTTTTTTAGATACCAAAGGCCCAAAACTGGATAGTACAGAGATTTGACCCGTGGAACTGCAAAACCACACTGGGATTTGTCGAGCCTACACCAAACTATTTTCAACAGATATATTTTTGTGTCACAACATTCAGGAGACACTACGGTTTTTCTTTACGGAAAATATACCAAAACCTGAGTAATAGAGATTTTTTTACCGTGGGATGGCAAAACCACAGTTATTGTTTACTGGGGTATACCAGACCTTTTTAAATATATAGATTTGCGGCTGAACAGTGAGCGACATACTCAAACAGTTTTTTTTTAGATACAAATGGCCCAAAAGTGGATAATACAGAGGTTTGAACCATGGAAGTGCAAAACAACACTTCTGTTTCTCTAGCCTACACCTGACTATTTTCAACAGATATATTTTTGTGTCACAACAGTCTGGAGACACTACTGTTTTTCTTTACGGAAAATATACCAAAACCTGAATAATAGAGATGTTTTACCGTGGGATGGCAAAACCACAGTTATTGTTTACTGGGGAATACCAGACTTTTTTAAATATATAGATTTGCGGCTGAACAGTGAGCGACACACTCAAACTGTATTTTTTTAGATACCAAATGGCCAAAAAGTGGATAATACAGAGGTTTGAACCGTGGAAGTGCAAAACAACACTTCTGTTTCTCATGCCTACACCTGACTATTTTCAACAGATATATTTTTGTGTCACAACAGTCAGGAGACACTACTGTTTTTCTTAACTCAAAATATACCAAAACCTGAATAATAGAGATTTTTTACCATGGGATGGCAAAACCACAGTTATTGTTTGCTGGGGTATACGAGACTTTTTAAAATATATAGATTTGCAGATGAACAGTGAGCGACACACTCAAACTTTTTTTTTTAGATAACAAAGGCCCAAAGCTGGATAGTACAGAGATTTGACCCGTGGAACTGCAAAACCACACTGGGATTTGTCGAGCCTACACCAGACTATTTTCAACAGATATATTTTTGTGTCAAAACAAACAGGAGACACTACTGTTTTTCTTTACGTAAAATATACCAAAACCTGAATAATAGAGATTTTTTACGGTGGGATGGCAAAACCACAGTTATTGTTTACTGGGGTATGCCAGCCTATTTTAAATATATAGATTTGCTGCTGAACAGTGAGCGACACGCTCAAACTGTTTTTTTTTTAGATACCAAAGGCCCAAAACTAGATAGTACAGAGATCTGACCCGTGGAACTGCAAAACCACACTGGGATTTGTCGAGCCTACACCAGACTATTTTCAACAGATATATTTTTGTGTCACAACAGTCAGGAGACACTACTGTTTTTCTTTACGGAAAATATACCAAAACCTGAATAATAGAGATTTTTTACCGTGGGATGGCAAAACCACGGTTATTGTTTACTGGGGTATACCAGCCTTTTTTAAATATATAGATTTGTGGCTGAACAGTGAGCGACACGCTCAAACTGTTTTTTTTTAGATACAAATAGCCCAAAAGTGGATAATACAGAGGTTTGAACCGTGGAAGTGCTAAACAACACTTCTGTTTCTCTAGCCTACACCTGACTATTTTCAACAGATATATTTTTGTGTCACAACAGTCAGGAGACACTATTGTTTTTCTTTACTCAAAATATACCAAAACCTGAATAATAGAGATTTTTAACCATGGGATGGCAAAACCGCAGTTATTGTTTACTGGGGTATACCAGCCTTTTTTAAATATATAGATTTGTGGCTGAACAGTGAGCGACACACTCAAACTGTTTTTTTTTAGATACAAATGGCCCAAAAGTGGATAATACAGAGGTTTGAACCGTGGAAGTGCAAAACAACACTTCTGTTTCTCTAGCCTACACCTGACTATTTTCAACAGATATATTTTTGTGTCACAACAGTCAGGAGACACTACTGTTTTCCTTTACTCAAAATATATCAAAACCTGAATAATAGAGATTTTAACCATGGGATGGCAAAACCGCAGTTATTGTTTACTGGGGTATACCAGACTTTTTTAAATATATAGATTTGCGGCTGAACAGTGAGCGACACACTCAAACTGTTTTTTTTTTAGATACCAAAGGCCCAAAACTGGATAGTACAGAGATTTGACCCGTGGGACTGCAAAACCAAACTGGGATTTGTCGAGCCTACGCCAGTCTATTTTCAACAGATATATTTTTGTGTCACAACAGTCAGGAGACACTACTGTTTTTCTTTACGGAAAATATACCAAAACCAGAATAATAGAGATTTTTTACCGTGGCATGGCAATACCACAGCTTTTGTTTACTGGGGTATACCAGACTTTTTAAAATATATAGATTTGCGGCTGAACAGTGAGCGACACACTCAAACTGTTTTTTTTTTAGATACAAATGGCCCAAAAGTAGATAATACAGAGGTTTGAACCGTGGAAGTGCAAAACAACACTTCTATTTCTGTAGCCTACACCTGACTATGTTCAACAGATATATTTTTGTGTCACAACAGTCAGGAGACACTACTGTTTTTCTTTACGGAAAATATACCAAAACCTGAATAATAGAGATTTTTTACCATGGGATGGCAAAACCACAGTTATTGTTTACTGGGGTATACCAGACTTTTTTAAATATATAGATTTGCTGCTGAACAGTGAGCGACACACTCAAACTGATTTTTTTTTAGATTCCAAAGGCCCAAAACTGGATAGTACAGAGATTTGACCCGTGGAACTGCAAAACCACACTGGGATTTGTCGAGCCTACACCAGACTATTTTCAACAGATATATTTTTGTGTCACAACAGTCAGGAGACACTACTGTTTTTCTTCACGGAAAATATACCAAAACCTGAATAATAGAGATTTTTTACCGTGGGATGGCAAAACCACAGTTATTGTTTACTGGGGTATACCAGACTTTTTTAAATATATAGATTTGCGGCTGAACAGTAAGCGACACACTGAAACTGTTTTTTTTTTAGATACCAAATGCCCAAAACTGGATAGTACAGAGATTTGACACGTGGAACTGCAAAACCACACTGGGATTTGTCGAGCCTACACCAAACTATTTTCAACAGATATATTTTTGTGTCACAACATTCAGGAGACTCTAATGTTTTTCTTTACGGAAAATATACCAAAACCTGAATGATAGAGATTTTTTACCGTGGGATGGCAAAACCACAGTTATTGTTTACTGGGGTATACCAGACTTTTTTAAATATATAGATTTGCAGCTGAACAGTGAGCGACACACTCAAACTTTTTTTTTTTTAGATACCAAAGGCCCAAAACTGGATAGTACAGAGATTTGACCCGTGGAACTGCAAAACCACACTAGGATTTGTCGAGCCTACACCAGACTATTTTCAACAGATATATTTTTGTGTCACAACAGTCAGGAGACACTACAGTTTTTCTTTACGGAAAATATACCAAAACCTGAGTAATAGAGATTTTTTTACTGTGGGATGGCAAAACCACAGTTATTGTTTACTGGAGTATACCAGACCTTTTTAAATATATAGATTTGCGGCTGAACAGTGAGCGACACACTCAAACAGTTTTTTTTTAGATACAAATGGCCCAAAAGTGGATAATACAGAGGTTTGAACCATGGAAGTGCAAAACAACACTTCTGTTTCTCTAGCCTACTCCTGACTATTTTCAACAGGTATATTTTTGTGACACAACAGTCTTTAGACACTACTGTTTTTCTTTACGGAAAATATACCAAAACCTGAATAATAGAGATGTTTTACCGTGGGATGGCAAAACCACAGCTATTGTTTACTGGGGAATACCAGACTTTTTTAAATATATAGATTTGCAGCTGAACAGTGAGCGACACACTCAAACTGTTTTTTTTTAGATACCAAATGGCCCAAAAGTGGATAATACCGAGGTTTGAACCGTGGAAGTGCAAAACAACACTTCTGTTTCTCTAGCCTACACCTGACTATTTTCAACAGATATATTTTTGTGTCACAACAGTCAGGAGACACTACTGTTTTTCTTAACTCAAAATATACCAAAACCTGAATAATAGAGATTTTTTACCATGGGATGGCAAAACCACAGTTATTGTTTGCTGGGGTATACGAGACTTTTTAAAATATATAGATTTGCAGATGAACAGTGAGCGACACACTCAAACTTTTTTTTTTAGATAACAAAGGCCCAAAGCTGGATAGTACAGAGATTTGACCCGTGGAACTGCAAAACCACACTGGGATTTGTCGAGCCTACACCAGACTATTTTCAACAGATATATTTTTGTGTCAAAACAAACAGGAGACACTACTGTTTTTCTTTACGTAAAATATACCAAAACCTGAATAATAGAGATTTTTTACGGTGGGATGGCAAAACCACAGTTATTGTTTACTGGGGTATGCCAGCCTATTTTAAATATATAGATTTGCTGCTGAACAGTGAGCGACACACTCAAACTGTTTTTTTTTTAGATACCAAAGGCCCAAAACTAGATAGTACAGAGATCTGACCCGTGGAACTGCAAAACCACACTGGGATTTGTCGAGCCTACACCAGACTATTTTCAACAGATATATTTTTGTGTCACAACAGTCAGGAGACACTACTGTTTTTCTTTACGGAAAATATACCAAAACCTGAATAATAGAGATTTTTTACCGTGGGATGGCAAAACCACGGTTATTGTTTACTGGGGTATACCAGCCTTTTTTAAATATATTGATTTGTGGCTGAACAGTGAGCGACACGCTCAAACTGTTTTTTTTTAGATACAAATAGCCCAAAAGTGGATAATACAGAGGTTTGAACCGTGGAAGTGCTAAACAACACTTCTGTTTCTCTAGCCTACACCTGACTATTTTCAACAGATATATTTTTGTGTCACAACAGTCAGGAGACACTATTGTTTTTCTTTACTCAAAATATACCAAAACCTGAATAATAGAGATTTTTAACCATGGGATGGCAAAACCGCAGTTATTGTTTACTGGGGTATACCAGCCTTTTTTAAATATATAGATTTGTGGCTGAACAGTGAGCGACACACTCAAACTGTTTTTTTTTAGATACAAATGGCCCAAAAGTGGATAATACAGAGGTTTGAACCGTGGAAGTGCAAAACAACACTTCTGTTTCTCTAGCCTACACCTGACTATTTTCAACAGATATATTTTTGTGTCACAACAGTCAGGAGACACTACTGTTTTTCTTTACTCAAAATATATCAAAACCTGAATAATAGAGATTTTAACCATGGGATGGCAAAACCGCAGTTATTGTTTACTGGGGTATACCAGACTTTTTTAAATATATAGATTTGCGGCTGAACAGTGAGCGACACACTCAAACTGTTTTTTTTTTAGATACCAAAGGCCCAAAACTGGATAGTACAGAGATTTGACCCGTGGAACTGCAAAACCAAACTGGGATTTGTCGAGCCTACGCCAGTCTATTTTCAACAGATATATTTTTGTGTCACAACAGTCAGGAGACACTACTGTTTTTCTTTACGGAAAATATACCAAAACCAGAATAATAGAGATTTTTTACCGTGGCATGGCAATACCACAGCTTTTGTTTACTGGGGTATACCAGACTTTTTAAAATATATAGATTTGCGGCTGAACAGTGAGCGACACACTCAAACTGTTTTTTTTTTAGATACAAATGGCCCAAAAGTAGATAATACAGAGGTTTGAACCGTGGAAGTGCAAAACAACACTTCTATTTCTGTAGCCTACACCTGACTATGTTCAACAGATATATTTTTGTGTCACAACAGTCAGGAGACACTACTGTTTTTCTTTACGGAAAATATACCAAAACCTGAATAATAGAGATTTTTTACCATGGGATGGCAAAACCACAGTTATTGTTTACTGGGGTATACCAGACTTTTTTAAATATATAGATTTGCTGCTGAACAGTGAGCGACACACTCAAACTGATTTTTTTTTAGATTCCAAAGGCCCAAAACTGGATAGTACAGAGATTTGACCCGTGGAACTGCAAAACCACACTGGGATTTGTCGAGCCTACACCAGACTATTTTCAACAGATATATTTTTGTGTCACAACAGTCAGGAGACACTACTGTTTTTCTTCACGGAAAATATACCAAAACCTGAATAATAGAGATTTTTTACCGTGGGATGGCAAAACCACAGTTATTGTTTACTGGGGTATACCAGACTTTTTTAAATATATAGATTTGCGGCTGAACAGTAAGCGACACACTGAAACTGTTTTTTTTTTAGATACCAAAGGCCCAAAACTGGATAGTACAGAGATTTGACACGTGGAACTGCAAAACCACACTGGGATTTGTCGAGCCTACACCAAACTATTTTCAACAGATATATTTTTGTGTCACAACATTCAGGAGACTCTAATGTTTTTCTTTACGGAAAATATACCAAAACCTGAATGATAGAGATTTTTTACCGTGGGATGGCAAAACCACAGTTATTGTTTACTGGGGTATACCAGACTTTTTTAAATATATAGATTTGCAGCTGAACAGTGAGCGACACACTCAAACTTTTTTTTTTTTAGATACCAAAGGCCCAAAACTGGATAGTACAGAGATTTGACCCGTGGAACTGCAAAACCACACTGGGATTTGTCGAGCCTACACCAGACTATTTTCAACAGATATATTTTTGTGTCACAACAGTCAGGAGACACTACAGTTTTTCTTTACGGAAAATATACCAAAACCTGAGTAATAGAGATTTTTTTACTGTGGGATGGCAAAACCACAGTTATTGTTTACTGGAGTATACCAGACCTTTTTAAATATATAGATTTGCGGCTGAACAGTGAGCGACACACTCAAACAGTTTTTTTTTAGATACAAATGGCCCAAAAGTGGATAATACAGAGGTTTGAACCATGGAAGTGCAAAACAACACTTCTGTTTCTCTAGCCTACTCCTGACTATTTTCAACAGGTATATTTTTGTGACACAACAGTCTTTAGACACTACTGTTTTTCTTTACGGAAAATATACCAAAACCTGAATAATAGAGATGTTTTACCGTGGGATGGCAAAACCACAGCTATTGTTTACTGGGGAATACCAGACTTTTTTAAATATATAGATTTGCAGCTGAACAGTGAGCGACACACTCAAACTGTTTTTTTTTAGATACCAAATGGCCCAAAAGTGGATAATACCGAGGTTTGAACCGTGGAAGTGCAAAACAACACTTCTGTTTCTCTAGCCTACACCTGACTATTTTCAACAGATATATTTTTGTGTCACAACAGTCAGGAGACACTACTGTTTTTCTTAACTCAAAATATACCAAAACCTGAATAATAGAGATTTTTTACCATGGGATGGCAAAACCACAGTTATTGTTTACTGGGGTATACGAGACTTTTTAAAATATATAGATTTGCGGCTGAACAGTGAGCGACACACGCAAACTGTTTTTTTTAGATAACAAAGGCCTAAAACTGGATAGTACAGAGATTTGACCCGTGGAACTGCAAAACCACACTGGGATTTGTCGAGCCTACACCAGACTATTTTCAACAGATATATTTTTGTGTCACAACAAACAGGAGACACTACTGTTTTTCTTTACGTAAAATATACCAAAACCTGAATAATAGAGATTTTTTACCGTGGGATGGCAAAACCACAGTTATTGTTTACTGGGGTATGCCAGTCTTTTTTAAATATATAGATTTGCGGCTGAACGGTGAGCGACACACTCAAACTGTTTTTTCTTTACATACCAAAGGCCCAAAACTGGATAGTACAGAGATTTGACCCGTGGAACTGCAAAACCACACTGGGATTTTTCGAGCCTACACCAGACTATTTTCAACAGATATATTTTTGTGTCACAACAGTCAGGAGAGACTACTGTTTTTCTTTACGGAAAATATACCAAAACCTGAATAATAGAGATTTTTTACTGTGGGATGGCAAAACCACGGTTATTGTTTACTGGGGTATACCAGCCTTTTTTAAATATATAGATTTGTGGCTGAACAGTGAACGACACACTCAAACTGTTTTTTTGTAGATACAAATGGCCCAAAAGTGGATAATACAGAGGTTTGAACCGTGGAAGTGCAAAACAACACTTCTGTTTCTCTAGCCTACACCTGACTATTTTCAACAGATATATTTTTGTGTCACAACAGTCAGGAGACACTACAGTTTTTCTTTACGGAAAATATACCAAAACCAGAATAATAGAGATTTTTTACCGTGGCATGGCAATACCACAGTTATTGTTTACCGGGGTATACCAGACTTTTTTAAATATATAGATTTGCGGCTGAACAGTAAGCGACACACTCAAACTGGTTTTTTTTTAGATACCAAAGGCCCAAAACTGGACAGTACAGAGATTTGACCCTTGGAACTACAAAACCACACTGGGATTTGTCAAGCCTACACCAGACTATTTTCAACAGATATATTTTTGTGTCACAACAGTCAGGAGACACTACTGTTTTTCTTTACGGAAAATATACCAAAACCGGAATAATAGAGATTTTTTACCATGGGATGGCAAAACCACAGTTATTGTTTACTCGGGTATACCAGACTTTTTTAAATATATAGATTTGCGGCTGAACAGTTAGCGACACACTCAAACTGTTTTTTTTTTAGTTATCAAAGGCCCAAAACTGAATAGTTCAGAGATTTGACCAGTGAAACTGCAAAACCACACTGGGATTTGTCGAGCCTACACCAGACTATTTTCAACAGATATATTTTTGTGTCACAACAGTCAGGAGACACTACTGTTTTTCTTTACGAAAAATATACCAAAACCTGAATAATAGAGATTTTTTACCTTGGGATGGCAAAACCACACTTATTTTTTACTGGGGTTTACCAGACTTTTTTAAATATACAGATTTGCGGCTGAACAGTGAGCGACCCACTCAATCTTTTTTTTTTAGATACAAATGGACCAAAAGTGGATGATACAGAGGTTTGTACCGTGGAAGCGCAAAACAACACTTCTGTTTCTCTAGCCTACACCTGACTATTTTCAACAGATATATTTTTGTGTCACAACAGTCAGGAGACACTACTGTTTTTCTTTACGGAAAATATACCAAAACCTGAATAATAGAGATTTTTTACCGTGGGATGGCAAAACCACAGTTATTGTTTACTGGGGTATACCAGACTTTTTTAAATATATAGATTTGCGGCTGAACAGTGAGCGACACACTCAAACTGTTTTTTTTTAGATACCAAAGGCCCAAAACTGGATAGTGCAGAGATTTGACCCGTGGAACTGCAAAACCACACTGGGATTTGTCGGGCCTACACCAGTCTATTTTCAACAGATATATTTTTGTGTCACAAAAAGTCAATAGACACTATTGCTTTTCTTTACGGAAAATATACCAAAACCTGAATAATAGAGATTTTTTACCATGGGATGGCAAAACCATAGCTTTTGTTTACTGGGGTATACCAGACTTTTTAAAATAAATATATTTGCGGCCGAACAGTGAGCGACACACTCAAACTGTTGTTTTTTTATATACAAATTGCCCAAAAGTGGATAATACAGAGGTCTGAACCGTGGAAGTGCAAAACAACACTTCTGTTTCTCTAGCCTACACCAGACTATTTTCAATAGATATATTTTTGTGTCATAACAGTCAGGAGACACTACTGTTTTTCTTTACGGAAAATATACCAAAACCTGAATAATAGAGATTTTTTACCGTGGGATGGCAAAACCACAGTTAATGTTTACTGGGGTATACCAGACTTTTTTAAATATATAGATTTGCGGCTGAACAGTGAGCGACACACTCAAACTGTTTTTTTTTAGATACCTAAGTCCCAAAACTGGATAGTACAGAGATTTGACCCGTGGAACTGCAAAACCACACTGGGATTTGTCGAGCCTACACCAGACTATTTTCAACAGATATATTTTTGTGTCATAACAGTCAGGAGTAGTGTTGAGCGATACCTTCCGATATCAGGAAATATCGTATCGGATTGGATCGGGCCGATACCCAAAAAGTATCGGATATCGCCGATTCCGATACCGGAAACCAATGCAAGTCAATGGGACACAAATATCGGAATGAAAATAAACCCTTTCTTTCCTTGTAGGTTAATTCTACATGAAGTAAAACAACTAAGAATAATGTAGAATGACATGAAAAGCCGGCAATTCATCAGCGGCATTCACCGGTACCCGACAATTTACAACAGAAAGAATAGAGCTTCACACATAGATTAGATAGATAGAAACATGTCAGTCACATATATATGAAGTACAGTGGCAGTGTTGCTTACTGTACTTGTCATTTAGTGTAAAGGATTTATTAAAAAAAATATTAGTGTTTTCGTGCACCGTCTCTTTAAAAAAGCCGGCCGGCAATTCAGCATCTGTACCCGACAATTTATAACAGACAGAATAGAGCTTCACACATAGATTAGATAGATAGAAACATGTCAGTCACATATATAAGAAGTACAGTGACAGTGTTGCTTACAGAACTTGTCATTTAGTGTAAAGGATTTATTTAAAAAAATAATAGTGTTTTCATGCACCGTCTCTTTAAGAAAGCCGGCCGGCAATTCAGCATCTGTACCCGACAATTTAGAATAGAAGGAATAGAGAATCACACATAGATTAGATAGATAGAAACATGTCAACCACATATATAAGAAGTACAGTGACAGTGTTGCTTACTGTACTTGTCATTTAGTGTAAAGGATTTATTAAAAAAAATATTAGTGTTTTCGTGCACCGTCTCTTTAAAAAAGCCGGCCGGCAATTCAGCATCTGTACCCGACAATTTATAACAGACAGAATAGAGCTTCACACATAGATTAGATAGATAGAAACATGTCAGTCACATATATAAGAAGTACAGTGACAGTGTTGCTTACAGAACTTGTCATTTAGTGTAAAGGATTTATTTAAAAAAATAATAGTGTTTTCATGCACCGTCTCTTTAAGAAAGCCGGCCGGCAATTCAGCATCTGTACCCGACAATTTAGAATAGAAGGAATAGAGAATCACACATAGATTAGATAGATAGAAACATGTCAGTCACATATATATGAAGTACAGTGACAGTGTTGATTACTGTACTTGTCATTTAGTGTTAAAATAAAGGATTTATTTAAAAAAAAATTGGCGTGGGGTTCCCCTTAATTTTAGGCTCTAGCGGAGGTTAAGCAGACAGCTGGGGCAAATGTTTGAAGCCTGGGAAGGGGGTAATACCCACGGAGCTTCCCAGGCTACTAATATCAGCCCCCAGCTGAATACCTAGCCTTTACTAGCTATTAAAATGGGGGACCCCCCCAAAAAAATGACGTGGGGTCCCCCCTAATTTAATAGCTAGCACAGGCTAGGCAGACAGCTGGGGGCTGATATTAATAGCCCAGGAAGGGTGCCATGAATATTGGCCCCCTCCCAGGCTAGAAACACCAGCCGTCAGCCGCCCCAGAAATGGCGCATCCATAGGATGCGCCAATTCTGGCACTTAGCCTCGCTCTTCCACGCTGCCCTGGTGCGGTGGCAGGGGGTAATAGGGTTGGGGTTGATGTCAGCTTATAATGCCAGCTGACATCAAGCCCAGGTTAGTAATGGAGAGGCGTCTATAAGACACCCCCATTACTAACCCCATAGTCAAAGTTAAAAGAAAACACAAACACCCAGAATAAAGTCCTTTAATTGAAATAAAGACACAATTCTTTATTGTTCTAAATTAAACCATACTTACCATCACGCCCATTCCAGCTGAAGCCAACGATCTCCTGCAATAAAAGAAAAATAATAAAGCAACCTCATCCTTACCTTTCGATGGTTCCCAGGACAGCTCCAGCTCTGCTACATCGAGATGACAGGCTGGACCGCAGCAGAAAGCTGCCATCCAGCCTGTCATCCCGCAGACACTGAGAAGCGCAGGCATGCTTGCGCTCCTCAGTGTCTCTCTGTGACGTCATCCAGATGAGCCGAGTTCATGTCCAATGAACTCAGCTCACCTCATGCACGTCACTGACAGCGTGGGAAAATTCTCCTGCACTCAGCGCTTCAGCGTGAGAATTCTCCCACGCTGTCAGTGACATACATGAGGTGAGGTCATGTCCAATGAACTCAGCTCACCTCATGCACGTCACTGACAGCGTGGGAAAATTCTCACGCTGAAGTGCTGAGTGCAGGAGAATTTTCCCACGCTGTCAGTGACGTACATGAAGTGAGCGGAGTTCATTGGACATGACCTCGGCTCATCTGGATGCCGTCACAGCCAGACACTGAGGAGTGGAAGTATGCCTGCGCTTCTCAGTGTCTGCGGGATGACAGGATGGATGGCAGCGTTCTGCTGCGGTCCAGCCTGTCATCTCGATGTAGCAGAGCTGAAGCTGTCCTGGGAACCATGGAAAGGTAAGGATGAGGTTGCTTTATTATTTTACTTTTATTGCAGGAGATCGTTGGCTTCAGCTGGAATGGGCGTGGTGGTAAGTATGGTTTAATTTAGAACAATAAAGAATTGTGTGTTTATTTCAATTAAAGGACTTTTTTCTGGGTGTTGTGTTTTTTTAAATACTTTACTAGAAATTCATGGTGGTCATGTCTAATATTGGCGTGACCCCATGAATTTTGGGCTTAGGGCCAGCTGATAATGCCAAGCTGGCCTTAACCCCTTTATTACCCAGTGAGCCACCGCACCAGGGCCCTGGATGAGTTGGGTACAGCGCCAGAAGATGGCGCTTCTATGAACGCGCCATTTTCTGGGGCGGCTGCGGACTGCAATTTGCAGCGGGGGTGGCCCAGAAAGCTTGGGTCTCCCTGCGCTGCGGATTCCAGCCCCCAGCTGCCTAGTTGTATCTGGCTGGGCACAAAAATAGGGCGAAGCCCCACGCATTTTTTTTTAAAATTATTTCATGAAATTCATGGAATAATTAAGAAAAAAAGGGCTTCCCTATATTGTTGTGTCCAACCAGGTACAAATAGGCAGCTGGTGGTTGGGGGCAGCCTGTTCCTGCCTGCTGTACCTGGCTGGACACAAATATAGGGCGAAGCCCCACGTCAATTTTTTTTAAAATAAGTCCTTTATTTTAACACTAAATGACATTTGAGGAGTTAATAAAGATGCAGTCCCTAAATTATTATTTATTTTTTAATTAATTTTTCCCAAAACTTTTGACGTGGGCTTCGCCATATTTTTGTATGCCAGCCAGGTACAGCATCCAGCTTCTATGAACGCGCCATTTTCCGGGGTGGCTGCGCACTGCAATTTTCAGCGGGGGGAGGGGGGGGGCAGAAAGCTTGGGCCTCCCTGCGCTGCAGATTCCATCCCCCAGCTGCCTAGTTGTACCTGGCTGGACACAAAAATAGGGAGAAGCTTCACGTATTTTTTTTTTTTAATTATTTCATGAAATTCATGAAATAATTAAGAAAAAAAGGGCTTCCCTATATTGTTGTGTCCAACCAGGTACAAATAGGCAGCTGGTGGTTGGGGGCAGCCCGTTCCTGCCTGCTGTACCTGGCTGGACACAAATATAGTGCGAAGCCCCACGTCAATTTTTTTTAAATCATTTCAGGAAATTCATGAAATAATTTAAAAAAATTGATGTGGGGCTTCGCCCTATATTTGTGTCCAGTCAGGTACAGCAGGCAGGAACGGGCTGCCCCCAACCACCAGCTGCCTATTTGTACCTAGCCGGACACAACAATATAGGGAAGCCCTTTTTTTCTGAATTATTCCATGAATTTCATGAATTTAAAAAAAAAAAAACGTGGAGCTTCGCCCTATTTTTGTGTCCAGCCAGGTACAACTAGGCAGCTGGGGGCTGGAATCTGCAGCGCAGGGAGGCCCAAGCTTTCTGGGCCCCACCCGCTGCAAATTGCAGTCCGCAGCCGCCCCGGAAAATGGCGCGTTCATAGAAGCGCCATCTTCTGGCGCTGTACCCAACTCATCCAGGGCCCTGATGCGGTGGCTCACTGGGTAATAAAGGGGTTAAGGCCAGCTTGGCATTATCAGCTGGCCCTAAGCCCGAAATTCATGGGGTCACGCCAATATTAGACATGACCACCATGAATTTCTAGTAAAGTATTTAAAAAAAACACAAACACCCAGAAAAAAGTCCTTTAATTGAAATAAACACACAATTCTTTATTGTTCTAAATTAAACCATACTTACCATCACGCCCATTCCAGCTGAAGCCAACGATCTCCTGCAATAAAAGAAAAATAATAAAGCAACCTCATCCTTACCTTTCCATGGCTCCCACGACGGCTCCAGCTCTGCTACATCGAGATGACAGGCTGGACCGCAGCAGAACGCTGCCATCCAGCCTGTCATCCCGCAGACACTGAGAAGCGCAGGCATACTTCCACTCCTCAGTGTCTGGCTGTGACGGCATCCAGATGAGCCGACAATGAACTCGGCTCACCTCATGTACGTCACTGACAGCGTGGGAGAATTCTCCTGCACTCAGCGCTTCAGCGTGAGAATTTTCCCACGCTGTCAGTGACGTGCATGAGGTGAGGTCATGTCCCATGAACTCGGCGCACCTCATGCACGTCACTGACAGCGTGGGAGAATTCTCACGCTGAAGCGCTGAGTGCAGGAGAATATTCCCATGCTGTCAGTGACGTGCATGAGGTGAGCTGAGTTCATTGGACATGACCTCGGCTCATCTGGATGACGTCACAGAAAGACACTGAGGAGCGCAAGCATGCCTGCGCTTCTCAGTGTCCGCGGGATGACAGGCTGGATGGCAGCGTTCTGCTGCGGTCCAGCCTGTCATCTCGATGTAGCAGAGCTGAAGCTGTCCTGGGAACCATGGAAAGGTAAGGATGAGGTTGCTTTATTATTTTACTTTTATTGCAGGAGATCGTTGGCTTCAGCTGGAATGGGTGTGGCGGTAAGTATGGTTTAATTTAGAACAATAAAGAATTGTGTCTTTATTTCAATTAAAGGACTTTTTTCTGGGTGTTTGTGTTTTTTTTAAATACTTTACTAGAAATTCATGGCGGTCATGTCTAATATTGGCGTGACCCCATGAATTTCGGGCTTAGGGCCAGCTGATAATGCCAAGCTGGCCTTAACCCCTTTATTACCCAGTGAGCCACCGCACCAGGGCCCTGGATGAGTTGGGTACAGCGCCAGAAGATGGCGCTTCTATGAACGCGCCATTTTCCGGGGCGGCTGCGGACTGCAATTTGCAGCGGGTGGGACCCAGAAAGCTTGGGTCTCCCTGCGCTGCAGATTCCAGCCCCCAGCTGCCTAGTTGTACCTGGCTGGACACAAAAATAGGGCGAAGCGCCACACATTTTTTTTTTTAATTATTTCATGAAATTCATGGAATAATTAAGAAAAAAAGGGCTTCCCTATATTGTTGTGTCCGGCTAGGTACAAATAGGCAGCTGGTGGTTGGGGGCAGCCCGTTCCTGCCTGCTGTACCTGGCTGGACACAATTATAGGGCGAAGCCCCACATAATTTTTTTTTAATTATTTCATGAATTTCCTGAAATAATTAAAAAAAAATTGACGTGGGGCTTCACACTATATTTGTGTCCAGCCAGGTACAGCAGGCAGGAACGGGCTGCCCCCAACCACCAGCTGCCTATTTGTACCTAGCCGGACACAACAATATAGGGAAGCCCTTTTTTTCTTAATTATTCCATGAATTTCATGAAATAATTAAAAAAAAAAAAACGTGGAGCTTCTCCCTATTTTTGTGTCCAGCCAGGTACAACTAGGCAGCTGGGGGATGGAATCTGCAGCGCAAGGAGGCCCAAGCTTTTTGCCCTCCCCCCCCCCGCTGAAAATTGCAGTCCGCGGCCGCCCCGGAAAATGGCGCGTTCATAGAAGCTGGATGCTGTACCTGGCTGGCATACAAAAATATGGCGAAGCCCACGTCAAACGTTTTGGGAAAAATTTATTAAAAAATAAATAATAATTTAGGGACTGCATCTTTATTAAGTCCTCAAATGTCATTTAGTGTTAAAATAAAGGATTTATTTAAAAAAAAAATGGCGTGGGATCCCCCATAATTTTAGTCTCTAGCGGAGGTTAAGCAGACGGCTGGGGCAGATGTTTGAAGCCTGGGAAGGGGGTAAAACCCACGGAGCTTCCCAGGCTACTAATATCAGCCCCCAGCTGAATACCTAGCCTTTACTAGCTATTAAAATGGGGGACCCCCCAAAAAAAAATGACGTGGGGTCCCCTCTATTTTAATAGCTAGCAAAGGCTAGGCAGACAGCTGGGGGCTGATATTAATAGCTCAGGAAGGGTGCCATGAATATTGGCCCCCTCCCAGGCTAGAAACACCAGCCGTCAGCCGCCCCAGAAATGGCGCATCCATAGGATGCGCCAATTCTGGCACTTAGCCTCGCTCTTCCACGCTGCCCTGGTGCGGTGGCAGGGGGTAATAGTGGTGGGGTTCATGTCAGCGCCAGCTGCCATGAAGCCCAGGTTAGTAATGATGGCCGTCTATATGACACCCCCATTACTAACCTACAAAGTGTTAAAAAGAAAAAACACACTACACCCAGAAAAAAATAATTTATTTGAAATAAAACACCATTTTATTTAATTCTTAGTTTACTAAAAAAAAAATAGTTACCTGTCCACGTTCCTGCGCTGATCTCCCATGCACAGCTGTCACATCTGGAGATGGTGACAGCTGTGCATGGCTGCTGTAAGCTCACGCTGCCGGGAACACGTCCGCTCCCGGCAGCGGGAGCCACTGACTGAGGTCACCGGAGTGCATTCAGGCAGCGCAGCTCCGGAGACCTCCTTTACGGCAGTGCTGTACCGTGGGAATTTCTCACGATACAGCAGTGCCGTAAAGGAGCTAACCGGAGCAGCGCTGCCTGAACTCCGGTGAACCCTTACGGCCCCGTCATTCTAGCGGCGGCAGCGGTTCAGAGCGGTCACATTCTATGTGGCTGCTCTGAACTGGAGATCTTCGTGGGACACTCGTGGACTACTACGGAGGGGTAAGGATAAGGTTGTGGTTTATTATTTTATATTTTATTACAGGAGATCGATGGCTTCGGGGAATTAGGTGTCTTGGTGAGTATAGGTGTAGTTTTTTATTTTTTACTTTATTTTAGGTGGCGATCGGCGGGGACAGGTAATGTATGAACTAATTTCTTTTAGGTAACCACTGGCCACCAATGACATGTATCTAACATTTATTGGGGACACAGTAGGGCAATTTAAATAGCAGGATCAGGCTGATGGGAACTACTGCTCCCATCGAGCTGATCCTGCTGGCAGGAGTGGACGGGGGACAGACATAGGCCGATGGGAGTAGTAGTGTCACATCGGCCTATGTCTGCCCGCACACACACCCGCACACACACACCCCGCACACACACCCGCACACACACCCCGCACACACACACACCCCGCACACATCGCACAGACACCGCGCACACACACCCGCACACACACACCCCGCACACACACCCGCACACACACCCCGCACACACACCCGCACACACACACCCCGCACACACACCCGCACACACACACCCGCACACACACCCCGCACACACACACACACCCGCACACATCGCACAGACACCGCGCACACCCGCACACACACCCCGCACACACACCCCGCACACACACACACCCCGCACACACTAATCATGACGGGTCCGGGAGGTGAGGCTGACCTGTGCGGCCGTGGGAAAGTTGATGTGAGTTCATGCAGTCAAGCATGAACTCACATGAACCCTCTGAGGGCACCGCGGCTACTTCAAATGAACAGCTGATCGGCATCAGCTGATACCTCAGCTGTTCATTTGAAATAACCGGCGGGAAAGCGCAGCACAGAACGGGAAAGCCGGCGGTGAAGTCTTTTCACTGCCGGCTTCCCCGCCCGGGTCCTTCGCTCCTTGGTGCTGCGCTCCCCGCCCGGTCCTAATTTACGATCGGGATGGGAGGTGGCGAGGGGAGCGGAGGATCGGGGTGGGAGGCTGCGGGGAAGCAGTATGGGGCTGCGTGATTGTTTAAAAGCCGGCGGCTTTTTACCGCGCGCCGGCTTTTAAACAATCAGGAGAATTCTCCCACGCTGGGATGGCATTCTGATGACAAGCTGGATCGCAGCTGAGCGCTGCCATCCAGCTTGTCATCCTTCAGAGACACTGCAGAGCGCAGGCATTATGGGAACTTCCGATTCCGGTATTCGATATTATAAAAGTATCGGAATTAAGTATCGGAATTCCGATACAGTGAATATCGGCCGATACCCGATATTTCAGTATCGGAATGCTCAACACTAGTCAGGAGACACTACTGTTTTTCTTTATGGAAATTATACCAAAACCTGAATAATAGAGATTTTTTACCGTGGGATGTCAAAACCACAGTTATTGTTTACTGGGGCATACCAGACTTTTTTAAATATATAGATTTGCGGCTGAACAGTGAGCGACACACTCAAATTGTTTTTTTTTTTTAGATACAAATGGCCCAAAAGTGGAAAATACAGAGGTTTGAACCGTGGAAGTGCAAAACAACACTTTTTTTTCTCTTAACTACACCAGACTATTTCCAACAGATATATTTTTGTTTCACAACAGTCAGGAGACACTAATGTTTTTCTTAACGGAAAATATACCAAAACCTGAATAATAAAGATTTTTTACCGTGGGATGGCAAAACCATAGCTTTTGTTTACTGGGGTATACCAGACTTTTTAAAATATATAGATTTGCGGCTGAAAAGTGAGCGACACACTCTAACTGTTTTTTTTTTAGATACCAAAGGCCCAAAACAGGATAGTACAGAGATTTGACCCGTGGAACTGCAAAACCACACTGGGATTTGTCGAGCCTACAATAGTCTATTTTCAACAGGTATATTTTTGTGTCACAACAGTCAGGAGACACTACTGTATTTCTTTACGGAAAGTATAATAAAACCTGAATAATAGAGATTTTTTACCGTGGGATGGCAAAACCACAGTTATTGTTTACTTTGGTATACCAGACTTTTTTAAATATATAGATTTGGGGCTGAACAGTGAGCGACACACTCAAACTGTTTTTTTTTTTAGACACAAATTGCCCAAAAGTGGATAATACAGAGGTCTGAACCGTGGAAGTACAAAACAACACTTCTGTTTCTCTAGCCTACACCAGACTATTTTCAACAGATATATTTTTGTGTCATAACAGTCAGGAGACACTATTGTTTTTCTTTACGGAAAATATACCAAAACCTGAATAATAGAGATTTTTTACCGTGGGATGGCAAAACCACAGTTATTGTTTACTGGGGTATGCCAGACTTTTTTAAATATATAGAGTTGCGGCTGAACAGTGAGCGACACACTCAAACTGTTTTTTTTTAGATACCAAAGGCCCAAAACTGGATAGTGCAGAGATTTGACCCGTGGAACTGCAAAACCACACTGGGATTTGTCGGGCCTACACCAGTCTATTTTCAACAGATATATTTTTGTGTCACAAAAAGTCAGGAGACACTATTGCTTTTCTTTACGGAAAATATACCAAAACCTGAATAATAGAGATTTTTTACCATGGGATGGCAAAACCATAGCTTTTCTTTACTGGGGTATACCAGACTTTTTAAAATAAATATATTTGCGGCCAAACAGTGAGCGACACACTCAAACTGTTGTTTTTTTATATACAAATTGCCCAAAAGTGGATAATACAGAGGTCTGAACCGTGGAAGTGCAAAACAACACTTCTGTTTCTCTAGCCTACACCAGACTATTTTCAATAGATATATTTTTGTGTCATAACAGTCAGGAGACACTACTGTTTTTCTTTACGGAAAATATACCAAAACCTGAATAATAGAGATTTTTTACCGTGGGATGGCAAAACCACAGTTATTGTTTACTGGGGTATACCAGACTTTTTTAAATATATAGATTTGCGGCTGAACAGTGAGCGACACACTCAAACTGTTTTTTTTTAGATACCTAAGTCCCAAAACTGGATAGTACAGAGATTTGACCCGTGGAACTGCAAAACCACACTGGGATTTGTCGAGCCTACACCAGACTATTTTCAACAGATATATTTTTGTGTCATAACAGTCAGGAGACACTACTGTTTTTCTTTATGGAAATTATACCAAAACCTGAATAATAGAGATTTTTTACCGTGGGATGGCAAAACCACAGTTATTGTTTACTGGGGCATACCAGACTTTTTTAAATATATAGATTTGCGGCTGAACAGTGAGCGACACACTCAAATTGTTTTTTTTTTTAGATACAAATGGCCCAAAAGTGGAAAATACAGAGGTTTGAACCGTGGAAGTGCAAAACAACACTTTTTTTTCTCTAACCTACACCAGACTATTTCCAACAGATATATTTTTGTTTCACAACAGTCAGGAGACACTAATGTTTTTCTTAACGGAAAATATACCAAAACCTGAATAATAAAGATTTTTTACCGTGGGATGGCAAAACCACAGCTTTTGTTTACTGGGGTATACCAGACTTTTTAAAATATATAGATTTGCGGCTGAAAAGTGAGCGACACACTCTTACTGTTTTTTTTTTAGATACCAAAGGCCCAAAACAGGATAGTACAGAGATTTGACCCGTGGAACTGCAAAACCACACTGGGATTTGTCGAGCCTACAATAGTCTATTTTCAACAGATATATTTTTGTGTCACAACAGTCAGGAGACACTACTGTATTTCTTTACGGAAAGTATACCAAAACCTGAATAATAGAGATTTTTTACCGTGGGATGGCAAAACCACAGTTATTGTTTACTTTGGTATACCAGACTTTTTTAAATATATAGATTTGGGGCTGAACAGTGAGCGACACACTCAAACTGTTTTTTTTTTTAGACACAAATTGCCCAAAAGTGGATAATACAGAGGTCTGAACCGTGGAAGTACAAAACAACACTTCTGTTTCTCTAGCCTACACCAGACTATTTTCAACAGATATATTTTTGTGTCATAACAGTCAGGAGACACTACTGTTTTTCTTTACGGAAAATATACCAAAACCTGAATAATAGAGATTTTTTACCGTGGGATGGCAAAACCACAGCTTTTGTTTACTGGGGTATACCAGACTTTTTAAAATATATAGATTTGCGGCTGAACAGTGAGCGACACACTCTAACTGTTTTGTTTTAGATACCAAAGGCCCAAAACAGGATAGTACAGAGATTTGACCCGTGGAACTGCAAAACCACACTGGGATTTGTGGAGCCTACACCAGGCTATTTTCAACAGATATATTTTTGTGTCACAACAGTCAGGAGACACTACTGCTTTTCTTTACGGAAAATATACCAAAACCTGAATAATAGAGATTTTTTACCATGGGATGGCAAAACCACAGCTTTTGTTTACTGGGGTATACCAGACTTTTTAAAATAAATATGTTTGCGGCTGAACAGTGAGCGACACACTCAAACTGTTTTTTTTTTTAGATACAAATTGCCCAAAAATGGATAATACAGAGGTCTGAACCGTGGAAGTGCAAAACAACACTTCTGTTTCTCTAGCCTACACCAGACTATTTTCAACAGGTATATTTTTGTGTCATAACAGTCAGGAGACACTACTGTTTTTCTTTACGGAAAATATACCAAAACCTGAATAATAGAGATTTTTTACCGTGGGATGGCAAAACCACAGTTATTGTTTACTGGGGTATGCCAGACTTTTTTAAATATATAGATTTGCGGCTGAACAGTGAGCGACACACTCAAACTGTTTTTTTTTTTAGTTATCAAAGGCCCAAAACTGAATAGTTCAGAAATTTGACCAGTGAAACTGCAAAACCACACTGGGATTTGTCGAGCCTACACCAGACTATTTTCAACATATATATTTTTGTGTCACAACAGTCAGGAGACCCTACTGTTTTTCTTTACGAAAAATATACCAAAACCTGAATAAAAGAGATTTTTTACCTTGGGATGGCAAAACCACACTTATTTTTTACTGGGGTTTACCAGACTTTTTTAAATATACAGATTTGCGGCTGAACATTGAGCGACCCACTCAGTCTGTTTTTTTTTAGATACAAATGGACCAAAAGTGGATGATACAGAGGTTTGTACCGTGGAAGTGCAAAACAACACTTCTGTTTCTCTAGCCTACACCTGACTATTTTCAACAGATATATTTTTGTGTCACAACAGTCAGGAGACACTACTGTTTTTCTTTACGGAAAATATATCAAAACCTGAATAATAGAGATTTTTTACCGTGGGATGGCAAAACCACAGTTATTGTTTACTGGGGTATACCAGATTTTTTTAAATATATAGATTTGCGGCTGAAGAGTGAGCGACACATGCAAACTGTTTTTTTTTTAGATATCAAAGGCCCAAAACTGGATAGTACAGAGATTTGACCCGTGTAACTGCAAAACCACACTGGGATTTGTCGAGCCTACACCAGACTATTTTCAGCAGATATATTTTTGTGTCACTACAGTCAGGAGACACTACTGTTTTTCTTTACGAAAAAAATACCAAAACCTGAATAATAGAGATTTTTTACCGTGGGATGGCAAAACCACAGTTATTGTTTACTGGGGCATACCAGACTTTTTAAAATAAATATGTTTGCAGCTGAACGGTGAGCGACACACTCAAACTGTTTTTTTTTAGATACAAATGGCCCAAAAGTGGATAATACAGAGGTTTGAACCGTGGAAGTGCAAAACAACACTTTTGTTTCTCTAGCCTACACCTGACTATTTTCAACAGATATATTTTTGTGTCACAACAGTCAGGAGACAGTACTGTTTTTCTTTACGGAAAATATACCAAAACCTGAATAATAGAGATTTTTTACCGTGGGATGGCAAAACCACAGATATTGTTCACTGGGGTATACCAGACTTTTTTAAATATATAGATTTGCGGCTGAAAAGTGAGTGACACGCTCAAACTGTTTTTTTTTAGATACCAAAGGCCCAAAACTGGATAGAACGGAGATTTGACCCATGGAGCTTCAAAACCACACTGGGATTTGTCGAGCCTACACCAGACTATTTTCAACAGATATATTTTTGTGTCACAACAGTCAGGACACACTACTGTTTTTCTTTACGGAAAATATACCAAAACCTGAATAATAGAGATTTTTTGCCGTGGGATGGCAAAACCACAGTTATTGTTTACTGGGGTTTACCAGACTTTTTTAAATATATAGATTTGCGGCTGAACAGTGAGCGACACACTCAAACTGTTTTATTTTTTAGATACAAATTGCCCAAAAGTGGATAATACAGAGGTCTGAACCGTGGAAGTGCAAAACAACACTTCTGTTTCTCTAGCCTACACCAGACTATTTTCAACAGATATATTTTTGTGTCACAACAGTCAGGAGACACTACTGTTTTTCTTTATGAAAAATATACCAAAACCTGAATAATAGAGATTTTTTACCTTGGGATGTCAAAACCACACTTATTTTTTACTGGGGTTTACCAGACTTTTTTAAATATATAGATTTGCGGCTGAACAGTGAGAGACACACTCAAACTGTTTTTTTTTTAGATACCAAAGGCCCAAAACTGGATAGTACAGAGATTTGACCCGTGGAACTGCAAAACCACACTGTGATTTGTCGAGCCTACACCAGACTATTTTCAACAGATATATTTTTGTGTCACAACAGTCAGGAGACACTACTGTTTTTCTTTACGAAAAATATACCAAAACCTGAATAATAGAGATTTTTTACCGTGGGATGGCAAAACCACAGTTATTGTTTACTGGGGTATACCAGACTTTTTTAAATATATAGATTTACGGCTGAAGAGTGAGCGACACACTCAAACTGTTTTTTTTTTAGATACCAAAGGCCTAAAACAGGATAGTACAGAGATTTGACCCGTGGAACTGCAAAACCACACTGGGATTTGTCGAGCCTACAATAGTCTATTTTCAACAGATATATTTTTGTGTCACAACAGTCAGGAGACACTACTGTATTTCTTTACGGAAAGTATACCAAAACCTGAATAATAGAGATTTTTTACCGTGGGATGGCAAAACCACAGTTATTGTTTACTTTGGTATACCAGACTTTTTTAAATATATAGATTTGGGGCTGAACAGTGAGCGACACACTCAAACTGTTTTTTTTTTTAGACACAAATTGCCCAAAAGTGGATAATACAGAGGTCTGAACCGTGGAAGTACAAAACAACACTTCTGTTTCTCTAGCCTACACCAGACTATTTTCAACAGATATATTTTTGTGTCATAACAGTCAGGAGACACTACTGTTTTTCTTTACGGAAAATATACCAAAACCTGAATAATAGAGATTTTTTACCGTGGGATGGCAAAACCACAGCTTTTGTTTACTGGGGTATACCAGACTTTTTAAAATATATAGATTTGCGGCTGAACAGTGAGTGACACACTCTAACTGTTTTGTTTTAGATACCAAAGGCCCAAAACAGGATAGTACAGAGATTTGACCCGTGGAACTGCAAAACCACACTGGGATTTGTGGAGCCTACACCAGGCTATTTTCAACAGATATATTTTTGTGTCACAACAGTCAGGAGACACTACTGCTTTTCTTTACGGAAAATATACCAAAACCTGAATAATAGAGATTTTTTACCATGGGATGGCAAAACCACAGCTTTTGTTTACTGGGGTATACCAGACTTTTTAAAATAAATATGTTTGCGGCTGAACAGTGAGCGACACACTCAAACTGTTTTTTTTTTTAGATACAAATTGCCCAAGAGTGGATAATACAGAGGTCTGAACCGTGGAAGTGCAAAACAACACTTCTGTTTCTCTAGCCTACACCAGACTATTTTCAACAGGTATATTTTTGTGTCATAACAGTCAGGAGACACTACTGTTTTTCTTTACGGAAAATATACCAAAACCTGAATAATAGAGATTTTTTACCGTGGGATGGCAAAACCACAGTTATTGTTTACTGGGGTATGCCAGACTTTTTTAAATATATAGATTTGCGGCTGAACAGTGAGCGACACACTCAAACTGTTTTTTTTTTTAGTTATCAAAGGCCCAAAACTGAATAGTTCAGAGATTTGACCAGTGAAACTGCAAAACCACACTGGGATTTGTCGAGCCTACACCAGACTATTTTCAACATATATATTTTTGTGTCACAACAGTCAGGAGACCCTACTGTTTTTCTTTACGAAAAATATACCAAAACCTGAATAAAAGAGATTTTTTACCTTGGGATGGCAAAACCACACTTATTTTTTACTGGGGTTTACCAGACTTTTTTAAATATACAGATTTGCGGCTGAACATTGAGCGACCCACTCAGTCTGTTTTTTTTTAGATACAAATGGACCAAAAGTGGATGATACAGAGGTTTGTACCGTGGAAGTGCAAAACAACACTTCTGTTTCTCTAGCCTACACCTGACTATTTTCAACAGATATATTTTTGTGTCACAACAGTCAGGAGACACTACTGTTTTTCTTTACGGAAAATATATCAAAACCTGAATAATAGAGATTTTTTACCGTGGGATGGCAAAACCACAGTTATTGTTTACTGGGGTATACCAGATTTTTTTAAATATATAGATTTGCGGCTGAAGAGTGAGCGACACATGCAAACTGTTTTTTTTTTAGATATCAAAGGCCCAAAACTGGATAGTACAGAGATTTGACCCGTGTAACTGCAAAACCACACTGGGATTTGTCGAGCCTACACCAGACTATTTTCAGCAGATATATTTTTGTGTCACTACAGTCAGGAGACACTACTGTTTTTCTTTACGAAAAAAATACCAAAACCTGAATAATAGAGATTTTTTACCGTGGGATGGCAAAACCACAGTTATTGTTTACTGGGGCATACCAGACTTTTTAAAATAAATATGTTTGCAGCTGAACGGTGAGCGACACACTCAAACTGTTTTTTTTTAGATACAAATGGCCCAAAAGTGGATAATACAGAGGTTTGAACCGTGGAAGTGCAAAACAACACTTTTGTTTCTCTAGCCTACACCTGACTATTTTCAACAGATATATTTTTGTGTCACAACAGTCAGGAGACAGTACTGTTTTTCTTTACGGAAAATATACCAAAACCTGAATAATAGAGATTTTTTACCGTGGGATGGCAAAACCACAGATATTGTTCACTGGGGTATACCAGACTTTTTTAAATATATAGATTTGCGGCTGAAAAGTGAGTGACACGCTCAAACTGTTTTTTTTTAGATACCAAAGGCCCAAAACTGGATAGAACGGAGATTTGACCCATGGAGCTTCAAAACCACACTGGGATTTGTCGAGCCTACACCAGACTATTTTCAACAGATATATTTTTGTGTCACAACAGTCAGGACACACTACTGTTTTTCTTTACGGAAAATATACCAAAACCTGAATAATAGAGATTTTTTGCCGTGGGATGGCAAAACCACAGTTATTGTTTACTGGGGTTTACCAGACTTTTTTAAATATATAGATTTGCGGCTGAACAGTGAGCGACACACTCAAACTGTTTTATTTTTTAGATACAAATTGCCCAAAAGTGGATAATACAGAGGTCTGAACCGTGGAAGTGCAAAACAACACTTCTGTTTCTCTAGCCTACACCAGACTATTTTCAACAGATATATTTTTGTGTCACAACAGTCAGGAGACACTACTGTTTTTCTTTACGAAAAATATACCAAAACCTGAATAATAGAGATTTTTTACCTTGGGATGTCAAAACCACACTTATTTTTTACTGGGGTTTACCAGACTTTTTTAAATATACAGATTTGCGGCTGAACAGTGAGAGACACACTCAAACTGTTTTTTTTTTAGATACCAAAGGCCCAAAACTGGATAGTACAGAGATTTGACCCGTGGAACTGCAAAACCACACTGTGATTTGTCGAGCCTACACCAGACTATTTTCAACAGATATATTTTTGTGTCACAACAGTCAGGAGACACTACTGTTTTTCTTTACGAAAAATATACCAAAACCTGAATAATAGAGATTTTTTACCGTGGGATGGCAAAACCACAGTTATTGTTTACTGGGGTATACCAGACTTTTTTAAATATATAGATTTGCGGCTGAAGAGTGAGCGACACACTCAAACTGTTTTTTTTTTAGATACCAAAGGCCCAAAACTGGATAGTACAGAGATTTGACCCGTGGAACTGCAAAACCACACTGTGATTTGTCGAGCCTACACCAGACTATTTTCAGCAGATATATTTTTGTGTCACTACAGTCAGGAGACACTACTGTTTTTCTTTACGGAAAATATACCAAAACCTGAATAATAGAGATTTTTTACCGTGGGATGGCAAAACCACAGTTACTGTTTACTGGGCATACCAGACTTTTTTAAATATATAGATTTGCGACTGAACAGTGAGCGACACACTCAAACTGTTTTTTTTTTAAGATACAAATGGCCCAAAAGTGGAAAATACAGAGGGTTGAACCGTGCAAGTGCAAAACAACACTTTTTTTTCTCTAACCTACACCAGACTATTTCCAACAGATATATTTTTGTTTCACAACAGTCAGGAGACACTAATGTTTTTCTTAACGGAAAATATACCAAAACCTGAATAATAGAGATTTTTTACCGTGGGATGGCAAAACCACAGCTTTTGTTTACTGGGGTATACCAGACTTTTTAAAATATATAGATTTGCGGCTGAACAGTGAGCGACACACTCTAACTGTTTTTTTTTTAGATACCAAAGGCCCAAAACAGGATAGCAAAGAGATTTGACCCGTGGAACTGCAAAACCACACTGGGATTTGTGGAGCCTACACCAGTCTATTTTCAACACATATATTTTTGTGTCACTACAGTCAGGAGACACTACTGCTTTTCTTTACGGAAAATATACCAAAACCTGAATAATAGAAATTTTTTACCATGGGATGGCAAAACCACAGCTTTTGTTTACTTGGGTATACCAGACTTTTTAAAATAAATATGTTTGCGGCTGAACAGTGAGCGACACACTCAAACTGTTTTATTTTTTAGATACAAATTGCCCAAAAGTAGATAATACAGATGTCTGAACCGTGGAAGTGCAAAACAACACTTCTGTTTCTCTAGCCTACACCAGACTATTTTCAACAGGTATATTTTTGTGTCATAACAGTCAGGAGACACTACTGTTTTTCTTTACGGAAAATATACCAAAACCTGAATAATAGAGATTTTTTACCGTGGGATGGCAAAACCACAGTTATTGTTTACTGGGGCTTACCAGACTTTTTTAAATATATAGATTTGCGGCTGAACAGTGAGCGACACACTCAAACTGGTTTTTTTTAGATACAAATGGCCGAAAAGTGGATAATACAGAGGTTTGAACCGTGGAAGTGCAAAACAACACTTCTGTTTCTCTAACCTACACCAGACTATTTTCAACAGATATATTTTTGTGTCACAACAGTCAGGAGACACTAATGTTTTTCTTTACGGAAAATATACCAAAACCTGAATAATAGAGATTTTTTACCGTGGGATGGCAAAACCACAGCTTTTGTTTACTAGGGTATACCAGACTTTTAAAAATATATAGATTTGAGGCTGAACAGTGAGCGACACACTCTGTTTTTTTTTTAGATACCAAAGGCCCAAAACTGGATTGTACAGAGATTTGACCCGTGGAACTGCAAAACTACACTAGGATTTGTCAAGCCTACACCAGACTATTTTCAACAGATATATTTTTGTGTCACAACAGACAGGAGACCCTACTGTTTTTCTTTACGGAAAATATACCAAAACCTGAATAAGAGAGATTTTTTACCGTGGGATGGCAAAACCATGGTTATTGTTTACTGGGGTACTCCAGACTTTTTTAAATATATAGATTTGCGGCCGAACAGTGAGCGACACACTCAAACAGTTTTTTTTTAGATACCAAAGGCCCAAAACTGGATAGTACAAAGATTTGACCCGTGCAACTGCAAAACCACAATTGGATTTGTCGAGCCTTCACGAGACTATTTTCAACAGATATATTTTTGTGTCACAACAGTCAGGATGCACTACTGTTTTTCTTTACGGAAAATATACCAAAACCTGAATAATAGAGATTTTTTACCATGGGATGGCAAAACCACAGTTATTGTTTTCTGGGGTATACCTGACTTTTTTAAATATATAGATTTGCGGCTGAAGAGTGAACGACACACTCAAACTGTTTTTTTTTTAGATACCAAAGGCCCAAAACTGGATAGTTCAGAGATTTGACAAGTGGAACTGCAAAACAACACTGGGATTTGTCGAGCCTACACCAGACTATTTTCAACAGATATATTTTTGTGTCACAACAGTCAGGAAACACTACTGTTTTCCTTTACGGAAAATATACCAAAACCTGAATAATAGAGATTTTTTACCGTGGGATGGCAAAACCACAGTTATTGCTTACTGGGGTATACCAGACTTTTTAAAATATATAGATTTGCGGCTGAACAGTGAGCGACACACTCAAACTGTTTTTTTTTAGATACAAATGGCCCAAAACTGGATAATACAGAGGCTTGAACTGTGTAAGTGCAAAACAACACTTCTGTTTCTCTAGCCTACACCTGACTATTTTCAACAGATATATTTTTGTGTCACAACAGTCAGGAGACACTACTGTTTTTCTTTACGGAAAATATACCAAAACCTGAATAATAGAGATTTTTTACCATGGGATGGCAAAACCACAGCTTTTGTTTACTAGGGTATACCAGACTTTTTAAAATATATAGATTTGCGGCTGAACAGTGGGCGACACACTCTAACTGTTTTTTTTTTAGATACCAAAGGCCCAAAACTGGATTGTACAGAGATTTGACCCGTGGAACTGCAAAACTACTCTGGGATTTGTCGAGCCTACACCAGACTATTTTCAACAGATATATTTTTGTGTCACAACAGACAGGAGACACTACTGTTTTTCTTTACGGAAAATATACCAAAACCTGAATAATAGAGATTTTTTACCGTGGGATGGCAAAACCACAGTTATTGTTTACTGGGGCATACCAGACTTTTTAAATATATAGATTTGCGGCTGAAGAGTGAGCGACACACTCAAACTGTTTTTTTTTAGATACAAATGGCCCAAAAGTGGATAATACAGAGGTTTGAACCGTGGAAGTGCAAAACAACATTTCTGTTTTCTAACCTACACCTGACTATTTTCAACAGATATATTTTTGTGTCATAACAGTCAGGACACATTACTGTTTTTCTTTACGGAAAATATACCAAAGCCTGAATAATATAGATTTTTCACCGTGGGATGTCAAAACCACAGTTATTGTTTACTGGGGTTTACCAGCCTTTTTTAAATATATAGATTTGTGGCTGAACAGTGAGCGACACACTCAAACTGTTTTTTTTTTAGATACCAAAGGCTCAAAACTGGATAGTACAGAGATTTGACCCGTGGAACTGCAGATCCACACTGGGATTTGTCGAGCCTACACCAGACTATTTTCAACAGATATATTTTTGTGTCACAACAGTCAGGAGACACTACTGTTTTTCTTTACGGAAAATATACCAAAACCTGAATAATAGAGATTTTTTACCGTGGGATGGTAAGACCACACTTATTGTTTACTGGGGTTTACCAGACTTTTTTAAATATATAGATTTGCGGCTGAACAGTGAGCAACACACTCAAACTGTTTTTTTTTAGATACAATAGGCCCAAAAGTGGATAATACAGAGGTTTGAACCATGGAAGTGCAAAACAACACTTCTGTTTCTCTAACCTTCACCTGACTATTTTCAACAGATATATTTTTGTGTCACAACAGTCAGAAGACGATACTGTTTTTCTTTCTGGAAAATATACCAAAACCTGAATAATAGAGATATTTTACCGTGGGATGGCAAAACCACAGTTATTGTTTACTGGGGTATACCAGACTTTTTTAAATATATAGATTTGCAGCTGAACAGTGAGCGACACACTCAAACTGTTTTTTTTTTAGATACAAATGGCCCAACAGTGGATAATACAGAGGTTTGAAACATGGAAGTGCAAAACAACACTTCTGTTTCTCTAACCTACACCAGACTATTTTCAACAGAAATATTTTTGTGTCACAACAGTCAGGAGACACTAATGTTTTTCTTTACGGAAAATATACCAAAACCTGATTAATAGAGATTTTTTACCGTGGGATGGCAAAACCACAGTTAATGTTTACTGGGGTCAACCAGACTTTTTTTAAATATATAGATTTGCTTCTGAACAGTGAGCGACACACTCAAACTGTGTTTTTTTATATACCAAAGGCCCAATACTGGATAGTACAGAGATTTGACCCGTACAACTGCAAAACCATACTGGGATTTGTTGGGCCTAGACCAGACAATTTTCAACAGATATATTTTTGTGTCACAACAGTCAGGAGACACTACTGATTTTCTTTACAGAAAATATACCAAAACCTGAATAATAGAGATTTTTTACCGTGGGATGGCAAAACCACAGTTATTGTTTACTAGGGTATACCAGACTTTTTTAAATATATAGATTTGCGGCTGAACAGTGAGCGACACACTCAATCTGTTTTTTTTTAGATACCAAAGGCCCAAAACTGGATAGTACAGACATTTGACCCGTGGAACTGCAAAACCACACTGGGATTTGTAGGGCCTCCACCAGACTATTTTCAACAGATATATTTTTGTGTCACAACAGTCAGGAGACACTACTGTTTTTCTTTACGGAAAATATACCAAAACCTGAATAATAGAGATTTTTTACCGTGGGATGGCAAAACCACTGTTATTGTTTACTGGGGTTTACCAGACTTTTTTAAATATGTAGATTTGCGGCTGAACACTGAGCGACACACTCAAACTGTTTTTTTTTAGATACAAATTGTCCAAAAGTGGATAATACAGAGGTCTGAACCGTGGAAGTGCAAAACAACACTTCTGTTTCTCTAGCCTACACCTGACTATTTTCAACAGATATATTTTTGTGTCAAAACAGTCAGGAGACACTACTGTTTTTCTTTACGGAAAATATACCAAAACCTGAATAATAGAGATTTTTTACTGTGGGATGGCAAAACCACAGTTATTGTTTTCTGGAGTATACTAGACTTTTTTAAATATATAGATTTGCGGCTGAACAGTGAGCGACACACTCAAACTGGTTTTTTTTAGATACCAAAGGCCCAAAACTGGATAGTACAGAGATTTGACCCGTGGAACTGCAAAACCACACTGGGATTTGTCTGGCCTACACCAGACTATTTTCAACAGGTATATTTTTTGTCTCAACAGTCAGGAGACACTACTGTTTTTCTTTACGGAAAATATACTAAAACCTGAATAATAGAGATTTTTTACCGTGGGATGGCAAAACCACAGCTTATGTTTACTGGGGTATACCAGACTTTTTAAAATATATAGATTTGCGGCTGAACAGTGAGCGACACACTCAAACAGTTTTTTTTTTTTATACCAAAGGCCCAAAACTGGATAGTACAGAGATTTGACCCGTGGAACTGCAAAACCACGCTGGGATTTGTCGAGCCTACACCAGACTATTTTCAACAGATATATTTTTGTGTCACAACAGTCAGGAGACACTACTGTTTTTCATTATGGAAAATATACCAAAACCTGAATAATAGAGATTTTTTACCGTGGGATGGCAAAACCATAGTTATTGTTTACTAGGGTATACCAGACTTTTTTAAATATATAGATTTGCGGCTGAACAGTGAGCGACACACTCAATCTGTTTTTTTTTTAGATACCAAAGGCCCAAAACTGGATAGTACAGACATTTGACCCGTGGAACTGCAAAACCACACTGGGATTTGTAGTGCCTCCACCAGACTATTTTCAACAGATATATTTTTGTGTCACAACAGTCAGGAGACACTACTGTTTTTCTTTACGGAAAATATACCAAAACCTGAATAATAGAGATTTTTTTACCGTGGGATGGCAAAACCACAGTTATTGTTTACTGGGGTATACCAGACTTTTTTAAATATATAGATTTGCGGCTGAACAGTGAGCGACACACTCAAACTGTATTTTTTTAGATACAAATTGTCCAAAAGTGGATAATACAGAGGTCTGAACCGTGGAAGTGCAAAACAACACTTCTGTTTCTCTAGCCTACACCTGACTATTTTCAACAGATATATTTTTGTGTCACAACAGTCAGGAGACACTACTGTTTTTCTTTACGGAAAATATACCAAAACCTGAATAATAGAGATTTTTTACTGTGGGATGGCAAAACCACAGTTATTGTTTACTGGGGTATACTAGACTTTTTTAAATATATAGATTTGTGGCTGAACAGTGAGCGACACACTCAAACTTGTTTTTTTTAGATACCAAAGGCACAAAACTGGATAGTACAGAGATTTGACCCGTGGAACTGCAAAACCACACTGGGATTTGTCGGGCCTACACCAGACTATTTTCAACAGGTATATTTTTGTGTCTCAACAGTCAGGAGACACTACTGTTTTTCTTTACGGAAAATATACCAAAACCTGAATAATAGAGATTTTTTACTGTGGGATGGCAAAACCACAGTTATTGTTTACTGGGGTATACTAGACTTTTTTAAATATATAGATTTGTGGCTGAACAGTGAGCGACACACTCAAACTTGTTTTTTTTAGATACCAAAGGCCCAAAACTGGATAGTACAGAGACTTGACCCGTGGAACTGCAAAACCACACTGGGCTTTGTCGAGCCTACACCAGACTATTTTCAACAGATTTAATTTTGTGTCACAACAGTCATGAGACACTACTGAATTTCTTTACGGAAAGTATACCAAAACCTGAAAAATAGAGATTTTTTAACGTGGGATGGCAAAACCACAGTTATTGTTTACTGGGGTACACCAGACTTTTTTAAATATAGATTTGCGGCTGAACAGTGAGCGACACACTCAAACTGTTTTTTTTTAGATACGAATGCCCCAAAAGTGGATAATACAGAGGTTTGAACCGTGGAAGTGCAAAACAACACTTTTGTTTCTCTAGCCTACACCTGACTATTTTCAACAGATATATTTTTGTGTCACAACAGTCAGGAGACACTACTGTTTTTCTTTACGGAAAATATACCAAAACCTGAATAATAGAGATTTTTTACCGTGGGATGGCAAAACCACAGATATTGTTCACTGGGGTATACCAGACTTTTTAAATATATAGATTTGCGGCTGAAGAGTGAGCGACACACTCAAACTGTTTTTTTTTAGATACCAAAGGCCCAAAACTGGATAGTATAGAGATTTGACCCGTGGAACTGCAAAACCACACTGGGATTTGTCGAGCCTACACCAGACTATTTTCAGCAGATATATTTTTGTGTCACTACAGTCAGGAGACACTACTGTTTTTCTTTACGGAAAATATACCAAAACCTGAATAATAGAGATTTTTTACCGTGGGATGGCAAAACCACAGTTAATGTTTACTGGGGTATACCAGACTTTTTAAATATATAGATTTGCAGCTGAACTGTGAGCGACACACTTAAACTGGGGTTTTTTTTAGATACCAAAGGCCCAAAACTGGATAGTACAGAGGTTTGACCCGTGGAACTGCCAAACCACACTGGAATTTGTCAAGACTACACCAGACTATTTTCAACAGATATATTTTTGTGTCACAACAGTCAGGAGACACTACTGATTTTCTTTACAGAAAATATACCAAAACCTGAATAATAGAGATTTTTTACCGTGGGATGGCAAAACCACAGTTATTGTTTACTGGGGTATACCAGACTTTTTTAAATATATAGATTTGCGGCTGAACAGTGAGCGACACACTCAAACTGTTTTTTTTTAGATACAAATTGTCCAAAAGTGGATAATACAGAGGTCTGAACCGTGGAAGTGCTATACAACACTTCTGTTTCTCTAGCCTACACGTGACTATTTTCAACAGATATATTTTTGTGTCACAACAGTCAGGAGACACTACTGTTTTTCTTTACGGAAAATATACCAAAACCTGAATAATAGAGATTTTTTACTGTGGGATGGCAAAACCACAGTTATTGTTTACTGGGGTATACTAGACTTTTTTAAATATATAGATTTGCGGCTGAACAGTGAGCGACACACTCAAACTGGTTTTTTTTAGATACCAAAGGCCCAAAACTGGATAGTACAGAGATTTGACCCGTGGAACTGCAAAACCACACTGGGATTTGTCGGGCCTACACCAGACTATTTTCAACAGGTATATTTTTGTGTCTCAACAGTCAGGAGACACTACTGTTTTTCTTTACGGAAAATATACTAAAACCTGAATAATAGAGATTTTTTACCGTGGGATGGCAAAACCACAGCTTATGTTTACTGGGGTATACGAGACTTTTTAAAATATATAGATTTGCGGCTGAACAGTGAGCGACACACTCAAACAGGTTTTTTTTAGATACCAAAGGCCCAAAACTGGATAGTACAGAGATTTGACCCGTGGATCTGCAAAACCACACTGGGATTTGTCGAGCCTACACCAGACTATTTTCAACTGATATATTTTTGTGTCACAACAGTCAGGAGACACTAGTGTTTTTCATTATGGAAAATATACCAAAACCTGAATAATAGAGATATTTTACCGTGGGATGGCAAAACCACAGTTATTGTTTACTAGGGTATACCAGACTTTTTTAAATATATAGATTTGCGGCTGAACAGTGAGCGACACACTCAATCTGTTTTTTTTTAGATACCAAAGGCCCAAAACTGGATAGTACAGACATTTGACCCGTGGAACTGCAAAACCACACTGGGATTTGTAGGGCCTCCACCAGACTATTTTCAACAGATATATTTTTGTGTCACAACAGTCAGGAGACACTACTGTTTTTCTTTACGGAAAATATACCAAAACCTGAATAATAGAGATTTTTTACCGTGGGATGGCAAAACCACTGTTATTGTTTACTGGGGTTTACCAGACTTTTTTAAATATGTAGATTTGCGGCTGAACACTGAGCGACACACTCAAACTGTTTTTTTTTAGATACAAATTGTCCAAAAGTGGATAATACAGAGGTCTGAACCGTGGAAGTGCAAAACAACACTTCTGTTTCTCTAGCCTACACCTGACTATTTTCAACAGATATATTTTTGTGTCAAAACAGTCAGGAGACACTACTGTTTTTCTTTACGGAAAATATACCAAAACCTGAATAATAGAGATTTTTTACTGTGGGATGGCAAAACCACAGTTATTGTTTTCTGGAGTATACTAGACTTTTTTAAATATATAGATTTGCGGCTGAACAGTGAGCGACACACTCAAACTGGTTTTTTTTAGATACCAAAGGCCCAAAACTGGATAGTACAGAGATTTGACCCGTGGAACTGCAAAACCACACTGGGATTTGTCTGGCCTACACCAGACTATTTTCAACAGGTATATTTTTTGTCTCAACAGTCAGGAGACACTACTGTTTTTCTTTACGGAAAATATACTAAAACCTGAATAATAGACATTTTTTACCGTGGGATGGCAAAACCACAGCTTATGTTTACTGGGGTATACCAGACTTTTTAAAATATATAGATTTGCGGCTGAACAGTGAGTGACACACTCAAACAGTTTTTTTTTTTATACCAAAGGCCCAAAACTGGATAGTACAGAGATTTGACCCGTGGAACTGCAAAACCACGCTGGGATTTGTCGAGCCTACACCAGACTATTTTCAACAGATATATTTTTGTGTCACAACAGTCAGGAGACACTACTGTTTTTCATTATGGAAAATATACCAAAACCTGAATAATAGAGATTTTTTACCGTGGGATGGCAAAACCACAGTTATTGTTTACTAGGGTATACCAGACTTTTTTAAATATATAGATTTGCGGCTGAACAGTGAGCGACACACTCAATCTGTTTTTTTTTTAGATACCAAAGGCCCAAAACTGGATAGTACAGACATTTGACCCGTGGAACTGCAAAACCACACTGGGATTTGTAGGGCCTCCACCAGACTATTTTCAACAGATATATTTTTGTGTCACAACAGTCAGGAGACACTACTGTTTTTCTTTACGGAAAATATACCAAAACCTGAATAATAGAGATTTTTTTACCGTGGGATGGCAAAACCACAGTTATTGTTTACTGGGGTATACCAGACTTTTTTAAATATATAGATTTGCGGCTGAACAGTGAGCGACACACTCAAACTGTATTTTTTTAGATACAAATTGTCCAAAAGTGGATAATACAGAGGTCTGAACCGTGGAAGTGCAAAACAACACTTCTGTTTCTCTAGCCTACACCTGACTATTTTCAACAGATATATTTTTGTGTCACAACAGTCAGGAGACACTACTGTTTTTCTTTACGGAAAATATACCAAAACCTGAATAATAGAGATTTTTTACTGTGGGATGGCAAAACCACAGTTATTGTTTACTGGGGTATACTAGACTTTTTTAAATATATAGATTTGTGGCTGAACAGTGAGCGACACACTCAAACTTGTTTTTTTTAGATACCAAAGGCACAAAACTGGATAGTACAGAGATTTGACCCGTGGAACTGCAAAACCACACTGGGATTTGTCGGGCCTACACAAGACTATTTTCAACAGGTATATTTTTGTGTCTCAACAGTCAGGAGACACTACTGTTTTTCTTTACGGAAAATATACTAAAACCTGAATAATAGAGATTTTTTACCGTGGGATGGCAAAACCACAGCTTATGTTTACTGGGGTATACCAGACTTTTTAAAATATATAGATTTGCGGCTGAACAGTGAGCGACACACTCAAACAGTTTTTTTTTTAGATACCAAAGGCCCAAAACTGGATAGTACAGAGATTTGACCCGTGGATCTGCAAAACCACACTGGGATTTGTCGAGCCTACACCAGACTATTTTCAACAGATATATTTTTGTGTCACAACAGTCAGGAGACACTACTGTTTTTCATTATGGAAAATATACCAAAACCTGAATAATAGAGATTTTTTACCGTGGGATGGCAAAACCACAGTTATTGTTTACTAGGGTATACCAGACTTTTTTAAATATATAGATTTGCGGCTGAACAGTGAGAGACACACTCAATCTGTTTTTTTTTAGATACCAAAGGCCCAAAACTGGATAGTACAGACATTTGACCCGTGGAACTGCAAAACGACACTGGGATTTGTAGGGTCTCCACCAGACTATTTTCAACAGATATATTTTTGTGTCACAACAGTCAGGAGACACTACTATTTTTCTTTACGGAAAATATACCAAAACCTGAATAATAGAGATTTTTTACCGTGGGATGGCAAAACCACAGTTATTGTTTACTGGGGTATACCAGACTTTTTTAAATATATAGATTTGCGGCTGAACACTGAGCGACACACTCAAACTGTTTTTTTTTAGATACAAATTGTCCAAAAGTGGATAATACAGAGGTCTGAACCGTGGAAGTGCAAAACAACACTTCTGTTTCTCTAGCCTACACCTGACTATTTTCAACAGATATATTTTTGTGTCAAAACAGTCAGGAGACACTACTGTTTTTCTTTACGGAAAATATACCAAAACCTGAATAATAGAGATTTTTTACTGTGGGATGGCAAAACCACAGTTATTGTTTTCTGGAGTATACTAGACTTTTTTAAATATATAGATTTGCGGCTGAACAGTGAGCGACACACTCAAACTGGTTTTTTTTAGATACCAAAGGCCCAAAACTGGATAGTACAGAGATTTGACCCGTGGAACTGCAAAACCACACTGGGATTTGTCGGGCCTACACCAGACTATTTTCAACAGGTATATTTTTTGTCTCAACAGTCAGGAGACACTACTGTTTTTCTTTACGGAAAATATACTAAAACCTGAATAATAGAGATTTTTTACCGTGGGATGGCAAAACCACAGCTTATGTTTACTGGGGTATACCAGACTTTTTAAAATATATAGATTTGCGGCTGAACAGTGAGCGACACACTTAAACAGTTTTTTTTTTTGATACCAAAGGCCCAAAACTGGATAGTACAGAGATTTGACCCGTGGAACTGCAAAACCACGCTGGGATTTGTCGAGCCTACACCAGACTATTTTCAACTGATATATTTTTGTGTCACAACAGTCAGGAGACACTACTGTTTTTCATTATGGAAAATATACCAAAACCTGAATAATAGAGATTTTTTACCGTGGGATGGCAAAACCACAGTTATTGTTTACTAGGGTATACCAGACTTTTTTAAATATATAGATTTGCGGCTGAACAGTGAGCGACACACTCAATCTGTTTTTTTTTTAGATACCAAAGGCCCAAAACTGGATAGTACAGACATTTGACCCGTGGAACTGCAAAACCACACTGGGATTTGTAGGGCCTCCACCAGACTATTTTCAACAGATATATTTTTGTGTCACAACAGTCAGGAGACACTACTGTTTTTCTTTACGGAAAATATACCAAAACCTGAATAATAGAGATTTTTTACTGTGGGATGGCAAAACCACAGTTATTGTTTACTGGGGTATACTAGACTTTTTTAAATATATAGATTTGTGGCTGAACAGTGAGCGACACACTCAAACTTGTTTTTTTTAGATACCAAAGGCCCAAAACTGGATAGTACGGAGACTTGACCCGTGGAACTGCAAAACCACACTGGGATTTGTCGGGCCTACACCAGACTATTTTCAACAGGTATATTTTTGTGTCTCAACAGTCAGGAGACACTACTGTTTTTCTTTACGGAAAATATACTAAAACCTGAATAATAGAGATTTTTTACTGTGGGATGGCAAAACCACAGCTTATGTTTACTGGGGTATACCAGACTTTTTAAAATATATAGATTTGCGGCTGAACAGTGAGCGACACACTCAAACAGTTTTTTTTTTAGATACCAAAGGCCCAAAACTGGATAGTACAGAGATTTGACCCGTGGAACTGCAAAACCACACTGGGATTTGTCGGGCCTACACCAGAATATTTTCAACAGGTATATTTTTTGTCTCAACAGTCAGGAGACACTACTGTTTTTCATTATGGAAAATATACAAAAACCTGAATAATAGAGATTTTTTACCGTGGGATGGCAAAACCACAGTTATTGTTTACTAGGGTATACCAGACTTTTTTAAATATATAGATTTGCGGCTGAACAGTGAGCGACACACTCAATCTGTTTTTTTTTTAGATACCAAAGGCCCAAAACTGGATAGTACAGACATTTGACCCGTGGAACTGCAAAACCACACTGGGATTTGTAGGGCCTCCACCAGACTATTTTCAACAGATATATTTTTGTGTCACAACAGTCAGGAGACACTACTGTTTTTCTTTACGGAAAATATACCAAAACCTGAATAATAGAGATTTTTTTACCGTGGGATGGCAAAACCACAGTTATTCTTTACTGGGGTATACCAGACTTTTTTAAATATATAGATTTGCGGCTGAACAGTGAGCGACACACTCAAACTGTTTTTTTTAGATACAAATTGTCCAAAAGTGGATAATACAGAGGTCTGAACCGTGGAAGTGCAAAACAACACTTCTGTTTCTCTAGCCTACACCTGACTATTTTCAACAGATATATTTTTGTGTCACAACAGTCAGGAGACACTACTGTTTTTCTTTACGGAAAATATACCAAAACCTGAATAATAGAGATTTTTTACTGTGGGATGGCAAAACCACAGTTATTGTTTACTGGGGTATACTAGACTTTTTTAAATATATAGATTTGTGGCTGAACAGTGAGCGACACACTCAAACTTGTTTTTTTTAGATACCAAAGGCCCAAAACTGGATAGTACAGAGATTTGACCCGTGGAACTGCAAAACCACACTGGGATTTGTCGGGCCTACACCAGACTATTTTCAACAGGTATATTTTTGTGTCTCAACAGTCAGGAGACACTACTGTTTTTCTTTACGGAAAATATACTAAAACCTGAATAATAGAGATTTTTTACCGTGGGGTGGCAAAACCACAGCTTATGTTTACTGGGGTATACCAGACTTTTTAAAATATATAGATTTGCGGCTGAACAGTGAGCGACACACTCAAACAGTTTTTTTTTTAGATACCAAAGGCCCAAAACTGGATAGTACAGAGATTTGACCCGTGGAACTGCAAAACCACACTGGGATTTGTCGAGCCTACACCAGACTATTTTCAACTGATATATTTTTGTGTCACAACAGTCAGGAGACACTACTGTTTTTCATTATGGAAAATATACCAAAACCTGAATAATAGAGATTTTTCACCGTGGGATGGCAAAACCACAGTTATTGTTTACTAGGGTATACCAGACTTTTTTAAATATATAGATTTGCGGCTGAACAGTGAGCGACACACTCAATCTGTTTTTTTTTTAGATACCAAAGGCCCAAAACTGGATAGTACAGACATTTGACCCGTGGAACTGCAAAACCACACTGGGATTTGTAGGGCCTCCACCAGACTATTTTCAACAGATATATTTTTGTGTCACAACAGTCAGGAGACACTACTGTTTTTCTTTACGGAAAATATACCAAAACCTGAATAATAGAGATTTTTTACCGTGGGATGGCAAAACCACAGTTATTGTTTACTGGGGTATACCAGACTTTTTTAAATATATAGATTTGCGGCTGAACAGTGAGCGACACACTCAAACTGTTTTTTTTTAGATACAAATTGTCCAAAAGTGGATAATACAGAGGTCTGAACCGTGGAAGTGCAAAACAACACTTCTGTTTCTCTAGCCTACACCTGACTATTTTCAACAGATATATTTTTGTGTCACAACAGTCACTAGACACTACTGTTTTTCTTTACGGAAAATATACCAAAACCTGAATAATAGAGATTTTTTACTGTGGGATGGCAAAACCACAGTTATTGTTTACTGGGGTATACTAGACTTTTTTAAATATATAGATTTGCGGCTGAACAGTGAGCGACACACTCAAACTGGTTTTTTTTAGATACCAAAGGCCCAAAACTGGATAGTACAGAGATTTGACCCTTGGAACTGCAAAACCACACTGGGATTTGTCGGGCCTACACCAGACTATTTTCAACAGGTATATTTTTGTGTCTCAACAGTCAGGAGACACTACTGTTTTTCTTTACGGAAAATATACTAAAACCTGAATAATAGAGATTTTTTACCGTGGGATGGCAAAACCACAGCTTATGTTTACTGGGGTATATCAGACTTTTTAAAATATATAGATTTGCGGCTGAACAGTGAGCGACACACTCAAACAGTCTTTTTTTTAGATACCAAAGGCCCAAAACTGGATAGTACAGAGATTTGACCCGTGGAACTGCAAAACCACACTGGGATTTGTCGAGCCTACACCAGACTATTTTCAACTGATATATTTTTGTGTCACAACAGTCAGGAGACACTACTGTTTTTCATTATGGAAAATATACCAAAACCTGAATAATAGAGATTTTTTACCGTGGGATGGCAAAACCACAGTTATTGTTTACTAGGGTATACCAGACTTTTTTAAATATATAGATTTGCGGCTGAACAGTGAGCGACACACTCAATCTGTTTTTTTTTTAGATACCAAAGGCCCAAAACTGGATAGTACAGACATTTGACCCGTGGAACTGCAAAACCATACTGGGATTTGTCGGGCCTCCACCAGACTATTTTCAACAGATATATTTTTGTGTCTCAACAGTCAGGAGACACTACTGTTTTTCTTTACGGAAAATATACCAAAACCGGAATAATAGAGATTTTTTACCGTGGGATGGCAAAACCACAGTTATTGTTTACTGGGGTTTACCAGACTTTTTAAATATATAGATTTGCGGCTGAACAGTGAGCGACACACTCAAACTGTTTATTTTTTTAGATACAAATTGCCCAAAAGTGGATAATACAGAGGTCTGAACCGTGGAAGTTCAAAACGACACTTCTGTTTCTCTAGCCTACACCTGACTATTTTCAACAGATATATTTTTGTGTCACAACAGTCAGGAGACACTACTGTTTTTCTTTACGGAAAATATACCAAGACCTGAATAATAGAGATTTTCTACCGTGGGATGGCAAAACCACAGTTATTGTTTACTGGCGTATACCAGAGTTTTTTAAATATATAGATTTGCTGCTGAACAGTGAGCGACACACTCAAACTGTGTTTTTTTAGATACCAAAGGCCCAAAACTGGATAGTACGGAGATTTGACCCGTGCAACTGCAAAACCACACGGGGATATGTCGGGCCTAGACCAGACTATTTTCAACAGATATATTTTTGTGTCACAACAGTCAGGAGACATTACTGTTTTTCTTTACGGTAAATATACCAAAACCTGAATAATAGAATTTTTTTACCGTTGGGTGGCAAAACCACAGCTTTTGTTTACTAGGGTATGCCAGACTTTTTTAAATATATAGATTTGCGGCTGAACAGTGAGCGACACACTCAAACTGTTTTTTTTTAGATACCAAAGGTCCAAGACTGGATAGTACAGAGATTTGACCCATGGAACTGAAAAACCACACTGGGATTTGTCGAGCCTACACCAGACTGTTTTAAACAGATATATTTTTGTGTCACAACAGTCAGGACACACTACTGTTTTTCTTTACGGAAAATATACCAAAACCTGAATAATAGAGATTTTTTACCGTGGGATGGCAAAACCACAGTTATTGTTTACTAGGGTATACCAGACTTTTTTAAATATATAGATTTGCGGCTGAACAGTGAGCGACACACTCAAACAGTTTTTTTTTTAGATACCAAAGGCCCAAAACTGGATAGTACAGAGATTTGACCAGTGGAACTGCAAAACCACACTGGGATTTGTCGAGCCTACACCAGACTATTTTCAACAGATATATTTTTGTGTCACAACAGTCTGGACACACAACTGTTTTTCTTTACGGAAAATATACCAAAACCTGAATAATAGAGATTTTTACCGTGGGATGGCAAAACCACAGCTTATGTTTACTGGGGTATAACAGACTTTTTAAAATGTATAGATTTGCGGCTGAACAGTGAGCGACACACTCAAACATTTTTTTTTTTAGATACCAAAGGCCCAAAACTGGATAGTACAGAGATTTGACCCGTGGAACTGCAAAACCACACTGGGATTTGTCGAGCCTACACCAGACTATTTTCAACAGATATATTTTTGTGTCACAACAGTCAGGAGACACTACCGTTTTTCATTATGGAAAATATACCAAAACCTGAATAATAGAGATTTTTTACTGTGGGATGGCAAAACTACAGTTATTGTTTCCTGGGGTATACCAGACTTTTTTAAATATATAGATTTGCGGCTGGACAGTGAGTGACACACTCAAACAGTTTTTTTTTTTTTTTAGATACCAAAGGCCCAAAACTGGATAGCAGTGTTGGACCACCCCCGTAGTGTTCGGGTTCGGTTCGGTTCGCCGAACACCGGGATGTTCGAGGAACTGTTCGTCGAACTGTTCGTCGAACACCTTAGAACACCGTCGAACACCGTTAAAACCAATGGCAGGCAAACAAAAACACATAGAAACACATAGAAAACACCTTCAAAGGTGTCCAAAAGCTGACAAACTGCTCAGAAGACATTCTCTTTAAAAAAGCCGGCCGGCAATTCAGCAGCGGCATACACCGGTACCCGACAATTTAGACAAGAAGGAATAGAGCCTCACACATAGATTAGATAGATAGAAGCATGTCAGTCACACATATAAGAAGCACAGTGACAGTGTTGCTTACTGTACTTGTCATTTAGTGTAAAGGATTTATCAAAAAAAATAATAGTGTTTTCATGCACCGTCTCTTTAAAAAAGCCGGCCGGCAATTCAGCATCTGTACCCGACAATTTAGAATAGAAGGAATAGAGAATCACACATAGATTAGATAGATAGAAACATGTCAGTCACATATATATGAAGTACAGTGACAGTGTTGATTACTGTACTTGTCATTTAATGTTAAAATAAAGGATTTATTAAAAAAAAAATTGGTGTGGGGTTCCCCGTAATTTTAGGCTCTAGCGGAGGTTAAGCAGACGGCTGGGGCAGATGTTTGAAGCCTGGGAAGGGGGTAATACCCACGGAGCTCCCCAGGCTACTAATATCAGCCCCCAGCTGAATACCTAGCCTTTACCAGCTATTAAAATGGGGGACCCCCCCAAAAAATGACGTGGGGTCCCCCCTATTTTAATAGCTAGCAAAGGCTAGGCAGACAGCTGGGGGCTGATATTAATAGCCCAGGAAGGGTGCCATGAATATTGGCCCCCTCCCAGGCTAGAAACACCAGCCGTCAGCTGCCCCAGAAATGGCGCATCCATAGGATGCGCCAATTCTGGCACTTAGCCTCGCTCTTCCACGCTGCCCTGGTGCGGTGGCAGGGGGTAATAGGGCTGGGGTTCATGTCAGCTTATAATGCCAGATGACATCAAGCCCAGGTTAGTAATGGAGAGGCGTCTATAAGACACCCCCATTACTAACCCCATAGTGAAAGTTAAAAAAAAAACACAAACACCCAGAATAAAGTCCTTTAATTGAAATAAACACACAATTCTTTATTGTTCTAAATTAAACCATACTTACCATCACGCCCATTCCAGCTGAAGCCAATGATCTCCTGCAATAAAAGAAAAATAATAAAGCAACATCATCCTTACCTTTCCATGGTTCCCAGGACAGCTTCAGCTCTGCTACATCGAGATGACAGGCTGGACCGCAGCAGAACGCTGCCATCCAGCCTGTCATCCCGCGGACACTGAGAAGCGTAGGCATGCTTGCGCTCCTCAGTGTCTCTCTGTGACGGCATAAAGATGAGCCGAGGTCATGTCCAATGAACTCAGCTCACCTCATGCACGTCACTGACAGCGTGGGAAAATTCTCACGCTGAAGCGCTGAGTGCAGGAGAATTTTCCCACGCTGTCAGTGACGTGCATGAGGCTGATATTTAAATTTGGCGCACAAATCGGCAGCACTGTAGTGTTTATCTTTGGCGGCAAGATCAGTGATTGGTCGCGCGCCAAGACCGCGACCAATCACCGATTTGGGCGCCACATTTAAATATCGGCTGCGACCAATCAGCACAGCGTTGTTTAAATGTGGATCCAAGATCGGTAATTGGTCGCGGCCGATATTTAAATGTGGCGCTGCCCGCGACCAATCACCGATTTGGGCGCCAAATTTAAATATCAGCCGCGACCAATCACCGATTTGGGCGCCAAATTTAAATATCCTCCGCGACCAATCACCCATCTTGGCTCCACATTTAAACACCGCTGTACTGATTGGTCGTGGACGCTATTTAAATGTGGCGCCAAAATCGGTGATTGGTCGCGCCCAGCGTCGGCGACCAATCAGCACAGCGGTGTTTAAATGTGGAGCCAAGATTGGTGATTGGTTGCGGCCGATATTTAAATTTGGCGCCCAAATCGGTGATTGGTCGCGGGCAGCGCCCGCGACCAATCAGCGATTTTTAACACAAATGTCCGGATCTTTGTAACACCATGCGGATACTGTGGGGACATCAGCGGCTAGGGTGTCAAGGGAGGACCGGGGAGCGGCGCTGCGGGTCGGGATACTTCTGCTGCGAGCAGTCGCTCATCTCCCGGCTTCTCGCAACGGAAGTATCCGACCAGGCAGCGGCGCTCCCCGGTCCTCACCAATACGATTAGCTGATTGGTCGCGCTCTCCGCACGCGACCAATCAGTAATCTTGGCGCTAAAGTTAAACACCGCTCTGCTGATTGGTCGCGGACGCTGCTCGCGACCAATCACCCATTTGGGCGCCACATTTAAATAGCGGCCGCGACCAATCAGCGAGCTTGGCGCCAAATTTAAACAACGCTCTGCTGATTGGTCGCGGACGCCAGACGCGTCCAATCAGTGAGATTGGCGCCAAATTTAAACAACGCTCTGCTGATTGGTCGCGGACTCCAGCCGCGACCAATCAGCGAGATTGGCGCCAAATTTAAACCCCGCTCTGCTAATTGCTCACAGATGCCAGCCGCGACTAATCAGCATTATTGGCGCCAAATTTAAACACCGCTCTGCTGATTGATCGCGGTCGCCGTCCGCGACCAATCAGTAGTATTGGCGCCAAATTTAAACCCTGCTCGGCTGATTGGTCATGTTTGCCGGCCGCGACCAATCAGCAGTATTGGCGCCAAATTTAAACCCCGCTCTGCTGATTGGTCACAGTTGCCTTCCTCGACCAATCAGCGATTTTGACGCCAAATTTAAACACCGCTCTGCTGATTGGTCGCGGCCGGCGATTGCGACCAATCAGCATTATTGGCGCCAAATTTAAACCCCGCTCTGCTGATTGGTCGTGACCGCCGGCATCGACTAATCAACATTGTTGCCGCCAAATTTAAACCCCGCTCTGCTGATTGGTCACAGTTGCCTTCCTCGACCAATCAGCGATTTTGACGCCAAATTTAAACACCGCTCTGCTGATTGGTCGCGGCCGGCGATTGCGACCAATCAGCATTATTGGCGCCAAATTTAAACCCCGCTCTGCTGATTGGTCGTGACCGCCGGCCGCGACTAATCAACATTGTTGCCGCCAAATTTAAACACCGCTCTGCTGAATGGTCGAGGTCGTGACCAATCACCATTATTGGCGCCAAATTTAAACACCGCTTTGCTGATTGGTCGCGACCACAACCTATCAGCATTATTGGCGCAAAATTTAAACCCCGCTCTGCTGATTAGTCGCGACCGCCGGCCGTGACCAATCAGTGATATAGTCGCCAAATTTCAACACCGCTTTGCTGATTGGTCGCGGTTGCTGGCCGCGACCAGTCAGCGATTTTGGCGCCAAATTTAAACACCGCTCTGCTGATTGCGCCGGGTCTGCCGCATACATATTCTAGAATACCCGATGCGTTAGAATTGGGCCACCATCTAGTTTCATGAAATAATTTTAAAAAAAATTGACGTGGGGCTTCGCACTATATTTGTGTCCAGCCAGGTACAGCAGGCAGGAACGGGCTGCCCCCAACCACCAGCTGCCTATTTGTAACTGGCCGGACACAACAATATAGGGAAGCCCTTTTTTTCTTAATTATTTCATGAATTTCATGAAATAATTAAAAAAAAAAATACGTGGGGCTTCGCCCTATTTTTGTGTCCAGCCAGGTACAACTAGGCAGCTGGGGGCTGGAATCTGCAGCACAGGGAGGCCCAAGCTTTCTGGGTCCCCCCAGCTGCAAATTGCAGTCCGCAGCCACCCCGGAAAATGGCGCGTTCATAGAAGCGCCATCTTCTGGCGCTGTACCCAACTCATCCAGGGCCCTGGTGCGGTGGCTCACTGGGTAATAAAGGGGTTAGGGCCAGCTTGGCATTATCAGCTGGCCCTAAGCCCGAAATTCATGGGGTCACGCCAATATTAGACATGATCAATATGAATTTCTAGTAAAGTATTTAAAAAAAACACAACACCCAGAAAAAAGTCCTTTAATTGAAATAAACACACAATTCTTTATTGTTCTAAATTAAACCATACTTACCATCACGCCCATTCCAGCTGAAGCCAACGATCTCCTGCAATAAAAGTAAAATAATAAAGCAACCTCATCCTTACCTTTCCATGGTTCCCAGGACGGCTCCAGCTCTGCTACATCGAGATGACAGGCTGGACCGCAGCAGAACGCTGCCATCCAGCCTGTCATCCCGCAGACACTGAGAAGCACAGGCATGCTTGCGCTCCTCAGTGTCTCGCTGTGACGGCATCCAGATGAGCCGAGGTCATGTCCAATGAACTCGGCTCACCTCATGTACGTCACTGACAGCGTGGGAAAATTCTCACGCTGAAGCGCTGAGTGCAGGAGAATTCTCCCACGATGTCAGTGACGTGCATGAGGTGAGCCGAGTTCATTGTCGGCTCATCTTTATGCCGTCACAGCGAGACACTGAGGAGCGCAAGCATGCCTGCGCTTCTCAGTGTCTGCGGGATGACAGGCTGGATGGCAGCGTTCTGCTGCGGTCCAGCCAGTCATCTCAATGTAGCAGAGCTGAAGCTGTCCTGGGAACCATGGAAAGGTAAGGATGAGGTTGCTTTATTATTTTACTTTTATTGCAGGAGATCGTTGGCTTCAGCTGGAATGGGCGTGGTGGTAAGTATGGTTTAATTTAGAACAATAAAGGATTGTGTCTTTATTTCAATTAAAGGATTTTATTCTGGGTGTTTGTGTTTTCTTTTAACTTTGACTATGGGGTTAGTAATGGGGGTGTCTTATAGACGCCTCTCCATTACTAACCTGGGCTTGATGTCAGCTGGCATTATAAGCTGACATCAACCCCAGCCCTATTACCCCACTGCCACCGCTACAGGGCAGTGGGAGGAGCGAGGCTAAGTGCCAGAATTGGCGCATCCTATGGATGCGCCATTTCTGGGGCGGCTGACGGCTGGTGTTTCTAGCCTGGGAGGGGGCCAATATTCAGCCCCCAGCTGTCTGCCTAGCCTTTGCTAGCTATTAAAATAGGGGGGACCCCACGTCATTTTTTTGGGGGGGTCCCTCATTTTAATAGCTAGTAAAGGCTAGGCATTCCGCTGGGGGCTGATATTAGTAGCCTGGGAAGCTCCATGGGTATTACCCCCTTCCCAGGCTTCAAACATCTGCCCCAGCCGTCTGCTTAACCTCCGCTAGAGACTAAAATTACGGGGAACCCCACGCCAATTTTTTTTTAAATAAATCCTTTATTTTAACACTAAATGACAAGTACAGTAATCAACACTGTCACTGTACTTCATATATATGTGACTGACATGCTTCTATCTATCTAATCTATGTGTGATGCTCTATTCCTTCTATTCTAAATTGTCGGGTACAGATGCTGAAATGCCGGCCGGCTTTTTTAAAGAGACAGTGTATGAAAACACTGTTTTTTTTTTTTTAATAAATCCTTTACACTAAATGACAAGTACAGTAAGCAACACTGTCCCTGTACTTCATATATATGTGGCTGACATGTTTCTATCTATCTAATCTATGTGTGAAGCTCTATTCTTTCTGTTCTAAATTGTCGGGTACCGGTGTATGCAGCTGCTAAATTGCCGGCTTTTCATGTTTCACTGTTGGCACTGTTCCCATCGATTTGGGCAATCACTCTAATGCCACAACCACCATGGCCGTGGCATTACAGTGAGTGGCAGAAAATCCCTGCATGATTGGTGCTCTAAATAGCGCCAGACATGCAGGACAAGCTTTTGGTGCACGAACAGTTATCGAACATAACCTCGAACAGCCAAATTTTTTGCAAATCGTTCGGGTTCGTCGAACAACTCGAACACCGCCCAAAACAGCTCGAATTTGAGATTGGCGAACAGTTCTAGTCGAACACCGCTCATTTCTACTGGATAGTACTGGGATTTGTCGGGCCTACACCAGACTATTTTCAACAGATATATTTTTGTGTCACAACATTCAGGAGACACTACTGTTTTTCTTTACGGAAAATATACCAAAACCTGAATAATAGAGATTTTTTACTGTTTGATGGCAAAACCACAGTTATTGTTTACTGGGGTATACCAGACTTTTTTAAATATATAGATTTGAGGCTGGACAGTGAGCGACACACTCAAACTGTTTTTTTTTTAGATACCAAAGGCCCAAAACTGGATAGTACAGAGATTTGACCCGTGGAACTGCAAAACCACACTGGGATTTGTCGAGCCTACACCAAACTATTTTCAACAGATATATTTTTTGTGCCACAACAGTCAGGAGACACTACTGTTTTTCTTTACGGAAAATATACCAAAACCGGAATAATAGAGATTTTTCACTGTGGGATGGCAAAACCACAGTTATTGTTAACTAGGGTATACCAGACTTTTTTAAATATATAGATTTGCGGCTGAACAGTGAGCGACACACTCAAACTGTTTTTTTTTTTAGATACCAAAGGCCCAAAACTGGATAGTACAGAGATTTGACCCGTGGAACTGCAAAACCACACTGGGATTTGTCGAGCCTACACCAGACTATTTTCAACAGATATATTTTTGTGTCACAACAGTCAGGAGACGCTACTGTTTTTCTTTACGGAAAATATACCAAAACCTGAATAATAGAGATTTTTTACTGTGGGATGGCAAAACCACAGTTATTGTTTACTGGGGTATACCAGACTTTCTTAAATATATAGATTTGCGGCTGGACAGTGAGCGACACACTCAAACTGGGTTTTTTTTAGATACCAAAGGCCCAAAACTGGATAGTACAGAGATTTGACCCGTGGAACTGCAAAACCACACTGGGATTTGTCGAGCCTACACCAAACTATTTTCAACAGATATATTTTTTGTGCCACAACAGTCAGGAGACACTACTGTATTTCTTTACGGAAAATATACCAAAACCTGAATAATAGAGATTTTTCACTGTGGGATGGCAAAACCACAGTTATTGTTAACTAGGGTATACCAGACTTTTTTAAATATATAGATTTGCGGCTGAACAGTGAGCGACACACTCAAACTGTATTTTTTTTTAGATACCAAAGGCCCAAAACTGGATAGTACAGAGATTTGACCCGTGGAACTGCAAAACCACACTGGGATTTGTCGAGCCTACACCAGACTATTTTCAACAGATATATTTTTGTGTCACAACAGTCAGGAGACGCTACTGTTTTTCTTTACGGAAAATATACCAAAACCTGAATAATAGAGATTTTTTACCGTGGGATGACAAAACCACAGTTATTGTTTACTGGGGTATATCAGACTTTTTTAAATAGATATACAGTACAGACCAAAAGTTTGGACACACTTTCTCATTTAAAGATTTTTCTGTATTTTCATGACTTTGAAAATTGTACATTCACACTGAAGGCATCAAAACTTTGAATTAACACATGTGGAATTATATACTTAACAAAAAAATGTGAAACAACTGAAAATATGTCTTATATTCTTGGTTCTTCAAAGTAGCCACCTTTTGCTTTGATGACTGCTTTGCTCACTCTTGGCATTCTCTTGATGAGCTTCAAGAGGTAGTCGCCGGAAATGGTTTTCACTTCACAGGTGTGCCCTGTCAGGTTTAATAAGTGGGATTTCTTGCCTTATAAATGGGGTTGGGACCATCAGTTGTGTTGTGCAGAAGTCTGGTGGATACACAGCTGATAGTCCTACTGAATAGACTGTTAGAATTTGTATTATGGCAAGAAAAAGCAGCTAAGTAAAGAAAAATGAGTGGCCATCATTACTTTAAGAAATGAAGGTCAGTCAGTCCGAAAAATTGGGAAAACTTTGAAAGTGTTCCAAAGTGCAGTTGCAAAAACCATCAAGCGCTACAAAGAAACTGGCTCACATGAGGACCGCCCCAGGAAAGGAAGACCAAGAGTCACCTCTGCTTCTGAGGATAAGTTTATCCGAGTCACCAGCCTCAGAAATCGCAGGTTAACAGTAGCTCAGATTAGAGACCAGGTCAATGCCACACAGAGTTCTAGCAGAAGACACATCTCTTCAACAACTGTTAAGAGGACACTTTGTGCAGCAGGCCTTCATGGTAAAATAGCTGCTAGGAAACCACTGTTAAGGACAGGCAACAAGCAGAAGAGATTTGTTTGGGCTAAAGAACACAAGGAATGGACATTAGACCAGTGGAAATCTGTGCTTTAGTCTGATGAGTCCAAATTTGAGATCTTTGGTTCCAACCACCGTGTCTTTGTGCGACTCTACATGCCTGGTTCCCACCGTGAAGCATGGAGGAGGAAATGTGATGGTGTGGGGGTGCTTTGCTGCTGACACTATTGGGGATTTATTCAAAATTGAAGGCATACTGAACCAGCATGGCTACCACAGCATCTTGCAGCGGCATGCTATTCCATCCGGTTTGCGTTTAGTTGGACCATCATTTATTTTTCAACAGGACAATGACCCCAAACACACCTCCAGGCTGTGTAAGGGCTATTTGACCAAGAAGGAGAGTGATGGGGTGCTATGCCAGATGACCTGGTCTCCACAGTCACCAGACCTGAACCCAATCAAGATGGTTTGGGGTGAGCTGGACTGCAGAGTGAAGGCAAAAGGGCCAACAAGTGCTAAGCATCTCTGGGAACTCCTTCAAGATTGTTGGAAGACCATTTCCTGTGAATACCTCTTAAAGCTCATCAAGAGAATGCCAAGAGTGTGCAAAGCAGTCATCAAAGCAAAAGGTGGCTACTTTGAAGAACCTAGAATATAAGACATATTTTCAGTTGTTTCACATTTTTTTGTTAAGTATATAATTCCACACGTGTTAATTCGTAGTTTTGATGCCTTCAGTGTGAATGTACAATTTTCATAGTCATGAAAATACAGAAAAATCTTTAAATGAGAAGGTGTGTCCAAACTTTTGGTCTGTACTGTATTTGCGGCTGAACAGTGAGCGACACACTCAAACTGTTTTTTTTTTAGATAGAAATGGCCCAAAAGTGGATAATACAGAGGTTTGAACCGTGGAAGTGCAAAACAACACTTCTGTTTCTCTAGCCTACACCTGACTATTTTCAACAGATATATTTGTGTCTGAATAATCAGAGACATGCTTTTTTTTTGGGGGGTGGGGGCACCAAAAGTTTAATAAGACGGGTATTTGTACAGTATTTGTACAGTGTGAAGGAGGAAAAAAAAAAGAGGATTTAGATGAAAAAAAGGATTTTTCCTGTTCCCTGAGACCTGGAGCTAAGTCCAGCAATTTCAGCAACAGGAGCAGCACACAGGACTGTAATGCAGCGTTTTCTGGTATAACCACTGCGTCTCCTATACAGCCTGCCTGCCTGATATCTGGGATGTATATTAGTCCTGAGAAGGACTGTTTGTTTGATCTGGCAGCCTTTACAGACCCTACGCTAACTATTTCGCAGTTTATATCTCTCCCTAAATCAGCAGCGCTGTCCCTACACTGTCTGATCCGGAGCGACTGTGTCCAAGATAGCGGCGCCCGGTTTTAAATACTCGAGGTGATGCTGTGCGGCCAGCCAATCACTGTAATGCCCACAACCAACATGACTGCGGCATTACAGTGACTGGCTGGCAATCCCTGCATGTTCATTGACTCTGTAAAGAGCGCCAAACATGCAGGGCGGAGACCGGAGCTCCCGCCCGAGTTACCCGGAAATGCTCGGTGCTCGCCGAACATCCCAAGTAGCATGATGCTCAGGCGAGTACCGAGCAGCGTCGAACATGTTTGCTCAACACTAGTCTCTATCTGCTGGGTTCGCTGCAGTGGAATAGTTGTTGGTCCCATTATACTAGTTCTACCCTAGTGAAAGTAATTCTTTTCTGCAGATATTGTCACAGGAGTACACATGATATAATAGAAATTAGTTTTCTAACTACCGTGTTATAAAGCAGGCTATATTTCATCTTTTAAATCTTTGGTGCAAATATTGTTCTTAATACAGGGGAAATAAATTCTGTCTTCTGTTACTAAAGTGATACAGTAGGGGACATCTCAGTTTGAAATAGTTTGGCGCATATCTGCTATGTTATATAGGCCCCATCTACACTAAAAAAATCTTCTGTTACTAACGTCATACAGCAGCCCAGATGACAGTTTTACATTTTTGGGTGCTGATATTGTTCTCCACAGAGGGGTGCATATGATTAAATCGAAATTGACTTTCTTACTACTGTTGTATATAATGTAGGATATATCTCATTTTTTAATTCTTTGGTGCAGACATTGTTCTTCCAAGGGTACACATGATAAAATAGATATTGGTTTTCTTTCTACCTTGGTAGATACAGCAGGCTATATTTCATCTTTTAATTCTTTGGTGCTGATAGTGTTCTCCATACAGGGGTACATATTAGCGATGAGTGAGCACTAAATGTGCTTAACTTAGTAGTTCTGTGTTTTCTCAAAAAATACACGGACCTGCCAGAGCTGCTTGTGAAAGTACAATGCACGTGTGCCCATTTCAGAAGGTGAGCTACAGCTTCCACCACCCTGGCAGTGCTTCAGCAGCATTTGCAGCATCCAGCTCACCGACTGCTGTACAATGTCACCACATGTTGGAAATCAATGTTGCAGATGTTGGGAAAAATTTGCTACACAGCCCAGCCTCAACTCATCTCAACGTGGATTGGGTGATAATGAGGAGGAGGAGAACATGGACAGTCATCCTCTTGCTGAGGACAAAGATGTCTTGGCTGTCTTGGAAGTCTTGATACACCTCTTTCAGTGTGTGGGAAAGCTGTATGAGTTTCGCTTAATGATGACATTAAGCGTCCTAAACCGTGGCTCTGCTTATGCAAGTTATTTTTCAAAATGCATTGCAGATCAGGCCATTGCCCAACTCTGTAGTCATGAAATTCAAGGTGCAAAGAAAGATCTTTGTGTGTTGAAGCACCACCGAGAAGTGTGAGCTCATGTTGGATGGGCAGTCATTGCTTATGGAACAAGCTGCATTAGAGGACTTTCCTGGGAGAAACGACAGCCAAAGTAGATACAGTTTCCCTTTATGCCAGTCCGTTCATCAAGCTAAGGAATATGGCTGTGTTGAAATACAACTGTCACTGAGAAGCATTGTCAGACTGAAGAACATTGGGCCGACCAAAGGATTTGATTCTGAGAGCCAACCTTTCTCCCTCGCTGAAGATCCCCATAGCAGCTGCAAGGTTTGCGCTATAAACTCTCCTGAAGGAGAAGCCAGGGCCCACCGGAGGAGTTTCTCTGTAGGGCCTGTTTTCTCATCTCTGGTTGGCCCGTCCAACTCTGCCAAGAAGCAGAGCTGGCTAAGAAAAGTCTGTGTGAAGGTTCCCAGACACTGTATGGCTGCATTTTTACTGCGGAGGATACAGGAGAACCCGGGGAAACCCCCGCATATACAGGGAGAACATACAAACTCCCTACAGATGTTGTCCTTGATGGGAATTGAACCGAGGACCCCAGCGCTGCAAGGCTGCAGTGCTAACCACTGAGACAACATGCTGCCCTCTCTATTCTCCCTCTGATATCTAACATGATGGAAAAACTTGCACCTACTGCCACTCAGTATCTCCAGCTCCTTTGTGAGAAACTAATGTTTGGGCAGCCACTCAGTCTACCTAATCAAATTCCTGAGAAGAAAATTGTGGATGGCTTCGCTTCTGGTACTGGGTGCACTGCTAATACCATGGCGTGTCATAATTCACTGGAAATATTCCAGGCTGATTGGAGACAAGGTCATTTCCACAGAGAAGTACCAGCAGCAAGCTAAGGAGATGGTGGCCTCTATCATCATCACGACCTGCAAGGTTTGATGATGGAGAAGCCAGGGCCCACCGGAGGAGTCTCCGGTTCTTTGGTGGGCCTGTCCAACTCTGCCGAGAAGCAGCCCTGTCTAAGAAAAGTCTGTGTCAAGTTTCCTGGATATTCTATGGCTGATTTTTTACTGAGGACAGCAGCAATCTATAAGATTTCAATCTATAAGATCCCTTCACTGGCTCCCAATTGCCCAGCATATCGAGTTCATACTACTAACACTGACCAACAAAGTCATCCATAACCTTTCTCCTCCATACATCTCTGAACTAATCTCCCAATATAATTCCTTACGTAATCTCTGGTCCTCCCAAGACCTCCTTCTCTCCTCCACACTTATTCGTTCCTCACTCAATCGCCTCCAAGACTTCTCCCGAATATCCCCCATCCTCTGGAATTCTGTGCCTCAAAACGTCCGATTAGTCACCACATTCAGATCATTCAGATGGAACCTTAAAACCCATACCTTCAAGCAAGCCTGCAGTCTGCCATTACCTCACTGCCACCTAAAAACCACTGGAGCTTCTGCAACCCCTCAATCTACTATCTCCTTCCCCACCATCCTGTAGAATGTAAGCTTACAAGAGCAGAGTTTATAAGACTTAATATGCAATCTGGCACCTTGGCAAAGCCCAATTCTCTTCTCCTTCTGATATCTAACAATAACTAACAGGTCATGCTGGAGAACTTTGCACCTACTGGCCTTCAGTGTCTTCAGCTCCTTTGTGAGAAACTAATGTTTGGGCAGCCAGTCTACCAAATAAAACTCCTGAGATATGTAAATTGTGGATGGCTTCGCTTCTGGTACTGGGTGCTAATACCAAACCATGGTGTGCTATTCACTGGATATTCCTGGACAAGCTCATTCCCACAAAAAAAGTACCAGTAAGCTAAGGAGATGTTGGACTCTATCATCATCATTGCTTGTTGTCTAAGGGACTGACCACTGCTGCTGTCTACCTTGTGAACATTGTGTTGACGCTTGCAAGGATTAAGAGGTTACATTGGCGAGTCTGACTTTTATACTAAAGATCCTGCTACTATTATACTTTTAAGTGACCACACAGAGACCATGGATTCTGCAGCAGCGTATCCAGGTGGGATAGTGGTGGAGAAATTGCTGTACCTTCAGGTTGAGGATTCAAGCCATGCAAGGCATTTGTGTGAGATTGCCCCGGCGTAGGGCCGCCTCCTGGTTTTCACCATTATCGCACATAGCCTTCCCTTGCTCCAGGTTCAGTGGAGACAGCCATTGCTCAAACTCAGCCTGGAGAGCTGTCCACAACTCTTCAGCTATATGACTGTGATCTCCAAGGCACTTTAATTTTAACACTACCTGATTGTGGTGATCCCGGGCTGCACAGTATGGAGGAGGGGGGGAGTCTATCTGCACTGTTGGAAGGTGTGTCTCATTAAGGCCGTGGTTGAGAGTGCAGGTGGAGGCTCTAGAGGAGGTGGAGAAGGCAGAAGCACCAGAGGAAGTGTTAGATACAGAGGTTTGTCCAGCAAGCCTTGGGGATTCCAACACTTGCTGTCTAGCGACAACTTGGTGTCTAGTGGTTTAGTTCTCTGTCCCCTGGTGTGCAGTAGTTTAGTTCTCAAAATCATAGCAGTTTAATAGGTTAGTTTTCCAACCCCTGTTGTCTATTAGTTTAGTTCTCCAACCCCTGTTTTCTATTAGTTTAGTTCTCCATGTTTTGGTGTGTATTTGTTTCATTCTCCAACCTTAGCTGTATAGTAGTTTAGTTCTCCAACCCCTGTTGTCTATTAGTTTGGTTCTTCATCTTCTGGTGTTTAGTGGGTTAGTTCTCCATCCCCTGGTGTGTAGCTGTTTAGTTCTTCAACCCTATCTGTTTAGCAGTTTAGTTTTCCAACACCTGTTGAATATTTGTTTATTTCTCCATGTTCTGGTGTGTATTTGTTTCGTTCTCCAACCCATCCATGCCCCCACCCAGGGGTTAACATCTGGTGATGAGGGTTTGGATTCTGCTCGGACCCTACTTCGTCTTTGCCCGGATCAACAGAAAAAAATTTGGGCATAGCTACACATGCTTTCCACCTCTGGAGTTTGTGAATCTTTGGATCAGACCTCTGATGCCCCAGAATAGAATGTGTGAACAGCTCTGCAGATGTGCCCATCTGTGGTTCCCCACAGTCAGTTGGGCAGTTGGAAAGTTGTGTAGAGAGGGAAAACAAGGGTAATTGGGGTGCCTCCTCTGTGAACTTAACTGTGTGATGGAAAGGTGGAGGAAGAGGAGCAGAGGCTACTTGATGCTGCACTTGTGTTACAAACATGGTTCGTGGAACCACTGTGCCACGGACCGTGGAGAGCCTGGAGAAGTGTGACTAAGCGAGCACCAGACTGTTCGCTAGAGCCTCTGATGGTGAGGTTAGGCTTGGCTCCTGATGAACGCCAGGTGCCACTCGAGAACAGACTAACGGATGCGCAGCAGCCAGACCCAGTAAGACAGGATAGCACTGGAGTGTGGCTGGCTGGGTTGCACCAGAGTGCGGCAGACTGGAACGCACTGGAGAGTGACAGGTTTGGTTTCACCAGAGTGCGACAGGCTGGATTGCATTGGAGTGCAGCAGGCTGGATTGCATCGGAGTGCAGCAGACTGGGTTACACCGGAGTGTGGCAGGCTGGATTGCACCGGAGTGTGGCAGGCTGGGTTGCACCGGAGTGCGGCAGGCTGGGTTGCACCGGAGTGCGGCAGGCTGGATTGCACCGGAGTGCGACAGGCTGGGTTGCACATAGATAATCAAAAGTAGTGGCGTGGACTAATACACAACCTTTACAACATAGAATGTAGAACAGGAAGGTTGCTCAGGCACCTCCCCATCAGGGAGGGAGCAATATATGTGAAATGTCCCACAGTCATTGGCTGGGAATATAATAGCAAGTGTGCGCGCTAGCCCTTTAAGATGGCGGGAGAGAGCGCATGCGTGCCCTAATGACATGGCCGGAAACCCTGCTGGAAGCAGGCAGAGCATTGAAGGGGAAAGTGCCGGCTGCAGCGCAGGTAAGTGTATTGACGCGCTGGAGTCCTTGCCTGTCAGAGCGGGGATCCGGTGTGGCACTAATAGTACCCCATCTTTATGCCCCCACTCTTCATGCCATCGAGGAACTTCTGGAGGAGAATCGGAGTGTGAATGTTCTCCTTAGGCTCCCAGGACCTCTCTTCGGGACCGAATCCCTTCCAGTTAATTAGGAAGAAAGTCTTGCCTCTTCATGGCCAAGATGTTTTCCACTTCAAAAACATCATCTGAGGTGGCTGGCGTGGGCGTGGTGCCAAGATCCTTGAAGAAGGAACTCAAAATGACCTGTTTCAGCAGAGATACGTGGAAGGTGTTCGGAATCTGTAACGAGGGAGGCAACTTCGGTTTATGGGAGACCTTGTTGATCTGCTTCAACACTTCGAGAGGACCGATAAAACGAGGACCCAATGTGTAAGAGGGATCCTTCAGCTGTATGTACCTGGCCAAGAGCCATACCTTGTCGCCAGGGTGGAAGCACAGAGAATACAGACGCTTTTTGTCTCCATGTCTCTTCATACAGGCGTAAGACCCTTCTAGAGTAGCTTTGGTGTCTTCCCACAACTTTACAAAATCCGTGCAGAGGACATCTGCTGAAGGAACATCAGAAGGAACCGTCACCGGGAGAGGAACCCCAGGTTGCCAACCGAAAACAATGTAGAAAGGAGACTCTCCCATGGCTTCACCAATGTGATTGTTATACGAGAACTCAGCCCAGGAAAGTAACTTCACCCAATCATTGTGGCGGGCATTGTCGAAGTGTCGCAGGTAGTTGCCCAGAACCTGGTTGACATGCTCCACTTGCCTATTGGACTGAGGGTAATAGTCCAAGGAGAAGTCCAAGACGATATCCATTTGCTTACCGATGGCTCGCCGGAATCTGGAAGAGAATTGCGAACCTCGATCAGACACAATGTAACAAGGAAATCCTTGCAGCCAGAAAATATGTTTGATGAAGCTGTCAGCCAGTTCGGGAGCAGACCGAAGAGCAGACAACCGGGTAAAATGCTCCATTTTGGAGAAGTGATCCATGACTACCCAGATGGCAGTGCAACCCTCGGATATTGGCAAATCCGTGATTAAGTCCATTGCTATATGCTGCCACGGGACCAATGGCACAGGTAACAGCAGGAGAGGACCTGTAGGAAGTCACCTGGGGACTTTATTGCGGGTACAAATCAGACAAGCAGCCATGGAGGCATAAATCTCCCTCCTCATAAAATGCCACCAGTAGTGGTGAGAAATCAGTTGCAGCATCTTTCTTTGTCCCGTGTGACCAGCCACCTTGGATGAGTGGCCCCAAGATAAAACTCGCTCCCTCTTGTATTTGGCCACAAGAGTCTTTCCTGGGGGAATTTGCGACAAGCTGACTAGAGCAACGGTAACCATCTTGGATGGTTCAATGACTAGTTAAGGGTCCTCCTCTTGGTCCCAAGACAGAAATGAGCGAGAGAGGGCATCAGCTCTGATATTCTTATCACCGGACCTTAAATGTAACAAAAAATTAAAGAGGGCAAAAAACAAAGACCACCTGGCCTGGCATGGATTAAGTCTCTGGGCAGACTGGAGGTACGCCAGGTTCTTATGATCCGTGCAGATGACCATTGGATAGACTGTGACTTCAAGCTGATACCGCCACTTCTCCAAAGCCATCTTAATGGCGAGTAACTCCCGGTCACTGATAGAGTAATTATGCTTCGGAGAGTATAAAGCCTTTGAGAAGAAAGCGCAGGACACTCGACTGCCCAAGGAAGACTTTTGAGTGAGCACAGCCCAGCACTTAACGAGGATGCGTCCACCTCTAGGAGGAACTGTTTGCTCAAGTTTGGACGATGCAGAACGGGAGCGGAGGAGAAGGAGCGTTTCAGAGAGTGGAAGGTCTCCTCAGCTTCAAGGGACCAGTTTTTTGGATCAGCTCCTTTTCGGGTCATGGCAGAGATGTGAGCAGTAAGAGAGGAGAAGTGAGGAAAGAATTGTCGATAATAATTAACAAAACTAAGGAATCTCTGAATTGCTTTGACTCCAACGTGCAGTAGACATTTAAGGATGGAGGAGACTTTCTCAGGATCTATCCTGAGTCCGGTATCAGAAATAACGTAACCCAAGAAGGGAAGGGCGAACTGTTCAAACACACATTTCTCATACTTGGCATAGAATCGGTCCTCCCTAAGATGCTGAAGAAGTTGTCGAACTGCCCATATGTGCGAGGCCACATCCAGGGAAATGACCAAAATATCATCAAGATACACAACAATGCAGGAATAGAGCAGATCCTGGAAAATATCATTAATGAACTCTTGAAAAACTGCCAGTGCATTACTGAGACCGAAGGGCATCATTCGGTACTCATAATAACCGTCCCTGGTGTTGAAGGCAGTCTTCCACTCGTTTCCCTGGCGAATGCAAATTAGATTATAGGCGTCTCTTAAGTCTAATTTGGTGAAGATCCTGGAACCCCTTAAACGATCAAACATCTCCGGGATTAGTGGAATAGGGTATTTATTTCTTACCGTGATCTGGTTGAGGCCCCGATAGTCTATACAGGGTGAGAGTGACCAGTCTTTCTTTTTCACGAAGAAAAACCCAGCCCCAGAGGGAGAGGAGGACTTCCGAATGAACCCCCTGGCAAAATTCTCCTGAATGTATTCTGACATAGCTTGAGTCTCAGCTGGAGACAGTGGATAAATTCGACCTCTAGGTGGTGTAGATCCAGGCATCAAGTCAATAGGGCAGTCATACAACCTGTGAGGTGGCAAAGTCTCTGCTTCCTTCTTGTTGAATACATCAGCAAAGGACCAATAGGCGGACGGAAGACCGGGAAGCAAAGCTGGAGAAGACGGAGCCTTAGCTGGACATACAGTGGTCAGACGCTTCTCATGGCAGGAATGTCCCCAGTGGAGGTCCTCTCCAGTCCTCCAGTCTAACACAGGTTTTTGTTTTCGTAGCCATGGTAGGCCAAAGAGAAAGGCATGATATATGTGGGTAAAAACATAGAAGACTATCTTCTCAGTATGAAGCATCCAGATACGGACCTCAATCGGCTCAGTGACCAGACGGACCGTCTCCCGAAGAGTTCTCCCATCTACAGATGTTATTGCCAGAGGGTTTTGGAGTGGATGAACTGGAATTTGGAAATGATCTACTATGGTCTGGAGGATAAAATTTCCTGCTGCCCCGGAATCCAAATGCGCAGTCTCAATAAATTGGGCTACACTGTTTGTCACTGCCACGGTAGGGGTCAGGGATAGAGAGGTGTCTTTCCCATGTAGGGAAGCCTCTCCTACCAACTCTAGATGCTGGAGTTTTCCGGCTTCACTAGACAGGCGCGAATGAAGTGACCTATGTCTCCACAGTACAGGCACTGGCCTTTAGCGCAGCAATCCCTCTGTCACTGTTTAGCAAGGAAAAAGCGGTCAACCTGCATGGGTTCAGGTAAACCCTCGGTAGGGGACAGTAGAGGAAGAAGCTGACTTTGGAAGGACAGAGCCAGGCGCCACGTTCTTCTCTCACATGCCATCTCTCGGGAACACTCCTGGAAGCAAAGGTCTATACGGATGGAGAGGGAGATCAGGTCCTCGATGGTAGTTGGTAGATCTCGACCAGCTAGCTCATCCTTAATGTTTCTGGAAAGGCCCTCCCAGAACGTTGCCACCAAAGCTTCGTTATTCCATCCAGGTTCAGATGCCAGAGTGCGGAAGCGTAACCCATATTGTTCCACCGATGAGTTGGACTGACGTAAATGGAGAAGAGAGGAAGCCGAAGAAGTGGTTCGCCTAGATTAATCAAATACTTTACGAAAAGCCTCCAAGAATTCCAGCAAATTACAGATGATCGGGTCCTCTCTCTCCCATAATGGATTCAACCATGCCAGGGTCTCGCCTCCAAGGTGCAACATCAGGAATGGTACCCTTGTTCGGTCCGATGGAATGAGGTGAAGTAGAAGTTCAAAATGTAACTGGCACTGATTGATGAACCCCTGGCACTGCTTCGGATGGGTCAGCGAGTCGGGGACCTGAACCTGAAGGCAAACAGGCTGAGAAGATCCTGAAGAAGACACAGCTGCTTGAACATGGGGGGACTCAGGTGAGATGTTTAAAGCCTCCAGATTGGTAGTCAGGGAATGTAACTGCATCATCAACTTCTCCTGCACACCTTTCTGACGGCAGAGCTCTTGGGACATGGTCTGATCAGACGGGAACCGGGGTCCAGCGGATTCCATGGCCTGAGCAATATGTCACGAACGTGGTTTGTAGAACCACAGTGCCATGGATCGTGGAGAGCCTGAAGGGGCATGACTAAGCGAGCACTAGACTGTTCACTAGAGCCTCTGATGGTGAGGTTGGGCTTGGATCCCGATGAACACCAGGTGCCACTCCAGAACAGACCAACGGATGTGCTGCAGCCGGACCCATAGGACAGGGTAGCACTGGAGTGTGGCAGGCTGGGTTGCACCGGAGTGCGACAGGCTGGGTTGCACCGGAGAGTGACAGACTGGAATGCACCGGAGTGTGGCAGGCTGGGTTGCACCGGAATGCGGCAGGCTGGGTTGCACCGGAGTGCAACAGGCTGGAATGCACCGAAAGTGACAGGCTGGGTTTCACTGGAGTGCGGCAGGCTGGGTTGCACTGGAGTGCGGCAGGCTGGATTACACCAGAGTGCGGCAGGCTGGATTACACCAGAGTGTGGCAGGCTGGATTGCACCGGAGTGTGGCAGGCTGGATTGCACCGGAGTGTGGCAGGCTGGGTTGTGCCGGAATGCGGCAGGCTGGATTGCCCCAGAGTGCGGCATGCTGGGTTGTACCAGAGTGCCGTAGGCTGGATTGCACCAGAGTGCTGGGTTGAATGTAGATAATCAGACGAAGTAGCGTTGACTAGTACGTAACCTTTACAAGAAAGACTGTAGAACAGGAAGGTGGCTCAGGCACCTCCCAATGAGGGAGGGAGCAATATATACAGGTGCATCTCACTTAATTAGAATATCATTAAAAAGTTAATTTATTTCAGTAAAAAGTGAAACTCATATGTTATATAGGGTTATTGCAAACAGTGTGATCTATGTCAAGTGTTTATTTCTATTAATGTTGACGTTTATGGCTTACAACTAGTGTTGAGCGAGCACTAAAACGCTCGGGTGCTCAAATCTCGGGCCGAGCTCACGGTGATACTCGGGTGCTCGACCCGAGCAACGAGCCCAATGTTAGTCTATGGTAGACCCGAGCATTTTTGTGGCGGCACCCCCAGCAGTCTGTAGAAAGCCTAAAAAGTGCCCAAAACGATAGAGACAGTGCTCAAAAGAAATGGGGACAGCATGAGGATCGCCCCTGGAAGCATTTCTAACCCCCATGTCACTGCTGTCAACAACGTGGTCAGAGGTATTAAGCCACTTTAACGGGCTCACAATAAAAAGTTCAAAAACGAAACTGAAAGTGCTTTCCTGTGAAATATGTTAAGGAATTTCCTTTCCAGGTTAAAGACTTGTGTATAAGGTAAAATAAATATCCAAAAACAAAAATACTCCTCCACACCTTGGGCTATGTTTACAAGTAGGATTTTTCATGCGTTTTTGCACTTTTGTATTGCTTTCAACCGTGACAAATGCATTCACCGGGAAATGTCATTTTAACATTTTACAACCTTATCTGGCCATGTGCTGTGTGACACATGCATACAGTGCTGAAAAGACATGGGAACAGCATGGGGAAGACCCCTGGAAGCATCTCTGACTCCCAGGTCACTGCCTAAAAGTGTGCCCATCAGAAGTGATCCTTGCAGTATCTGAAGATGCAGACTTGCAACTATCCCAGTGGAAGTCCTTGTCCCAGGGCATTGTTCAATTGTACCTCCCCCATTCCTTGCAATGCAAGCGCAAATATGCAGCCAACCACCCACCCACAGGCTGCAATACCATACTGCTAGCTTTCCCTTGAAATGGGGCCTTTTAGTTTGGAGAAGGCCAAAGCTGGCCACTACCTCATAACTGCTTCGGCAGTGAGGTATCCATACTCAGTACCTAGCCGCCCGGCGGCCGGGTGTCCACGCTCGGTTCCCAGCCGCCAGGGGGCGGCCGGGTGTCCATACTCGGTCCCCAGCCACCTCGCGGCCGGGTGTCCACACTCGCTTCCCCAGCCGCCTCTCGGCCGGGTGTCCACACTCGGTCCCCAGCCACCCCTATTTCACCTGTCACCTTCCCACAAACTTTTCTTAGCCTGGCCTGCTTTAGGGCAGCATTGGACGAGCCCACCAGAGAGCCAGACTCCTCCGGTGGGCCCTGGCTTCTCCATCAGGGGGCGGCCGGGTGTCCATACTCGGTCCCCAGCCACCTCGCGGCCGGGTGTCCACACTCGCTTCCCCAGCTGCCTCTCGGCCGGGTGTCCACACTCGGTCCCCAGCCACCCCTATTTCACCTGTCACCTTCCCACAAACTTTTCTTAGCCTGGCCTGCTTTAGGGCAGCATTGGACGAGCCCACCAGAGAGCCAGACTCCTCCGGTGGGCCCTGGCTTCTCCATCAGGGGGCGGCCGGGTGTCCATACTCGGTCCCCAGCCGCCCCGCGGCCGGGTGTCCCCACACGGTCCCCAGCTGACAGGGGGCGGCCGGGTGTCCATAAATGGTCCCCAGCCGCCCCTATTTCTCCTGTCACCTTCCCACACACTTTTCTTAGCCTGGCCTGCTTTAGGGCAGCATTGGACGAGCCCACCAGAGAACCAGACTCCTCCGGTGGGCCTTGGCTTCTCCATCAGGGGAGTTGAGAGTGCCAAGGTGAGGAGCATGGTGATGATGATAGAAGTTAGCATCTGCTTTGTTTTCTTTTAATGCAAGACTAAGTGTCCAGCCTGCCACCTACACACCCCTGCTGCAATGCCATACTGCTAGCTTGCACGTGAAATGGGGCCTTTTTGTTTGGAGGAGGCCAAAGCTGGCCACTACCTCATGGCTGCTTCAGCGGCCTGGTATCCATACTCAGTCCCCAGCCGCCCGGCCACCAGGTGTCCATAAACTGTCCCCAGCTGCCCTTATTTCTCCTGTCACCTTCCCACACACTTTTCTTAGCCTGTCCTGCTTTAGGGCAGGATTGGACGAGCCCACCAGAGAACCAGACTCCTCCGGTGGGCCCTGGCTTCTCCATCAGGGGAGTTGAGAGTGCCAAGGTGAGGAGCATGATGATGATGATAGAAGTTAGCATCTGCTTTGTTTTCTTGGAATGCAAGCGCTTTATGTAGTATCAGCTAGGCCTGAGGTGGTCAGCGTTTTGGCGCATATCCTACCTCCTCCGAGAATTGCTGGATATTTTCCTGCTACTATCCCAGTTTTATGACTCCCATTAAAACAAAGCTTCAGGTAATAAATGATGGATGAGGTGGTGGCAAAGGAGAAAGAGCAGGAGGAACAGGGACCATTCACTCAAAATCAGGGCAGTCAACCACACATGTCTTGTAGGATATGTTTCTGTACCAAAAGGAGCGGTTCGGCTACACAGTTATAGGGCATACAATGAGTGCAATGCCTACCAAAAATTTAGAGGCACTCCAATGCCCCTTGGAAGTGACAAGGAGGTCAAAGGGCCTTGACTAAACCATTTTTTCCATTTATAGCAACTGGGTCTCCTGTGCACTGTTGGCCTAAGCAATGAATGGAATGCTTTCCAAAAATTATGAGGAACTGCAATGCCCCTTGAAACAGACGTTGATTACAGCGTACTAAATCCTTCTACCCATTATTGGGGAGTGGGTCTCCCTTAGTGTTCGCCTATGCATTGAAAAGCAAAAGCTGACTAAAACTAGGAGGAAATGCAATGCTCGTTGGAAGAGTCGTGGAGGTCGCAGTAGCTTAACAAGACGGTTTTAATGCCCCTTGGAAAAGTGGTGGAGGTCACAGTAGCTTAACAAGACGGTTTGAATGCCCCTTGGAGAAGTGGTGGAGGTCGCAGTAGCTTAACAAGACGGTTTTAATGCCCCTTACAAGAGCCATACAGTACAGCATCTTAAAAACATTATTTCTATTATTGGGGAGTGGGCCTCCCATAGTCTTTGCTTATGTCTTCCAAGCAAAAGCTGCCAAAAATTATGATGGAGAAACTTGCAATGCCCCTTACAAGAGCCATGCAGTACAGTATATTACAAACATTATTCCCATTATTGGGGAGTGGGTCTCCCATAGTCTTTGCTTATGCCTTCCAAGCAAAAGCTGCTAAAAATTAGGACGGAGGAACTTGCAATGCCCCTTAGAAGAGCCATGCAGTACAACATATTACAAACATTATTCCCATTATTGGGGAGTGGGTCTCCCATTGTCTTTGCTTATGCCTTCCAAGCAAAAGCTGCCAAACATAGGAGGAAATGGAATGCCCGTTCGAAGAGTCGTGGAGGTTAGAGTTAATTAAAAACAACATTTCAATGCCCCTTGGAAGAGCTGTGGAGTTCTGATTGTTTTAACAAGACTCTTTTAATGCCCCTCGGAAGAGAAGTGGAGATCCCAGTAGCTTAACAAGACGGTTTTAATGCCCCTTGGAAGAGACATGGAGGTCGCAGTAGCTTAACAAGACGCTTTTAATGCCCCTTTGAAGAGACGTGGAGGTCGCAGTAGCTTAACAAGACGGTTTTAATGCCCCTTGGAAAAGTGCTGGAGGTCACAGTAGCTAAACAAGACGGGTTGAATGCCCCTTGGAAAAGTGGTGGAGGTCGCAGTAGCTTAACAAGACAGTTTTAGTGCCCCTTACAAAAGCCATACAGTACAGCATCTAAAAAATATTATACCCATTATTGGAGAGTGGGTCTCCGACAGTCTTTGCTTTTGCCTTCCAAGCAAAAGCTGACAAAAATAAGGACGGAGGAACTTTCAATAATGGCAACACGGACCATGGTCACCCTGGTGGTATAGTGGTGGTGGAGGCTGAGGATAAGGAGAAGAACTTCAAACAGCCGAAATGAGGAAGCGTATACCCATGTGTGGGTGTGAAGCGGTGCATGGGAATACACCTCCAGAAATAACACAGTGGATTTGACTTTATGTTACTCTGCTTTCATTTGGTGGTGATGAGAAGTCTGGCCCAATTCAGCCCTTGTTCATTTTGATAAGGGTCAGCTTGTCAGCATTGTCAGTTGACAGGCGAGTGCTCTTTTCAGTTATAATTCCCCCAGCGGCACTAAAACACGCTAGCGGCAGGGCAGGCCAGGACCTCCAAGGCGTACAGAGCAAGTTCATTCCAAGTGTCCAGCTTGGATACCCAATAATTAAAAGGCACAGAGGAATCACGGAGGATGCTGGTACGGTCGGCAAGGTACTCCCTCACCATCTTTTGAAAGTTTCCTCCCCATGTGAGAGTACCCTGCGCCTCAGGGTCTGTCCAAAGGGAGGGTCTGAGAAAACTGTCCCAGAACGTTGACAGTGTTCCCCTGCCTCTTCTGGATTAGAGTTGCGTCTCTCTCGCATGTACGCCTTGGTTGGGCAACGAACTGTGACCTCTACCGCTAGCGTGTTCAGATGGGAATTTTTTTAACAGTTCTGCAGCAAGGGCCTTCTGGTACTGCCCCATTTTTGTAGACCTCTCCACCTCAGGAATAAGAGAGTGAAAGTTCTCCTTGTAGCGGGGTTCTAAAAGTGTCACCAATCAGTAAGGACTGTCACCCAACATTTTGACAACGCGAGTGTCACGGTTAAGGCAGCATAACATAAAGTGAGCCATGCGTGCCAGACTGGTAACGGGCAAGACTTCTGAGTCTTCACCAAGATGACGACTGACCATGCTCTCCTCCTCCTCCTCCTCCTCCCCCCTGTCCTCAGGCCACCCACGCTGAACCGACTGTATGACAGTTGTACAGGTACTACCGTCTACAGCGCATGATACAAGCTCCTGTTCTTCCTCCTCCTCCTCCTCATCCTCTTCCTCTCCCTCATTGTCCCACAATGCACATTGGGATGAGATGAGGCTGGGCTGTGTGTAATCGACCGCTACGGCTTCTTGATCCATCTCATCATACTCTGGCTGCAGAGAGCGTTGCAAAAGACAGACAAGTGGAAAGCTGACGATAATGATGGCGTCATCTCCACTCACCATCTTGGTGGACTCCTCAAAGTTTGTCAAGATGGTACATATGTCAGACATCCAGGTCCACTCCTGAGGTCTTATGTGTGGAGTCTGACCTGAATATCGACGGCCTTGTTGCATCTGGTACTCCACAACTGCTCTCTTCTGCTCACAAATCCTTTGCAACATGTGGAGGGTAGAGTTCCAACGTGTGGGTACATCACACACCAGTCGGTGCGACGGAAGCTGCAAACGCTGCTGCAACACAGCAAGGGCAGCGGAAGCTGTAGCCGACATGCGAAAATTAGCTGACAGGTGGCTTACTTTGATGAGCAGATATGGCAACTCGGGGTACGATTTAAGAAACCACTGAACCACGAGGTTAAGCATATGAGCCTGGCATGGTACGTGTGTGATCTCGCCTCGCTTCAGAGCCACCACCAGGTTGCGGCCATTGTCACACATGACCATGCCTGGATGTAGGTTCAGCGGTCTCAGCCACAGATCTTCCTGCTCTTTCACAGCTGTCCACAACTCACAAGCAGTGTGAGGTTTATCACCTAAGCTTATGAGTTTCAGCACAGCTTGTTGCCGCTTGGTGGAGGCAGTACTGCAGTGCTTCCAGCTTGTAACTGATGTGGTGATTTCTGAGATGGAGGCTGAACATGAGGAGGAGGAGAAGGATGATGCACAGGAGCTGTACACTGTGGGGGCAACTCTGACTGACATATGGCCCGCAATCCTCTGTGTGGGAAGGATGTGTACAGTCCCAAGGTCCGACAGGGTCCCGGCTTCCACTATGCTTACCCAGTGTGCCGTCAGGGAGATGTACCATCCCTGGCCACAAGCACTTGTCCACGTGTCCGTTGTCAGGTGGACTCTCCCAGTAACTGCGTTGCTGAGGGCACGGCAGATGTTTTGGGACTCGTGCTTGCTTAGTGCGGGGATGGCACACCGGGCAAAATAGTGTCGGCTGCGGACCGAATACCGAGGGACGGCCACCGCCATAAGGTTGCGGAAGGATTCTGTCTCCACCAGCCTAAAAGGCAGCATTTCAAACGCAAGCAGTCATGAAATGTGCGAATTTATGACTGCAGCCTGTGGGGCGTTGGCTGTGAATTTCCGCTTTCGTTCAAAGCTTTGTCACCCCTGCTGATGCTGGCATGGCAGGTGGTATAAATGGCCTTTTTGGGGTTATCAGCAGAGTCTTGAAAAAAATTCCAGACTCTGGAAGACCTACAGGTTGTACTGGCAGCATCCCTCGTGTTGGTGTTACGGGGAACTGTTGCCTGCCTTCTGTGTGCAGCCACCACACTCCTGCCTGTTGGGTTACTTGGCCTCCCTCACCCTGTGTGCTGCTGGCCTCACTCTGCATGTCCTCCTGCCACGTTGGGTCAGTTACTAGATCATCCACCACCTCCTCCTCTTCCACTTGCGCACCACGATCCTCCTCCTCACTTCCTGGCAATTGTGTCTCGTCATCGTCCACCTCTTGTGACAAATTGCCAGCGTCGACTTCCTGTGGCCGTGGCTGTTCAAATATTTGGGCATCGCTACATGGGATCTCCTCTTCCACCAGTTCAAGCGGAGCAGGCGAGGTGCCCAAATCTAGAAATGGACCAGTGAACAGCTCTACAGAGTGTCCAAGTGTGGGATCAGTTGTTGTTTGACGACACTCGGCATGGTGGGAGGAAGGAGCACCAGGGTGAGGAGGAGTATGCGGTCGAGACTCACGGCTACTAAGATTTGACCGTGTGGAAGACAGATCGGAGGTGGTGGTGCCCAGTTAACTGGAAGTATTATCTGCTATCCAATTAATAACCTGTTCACACTGATCAGTTTGCAATACTGGTGTTGTTCTGTGCTTCCCTAGTAATTCGGTCAAGAAGTGGGCGCGAGAAGATGTGGCTGCTGGTTGTGGCACATTTTCACCTTGGCCACGGCCCCGTCCTCTGCACGCACCATCACCAGAACGTCCAGTTCCACGTCCCTTGCCACGCGCCTTGCCCATTGTAAAGGAAGTAAAACAGCTTACACTCGCACTATCAATGGAAAAAGGGTAATAAAAAGTAGATTAGAACCGTGGAAGAGGAAAACCACAGTTCTATTTCTCTGGCCTACACCCGACTCTTTTAAACAATCTGAACAATCAGGGAAAAACTATTACTGTTTTTCTTTACGGAAAAAATACTAAAAGCGGAATAATAGAGATTTTTTACCGTGAAATGGCAAAACCACAGTTATTGTTTACTGGGGTATACAAGACAGTTTTAAATAGATATATTTGTGGCTGAACAGTGAGCGACACACTCAAACTATTTTTTTGTAGGTAAAAATGGTCCAAAAGTGGATAATACAGAGGTTTGTACCATGGAACTGAAAAACCACACTTCTATTTCTCTGGCCTATACCAGACTATTTTCAACAAATATATTTGTGTCTGAACAATCAGGGAGACACTATTAAATTATTTTTTTTACGGCAAAAAATGCCAAAAGCAGGATAATAGAGATTTTTTACCGTGGGACAGCAAAACCACAGTTATAATTTACTGGTGTTTACCAGACTCTTTTAAACAGATATATTTGTCTCTGAACAATCAGGAGATACTATTACTGTTTTTCTTTACGGCAAAAAGTGCCAAAAGCCGGATAATACAGAGATTTGACCCGTGGAACTGCAAAACCACAGTTCTGTTTCTCGAGCCTACACCAGACTATTTTCAACTGATATATTTGTGTCTGAACAATCAGGAGACACTATTACTGTTTTTCTTTACGGCAAAAAATGCCAAAAGCAGGATAATACAGAGATTTGACCTGTGGAATGGCAAAACCACAGTTCTATTTCTCGGGCCTACACCAGACTATTTTAAACAGATATATTGGTGTCTGAACAATCAGGAGACACAATTACTGTTTTTCTTTACGGAAAAAATACCAAAAGCTGGATAATAGAGATTTTTTACCGTGGGACAGCAAAACCACATTTATAATTTACTGGTGTATACCAGACTATTTTAAACAGATATATTTGTGTCTGAACAATCAGGAGATACTATTACTGTTTTTCTTTACGGCAAAAAGTGCCAAAAGCCGGATAATACAGAGATTTGACCCGTGGAACTGCAAAACCACAGTTCTATTTCTCGAGCCTACACCAGACTATTTTCAACAGATATATTTGTGTCTGAACAATCAGGAGACACTATTACTGTTTTTCTTTACGGCAAAAAATGCCAAAAGCAGGATAATACAGAGATTTGACCCGTGGAACGGTAAAACCACAGTTCTATTTCTCGGGCCTACACCAGACTATTTTAAACAGATATATTGGTGTCTGAACAATCAGGAAACTCTAGTACTGTTTTTTTTACGGCAAAAAATGCCAAAAGCAGGATAACAGAGATTTTTTACTTTGGAACGGCAAAACCACAGTTATAATTTAATGTGCATACCAGACTTTTTTAAATAGATATATTTGCCGCTGAACAGTGAGAGACACACTCAAACTGTTTTTTTTTATGTAAAAATGGCCCAAAAGTGGATAATACAGAGGTTTGAACCGTGGAACTGCAAAACCACACTTCTATTTCTCTGGCCTACACCAGACTCTTAAAAAAATATATTTGTGTCTGAACTGTCACAGACACACTTTTTTTTTTTTTTTTGTGGGGTGGGGGGGACACCAAAAGGTTAAAAAGATGGGTATTTGTACAGTGTGAAGGAGGAAAAAAAAAAAAGAGGATTTAGATGGAAAAAAAAGGATTTTTCCTGGCCCCCGAGACCAGGAGCTAAGTCCAGCAATTTCAGCAACCGGAGCACACAGGACTGTAATGCAGTGTTTGCTGGTATAACCACTGCGTCTCCTATACAGCCTGCCTGCCTGCCTGACATCTGGGATGGATATTAGTCCTGAGAAGGACTGTTTGTTTGATCTGGCAGCCTTTACAGACCCTAAACTAACTATTTTGCAGTATATACCTCTCCCTAAATCAGCAACGCTGTCCCTACACTGTCTGATCCCAGCCGTCTGTGTCCAAGATGGCGGCGTCTGGTTTTAAATACTCGAGGTGACGCTGTGCGGCCAGCCAATCAATGTAATGCCCACAACCAACATGGCTGCGGCATTACTGTGACTGGCTGCCAATCCCTGCATGTTCATTGACTCTGTAAAGAGCGCCAAACATGCAGGGCGGAGACCCGCGCTCACGCCCGAGTAACCCGGAAATGCTTGGTGCTCGCCGTACATCCTGAGCAGCGTGATGCTCGCACGAGTGCCGAGCAGAGTCGAGCATGTTCGCTCAACACTACTTACAACCATTGAAAACACAAAAGTCATTATCTCAGTAAATTAGAATACTTTATAACACCAGCTTGAAAAATGATTTTAAAATCCAAAATGTTGGCCTACTGAAATGTATGTTCAGCAAATGCACTCAATACTTGGTTAGTCTCCTCTTGCCTCAATTACTGCATCAATGCGATGTGGAATGGAGGCGATCAGCCTGTGGCACTGCCGAGGTGTTATGGAAGCCCTGGTTGCTGTAACAGCAGCCTTCAGCTAGTCTGTATTGTTGTGTCTGTTGTCTTTCATCTTTCTCTTGACAATACCCCATAGATTCTCTATTGGGTTAAGGTCAGATGAGTTTGCTGCCAATCAAGCACAGTGATACTGTTGTTTTTAAACCAGGTATTGGTACTTTTTGCAGTGTGGACATGTGCCAAGTCCTGCTGGAGAATGAAATTTCCATCTCCTACAAGCTTGTCGGCAGAGTGAAGCATGAAGTGCTCTAAAATCTCCTGGTAGATGGCTGCACTGACTTTGGTCTTGGTAAAACACTGTGGACCTACACCAGCAGTTGACATAGCTCCTCAAACCATCACTGATTGTGGAAACTTCACACTAGACCTCAAGCAGCTTGGATTGTGCGCCTCTCCACTCTTCCCCCAGACTCTGGGACCTTGATTTCCAAATGAAAATTGGAACTCTGAGACCTTGTGGAGTATGTCAATGACTGCCTTCTGAACATCTGTCAAGTCAGCAGTAGTGTTGAGCCACCCCCGTAGTGTTCGAGTTCGGTTCGGTTCGTCGAACACCCGTGTGTTCGCCGAACTGTTCGTCGAACTGTTCGTCGAACACCTTCGAACACCATTAAAACCAATGGCAGGCAAACAAAAACACATAGAAACACATAGAAAACACCTTCAAAGGTGTCCAAAAGCTGACAAACTGCTCAGAAGACACAACTAACACATGGAAAAGTGACAAGTACATATAGTCATGCGAAAAGAAAAGAGGTGCAGGAGTAAAAGGAGGGGGAGACACAGATATAGGCATGTCATGCCCTTCTAAAATCCAAAAAGTGAGAAGCCGAGACGGCCAGTCCGCTCCTGCCCGTGCCACCTCCGTGTCGCCGGGTTTGTGCCAGAGCCGCGGTGAACCCTGACGGCCAGCCCCCCTCTCCCAATACTGGTGCCTGTCCGCTGGTGGGTCGAGAGAGCCCCCCTGTGGTGGAGGCAGCTCTAAGCTTTTTAATTTAAATTGTCCCTCTAATTTGAATGAATACACTTTAAATCCATTTACAAGGATCTATTGGAGGGCAAGTCTCATGCCAGCAGCCGCGTAATTCCAGCTCCAGTAGCGTCCACTAAAGCTGCTGCAGTTAAAAAGCTTTTATAAGGATCGAGCTCGGCTGTCCACCGCAAGGCATCCTAGTGCCAGTCCCAGCCCCTATGCCTTGGGGTGCCTCCTGATGCTCTTCACTAAGTATCCCGTGGTCCCGAAGCATTTCCTTTGAAAAAATTAAGTGTCCAAACTACAGGTGGTGTAGCTTGCTTAACAGCCGGGATAATCCGCTGACTAGCAGACACTGCTACTAGGCACAAAGTATTTCCTGGGCTAGATGCAGTTAAAAATTTGTAAGTAGATACTCTCGTTGGATGCTGAGAAAGCATTCCATAGAGTCTCCTGGCACGCCATATATGATTCTCTTAAAAAGCTTGGGGTAGGGGTCTAGGGGACCCTTTTATAGCCAAAATCACGGCCCTGTATCACAATACGTCACCTAGGCTGAAGATAAATGGAACTGTAGCACCGAGGGCTCGGCTGCTACAGACGTATTGCACCTCACCCAGAGGTGTGATATCTCACTCTCAGATAAGGATGGAGTGTGGATCAGGACCAGACACCTGCATGCATTACACCACATTGCCGTGGGGCAGGGCGACCAATATGCCCCTGAGATGGGCACGACAGTCCCTGTCCCTGGCTGGAGTGGGGGGAGGGAACACTGAGGAAGGGGAACCCTGCAGTGCAGGAGCAGGGAGGAAGCAGTTCCTGGGTGCATTGAGAAGGGAGTATAAAAGGTGGGCACCATCTTAGTTCAGTGCAGAGAAGTCTGAGCAGAAGTGGCAGGGAGCAGGGGCTCTGCATGAGCTCTGCTCCGGAGGCGGGCCTAGTAACAGAGGCCCAGGCCTGCAAGAGGGAGAAGGAAGGAAGAGGAGCGGAGAAGGCTCCAGGAACGAGGAATGAAGGGATCCCAGGGGTGCGGACGGGCGAGTCGCCACCGCACGCCCGAATCCACCTGCGTGGAGGGGTCAGGCCAAAGAGGGAGACCGGTCCCCGAACTAGTGGAGGCAGGAAACGACCCTCAGCTAGAAACCGGAGGCTCTGACATTTTATGTGGCGCAGCCCCTTGCTCCACCCGCTAGGAAGGCACCACATAGGGTCAGGGAAACTGGCGCCAAGTTTACCAAGAGGAGGCCCGAGGCAGCCGGACAGAAGTGTTGGTAAGAAAGGCCAGACAAAGGACACACAAAGGGGGTCCTGTGAAGCGCTCCAAAGTTATCTGGGAGTTGTCTGAGCCCCTCACCTGGTGAGCACAGTACGACGTGGGCAGCCGTTACCTGCAGACGTGGTCTGGATAATAAGAACTGTGAGTAAAGGCCCTGAACTGCATCACTGACTCCGTGTCGTTACTGCTCCTGCCCTGCACCATCACCCCCCATCCTCCGCATACACTGCCCTGAGGCTATACTCCTCCCGTGGGGAGTTATGCTACGCTCTGCTGCACCCACAACACCAGCCTTAGCGGTCTGCCCTGTAGCGGCGGTTCACTCTGACCGCAATCCACGGGTGGCGTAGTCGGACATTTAAACATCAAAACCACATAAATAGTTCCGCCACTGGTTTGACCGCCCTGAGCCACGGAACCGGATCGCCGCCACGAAGACTACAACCACCAGCATCCACCAAAAAGGGTCCGGCTCCGGGTGTCCCAAGGCCCAGGGGGTGCGTCAGAACATTTTCATCACCTTTCACAATCACCAATGGGACAAGGCAGGGATGTCCTCTGTCCCCTCTCTTATACATCCTAGTGACGGAGCACCTGCTCTCATCAATTCGCCATAACCCCAATATTAGGTGGATTGAGGTGGGAGGCACCGAGTACAAGTGCTCTCTATTTGCTGATGATGTCCTAGTATATATCACTCAATCACATATATCCATCCCTGCTGTTATGGCTGAAATAGATCACTTTGTTACATGGTAAAATTTTAAAATCAATGCAGCGAAGTCTGAGGCCCTCGATGTCTCCCTCCCTAAATCCATATAGGATTCCATCCAGTCCAACTTTCCCTTTGCCTGGCCCTCACAGGGTATCAAATACTTAGGAATTCCTATTCATAGAGACCTCTCCCATCTATGTTATCTTAATTTTTGGCCCTTTATTGAACAATTCCATACAGACCACGGTTGGCAAGTTAGAACTGTAAGATTCACTACGTGAACCACTGGTGTTTTGTGGAAAAGCACATGTACACCGCGTTCCAAATTATTATGCAAAAAGTGTTTAGGAGTGATAAGGGAAGAATTTGTTTGTTTGTCAGTTAAACTCATTGATGGTGATGTGTGTCAGGGCTCTTTATATCACTGTAAGCAATTGCAGACACCTGTGCTAATTAGTTTGGCAGGTGTGTCCAATGAAAGGCAAGACTACTTAAGAAGGCTCTCTCACATTATTAAGCAGCCTACATTTTCTGCCAAAATGGGAAAGAAAAAGGATGTGTCGGCTGCTGAGAAGCAACAAATTGTGGAGTGTTTAGGTCAATGCATGACTACAATCAACATTGTGCGATGATCAGGATGAAGTGTCTTGGCAATCAAGAAGTATGTAGCTGATTCACAGTACACACGTGTGCGTGCTGATAAGGGCAAATTGAGGACTCTTTCCTACAGGCAATTACGTCAGGTTGAAACAGCAGCGGCAAAAAAGCCTTGTCATAGCAGCAGACAAGTTTTTGAAGCTGCTTGTGCCTCCAACGTCCCCCGAACAACAAGATGCAGGGTCCTTCAGAGGTTTGCAGCTGTGCATATGCCATCCTGTCGACCTCCTCTATCCACTTCACACAAGCAGAAACGGCTCCAGTGGGCCAAACATTACATGAAGACTGATTTCAAAACTGTTTTGTTCACGGATGAGTGCCGTGCAGCGCTCGATGGTCCAGATGAATGGAGTGGAGGATGGCTGGTTGATGGACACCCCACGCAAACACGGCTACAGCGCCAACAAGGAGGAGGTGGAGTAATGTTTTGGGCTGGAATCATGGGGAGAGAGATTGTCGGCCCCTTTAGGATCCCTGAAGGCGCTAAAGATGAACTCCATAATGTATGTGGATTTTCTCAAACAGCACTTCCTGCCATGGTTCAAGAAGAAGAACCGTGTATTTCACAGCAAGATCATTTTTCTGCATGATAATGCACCATCTCATGCTGCACATAAAACATCTGCATCTCTGGCTGATATGGGCATAAAAGGGGACAAACTTATGGTGTGACCCCCATGCTCCCCTGACCTCTACCCCATTCAGAACCTTTGGAGCATCATTAAAAGGAGTGTCTATGATGGCGGGAGGCAGTTCACATCTAAGCAACAGCTCTGGGAGGGTATTCTGTCCTCATGCAAAACAATTGAAGCAGAAACCATCCAAAACCTGACAAATTCAATGGACGAGAGAGTTCAGAAGCTCCTTTCGAACAAGGGGTCCTATGTGAAAATGTAACATCACCTAGAATAAAGTTTTGAGTTGAAAACTGTTTGATTTCAGTTTCTAACAACCTGCTAATGCTTATAATTTCAAAAATAACCATTTTTTTGGTCTTTATTAAAATGAAAAGGTTGATCGAAAAGTTTGGGGGATCTAAGAGTGTGGCAACCCAGTAGTCATGATTACTTCGAATTCTGACAATATGAGGGTCATGCTGCAGGTAGTGCAGCAAGAAGGCACTTATGTGTCTTGCGCATCTCGGAGCCCCAAAATTATTTTCCGGGCTAGATGCAGCTAAAAATTATTTTTAATTTTAAATCTGGTGAAGCTTATTATAGATGGCCTAATAGGATCAGTGCTGCACACTGCTACAAAGCCCAAATTATTTTCCAGTCAAGATACAGATAAACATGATTAGTAATTTGAAAGCTTAAAACGGTTGGTAGGGTGATTTTAACCAATCATCAAGCTTTTACTCTCCCCAGGATGACACAGGGGTAGAAAAGTCGTTTCGGATCCATGATTTGTTCATCTTTATGAACGTGAGTCTGTCTACATTATCAGTGGAGAGCCGCGTGCGCTTATCTGTCAGCACACCACCAGCAGCGCTGAACACACGTTCAGACAGAACGCTGGCTGCGGGGCATGACAAGATCTCCAAGGCGTAAGTGGCTAGCTCCGGCCATTTATCCAGATTGGAAGCCCAAAAAGAGCAAGGGTCCAGTGACACAGTCGTGGCTTCAATGTTTACTTGGAGATACTCCTGTACCATCGTCTCTAGGCGTTGACTATGTGTCAGACTTCTTGTCTCCTGTGGCCTTGCAAAGGATGGGCTAAAAAAGTGGTGAAATGATTCCGCAAAATTGATGTTACCAGCAGATACTGTGGTTCTGTTACGGTTTGAGTGCTGAACACTTGACGGTCCCACGGTTGGCAAGTTGGAACTGTGAGATTCACTACGTGCACCACTGGTATTTTGTGGAAAAGCACATGTAAGATTCTGCAACAGTCTCTGCTGATACTCCTGCATGCGTGCATCCCTTTCTATGGCAGGAATAATTTCTGCAAATTTACTTTTGTACCGGGGATCTAACAGTGTGGCAACCCAGTAGTCAGGATTATTTCTAATTCTCACAATTCGAGGGTCATGTTGCAGGTAGTGCAGCAAGAAGGCACTCATGTGTGTTGCGCATCCAGGAGCACCAAGTCCCTGTTGTGTTGGTGGCGAGGTAGCAATCATGCTTCCTTCCTCTGTCCTCTCCCCCCAACCTCGCACAACAGAAATGTGATCAAGGTCTCCCTCATCTGATGAGTCTTCCATCAGTTCGTCCTCCACTTCTTCCTGGGCTCCTGCACCTTCCTCACTAGTTTGGCTGCTACCATGCGCCCTGGTAAAATCATCTCCCCCACCCTCACATGCCTGCCGCCTTGGTGCTGCCGACCGTCTGGACCTTGCAGATGTTAGCCCTTCCGCATACAACTCCTCCTCCTCTACTTCCTCCACCTCCTCTTGTGCCACCACCTGACTCCGAATTCTGTTTAACATGTGCTCCAGCATGTAAATCACCGGAATAGTCATGCTGATAATGGCATCGTCAGCACTAAACATCTTCGTCGCCATTTCAAAACTGTGCAGAAGGGTGCATAGGTCCCTGATCTGAGACCACTCCTCCAGCGTGATTTGCCCCACCTCTGAATCTCGTTGGCCCAGGCTATACGTCAGAACGTATTGCACCAGGGCTTGTCGGTGCTGCCACAGTCGCTGCAACATGTGCAGAGTTGAATTCCACCGGGTAGGCACATCGCATTTTAGCCGGTGAAGTGGCAGGCCCAACGACTTCTGTAGAGATGTAAGTCGCTGAGCTGCGGGATGCGAACGGCGGAAGTGAGCACACAGCGACCGTGCCCTCTGCAGAAGGCCATCTAGTCTGGGATAGTGGGCTAAAAATTGCTGGACAACCAGGTTCAACACGTGAGCCATACAAGGCACGTGTGTGACATTGCCCCGGCGAAGGGCCGCACCCAGGTTTGCAGCATTGTCGCACACGGCCTTCCCTGGTTTCAGGTCCAGTGGAGACAACCATTCATGAAATTGGTTCTCCAGAGCTGACCACAACTCCTCAGCTGTGTGACTCACATTTCCCAGACATTTCAATGTAAAAACCGCCTGATGACGTTGAGCCCTACTGCCAGCATAGTAAGGAGGTGTGCAGGATCCCTTCTGCGCAGTTAGAAAGCTTGTGGCATGACCAGACAGGCTTTGGGTGCAGGTGGAAGACCGAGAGGAGGTTGAGGAGGCAGAAGCAGTGGAGGAAAAATGACATAAAGAGGATTGACGCACAACTCGTGGGGACGGCAAGACTTGGACAGCAGCCCCTTGTCCTGCTGTCACCATAGTTACCCAGTGCCCAGTCAGCGACATGTAACGCCCCTGTCCATGCCTACTCGTCCAAGTGTCTGTGGTGAAATGCACCCTGTCACACACAGAGTTTCTCAAAGAAGCGGTGATGTTGTGTGCGACATGCTGGTGCAGCGCAGGCACACCTTTCTTTGAGAAGTAGTGCCGACTGGGCATCTGGTACTGGGGCACTGCGACGGACATAAGGTCTCGAAAATCCTCTGTGTCCACCAGGCGGAAAGGCAGCATTTCTGTAGCCAAGAGCTTGCAGATGGTGAAATTCAACCTCTTAGCTTTCTCATGGCTAGGAGGAAATGGTCTTTTACTTGTCCACATCTGAGGGACCGAGGGCTGGCTATTGTGCTTAGACGGGGTTGATAAGGGTGTCCCCGGCAAACTGCCGGTCTGTGAGGAAGATGCAGGCGGACATGTTAGGTTGCCTTGATCCAAAGGTGGTGCTATCGATGTCGGACAGCGCTCAAGACCAGCTGGTGTTACCACCTCCAAAGAAAATGATGACCTGCCAATCACGCTGGCTGTTGCGGGTAAAGAGGTGGCAGGTCTGCGCCCCAAAACAGGTGTGACTGCTGTCCCCCCAGTCACAGAGGATGAAGAGGCCGCGGATGCACAAGATATGGCAGACGGTGGTTGGCCCGGCCGGCTAGACCGCATTGTAGCACACTGAGCTTCCCACTGCAACTTATGCTTCATGTCCATGTGCCGGTTCATGCATGAAGTACTCAAACTATGTATTTTTTGGCCTCTACTTAGCTTTTGCTGACCAATGTTACAGATAACACGAGTTGGGTCATCTTTATCGATCTGAAAAAATGCCCAGGCTATGCAAGGCTTAGCACCCATGCGACCTGAAGAGCCACCACGACTTGTGGTGAGAGGCAGAGTTGTGTTTGAGGATGCAGTTGTTGACGTGCTTCCAATACTACGTCTCTGTCCAGGAAGGCGCAACCTGACCTCGTCGTCACTAGCATCTTCCTCCACCTCCTCTGCTGACCTCATCTCTTGGCTGACTGTGGGTTGACAGTAAGTGGGATCTCCGACCTCATCATCATCACCCTGTGCGTTATCACACCCGTCGTCCTCAGAGCCAACCTGTTCCTGCCCTGACAAAAAACTAAAGTTGTCGCTCCAATCAGGTATTTGAGTCTTATCATCGTCTTCCTCATTGTCTCCACCAACAGGAGTTACAGTTTGGGAATGAGGGTCTACATTATGGTCAGAACCTTCTGCGTCTGGTCCTGGATCCGACTCATAAAGATTCTGGGCATCAGTGCAGATCATTTCCTCGTCTGGATTCACAGAAGCGCTGGAGTCGACCTCTGATTCCCAGGCTATAGTATGAGTAAACAGCTCTGCAGACTCAACCATCTGTTCTACCTCATACTCAGACGGGCAGCTGGAGATTTGGGAGCTGTGAGGAAGCAAGTGCGATTTGGGTGACACCTTTGAGGACTGGAGTATTTGTGATGTTGAAGTTGATGTGGAGGAGAGCCCACTTAAAGGAGCACTTGATATCCATTGAAGCACCTGCTGTTTTTGTGCCTCATCTGGAATTTGTAGCGATTGGCGTGGCCGTAAGAAAGGGATCTTATCACATTGTCCGCTAAAAGAAGTAGACATTTTAGTTTGGCTGGAAGATGGTCTTTCTTCTGCACCTACCCCACGGACACAACCTTTTTTCCCCTTCCCAACACGCCTATTCCCCTTTCCACCAGCAGCAGGCCTTTTTCCACTCATTTTGGTGGTTAACTAATTCACAACTCTGTAGTTGTTTGCACAAAAAAACAATGGATGGTAACCGAGCAGAGCTGAGTGGCCAAACTGTGGTATTAGGCCAAAACTATTGGCTGGGTTAGATGCAGAAAAAAATGATTTTTAATTTGCAACCTGATGGAGGTCAGTATAGATGGACTAATAGACCAAGTCCCACACACCGCTAGAAGCCCAAATATTTTTTCAGAGCTAGATGCAGAAATTTTTTTTATTCAATTTGCAACCTGATGGAGGTCAGTATAGATGGACTAATAGACCAAGTCCCACACACTGCTAGAAGCCCAAATATTTTTTCAGAGCTAGATGCAGAAAAAAATTATTTTTAATTTGCAACCTGATGGAGGTCAGTATAGATGGACTAATAGACCAAGTCCCACACACCGCTAGAAGCCCAAATATTTTTTCAGAGCTAGATGCAGAAAAAAATTATTTTTAATTTGCAACCTGATGGAGGTCAGTATAGATGGACTAATAGACCAAGTCCCACACACCGCTAGAAGCCCAAATATTTTTTCAGAGCTAGATGCAGAAAAAAATTATATTCAATTTGCAACCTGCTGGAGGTCAGTATAGAAGGACTAATAGAACAAGTCCCACACACTGCTAGAAGCCCAAATATTTTTTCAGAGCTAAATGAAGAAAAAAATTATTTTTAATTTGCAACCTGATGGAGGTCAGTATAGATGGACTAATAGACCAAGTCCCACACACTGCTAGAAGCCCAAATATTTTTTCAGAGCTAGATGCAGAAAAAAATTATTTTTAATTTGCAACCTGATGGAGGTCAGTATAGATGGACTAATAGACCAAGTCCCACACACTGCTAGAAGCCCAAATATTTTTTCAGAGCTAGATGCAGAAAAAAATTATTTTTAATTTGCAACCTGATGGAGGTCAGTATAGATGGACTAATAGACCAAGTCCCACACACCGCTAGAAGCCCAAATATTTTTTCAGAGCTAGATGCAGAAAAAAATTATATTCAATTTGCAACCTGCTGAAGGTCAGTATAGAAGGACTAATAGAACAAGTCCCACACACTGCTAGAAGCCCAAATATTTTTTCAGAGCTAAATGAAGAAAACAATTATTTTTAATTTGCAACCTGATGGAGGTCAGTATAGATGGACTAATAGACCAAGTCCCACACACTGCTAGAAGCCCAAATATTTTTTCAGAGCTAGATGCAGAAAAAAATTATATTCAGTTTGCAACCTGATGGAGGTCAGTATAGATGGACTAATAGAATGATGCTATGCCCAAAAGATTTTACTTCACTAGGTGCAGTAAAAAAATTGGTATTCTATACACAGGTGGTATATCTTGCAACACAGATAGGCTACTCCACTGACTAACACACTCTGCAATAGGCCAAAAAGGATTAGCTTTGCTAGATTCAGCCAAATGCTGTGAAAAAAACTTGCACAGCACTGGCACAGACCTGCCTGGCAAAAACTGATAGGAACTGATGTAACCTAGTCCTGAAAAGGACTCCAATTACAATTAGTCTTTACTCCCACAATCTATCTATTTAAGAGCACAGACCTGCCTGATAAAAGTCGTAGGAAATGCTGTAACCTAGTCCTTAAAAGGACTGCAATCACAACTATTCCCTACTCCCAAGCTATCTGTATATTTGTGCGAAAATTGGCTTGAAATTAACAAGGTATAGCGCACACAGCAACAGCGGTGCCGTCTAACACGCAGCTGCAGCAGTGAGAAAATGGTGGCGACGGGGAAAATGGCTTGGTCTTATAGGGCAAGGACATGTGACATACACTGCCAATCACACATGCCCTTGCTTGTGTGAAAAAAAGCACTTCGCTCCGTGTGTGCGCTGCTGATAGGCTGACAGATTGCACCTCCCCACTGCAAATGTGGGAAAGAGAAAAAAAAATGGAGATCTTCATTGTTCCTGCAGAGATCCATCCCCTGCCCCTCCCCCCGCCCCGCTGTACACTCAAACTGCGTATTAACATTAATTTTCATCATTACTGAGAAAAAATCCAGTTATGATTTTGGTGCACGAACAGTTATCGAACATAACCTCGAACAGCCGAATTTTTCTCAAATTGTTCGTGTTCGCCGACCGGCTCGAACACCGCCCAAAACAGCTCGAATTTGAGATTGGCGAACAGTTCGAGTAGAACAACGCTCATCTCTAGTCAGCAGTTGTGTTGAGCGTTATCTTCCGAAATCAGGAAATATTGGATCGGATTGGATCGGGCCGATACCCAAAAAGTATCGGATATTGCCAATTCCGATACCGGAAACCAATGCAAGTCAATGGGACACAAATATCGGAATGAAAAAAACTCTTTCGTTCCTTGTAGGTTAATTCTACATGAAGGAAAACAACTAACAATAATGTAGAATGTATTGGGGGAGGTGGTTGCCCAAATCAATGGGAACAGTGCTCACAGTGAAACATGAAAAGCCGGCAATTCAGCAGCGGCATACACCGGTACCAGACAATTTAGAACAGAAAGAATAGAGCTTCACACATAGATTAGATAGATAGAAACATGTCAGTCACATATATAATAAGCACAGTGATAGTGTTGCTTACTGTACTTGTCATTTAGTGTAAAGGATTTATTTAAAAAAAGAATAGAGTTTTCATGCACCGTCTCTTTAAAAAAGCTGGCCGGCAATTCAGCAGCGGTACTGCTGCGGTCCAGCCAGTCATCTCGATGTAGCAGAGCTGGAGCTGTCCTGGGAACCACCGAAATTTAAGGATGATGTTGCTTTATTATTTTTCTTTTATTGCAGGAGATCGTTGACTTCAGCTGGAATGGGTGTGACGGTAAGTCTGGTTTAATTTAGAACAATAAAGAATTGTGTGTTTATTTCAGTTAAAGGACTGTATTATGGGTGTTGTGTTTTTTTTTTAACTTTAACTATGGGGTTAGTAATGGGGGTGTCTTATAGACGCCTCTCCATTACTAACCTGGGCTTGATGTCAGCTGGCATTATAAGCTGACATCAACCCCAGCCCTATTACCCCACTGCCACTGCTACAGGGTAGTTGGAAGAGTGAGGCTAAGTGCCAGAATTAGCACATCCTATGGATGCGCCATTTCTGGGGCGGCTGACGGCTGGTGTTTCTAGCCTGGGAGGGGGCCAATATTCATGGCACAGTTCCTGGGCTTTTAATATCAGCCCCCAGCTGTCTGCCTAGCCTTTTCTAGCTTTTAACCCCACGTCATTTTTTTTGGGGGGTCCCCATTTTAATAGCTAGTAAAGGCTAGGTATTCAGCTGGGGGCTGATATTAGTAGCCTGGGAACCTCCGTATTACCCCATTCCCAGGCTTCAAACATCTGCCCCAGCCTTCTGCTTAACCTCCGCTAGAGACTATAATTATGGGGAACCCCACGCCAATTTTTTTTTTTTTTATAAATCCTTTATTTTAACACTAAATGACAAGTACAGTAACCAACACTGTCACTGTACTTCTTATATATGTGACTGACATGTTTCTATCTATCTAGCCTATGTGTGATGCTCTATTCTTTCTGCTATAAATTGTCGGGTACCGATGCTGAATTGCTGGCCGGCTTTTTTAAAGAGACGGTGCATGAAAACACTAATATTTTTTTTAATAAATCCTTTAACACTAAATGACAAGTACAGTAACCAACACTGTCACTGTACTTCTTATATATGTGACTGACATGTTTCTATCTATCTAATCTATGTGTGATGCTCTATTCCTTCTTGTCTAAATTGTTGGGTACCAGTGTATGCCGCTGCTGAATTGCCGGCCGGCTTTTTTAAAGAGAGTGTCTTCTGAGCAGTTTGTCAGCTTTTGGACACCTTTGAAGGTGTTTTCTATGTGTTTCTAAGTGTTTTTGTTTGTCTGCTATTGGTTTTAACGGTGTTCGACGATGTTCGACAGTGTTCTAAGGTGTTCGACGAACAGTTTCTCGAACATCCCGGTGTTCGACGAACCGAACCCGAACACTATGGGGGTGGCTCAACACTAGTAATGACTCTATATAATATATAAGTTTCACTTTTTGTATTGAAGAACTGAAATAAATTTACTTTTTGATGATATTCTAATTTAGTGAGATGCACCTGTATGAAATGTCCCACAGCCATTGGCTATGAACATAATAGCTAGAGCACATGCTGACCCTTTAAAAGGGCGGGAGCACACGCATGTGTGTACCCTAAGGGCACGGCAAGAAGCCCTGCTGGAAGCAGGCAGAGCACGAGAGGGGAAAGCGCCGGCTAACAGCATGGGTAAGTGTATTGACACGTAGAAGTCCCTGCCTGTAAGAGTGGGGATCCGACGTGGCACTAACAGCTTGTCATCTACTGGAGAACATGTTCTTTCTGGCCTTCATCTACAAACCATACCACTGTCTCGGCATGGCCCTATCTTAGATCTCTTCATACCTAACCGACTGGACATTCAGTGTCTCGAACTCACACACCACCTCCTCATCTCGCCCCCTATGTGTTGGTGTCCCCCAAGATTCAGTTCAAGGACCCCTGCTCTTTTCCATCTACACCTTCCGCCTGCGACAGCTCGCAGAGTCTCACGGCTTTCAGTATCACCTGTATTCTGATGAAAAACAGATCGACCACTCTGGACCTGATATCACCTCCTTACTAACTGGAATCCCACAATGTGTTTCCGCTATTTTATCTTTCTTCTCTGCTAGATTTGTAAAACTTATCATGGATAAAACCGAATTTATCATCTTTCCACCATCCCATCCCCCCCCCAACTGACCTATCCATCAAAGTCAATGGCTGCCCACTCTGATCCAGGGGAGGAGTCCTGAGGAGATAATTTGCATATTCCCACTGCATTTTGGGGTAAGTGAAGAGTCTCCGCGAGCTCAAAGAACACTGGATTTTGGCTGTTGGAGCTGAAAAGAGGACATCGGTAAACCAGGGGAGGAGTCCTGAGGAGATAATTTGCATATTCCCACTGCATTTTGGGGTAAGTGAAGAGTCTCCGCGAGCTCAAAGAACACTGGATTTTGGCTGTTGGAGCTGAAAAGAGGACATCGGTAAACCAGGGGAGGAGTCCTGAGGAGATAATTTGCATATTCCCACTGCATTTTGGGGTAAGTGAAGAGTCTCCGCGAGCTCAAAGAACACTGGATTTTGGCTGTTGGAGCTGAAAAGAGGACATCGGTAAACCAGGGGAGGAGTCCTGAGGAGATAATTTGCATATTCCCACTGCATTTTGGGGTAAGTGAAGAGTCTCCGCGAGCTCAAAGAACACTGGATTTTGGCTGTTGGAGCTGAAAAGAGGACATCGGTAAACCAGGGGAGGAGTCCTGAGGAGATAATTTGCATATTCCCACTGCATTTTGGGGTAAGTGAAGAGTCTCCGCGAGCTCAAAGAACACTGGATTTTGGCTGTTGGAGCTGAAAAGAGGACATCGGTAAACCAGGGGAGGAGTCCTGAGGAGATAATTTGCATATTCCCACTGCATTTTGGGGTAAGTGAAGAGTCTCCGCGAGCTCAAAGAACACTGGATTTTGGCTGTTGGAGCTGAAAAGAGGACATCGGTAAACCAGGGGAGGAGTCCTGAGGAGATAATTTGCATATTCCCACTGCATTTTGGGGTAAGTGAAGAGTCTCTGCGAGCTCAAAGAACACTGGATTTTGGCTGTTGGAGCTGAAAAGAGGACATCGGTAAACCGCGCGCCGGCATTTTGAAGCTTTTTTTTAAAGCTTTTTTCACTGTTTTCAGAACATTAACAATAAGAACATGGAAGAGTCCAGGAGCCGTTTGGTGAGCTGCATATCCTGCTACATGTTCACAGACTTGCCAGTGGAAAAGCCAAACTTCACATGCCAGAAATGCAAGCTTGTGTCCCTGTTGGAGGAAAAGTTGTGAAATCTAGAAGAGAGGTTAACTACCTTGAAAATCATTAAGGAAGGTGAAGAGTTCTTAGACAGAGCAGAATTTTCTTTTCATGATTCAGAAAGAGAAGAAATTCGAACTGCACCTGACGAAACAGAGGAATGGAAGCATGTGACCCAGAGAAGCAGGAGGATCGAGAGGCAGTCAGCACCCATACTGCTCAGGAACCAGTACCAGGCTCTCACGCAGGAGAACCATGAAGAAATACAGCAAAATAAGACTTTGCCAGCAATGAATAACCTTGTAAGCCCTCAGAATCCTCCTGGATGGAGAAAGAAGAATGTTGTGAAGAAAAAACGGAGAGTGGTGGTCATGGGGGATTCCCTGTTAAGAGGAACAGAGGCCGCTATCTGCAGACCAGACATAACCTCAAGAGAAATGTGCTGTCTTCCAGGAGCAAAAATTAAAGATGTGTCTGACAGGATATCAAGACTCTTCAGACCTACAGATCACTACCCATTCCTGCTAATACATGTGGGGACAAATGACACCGCAAGAAAGGACCTGGAAACCATCTGCAGTGACTTTGAAGACTTAGGCAAGAAAGTGAAAGAATTGGGAGCGCAGGTGGTCTTCTCATCCATCCTCCCAGTGGATGGCCATGGAACAATGAGGTGGAATAAGATTCTACAGGTGAACAACTGGCTACGTCGATGGTGCCGTCAACAAGGATTTGGATTTCTGGATCACGGAATGAATTACCTATACGATGGACTACTTGCTAGAGATGGGGTGCACCTTACGAAGACTGGAAAACATGTATTTGGAAGTCGCCTTGCTACACTCATCAGAAGAGCTTTAAACTAGAACAATGTGGGAAGGGAAGCAAAAGGCCAGAAAAAGCCATACAGCTGACAAATACTATTGAGATCTCTGCTACTGGAAGTGGAAAGGAAGAACAAAGACAAAACAATTTAAATAATAAAAATATGGGAGGAAGAGAAACCAATCACAAACTAAAATGTTTTTATACAAATGCACAAAGCATGGGCAACAAACAAGGAGAATTGGAACTACTAATGCAGGAAAAGGAATATGATGTCATTGGAATCACTGAAACTTGGTGGGATGATACACATGATTGGAATAAAAGGCTAAAAGGATACAACTTATTTGCAAGAAACAGACTTGATAAACGAGGAGGAGGTGCTGCATTGTATGTTAGAAAAGCGTATATCTGCACAGAGATTGAAGCTTCAGAGACTGGGAGTTCTGTGGAAACTGTTTGGGTAAGAATACAAGGAGAGAACAACGGAAAGGACACCATTGTAGGCATTTACTACAGGCCACCTGGGCAAGCTGAAGATATGGATGAACTCTTTATGTATCAAATGACCAAGTTCTCCAAAAAATATGACGTAGTGGTCATGGGAGATTTCAACTATCCAGACATTTGTTGGGAATCTCTCTCAAGTAAAACTAACAGGTCAAGCAAATTCTTATCCTCTCTTGCTGACAACTTTATCTTCCAAAAGGTAGGGGAGAAAACAAGGGGATCTGCTACTTTGGATCTAATCCTTATAAACAGGGAGGAAATGGTTGAGGAGGTAAAGGTGGCTGGGACCCTAGGAGGCAGCGATCATGCTATTATAGAATTTTGGATAACTAGAGAAGGAAGACATGTGAAGACTCAAACTTCAAGGTTAGATTTTAGAAAGGCAGATTTTAAGAGACTCAGAAAGAGAATAGGAGGGATCCAATGGCTGGATGCCCTTAAGGACAAAAATGTCCAGGAAGGATGGGAAATTTTTAAAAATGAGATTCTCAAAGCACAATCGTTAACAATCCCGAAAAGTAGGAAGAATGGGAAGCATTTAAGGAAACCAGGATGGATGAACACAGAACTTAAACACATGCTAAAAAGAAAGAAAGAAATGTTTATTAAATGGAAAGAGGGAGGCATATCTAAAGAAGATTATAATGCAGTCTGCAGATCCTGCAGGACACGTATCAGGTTAGCTAAAGCTGACAATGAATTAAGGCTTGCAAGAGATGTCAAAAGCAATAAAAAAGGATTTTGGGGGTATGTCAAAAGTAAAAGAAAAGTCAAAGATGCTATAGGATTTTTACAGGATGAAAATGGAGAAATGGTAAGAGAGGATGTTGAGAAGGCCGAACTTTTTAATTCCTATTTTGCATCTGTTTTCTCTCAGAAAGAAAATGTAACATCAACTGATCTTCACTGTCCTTTTAAAGGAATAGAGGAATCAAAGTTATCTGTAAACAGAAAGATTGTGAGGGAATATTTAGCTAACATAAATGAGTTCAAGTCTCCAGGTCCAGATGAATTACACCCCAGAGTACTGAAGGAGATCGTAGAAGAAATTTTAGAACCACTCTCCATAATCTTTGAAAATTCTTGGAGAACAGGAGAAGTCCCAGAAGACTGGAGAAGAGCAAATGTTGTTCCTATCTTCAAAAAGGGGAAGAAGGTGGACCCAGGGAACTATAGGCCGGTGAGTCTGACTTCTATACCAGGAAAGATCTTTGAACAAATTATTAAACAACATGTATGTAAGTACATGGATAAGAATGAAGTGATTAACCAGAGTCAGCATGGGTTTGTAACTAACAAGTCATGTCAGACTAACTTAATTTCCTTCTATGACAGAATCACTGACTGGGTGGATCAGGGAAATGCTGTAGATATAGTATATCTTGACTTCAGCAAAGCATTTGACAAAGTATCTCACACCATCCTTATTGAAAAAATGACCAAGTATGCAATGGACCAGGCAACTGTTAGGTGGATTCATAACTGGCTTAGTGATCGGACTCAAAGGGTGGTTGTAAATGGCTTCACATCCAACTGGATGAATGTCTCAAGTGGGGTACCACAGGGCTCCGTCCTGGGACCTGTATTGTTCAACATCTTTATCAATGATTTAGATGAAGGAATTGAGGGTAAACTGATTAAATTTGCTGATGACACAAAGCTAGGAGGGATAGCTAATACTAGAGAAGAGAGAGAGAGGATTCAAAAAGACCTAAATAAACTGGAGCAGTGGGCAGCAACCAACAGAATGGTTTTTAACAGGGAAAAATGCAAAGTACTACATCTGGGCAATAAAAATGAAAAAAGCATATACAGAATGGGAGGAATAGAGCTAAGCAACAGTACATGTGAAAAAGACTTAGGTATACTAATAGATCATAGACTAAACATGAGTCAACAGTGTGATGCAGCAGCAAAAAAGGCAAATACAATTCTGGGATGTATTAACAGAAGCATACAGTCTAGATCACGTGAAGTCATTATCGGTCTTTACTCCTCTTTGGTCAGACCTCATCTGGAATACTGTGTACAGTTTTGGGCACCACATTTTAAAAAAGACATAGACAAACTGGAGCAAGTTCAGAGAAGAGCGACCAGAATGGTGACTGGTCTGCAAACCATGTCCTATGAGGAACGGTTGCAGGATTTGGGAATGTTTAGCTTGCAAAAAAGAAGACTGAGAGGAGACTTAATAGCTGTCTACAAATATGTCAAGGGCTGTCACATTGTAGAAGGATCATCTTTATTCTCATTTGCACAAGGAAAGACTAGAAGCAATGGGATGAAACTAAATGGGAGGAGACACAGATTAGATATTAGAAAAAACTTTTTGACAGTTAGGGTGATTAATGAGTGGAACAGGCTGCCACGAGAGGTGGTGAGTTCCCCTTCAATGGACGTCTTCAAACAGAGGCTGGACAGACATCTGTCTGAGATGATCTAGTGAATCCTGCTTTGAGCAGGGGGTTGGACCAGATGACCCAGGAGGTCCCTTCCAACTCAACCATTCTATGATTCTATGATTCTATGATTCTATGATTCTATGATCTGTCCGTCAAACGTCAGATCCAAGCCCTTTCCACTTGCTGCTGACTCCATCTCCAAAATATCTCTGGTATCAGCACATTCCTCAACCATGAATCTACAGAAACACCAGTGTATGCCCTCATCCTCTCCCGCCTCGACTACGGCAAGCTCCTGCTCTGTGGCCTCCCTTCTACCACTCTTGCACCCCTCCAATCTATCCTAAACTGTGCTGGCTGACTAATCCATCTGTCACCCCGCTATTCCCCAGCTTCTCCCCTCTCTATGTCAATCCCTGCTCTGGCTCCCCGTTGATCAGAGACTCCAGTTGAAAAGCCTAACTTTGGCATAACAAGCCATCGAAAATCTGTCTCCTCCATTCATGTGTGACCTAGTCTCCCTGTACTTACCTGCATTCAACCTCCCATCCTTCCCAGATCTCCTTCTCTACTTCCCTCTTATCTCTTCTTGCCACAATCGCATACAAGATTTGTCCCGTGCATCTCCCCTACTGTGTAACTCTTTACCCCAACACATCAGACTCTCGCCTACCGTGGAAACCTTGAAAAGGAAGCTGAAGACCCACTTCTTCTGACAAGCACACAATCAGCAGTAACCCTCGCTCCACCATACTGTTGCACGACCAACTGTACCCTCATTTACTGTATCTTCACCCATCCCTTGTAGATTATTTGTGCGCCCTAACGGGCAGGGTCCTATCTCCTCTTGTACCAGTCGGTGACCACTTTTCACATGCAAAGCACCATGGAATAACTATTGCTATAATAATAAATAATAATAATTATAGTACTTGTACTCTGGGTCAGTTAATGGCACTTTCCTAGTGTCTGCCCCTAATTTGTTTTGGCAGCTTTTAGACCCATTTGAAGGTGTTGCGTATTCATTTGTTTTTGCCCCCCATTGAATCCAATGACGTTTGGCAATGTTCAGCGAATATTTGCTGAATAAATAGGCGAATATTGCAAATTTGACGATCGTAATCCGAACCGAAAATTGAAACATTCGCTCATCTCTACCAATGATCACAAGAGCTTACACTCTACATGAGAGAAAGAGGACCCCACTGACCATAAGAGCTTACACTCTACAGGCAAGAGAGAGAGAACCATGAGGATGATAAGAGCTGACACTCTACAGGAGACAGAAAGAGGACCCCCTTAGCCATAGGAGCTTACACTTTACAGGCAAAAGAGTGAGGATCCTGTTTACAATAACAAATTGAATGCTACAGAAAAAAGGAGAGAACTACAAGAGATATACAGTACAGACCAAAAGTTTGGACACACCTTCTCATTTAAAGATTTTTCTGTATTTTCATGACTATGAAAATGTACATTCACACTGAAGGCATCAAAACTATGAATTAACACATGTGGAATTATATACTTAACAAAAAAGTGTGAAACAACTGAAAATATGTCTTATATTCTAGGTTTTTCAAAGTAGCCATCTTTTGCTTTGATGACTGCTTTGCACACTCTTGGCATTCTCTTGATGAGCTTCAAGTGGTAGTCACCGGAAATGGTTTTCACTTCACTGGTGTGCCCTGTCGTTTTTCTTTACTTAGCTGCTTTTTTCTTGCCATAATACAAATTCTAACAGTCTATTCAGTAGGACTATCAGCTGTGTATCCATCTGACGTCTGCACAACACAACTGATGGTCCCAACCCCATTTATAAGGCAAGGAATCCCACTTATTAAACCTGACAGGGCACACCTGTGAAGTGAAAACCATTTCCGGTGACTACCTCTTGAAGCTCATCAAGAGAATGCCAAGAGTGTGCAAAGCAGTCAGCAAAGCTAAAGGTTGCTACTTTGAAGAACCTAGAATATAAGACATATTTTCAGTTGTTTCACACTTTTTTGTTAAGTATATAATTCCACATGTGTTAATTCACAGTTTTGATGCCTTCAGAGTGAATGTACAATTTTCAAAGTCATGAAAATGCAGAAAAATCTTTAAATAAGAAGGTGTGTCCAAACTTTTGGTCTGTACTGTATATGTACTGTATATACAGTATATACAGTATATATGCATATATACTGTATATATATTTACATATATATACAGTATATATATATAAAGTATATATATATATATATATATACATATATATATGTATATATATATATATATATATATATATATATATATGTAGAGAACCCCACTGACCATATAAGCTTACACTCTACAGCAGAGAGAAACTTACCCATTGACTCTGAAGATGGAAAATATCTCTGTCATACAAATTGTGCACCACTTGGAGCCGCTGATCTGTGATGGCTCAAGTACTGACAATCACTGTACAAGGTATGATAATCCGTAAAAGGTCATAGCTACAGGGCATTATGGGTAGGCCCGCAAAACAACGCAAAATGACTCTAGCCTGCTCTCTGATGTTTCAGCAGTGTGGGAAAAGGTGCTGGGTGAATAAAATAGCAAAATGTCAAACCATTCATCTCTAATAAATAAATAAATAACCTATTTTATATTATGGAAGTAAAGTTTCAGGTGGAATTTAAAGTGTATTATTGGTTAGAAAATGCCAGATAGCCTGCTGGACTTGACCAATAAGCTGTTAGTATTGACATGACCAATAAGCTTTTTGCCAGCATGGCAAAGAACACATATATGACTTGGTTTTTCAATTATTTTCATTATTTTGTGTAGATTTCTTTTGTTTTACTCTTAGTCATCATAATTTAAGTAGTCTTTAATGAAATTGTCAGCCAATCTCTCCACAACAGCATACTTACCAACTTTAATTGTGGCAATGTAGAAATATATAAGGTATCTGTTAAGGGGATGGTTACAAACAACTTTATTAAATAATGGAAAGCAACCGAACCCGGGGTCCGCGATGCAGCCTGGTGGACTGCGGCCGAACACCTTCCGGGTGAGAAGGTAAAACAACCAACTTAAATAACAATCCCCTCCGTGTTACTGCAAGGGATTCGCACAATCTCCGTTAACTGCACGAGAGATGTGCGATAAATAATGTATCTGTAGTCCTGTTACAGCACAGGGACTACACAGTTGGTGCTAGGATGCGTGTGTGACTCAAAATACATGCTCCTAGCCGGCGTGCTACCGAACTAAGGAGTATCTCTCCACGTGGCTTACAGGTGGTACCGGGAATAGGGTGTCTGCAGACTGCTCGGGGTGTAAGGCGACCACTTGTTGGAGCCAGACTGTCAGATGAAGCTACCTGCCTATTTCATCTAAGCCTGCCTATTTCCACTAACCTGCCTGCCAGAAACTAAAGCACACGTGGAGCCCAAGAGAGCAAGCGTCCACACAACATCATCACATCAATGATCAGAGCGCTCCGCCATGTTTTTGGGTGGGCATTTTCTTTTTAAAGATTAAGCCCTGCCCACCATCACACCATTGGTGGCGTCACCAGCGACCAATCAGGCGGTGCCAGGTCACCGGATCAGCTGACTCCCAAACCACCAATCACGGTCCACCATGTCACGGGCATGCTCAGTACAGAGAATCATGGACTTAGGCTTTAGCAGCCCTGTCTCCCTCCGCAACCTATCCTTCATGTTTCCAGAAACAAAGACCCGAGCGACAACCTGTACCTCTCGTGGATCAGCTAGGCTTTGGGACTGATGATGATCCTGTGCAGCATCAGCCCCAGCTGGACCGGAATGGGAGACCACAGAGTCCACTGATGGTTCTGAACTGATTTTGAATCCAGCAAACGCCCGACGCTTAACAGTATCACTCTGGGAATTTTTATTTCAGCATGAGTGGTATCAATGATGCATGTTCCCTGTCCATAGTAAAATACTGCTAAGCCTCTATCTTCTGCTCTTCCCTGTGCTGCTCCTGTCCTGCTCTGCCATCTTGTAACCGCAGCTTTTGACTGACCAAAAGTCAGAGCCAACGGTCACAAGCTCTCACTGTATTTCTATGCCTCATTCTGTCTCTCATAGACTTACATTGAAACATGACCTCAGGCTCACTCAGCAAACACTGGAGTGATCCAGTAGGTCACAACCAGCAGAAGACGTGAAGAGCAGCAACGAGAACAGATGAAGACTTCCTCAGAAAGGAATTTTACTAGGAGCAGGGAACATCCATTAGTGATGCCACTCCAGCAGAGAAACACAAAAAAAATAGTGGATTAGTGCTGTAAGCCTGCCCCCCAGTCTTTCTCAGTAATGCCCCCAATCCTAAGGGGAGTGCCCCTAAATCAGAAGAGTCTACCTACTTTTTGGTCTTGTGTGTGCAAACCTTGCCTGGTTTTGGGGCAAAACATCCTCGAATTAGCCTGGATTATTTACAAAATCTTGTATAAGTAATTTTGCAGTAAACTTGAGACTGTTAGACTATTGTATGCAATAGAATAGTTTGCAATCAAGTTAATAGAATTGCTACCACTCTATAAACTATCCTACCCTCAACTCTTTGTCAGACCTGTATTTTCAGCCTTTATTTTATACAATAGAGCAGTAATTAATTGACTACAAATGATAATGAAAAAATATTTATTTTCTATTTAGGTTGTAACATGATATGCTTTTAACTAGAGATAAGCAAATTGCTTCACGTTGCTCCTGTCCACGGTCCAAGTCAGTGCTCTCTAGCTGTGTGAATTTTCTTATTTTCCAGGATTTCAGGCTTGGCTTACGATTAGCCGGGCAAGTGAGACGTCACCAGTCACTGCATACCACACAGATGACGTCATGCCAGACTGGCAATTCATGTGCCTTGCTGTGGAATCAAGAATCTCAAGAAATTTCTGTAGCTCCTGTCCACGGCCAGAAAACACTGACTTGGAATGTGGACTGGGGTAACGCCAAGCAATCTAATTATCTTAATTTTTAACTCCTTCGTGATGAAGACAATTTTGACCTTCATGACCAAGGCTCATTTTTCAAATCTGACATGTCAATTTATGTGGTTAAAACTTTTCAATACTTCAGTGTATCCCAATGATTGTAAGACTGCTTTTTGTGACACATTGTACTTTATATTTGTGGTAAATTTAGGTTGATATGTTTCCCATTTTATTATGAGAATATCTGATATTTGATGAGAATTGTAAAAAATTAGGAATTTTTTAGTTTTGAACGTTTACACCATTAAACCAGATAGTCTTACCACACAATGTAGCTAATAACCAACATTTCATATATGTCTACTTTATGTCAGCATCATTTTTCAAACGTCCTTTTATTTTATTAGGATGTTAGGAGGGTTAAAACTTAGGAACAGTTTTTGATTTTTTCAAGGAAATTTACAAAGCCTATTTTTCATGGACCTATTCAGTTTTAAAATTACTTTTTATATACAGCCTTGACTAAAAGTGTTAGCACCCTTCAAATTGTTTCAGAAAATAAAGTATTTCCCTCAGAAAATTATTCAGTTACATATATTTTGTTATACACACGTTTATTTCCTTTGTGTGTATTGGTTCAACACAAAAAAACTGAGAAAGTAGGGAAAATTGTGCAAAATTTTACACAAAACCACAAAAAAATGGTGAACAAAATTGTTGACATCTTTCCAAAATTGTGGGAAAACGACCTTATTTCAAGCATGTGATGCTCATTCAAACTCTCATGTGGCTGTATTGGAAAATCTGAAAAATTGAAGCCTTTTTAAAAATGACACCCCCCAAATTAATTAAAACTCCTGGCAGGAAATTTGTTAACCCTTCCTGTGCTATTTTCACCAAGGGATAATATTGTGGAAAATTGGCCCCTATAGTTTGTTACGCAACTTCTCCTAAATGTAACAATATCCTGGATGTGGTAAAAAAATTTTGGGGGTAAACAGAAGGGCTTGGAATTTCAAATAGTCTTATTTGATCTTTGTAGCACAAATAAGGCTGGAATAGTTTGCAGATGCCATGTCACATTTACAGAAAGCCTGAAGGGCCAAAACAGCAGAAACACCCCCCACTGGTGACTCCATTTTGAAACTTTACTCTTAAAGGATAACATATAGTGTGATGAACATTTTAAACTCTCTGGTATTTCATAGAATTGTATTACATTGAGACATGAAAACAAAAAAATATTTTTTCCAGTAAAATGATAAGTTTTCAATTTGTCATTTTTACAAGAAGTTAATAGGGGAAAATGAACCACACATTTTGTTAAGCAATTTCTCATGAACATGGCAATATACCATTAGTGGTAAAAAAAAATAATGTTTGGGCAGGGAAAGGAAAGTAAGCTTTTCGATTTTTTCCTGTGAAAATTTCGCTAGTATATATTTTGGATGCCATGTTGCATTTGTAAAATCCTTGAGATTCCAAAAGCCCGACAATTAACCCCATTTTGTAAAATAGATCCCTTGAGCCCAAAGGTACTTCAAATAACATTATTGTGATTTTAAAACATTGGGATTTTAAAAAAAAACTAAAATATGTATTTTTCAATAAAATGTGGTCTTAACTAGTGTTGAGCCACCCCCGTAGTGTTCGAGTTCGGTTCGTCGAACACCCGTATGTTCGCCGAACTGTTCGTCTAACTGTTCGTTGAACACCTTCGAACACCGTTAAAACTAATGGCAGGCAAACAAAAACACATACAAACACATAGAAAACACCTTCAAAGGTGTCCAAAAGCTGACAAACTGCTCAGAAGACACAACTAACACATGGAAAAGAGACAAGTACATATAGTCATGCAAAAAGAAAAGAGGTGGAGGAGTAAAAGGAGGGGGAGACACAGATATAGGCATGTCATGCCCTTCTAAAACCAAAAAAGTGCGAAGCCAACATGGCCAGTCCGATCCTGCCTGTGCGACCTCCGTGTTGCTGGGTTTGAGCCAGAGCCGCGGTGGACCCTGATGGCCAGCCCCCCTCTCCCAATACTGGTGCCTTTCCGCTGGTGGGTCGAGCGAGCCCCCCTGCGGTGGAGGCAGGTCTAATCTTTTCAATTTAAGTTGTCTCTCTACTTTGAATGAGTACACTTTAAATCCTTTTACAAGGATCTATTGAAAGGCAAGTCTCATGCCAGCAGCCACGGTAATTCCAGCTCCAGCAGCGTCCACTAAAGCTGCTGCAGTTTAAGAGAATTTATAAGGATCGAGCTTGGAGGTCCACCGCAAGGCGTCCTACCGCCAGTCCCAGCCCCTGTGCCTTGGGTTGCCTCTCCGATGCTCTTCACTGAGTGTCCCGGGGGCCCGAACCATTTCCTTTGAAAAAATTAAGTGTCCAAACTACAGGTGGTGTAACTAGCTTAACAGCTGGGATAATATGCTGACTAGCAGACACTGCTGCTAGGCACAAAGTATTTCCTGGGCTAGATGCAGTTAAAAATTTGTAATTAGATACTCTCGTTGGATGCTGAGAAAGCATTCCATAGAGTCTCCTTGCACGCCATATATTATTCTCTTAAAAATCTTGGGGTAGGGGGCTAGGGGACCCTTTTATAGGCAAAATCACGGCCCTGTATCACAATATGTCACCTAGGCTGAAGATAAATGGAACATTTTCATCACCTTTCATAATCACCAATGGGACAAGGCAGGGATGTCCTCTGTCCCCTCTCTTATACATCCTAGTGACGGAGCACCTGCTCTCATCAATTCGCCATAACCCCAATATTAGGTGGATTGAGGTGGGAGGCACCGAGTACAAGTGCTCTGCATTTGCTGATGATGTCCTAGTATATATCACTCAATCACATATATCCATCCCTGCTGTTATGGCTGAAATAGATCACTTTGTTACATGGTCAAATTTTAAAATCAATGCAGTGAAGTCTGAGGCCCTCGATGTCTCCCTCCCCAAATCAATACAGGATTCAATCCAGTCCAACTTTCCCTTTGCCTGGCCCTCACAGGATATCAAATACTTAGGAATTCCTATTCATAGATACCTCTCCCATCTATGTTATCTTAATTTTGGGCCCTTTATTGAACAACTCCATACAGACCACGGTTGGCAAGTTAGAACTGTAAGATTCACTACGTGAACCACTGGTGTTTTGTGGAAAAGCACATGTACACTGTTTCCAAATTATTATGCAAAAAGAGTTTAGGAGTGATAAGGTATGAATTTTTTTTGTTTGTCAGTTAAACTCATTGATGGTGGTGTGTGTCAGGGCTCTTTATATCACTGTAAGCAATTGCAGACACCTGTGCTAATTAGTTTGGCAGGTGTGTCCAATGAAAGGCAAGACTACTTAAGAAGGCTGACCCACATTATTAGGCAGCCTACATTTTCTGCCAAAATGGGAAAGAAAAAGGATGTGTCGGCTGCTGAGAAGCAACAAATTGTGGAGTGTTTAGGTCAAGGCATGACTACAATCAACATTGTGCGATGATCAGGATGAAGTGTCTTGGCAATCAAGAAGTATGTAGCTGATTCACAGTACACACGTGTGCGTGCTGATAAGGGCAAATTGAGGACTCTTTCCTACAAGCAATTACGTCAAGTTAAAAGAGCAGCGGCAAAAAAGCCTTGTCATAGCAGCAGACAAGTTTTTGAAGCTGCTGGTGCCTCCAACGTCCCACGAACAACAAGATGCAGGGTCCTTCAGAGGTTTGCAGCTGTGCATACGCCATCCTGTCGACCTCCTCTATCCACTTCACACAAGCATAAACGGCTCCAGTGGGCCAAACATTACATGAAGACTGATTTCAAAACTATTTTGTTCACGGATGAGTGCCGTGCAGCGCTCGATGGTCCAGATGGATGGAGTGGAGGATGGCTGGTTGATGGACACCCCACGCAAACACGGCTACAGCGCCAACAAGGAGGAGGTGGAGTAATGTTTTGGGCTGCAATCATGGGGAGAGAGATTGTCGGCCCCTTTAGGATCCCTGAAGGCGCTAAAAATGAAGTCCATAATGTATGTGGATTTTCTCAAACAGCACTTCCTGCCATGGTTCAAGAAGAAGAACCGTGTATTTCACAGCAAGATCATTTTTTTGCATGATAATGCACCATCTCATGCTGCACATAAAACATCTGCATCTCTGGCTGATATGGGCATAAAAGGGGACAAACTTATTGTGTGACCCCCATGCTCCCCTGACCTCTACCCCATTGAGAACCTCTGGAGCATCATCAAAAGGAGTGTCTATGATGGCGGGAGGCAGTTCACATCTAAGCAACAGCTCTGGGAGGGTATTCTGTCCTCATGCAAAACAATTGAAGCAGAAACCATCCAAAACCTGACAAATTCAATGGACGAGAGAGTTCAGAAGCTCCTTTCGAACAAGGGGTCCTTTGTGAAAATGTAACATCACCTAGAATAAAGTTTTGAGTTGAAAACTGTTTGATTTCAGTTTCTAATAACCTGCTAATGCTTATAATTTCAAAAATGGCCATTATTTTGGTCTTTATTAAAATGAAAAGGTTGATCGAAAAGTTTGGCGAATCTAAGAGTGTGGCAACCCAGTAGTCATGATTACTTCGAATTCTGACAATATGAGGGTCATGTTGCAGGTAGTGCAGCAAGATGGCACTTATGTGTCTTGCGCATCTCGGAGCCCCAAAATTATTTTCCGGGCTAGATGCAGCTAAAAATTATTATTAATTTTAAATCTGGTGGAGCTTAGTATAGATGGCCTAATAGGATCAGTGCTGCACACTGCTACAAAGCCCAAATTATTTTCCAGCCAAGATACAGATAAACATGATTAGTAATTTTAAATCTGGTGGAGCTTATTATAGATGGCCTAATAGAATCAGTGCTGCACACTGCTACAAAGCCCAAATTATTTTCCAGCCAAGATACAGATAAACATGATTAGTAATTTGAAAGCTTAAAACGGTTGGTAGGGTGATTTTAACCAATCATCCATCTTTTACTCTCCCCAGGATGACACAGGGGTAGAAAAGTCGTTTCGGATCCATGATTTGTTCATCTTTATGAACGTGAGTCTGTCTACATTCTCAGTGGAGAGCCGCGTGCGCTTATCTGTCAGCACACCACCAGCAGCGCTGAACACACGTTCAGACAGAACGCTGGCTGCGGGGCATGACAAGATCTCCAAGGCGTAAGTGGCTAGCTCCGGCCATTTATCCAGATTGGAAGCCCAAAAAGAGCAAGGGTCCAGTGACACAGTCATGGCTTCAATGTTTACTTGGAGATACTCCTGTACCATCGTCTCTAGGCGTTCACTATTTGTCAGACTTCTTGTCTCCTGTGGCCTTGCAAAGGATGGGCTAAAAAAGTGGTGAAATGATTGCGCAAAATTGATGTTACCAGCAGATACTGTGGTTCTGTTATGGTTTGAGTGCTGAACACTTGACGGTCCCACAGTTGGCAAGTTGGAACTGTGAGATTCACTACGTGCACCACTGGTGTTTTGTGGAAAAGCACATGTAAGATTCTGCAACAGTCTCTGCTGACTAGTGTTGAGCCACCCCCGTAGTGTTCGAGTTCGGTTCGGTTCGTCGAACACCCGTGTGTTCGCCGAACTGTTCGTCGAACTGTTCGTCGAACACCTTCGAACACCGTTAAAACCAATGGCAGGCAAACAAAAACACATAGAAACACATAGAAAACACCTTCAAAGGTGTCCAAAAGCTGACAAACTGCTCAGAAGACACAACTAACACATGGAAAAGTGACAAGTACATATAGTCATGCGAAAAGAAAAGAGGTGGAGGAGTAAAAGGAGGGGGAGACACAGATATAGGCATGTCATGCCCTTCTAAAATCCAAAAAGTGAGAAGCCGAGACGGCCAGTCCGCACCTGCCCGTGCCACCTCCGTGTCGCCGGGTTTGTGCCAGAGCCGCGGTGAACCCTGACGGCCAGCCCCCCTCTCCCAATACTGGTGCCTGTCCGCTGGTGGGTCGAGAGAGCCCCCCTGTGGTGGAGGCAGCTCTAAGCTTTTTAATTTAAATTGTCCCTCTAATTTGAATGAATACACTTTAAATCCATTTACAAGGATCTATTGGAGGGCAAGTCTCATGCCAGCAGCCGCGTAATTCCAGCTCCAGTAGCGTCCACTAAAGCTGCTGCAGTTAAAAAGCTTTTATAAGGATCGAGCTCGGCTGTCCACCGCAAGGCATCCTAGTGCCAGTCCCAGCCCCTATGCCTTGGGGTGCCTCCTGATGCTCTTCACTAAGTATCCCGTGGTCCCGAAGCATTTCCTTTGAAAAAATTAAGTGTCCAAACTACAGGTGGTGTAGCTTGCTTAACAGCGGGGATAATCCGCTGACTAGCAGACACTGCTACTAGGCACAAAGTATTTCCTGGGCTAGATGCAGTTAAAAATTTGTAAGTAGATACTCTCGTTGGATGCTGAGAAAGCATTCCATAGAGTCTCCTGGCACGCCATATATGATTCTCTTAAAAAGCTTGGGGTAGGGGTCTAGGGGACCCTTTTATAGCCAAAATCACGGCCCTGTATCACAATACGTCACCTAGGCTGAAGATAAATGGAACTGTAGCACCGAGGGCTCGGTTGCTACAGACGTATTGCACCTCACCCAGAGGTGTGATATCTCACTCTCAGATAAGGATGGAGTGTGGATCAGGACCCGACACCTGCATGCATTACACCACATTGCCGTGGGGCAGGGCGACCAATATGCCCCTGAGATGGGCACGACAGTCCCTGTCCCTGGCTGGAGTGGGGGGAGGGAACACTGAGGAAGGGGAACCCTGCAGTGCAGGAGCAGGGAGGAAGCAGTTCCTGGGTGCATTGAGAAGGGAGTATAAAAGGTGGGCACCATCTTAGTTCAGTGCAGAGAAGTCTGAGCAGAAGTGGCAGGGAGCAGGGGCTCTGCATGAGCTCTGCTCCGGAGGCGGGCCTAGTAACAGAGGCCCAGGCCTGCAAGAGGGAGAAGGAAGGAAGAGGAGCGGAGAAGGCTCCAGGAACGAGGAATGAAGGGATCCCAGGGGTGCGGACGGGCGAGTCGCCACCGCACGCCCGAATCCACCTGCGTGGAGGGGTCAGGCCAAAGGGGGAGACCGGTCCCCGAACTAGTGGAGGCAGGAAACGACCCTCAGCTAGAAACCGGAGGCTCTGACAATTTATGTGGCGCAGCCCCTTGCTCCACCCGCTAGGAAGGCACCACATAGGGTCAGGGAAACTGGCGCCAAGTTTACCAAGAGGAGGCCCGAGGCAGCCGGACAGAAGTGTTGGTAAGAAAGGCCAGACAAAGGACACACAAAGGGGGTCCTGTGAAGCGCTCCAAAGTTATCTGGGAGTTGTCTGAGCCCCTCACCTGGTGAGCACAGTACGACGTGGGCAGCCGTTACCTGCAGACGTGGTCTGGATAATAAGAACTGTGAGTAAAGGCCCTGAACTGCATCACTGACTCCGTGTCGTTACTGCTGCTGCCCTACACCATCACCCCCATCCTCCGCATACACTGCCCTGAGGCTATACTCCTCCCGTGGGGAGTTATGCTACGCTCTGCTGCACCCACAACACCAGCCTTAGCGGTCTGCCCTGTAGCGGCGGTTCACTCTGACCGCAATCCACGGGTGGCGTAGTCGGACATTTAAACATCAAAACCACATAAATAGTTCCGCCACTGGTTTGACCGCCCTGAGCCACGGAACCGGATCGCCGCCACGAAGACTACAACCACCAGCATCCACCAAAAAGTGTCCGGCTCCGGGTGTCCCAAGGCCCAGGGGGTGCGTCAGAACATTTTCATCACCTTTCACAATCACCAATGGGACAAGGCAGGGATGTCCTCTGTCCCCTCTCTTATACATCCTAGTGACGGAGCACCTGCTCTCATCAATTCGCCATAACCCCAATATTAGGTGGATTGAGGTGGGAGGCACCGAGTACAAGTGCTCTCTATTTGCTGATGATGTCCTAGTATATATCACTCAATCACATATATCCATCCCTGCTGTTATGGCTGAAATAGATCACTCTGTTACATAGTAAAATTTTAAAATCAATGCAGCGAAGTCTGAGGCCCTCGATGTCTCCCTCCCTAAATCCATATAGGATTCCATCCAGTCCAACTTTCCCTTTGCCTGGCCCTCACAGGGTATCAAATACTTAGGAATTCCTATTCATAGAGACCTCTCCCATCTATGTTATCTTAATTTTGGGCCCTTTATTGAACAATTCCATACAGACCACGGTTGGCAAGTTAGAACTGTAAGATTCACTACGTGAACCACTGGTGTTTTGTGGAAAAGCACATGTACACCGCGTTCCAAATTATTATGCAAAAAGTGTTTAGGAGTGATAAGGGAAGAATTTGTTTGTTTGTCAGTTAAACTCATTGATGGTGATGTGTGTCAGGGCTCTTTATATCACTGTAAGCAATTGCAGACACCTGTGCTAATTAGTTTGGCAGGTGTGTCCAATGAAAGGCAAGACTACTTAAGAAGGCTCTCTCACATTATTAAGCAGCCTACATTTTCTGCCAAAATGGGAAAGAAAAAGGATGTGTCGGCTGCTGAGAAGCAACAAATTGTGGAGTGTTTAGGTCAAGGCATGACTACAATAAACATTGTGCGATGATCAGGATGAAGTGTCTTGGCAATCAAGAAGTATGTAGCTGATTCACAGTACACACGTGTGCGTGCTGATAAGGGCAAATTGAGGACTCTTTCCTACAGGCAATTACGTCAGGTTGAAACAGCAGCGGCAAAAAAGCCTTGTCATAGCAGCAGACAAGTTTTTGAAGCTGCTTGTGCCTCCAACGTCCCCCGAACAACAAGATGCAGGGTCCTTCAGAGGTTTGCAGCTGTGCATATGCCATCCTGTCGACCTCCTCTATCCACTTCACACAAGCAGAAACGGCTCCAGTGAGCCAAACATTACATGAAGACTGATTTCAAAACTGTTTTGTTCACGGATGAGTGCCGTGCAGCGCTCGATGGTCCAGATGAATGGAGTGGAGGATGGCTGGTTGATGGACACCCCACGCAAACACGGCTACAGCGCCAACAAGGAGCAGGTGGAGTAATGTTTTGGGCTGGAATCATGGGGAGAGAGATTGTCGGCCCCTTTAGGATCCCTGAAGGCGCTAAAGATGAACTCCATAATGTATGTGGATTTTCTCAAACAGCACTTCCTGCCATGGTTCAAGAAGAAGAACCGTGTATTTCACAGCAAGATCATTTTTCTGCATGATAATGCACCATCTCATGCTGCACATAAAACATCTGCATCTCTGGCTGATATGGGCATAAAAGGGGACAAACTTATGGTGTGACCCCCATGCTCCCCTGACCTCTACCCCATTCAGAACCTTTGGAGCATCATTAAAAGGAGTGTCTATGATGGCGGGAGGCAGTTCACATCTAACCAACAGCTCTGGGAGGGTATTCTGTCCTCATGCAAAACAATTGAAGCAGAAACCATCCAAAACCTGACAAATTCAATGGACGAGAGAGTTCAGAAGCTCCTTTCGAACAAGGGGTCCTATGTGAAAATGTAACATCACCTAGAATAAAGTTTTGAGTTGAAAACTGTTTGATTTCAGTTTCTAACAACCTGCTAATGCTTATAATTTCAAAAATGACCATTTTTTTGGTCTTTATTAAAATGAAAAGGTTGATCGAAAAGTTTGGGGGATCTAAGAGTGTGGCAACCCAGTAGTCATGATTACTTCGAATTCTGACAATATGAGGGTCATGCTGCAGGTAGTGCAGCAAGAAGGCACTTATGTGTCTTGCGCATCTCGGAGCCCCAAAATTATTTTCCGGGCTAGATGCAGCTAAAAATTATTTTTAATTTTAAATCTGGTGAAGCTTATTATAGATGGCCTAATAGGATCAGTGCTGCACACTGCTACAAAGCCCAAATTATTTTCCAGTCAAGATACAGATAAACATGATTAGTAATTTGAAAGCTTAAAATGGTTGGTAGGGTGATTTTCACCAATCATCAAGCTTTTACTCTCCCCAGGATGACACAGGGGTAGAAAAGTTGTTTCGGATCCATGATTTGTTCATCTTTATGAACGTGAGTCTGTCTACATTATCAGTGGAGAGCCGCGTGCGCTTATCTGTCAGCACACCACCAGCAGCGCTGAACACACGTTCAGACAGAACGCTGGCTGCGGGGCATGACAAGATCTCCAAGGCGTAAGTGGCTAGCTCCGGCCATTTATCCAGATTGGAAGCCCAAAAAGAGCAAGGGTCCAGTGACACAGTCGTGGCTTCAATGTTTACTTGGAGATACTCCTGTACCATCGTCTCTAGGCGTTGACTATGTGTCAGACTTCTTGTCTCCTGTGGCCTTGCAAAGGATGGGCTAAAAAAGTGGTGAAATGATTCCGCAAAATTGATGTTACCAGCAGATACTGTGGTTCTGTTACGGTTTGAGTGCTGAACACTTGACGGTCCCACGGTTGGCAAGTTGGAACTGTGAGATTCACTACGTGCACCACTGGTATTTTGTGGAAAAGCACATGTAAGATTCTGCAACAGTCTCTGCTGATACTCCTGCATGCGTGCATCCCTTTCTATGGCAGGAATAATTTCTGCAAATTTACTTTTGTACCGGGGATCTAACAGTGTGGCAACCCAGTAGTCAGGATTATTTCTAATTCTCACAATTCGAGGGTCATGTTGCAGGTAGTGCAGCAAGAAGGCACTCATGTGTGTTGCGCATCCAGGAGCACCAAGTCCCTGTTGTGTTGGTGGCGAGGTAACAATCATGCTTCCTTCCTCTGTCCTCTCCCCCCAACCTCGCACAACAGAAATGTGATCAAGGTCTCCCTCATCTGATGAGTCTTCCATCAGTTCGTCCTCCACTTCTTCCTGGGCTCCTGCACCTTCCTCACTAGTTTGGCTGCTACCATGCGCCCTGGTAAAACCATCTCCCCCACCCTCACATGCCTGCCGCCTTGGTGCTGCCGACCGTCTGGACCTTGCAGATGTTAGCCCTTCCGCATACAACTCCTCCTCCTCTACTTCCTCCACCTCCTCTTGTGCCACCACCTGACTCCGAATTCTGTTTAACATGTGCTCCAGCATGTAAATCACCGGAATAGTCATGCTGATAATGGCATCGTCAGCACTAAACATCTTCGTTGCCATTTCAAAACTGTGCAGAAGGGTGCATAGGTTCCTGATCTGAGACCACTCCTCCAGCGTGATTTGCCCCACCTCTGAATCTCGTTGGCCCAGGCTATACGTCAGAACGTATTGCACCAGGGCTTGTCGGTGCTGCCACAGTCGCTGCAACATGTGCAGAGTTGAATTCCACCGGGTAGGCACATCGCATTTTAGCCGGTGAAGTGGCAGGCCCAACGACTTCTGTAGAGATGTAAGTCGCTGAGCTGCGGGATGCGAACGGCGGAAGTGAGCACACAGCGACCGTGCCCTCTGCAGAAGGCCATCTAGTCTGGGATAGTGGGCTAAAAATTGCTGGACAACCAGGTTCAACACGTGAGCCATACAAGGCACGTGTGTGACATTGCCCCGGCGAAGGGCCGCACCCAGGTTTGCAGCATTGTCTCACACGGCCTTCCCTGGTTTCAGGTCCAGTGGAGACAACCATTCATGAAATTGGTTCTCCAGAGCTGACCACAACTCCTCAGCTGTGTGACTCACATTTCCCAGACATTTCAATGTATAAACCGCCTGATGACGTTGAGCCCTACTGCCAGCATAGTAAGGAGGTGTGCAGGATCCCTTCTGCGCAGTTAGAAAGCTTGTGGCATGACCAGACAGGCTTTGGGTGCAGGTGGAAGACCGAGAGGAGGTTGAAGAGGCAGAAGCAGTGGAGGAACTTTGACATAAAGAGGATTGACGCACAACTCGTGGGGACGGCAAGACTTGGACAGCAGCCCCTTGTCCTGCTGTCACCATAGTTACCCAGTGCCCAGTCAGCGACATGTAACGCCCCTGTCCATGCCTACTCGTTCAAGTGTCTGTGGTGAAATGCACCCTGTCACACACAGAGTTTATCAAAGAAGCGGTGATGTTGTGTGCGACATGCTGGTGGAGCGCAGGCACACCTTTCTTTGAGAAGTAGTGCCGACTGGGCACCTGGTACTGGGGCACTGCGACGGACATAAGGTCTCGAAAATCCTCTGTGTCCACCAGGCGGAAAGGCAGCATTTCTGTAGCCAAGAGCTTGCAGATGGTGAAATTCAACCTCTTAGCTTTCTCATGGCTAGGAGGAAATGGTCTTTTACTTGTCCACATCTGAGGGACCGAGGGCTGGCTATTGTGCTTAGACGGGGTTGATAAGGGTGTCCCCGGCAAACTGCCGGTCTGTGAGGAAGATGCAGGCGGACATGTTAGGTTGCCTTGATCCAAAGGTGGTGCTATCGATGTCGGACAGCGCTCAACACCAGCTGGTGTTACCACCTCCAAAGAAAATGATGACCTGCCAATCACGCTGGCTGTTGCGGGTAAAGAGGTGGCAGGTCTGCGCCCCAAAACAGGTGTGACTGCTGTCCCCCCAGTCACAGAGGATGAAGAGGCCGCGGATGCACAAGATATGGCAGACGGTGATTGGCCCGGCCGGCTAGGCCGCATTGTAGCACACTGAGCTTCCCACTGCTACTTATGCTTCATGTCCATGTGCCGGTTCATGCATGAAGTACTCAAACTATGTATTTTTTGGCCTCTACTTAGCTTTTGCTGACAAATGTTACAGATAACACGAGTTGGGTCATCTTTATCGATCTGAAAAAATGCCCAGGCTATGCAAGGCTTAGCACCCATGCGACCTGAAGAGCCACCACGACTTGTGGTGAGAGGCAGAGTTGTGTTTGAGGATGCAGTTGTTGACGTGCTTCCAGTACTACGTCTCTGTCCAGGAAGGCGCAACCTGTCCTCGTCGTCACTAGCATCTTCCTCCACCTCCTCTGCTGACCTCATCTCTTGGCTGACTGTGGGTTGACAGTAAGTGGGATCTCCGACCTCATCATCATCACCCTGTGCGTTATCACACCCGTCGTCCTCAGAGCCAACCTGTTCCTGCCCTGACAAAAAACTAAAGTTGTCGCTCCAATCAGGTATTTGAGTCTTATCATCGTCTTCCTCATTGTCTCCACCAACAGGAGTTACAGTTTGGGAATGAGGGTCTACATTATGGTCAGAACCTTCTGCGTCTGGTCCTGGATCCGACTCATAAAGATTCTGGGCATCAGTGCAGATCATTTCCTCGTCTGGATTCACAGAAGCGCTGGAGTCGACCTCTGATTCCCAGGCTATAGTATGAGTAAACAGCTCTGCAGACTCAACCATCTGTTCTACCTCATACTCAGACGGGCAGCTGGAGATTTGGGAGCTGTGAGGAAGCAAGTGCGATTTGGGTGACACCTTTGAGGACTGGAGTATTTGTGATGTTGAAGTTGATGTGGAGGAGAGCCCACTTAAAGGAGCACTTGATATCCGTTGAAGCACCTGCTGTTTTTGTGCCTCATCTGGAATTTGTAGCGATTGGCGTGGCCGTAAGAAAGGGATCTTATCACATTGTCCGCTAAAAGAAGTAGACATTTTAGTTTGGCTGGAAGATGGTCTTTCTTCTGCACCTACCCCACGGACACAACCTTTTTTCCCCTTCCCAACACGCCTATTCCCCTTTCCACCAGCAGCAGGCCTTTTTCCACTCATTTTGGTGGTTAACTAATTCACAACTCTGGAGTTGTTTGCACAAAAAAACAATGGATGGTAACCGAGCAGAGCTGAGTGGCCAAACTGTGGTATTAGGCCAAAACTATTGGCTGGGCTGGATGCAGAAAAAAATTATTTTTAATTTGCAACCTGATGGAGGTCAGTATAGATGGACTAATAGACCAAGTCCCACACACTGCTAGAAGCCCAAATATTTTTTCAGAGCTAGATGCAGAAAAAAATTATTTTTAATTTGCAACCTGATGGAGGTCAGTATAGATGGACTAATAGACCAAGTCCCACACACTGCTAGAAGCCCAAATATTTTTTCAGAGCTAGATGCAGAAAAAAATTATTTTTAATTTGCAACCTGATGGAGGTCAGTATAGATGGACTAATAGACCAAGTCCCACACACTGCTAGAAGCCCAAATATTTTTTCAGAGCTAGATGCAGAAAAAAATTATTTTTAATTTGCAACCTGATGGAGGTCAGTATAGATGGACTAATAGACCAAGTCCCACACACCGCTAGAAGCCCAAATATTTTTTCAGAGCTAGATGCAGAAAAAAATTATATTCAGTTTCCAACCTGATGGAGGTCAGTATAGATGGACTAATAGAATGATGCTATGCCCAAAAGATTTTACTTCACTAGGTGCAGTAAAAAAATTGGTATTCTATACACAGGAGGTATATCTTGCAACACAGATAGGCTACTCCACTGACTAACACACTCTGCAATAGGCCAAAAAGGATTAGCTTTGCTAGATTCAGCCAAATGCTGTGAAAAAAACTTGCACAGCACTGGCACAGACCTGCCTGGCAAAAACTGATAGGAACTGATGTAACCTAGTCCTGAAAAGGACTCCAATTACAATTAGTCTTTACTCCCACAATCTATCTATTTAAGAGCACAGACCTGCCTGATAAAAGTCGTAGGAAATGCTGTAACCTAGTCCTTAAAAGGACTGCAATCACAACTATTCCCTACTCCCAAGCTATCTGTATATTTGTGCGAAAATTGGCTTGAAATTAACAAGGTATAGTGCACACAGCAACAGCGGTGCCGTCTAACACGCAGCTGCAGCAGTGAGAAAATGGTGGCGACGGGGAAAATGGCTTGGTCTTATAGGGCAAGGACATGTGACATACACTGCCAATCACACATGCCCTTGCTTGTGTGAAAAAAAGCACTTCGCTCCGTGTGTGCGCTGCTGATAGGCTGACAGATTGCACCTCCCCACTGCAAATGCGGGAAAGAGAAAAAAAAATGGAGATCTTCATTGTTCCTGCAGAGATCCATCCCCTGCCCCTCCCCCCGCCCCGCTGTACACTCAAACTGCGTATTAACATTAATTTTCATCATTACTGAGAAAAAATCCAGTTATGATTTTGGTGCACGAACAGTTATCGAACATAACCTCGAACAGCCGAATTTTTCTCAAATTGTTCGTGTTCGCCGACCGGCTCGAACACCGCCCAAAACAGCTCGAATTTGAGATTGGCGAACAGTTCGAGTAGAACAACGCTCATCTCTACTTCTGACACTCCTGCATGCGTGCATCCCTTTCTATGGCAGGAATAATTTCTGCAAATTTACTTTTGTACCGGGGATCTAACAGTGTGGAAACCCAGTAGTCAGGATTATTTCTAATTCTCCCAATTCGAGGGTCATGTTGCAGGTAGTGCAGCAAGAAGGCACTCATGTGTGTTGCGCATCCAGGAGCACCAAGTCCCTGTTGTGTTGGTTGCGAGGTAACAATCATGCTTCCTTCCTCTGTCCTCTCCCCCCAACCTCGCACAACAGAAATGTGATCAAGGTCTCCCTCATCTGATGAGTCTTCCATCAGTTCGTCCTCCACTTCTTCCTGGGCTCCTGCACCTTCCTCACTAGTTTGGCTGCTACCATGCGCCCTGGTAAAACCATCTCCCCCACCCTCACATGCCTGCCGCCTTGGTGCTGCCGACCGTCTGGACCTTGCAGATGTTAGCCCTTCCGCATACAACTCCTCCTCCTCTACTTCCTCCACCTCCTCTTATGCCACCACCTGACTCTGAATTCTGTTTAACATGTGCTCCAGCATGTAAATCACCGGAATAGTTATGCTGATAATGGCATCGTCAGCACTAAACATCTTCGTCGCCATTTCAAAACTGTGCAGAAGGGTGCATAGGTCCCTGATCTGAGACCACTCCTCCAGCGTGATTTGCCCCACGTCTGGATCTCGTTGGCCCAGGCTATACGTCAGAACGTATTGCACCAGGGCTTGTCGGTGCTGCCACAGTCGCTGCAACATGTGCAGAGTTGAATTCCACCGGGTAGGCACATCGCATTTTAGCCGGAGACGTGGCAGGCCCAACGACTTCTGTAGAGATGTAAGTCGCTGAGCTGCGGGATGCGAACGGCGGAAGTGAGCACACAGCGACCATGCCCTCTGCAGAAGGACATCTAGTCTGGGATAGTGGGCTAAAAATTGCTGGACAACCAGGTTCAACACGTGAGCCATACAAGGCACGTGTGTGACATTGCCCCGGCGAAGGGCCGCACCCAGGTTTGCTGCATTGTCGCACACGGCCTTCCCTGGTTTCAGGTCCAGTGGAGACAACCATTCATGAAATTGGTTCTCCAGAGCTGACCACAACTCCTCAGCTGTGTGACTCACATTTCCCAGACATTTCAAAGTAAAAACCGCCTGATGACGTTGAGCCCTACTGCCAGCATAGTAAGGAGGTGTGCAGGATCCCTTCTGCGCAGTTAGAAAGCTTGTGGCATGACCAGACAGGCTTTGGGTGCAGGTGGAAGACCGAGAGGAGGTTGAGGAGGCAGAAGCAGTGGAGGAACTTTGACATAAAGAGGATTGACGCACAACTCGTGGGGACGGCAAGACTTGGACAGCAGCCCCTTGTCCTGCTGTCACCATAGTTACCCAGTGCCCAGTCAGCGACATGTAACGCCCCTGTCCATGCCTAGTCGTCCAAGTGTCTGTGGTGAAATGCACCCTGTCACACACAGAGTTTCTCAAAGAAGCGGTGATGTTGTGTGCGACATGCTGGTGGAGCGCAGGCACACCTTTCTTTGAGAAGTAGTGCCGACTGGGCATCTGGTACTGGGGCACTGCGACGGACATAAGGTCTCAAAAATCCTCTGTGTCCACCAGGCGGAAAGGCAGCATTTCTGTAGCCAAGAGCTTGCAGATGGTGAAATTCAACCTCTTAGCTTTCTCATGGCTAGGAGGAAATGGTCTTTTACTTGTCCACATCTGAGGGACCGAGGGCTGGCTATTGTGCTTAGACGGGGTTGATAAGGGTGTCCCCGGCAAACTGCCGGTCTGTGAGGAAGATGCAGGCGGACATGTTAGGTTGCCTTGATCCAAAGGTGGTGCTATCGATGTCGGACAGCGCTCAGAGGTGGCAGGTCTGCGCCCCAAAACAGGTGTGACTGCTGTCCCCCCAGTCACAGAGGATGAAGAGGCCGCGGATGCACAAGATATGGCAGACGGTGGTTGGCTCGGCCGGCTAGGCCGCATTGTAGCACACTGAGCTTCCCACTGCAACTTATGCTTCATGTCCATGTGCCGGTTCATGCATGAAGTACTCAAACTATGTATTTTTTGGCCTCTACTTAGCTTTTGCTGACAAATGTTACAGATAACACGAGTTGGGTCATCTTTATCGATCTTAAAAAATGCCCAGGCTATGCAAGGCTTAGCACCCATGCGACCTGAAGAGCCACCACGACTTGTGGTGAGAGGCAGAGTTGTGTTTGAGGATGCAGTTGTTGACGTGCTTCCAGTACAACGTCTCTGTCCAGGAAGGCGCAACCTGACCTCGTCGTCACTAGCATCTTCCTCCACCTCCTCTGCTGACGTCATCTCTTGGCTGACTGTGGGTTGACAGTAAGTGGGATCTTCAACCTCATCATCATCACCCTGTGCGTTATCACACCCGTCGTCCTCAGAGCCAACCTGTTCCTGCCCTGACAAAAAACTAAAGTTGTCGCTCCAATCAGGTATTTGAGTCTCATCATCGTCTTCCTCATTGTCTCCACCAACAGGAGTTACAGTTTGGGAATGAGGGTCTACATTATGGTCAGAACCTTCTGCGTCTGGTCCTGGATCCGACTCATAAAGATTCTGGGCATCAGTGCAGATCATTTCCTCGTCTGGATTCACAGAAGTGCTGGAGTCGACCTCTGATTCCCAGGCTATAGTATGAGTAAACAGCTCTGCAGACTCAACCATCTGTTCTACCTCATACTCAGACGGGCAGCTGGAGATTTGGGAGCTGTGAGGAAGCAAGTGCGATTGGGGTGACACCTTTGAGGACTGGAGTATTTGTGATGTTGAAGTTGATGTGGAGGAGAGCACTTGATATCCGTTGAAGCACCTGCTGTTTTTGTGCCTCATCTGGAATTTGTAGCGATTGGCGTGGCCGTAAGAAAGGGATCTTATCACATTGTCCGCTAAAAGAAGTAGACATTTTAGTTTGGCTGGAAGATGGTCTTTCTTCTGCAGATGTTACTGTTGCTTTAACACCTACCCCACGGACACAACCTTTTTTCCCCTTCCCAACACGCCTATTGCCCTTTCCACCAGCAGCAGGCCTTTTTCCACTCATTTTGGTGGTTAACTAATTCACAACTCTGGAGTTGTTTGCACAAAAAAACAATGGATGGGAACCGAGCAGAGCTGAGTGGCCAAATTGTGATATTAGGCCAAAACTATTGGCTGGGTTAGATGCAGAAAAAAATTATATTCAATTTGCAACCTGATGGAGGTCAGTATAGATGGACTAATAGAACAAGTCCCACACACAGCTAGAAGCCCAAATATTTTTTCAGAGGTAGATGCAGAAAAAAAAATATTCAGTTTGCAACCTGAAGGAGGTCAGTATAGATGGACTAATAGAGAAAGTCCCACACACTGCTAGAAGGCCAAATAATTTTTCAGAGCTAGATGCAGACAAAAAATTATTTTGAATTTGCAACCTGATGGAGGTCAGTATAGGTGGACTAATAGAACAAGTCCCACACACTGCTAGAAGGCCAAATATTTTTTCAGAGCTAGATGCAGAAAAAAATTATATTCAGTTTGCAACCTGATGGAGGTCAGTATAGATGGACTAATAGAGAAAGTCCCACACACTGCTAGAAGGCCAAATATTTTTTCAGAGCTAGATGCAGAAAAAAATTATATTCAGTTTGCAACCTGATGGAGGTCAGTATAGATGGACTAATACAACATGTACCACACACAGCCAGAAGCCCAATATTTTTTCAGAGCTAGATGCAGAAAAAAATTATATTCAATTTGCAACCTGATGGAGGTCAGTATAGATGGAGTAATAGAACAAGTCCCACACACAGCTAGAAGCCCAAATATTTTTTCAGAGCTAGATGCAGATAAAAATTATTTTGAATTTGCAACCTGATGGAGGTCAGTATAGATGGACTAATACAATATGTACCACACACAGCCAGAAGCCCAATATTTTTTCAGAGCTAGATGCAGAAAAAAATTATTTTTAATTTGCAACCTGATGGAGGTCAGTATAGATGGAGTAATAGAACAAGTCCCACACACTGCTAGAAGGCCAAATATTTTTTCAGAGCTAGATGCAGAAAAAAATTATATTCAGTTTGCAACCTGATGGAGGTCTGTATAGATGGATTAATAGAACAAGTCCCACACACAGCTAGAAGCCCAATATTTTTTCAGAGGTAGATGCAGAAAAAAATATATTCAGTTTGCAACCTGATGGAGGTCAGTATAGATGGACTAATACAACAAGTCCCACACACAGCTAGAAGCCCAATATTTTTTCAGAGCTAGATGCAGAAAAAAATTATATTCAATTTGCAACCTGATGGAGGTCAGTATAGATGGAGTAATAGAACAAGTCCCACACACAGCTTGAAGCCCAAATATTTTTTCAGAGGTAGATGCAGAAAAAATTTTTATTCAGTTTGCAACCTGATGGAGGTCTGTATAGATGGATTAATAGAACAAGTCCCACACACAGCTACAAGCCCAATATTTTTTCAGAGGTAGATGCAGAAAAAAATATATTCAGTTTGCAACCTGATGGAGGTCAGTATAGATGGACTAATAGAGAAAGTCCCACACACTGCTAGAAGGCCAAATATTTTTTCAGAGCTAGATGCAGAAAAAAATTATATTCAATTTGCAACCTGATGGAGGTCAGTATAGATGGACTAATAGAATGATGCTATGCCCAAAAGATTTTACTTCACTAGGTGCAGTAAAAAAATTGGTATTCTATACACAGGTGGTATATCTTGCAACACAGATAGGCTACTCCACTGACTAACACACTCAGCAATAGGCCAAAAAGGATTAGCTTTGCTAGATTCAGCCAAATGCTGTGCAAAAAAACTTGCACAGCACTGGCACAGACCTGCCTGGCAAAAACTGATAGGAACTGATGTAAACTAGTCCTGAAAAGGACTCCAATTACAATTAGTCTTTACTCCCACAACCTATCTATTTAAGAGCACAGACCTGCCTGATAAAAGTCGTAGGAAATGCTGTAACCTAGTCCTTAAAAGGACTGCAATCACAACTATTCCCTACTCCCAAGCTATCTGTAGATTTGTGAGAAAATTGGCTTGAAATTAACAAGGTATAGCGCACACAGCAACAGCGGTGCCGTCTAACACGCAGCTGCAGCAGTGAGAAAATGGTGGCGACGGGGAAAATGGCTTGGTCTTATAGGGCAAGGACATGTGACATACACTGCCAATGACACATGCCCTTGCTTGTGTGAAAAAAAGCACTTCGCTCCGTGTGTGCGCTGCTGATAGGCTGACAGATTGCACCTCCCCACTGTAAATGCGGGAAAGAGAAAAAAAAATGGAGATCTTCATTATTCCTGCAGAGATCCATCCCCTGCCCCTTCCCCCACCCCGCTGTACACTCAAACTGAGCATTAACATTAATTTTCATCATTACTGAGAAAAAATCCAGTTATGATTTTGGTGCACGAACAGTTATCGAACATAAACTCGAACAGCCAAATTTTTCTCAAATAGTTCGTGTTCGCCGAACGGCTCGAACACTGCCCAAAACAGCTCGAATTTGAGATTGGTGAACAGTTCGAGTAGAACAACGCTCATCTCTATTCGAGGGTCATGTTGCAGGTAGTGCAGCAAGAAGGCACTCATGTGTCTTGCGCATCCAGGAGCACCAAGTCCCTGTTGTGTTGGTGGCGAGGTAACAATCAAGCTTCCTTCCTCTGCCCTCTCCCCCCAACCTCGCACAACAGAAATGTGATCAAGGTCTCCCTCATCTGATGAGTCTTCCATCAGTTCGTCCTCCACTTCTTCCAGGGCTCCTGCACCTTCCTCACTAGTTTGGCTGCTATCATGCGCCCTGGTAAAACCATCTCCCCCACTCTCACATGCCTGCCGCCTTGGTGCTACCGACCGTCTGGACCTTGCAGATGTTAGCCCTTCCGCATACAACTTCTCCTCCTCTACTTCCTCCACCTCCTCTTGTGCCACCACCTGACTACGAAATCTGTTTAACATGTGCTCCAGCATGTATATCACCGGAATAGTTATGCTGATAATGGCATCATCAGCACTAAACATCTTCGTCGCTATTTCAAAACTGTGCAGAAGGGTGCATAGCTCCCTGATCTTAGACCACTCCTCCAGCGTGATTTGCCCCACCTCTGGATCTCGTTGGCCCAGGCTATATGTCAGAACGTATTGCACCAGGGCTTGTCGGTGCTGCCACAGTCGCTGCAACATGTGTAGAGTTGAATTCCACCGGGTAGGCACATCGCATTTCAGTCATTGAAGTGGCAGGCCCAACGACTTCTGTAGAGATGTAAATCGCTGAGCTGCGGGATGCGAACGGCGGAAGTGAGCACACAACGACCGTGCCCTCTGCAGAAGGACATCTCGTCCGAGATAGTGGACTAAGAATTGCTGGACAACCTGGTTCAACACGTGAGCCATACAAGGCACGTGTGTGACATTGCAACAAAGAAGGGCCGCACCCAGGTTTGCAGCATTGTCGCACACGGCCTTCCCTGGTTTCAGGTCCAGTGGAGACAACCATTCATGGAACTGGTTCTCCAGAGCTAGACCACAACTCCTCAGCTGTGTGACTCATATTTCCCTGACATTTCAAAGTAAAAACTGCCTGATGACGTTGAGCCCTGCTGCCAGCATAGTAAGGAGGTGTGCAGGATTCCTTCTGTGCAGTTAGAAGGCTTGTGGCATGACCAGACAGGCTTTGGGTCAGGTGGAGGACCAAGAGGAGGTTGAGAAGGCAGAACCAGTGGAGGAACTTCGAGATAAAGAGGATTGACGCACAACTCGTGGGGACGGCAATACTTGGACAGCAGCCCCTTGTCCTCCTGTCACCATAGTTACCCAGTGCCCAGTCAGCGACATGTAACGCCCCTGTCCATGCCTTCTTGTCCAAGTGTCTGTGGTGAAATGCACCCTGTCACACACAGAGTTTCTCAAAGAAGCGGTGATGTTGTGTGCGACATGATGGTGGAGCACAGGCACACCTTTCTTTGAGAAGTAGTGCCGACTGGGCATCTGGTACTGGGGCACTGCGACGGACATAAGGTCTCGAAAATCCTCTGTGTCCACCAGGTGGAAAGGCAGCATTTCTGTAGTGAAGAGCTTGCAGATGGTGAAATTCAACCTCTTAGCTTTCTCATGGCTAGGAGGAAATGGTCTTTTACTTGTCCACATCTGAGGGACCGCGGGCTGGCTGTTGTGCTTATACGGGGTTGAGAAGGGTGTCCCCGACAAACTGCCGGTCTGTGAGGAAGATGCAGGCGGACATGTTAGGTTGCCTTGATCCAAAGGTGGTGCTATCAATGTCGGACAGTGCTCAACACCAGCTGGTGTTTCCACCTCCAAGGAAAATGATGACCCGCCAATCACGCTGGCTGTTGCGGGTAAAGAGGTGGCAGGTCAGCGTCCCAAAACAGGTGTGACTGCTGTCCCCCCAGTCACTGAGGATGAAGAGGCCGCGGATGCACAAGATGTGGCAGACGGTGGTTGGCCCGGCCGGCTAGGCCGCATTGTAGCACAGTGAGCTTCCCACTGCAACTTAAGCTTCATATCCATGTGCCGGTTCATGCATGAAGTACTCAAATTATGTATTTTTTGGCCTCTACTTAGCTTTTGCTGACAAATGTTACAGATAACACGAGTTGGGTCATCTTTATCGATCTGAAAAAATGCCCAGGCTATGCAAGGCTTAGCACCCATGCAACCTGAAGAGCCACCACGACTTGTGGTCAGAGGCAGAGTTGTGTTTGTGGATGCAGTTGTTGACGTGCTTCCAGTACTACGTCTCTGCCCAGGAAGGCGCAACCTGACCTCGTCGTCACTAGCATCCTCCTCCACCTCCTCTGCTGACCTCATCTCTTGGCTGACTGTGGGTTGACAGTAAGTGGGATCTCCAACCTCGTCATCATACCCTGTGTGTTATCACACCCGTCATCCTCAGAGCCAACCTCTTCCTGCCCTGACAAAAAACTAAAGTTGTAGCTCCAATCAGGTATTTGAGTCTCATAATCGTCTTCCTCATTGTCTCCACCAACCGTTACAGTTTGGGAACGACGGTCTACATTATGGTCACAACCTTCTGCGTCTGGTCCTGGATCTGACTCATAAAGATTCTGGGCATCAGTGCAGATCATTTCCTCGTCTGGATTCACAGAAGCTCTGGAGCCGACCTCTGATTCCCAGGCTATAGTATGAGTAAACAGCTCTGCAGACTCAACCATCTGTTCAATCCCATACTCAGACGGGCAGCTAGAGACTTGGGATCAGTGAGGAAGCAAGTGCGATTGGGGTGACACCTCTGAGGACTGGAGTATTTGTGATGTTGAAGTTGAGGTGGAGGAGAGCCCACTTAAAGGAGCACTTGATATCCGTTGAAACACCTGCTGTTTTTGTGCCTCATCTGGAATTTGTAGCGATTGGTGCGGCCGTAAAAAAGGGATCTTATCACATTGTCCGCTAAAAGAAGTAGACATCTTAGTTTGGCTGGAAGATGGTCTTTCTTCTGCAGATGTTACTTGTGCTTTAACACCTACCCCACGGACACAACCTTTTTTTCCCTTCCCAACATGCCTATTCCCCTTTCCACCAGCAGCAGGTCTTTTTCCACTCATTTTGTTGGTTAACTAATTCACAACTCTGGAGTTGTTTGCACAAAAAACAATGGATGGGAACCGAGCAGAGCTGAGTGCCAAACTGTGGTATTAGCCCAAAAGTATTGGGTGGGCTAGATGCAGATAAACATTATTTTGAATTTGCAACCTGGTGGAGGTTAGTATATATGGACTAATAGAACAAGTCCCACACACTGCAAGAAGCCGAAATATTTTTTCAGAGCTGCATGCAGAAAAAAATAATATTGAATTTGCAACCTGGTGGAGGTTAGTATAGATGGACTAATAGAACAAGTCCCACACACTGCTACAAGCCGAAATATTTTTTCAGAACTAGATGCAGATAAAAATTATTTTGAATTTGCAACCTGGTGGAGGTTAGTATAGATGGACTAATAGAACAAGTCCCACACAGTGCTACAAGCCGAAAAAGTCTTCAGAGCTACATGCAGATAAAAATTATTTTGAATTTGCAACCTGGTGGAGGTTAGTATAGATGGACTAATAGAACAAGTCCCACACACTGCTACAAGCCGAAATATTTTTTCAGAGCTAGATGCAGATAAAAATTATTTTGAATTTGCAACCTGGTAGAGGTTAGTATAGATGGACTAATAGAACAAGTCCCACACACTGCTACAAGCCGAAATATATTTTCAGAGCTAGATGCAGAAAAAAATGATATTGAATTTGCAACCTGGTGGAGGTTAGTATAGATGGACTAGTAGAACAAGTCCCAAACACTGCTACTACCCGAAATATTTTTTCAGAGCTAGATGCAGAAAATAATTATATTGAATTTGCAACCTTGTGGAGGTTAGTATAGATGGACTAATAGAGCAAGTCCCACACACTGTTACAAGCCGAAATATTTTTTCAGAGCTAGATGCAGATAAAAATTATTTTGAATTTGCAACCTGGTGGAGGTTAGTATAGATGGACTAATAGAACAAGTCCCACACATTGCTACAAGCCGAAGCCCAAATATTTTTTCAGAGCTAGATGCAGATAAAAATTATTTTGAAATTGCAACCTAGTGGAGGTTAGTATAGATGGACTAATAGAACAAGTCCAGGGGAGGAGTCCTGAGGAGATAATTTGCATACTCCCACTGCATTTTGGGGTAAGTGAAGAGTCTCCGCGAGCTCAAAGAACACTGGATTTTGGCTGTTGGAGCTGAAAAGAGGACATCGGTAAACCGCGCGCCTATCGGCGTGCGCATTTTGAAGCTTTTTTTTTTTTCACTGTTTTCAGAACATTAACAATAAGAACATGGAAGAGTCCAGGAGCCATTTGGTGAGCTGCATATCCTGCTACATGTTCACAGACTTGCCAGTGGAAAAGCCAAACTTCACATGCCAGAAATGCAAGCTTGTGTCCCTGTTGGAGGAAAAGTTGCGAAATCTAGAAGAGAGGTTAACTACCTTGAAAATCATTAAGGAAGGTGAAGAGTTCTTAGACAGAGCAGAATTATCTCTTCATGATTCAGAAAGAGAAGAAATTCGAACTGCACCTGAGGAAACAGAGGAATGGAAGCATGTGACCCACAGAAGCAGGAGGATCGAGAGGCAGTCAGCACCCATACTGCTCAGGAACCAGTACCAGGCTCTCTCGCAGGAGCACCATGAAGAAATACAGCAAGATAAGACTTTGCCCACAATGAATAACCTTGTAAGCCTTCAGAATCCTCCTGGATGGAGAAAGAAGAATGTTGTCAAGAAAAAACGGAGAGTGGTGGTCATGGGGGATTCCCTGTTAAGAGGAACAGAGGCCGCTATCTGCAGACCAGACATAACCTCAAGAGAAATGTTCTGTCTTCCAGGAGCAAAAATTAAAGATGTGTCTGACAGGATATCAAGACTCTTCAGACCTACAGATCACTACCCATTCCTGCTAATACATGTGGGGACAAATGACACCGCAAGAAAGGACCTGGAAACCATCTTCAGTGACTTTGAAGACTTAGGCAAGAAAGTGAAAGAATTGGGAGCGCAGGTGGTCTTCTCATCCATCCTCCCAGTGGATGGCCATGGAACAATGAGGTGGAATAAGATTCTAGAGGTGAACAACTGGCTACGTCGATGGTGACGTCAACAAGGATTTGGATTTCTGGATCATGGAATGAATTACCTATACGAAGGACTACTTGCTAGAGATGGGGTGCACCTTACGAAGACTGGAAAACATGTATTTGGAAGTCGCCTTGCTACACTCATCAGGAGCGCTTTAAACTAGAACAATGTGGGAAGGGAAGCAAAAGGCCAGTAAAAGCCATACAGCTGACAAATACTATTGAGATCTCTGCTACTGGAAGTGGAAAGGAAGAACAAAGACAAAACAATTTAAATAATAAAAATATGGGAGGAAGAGAAACCAATCACAAACTAAAATGTTTTTATACAAATGCACAAAGCATGGGCAACAAACAAGGAGAATTGGAACTACTAATGCAGGAAAAGAAATATGATGTCATTCGAATCACTGAAACTTGGTGGGATGATACACATGATTGGAATAAAAGGCTAAAAGGATACAACTTATTTGCAAGAAACAGACTTGATAAACGAGGAGGAGGTGTCGCATTGTATGTTAGAAAAGCGTATATCTGCACAGAGATTGAAGCTTCAGATTCTGGGAGTTCTGTGGAAACTGTTTGGGTAAGAATACAAGGAGAGAACAACGGAAAGGACACCATTGTAGGCATTTACTACAGGCCACCTGGGCAAGCTGAAGATATAGATGAACTCTTTATGTATCAAATGACCAAGTTCTCCAAAAAATATGACGTAGTGGTCATGGGAGATTTCAACTATCCAGACATTTGTTGGGAATCTCTCTCAAGTAAAACTAACAGGTCAAGCAAATTCTTATCCTCTCTTGCTGACAACTTTATCTTCCAAAAGGTAGGGGAGAAAACAAGGGGATCTGCTACTTTGGATCTAATCCTTATAAACAGGGAGGAAATGGTTGAGGAGGTAAAGGTGGCTGGGACCCTAGGAGGCAGTGATCATGCTATTATAGAATTTTGGATAACTAGAGGAGGAAGACATGTGAAGACTCAAACTTCAAGGTTAGATTTTAGAAAGGCAGATTTTAAGAGACTCAGAAAGAGAATTGGAGGGATCCAATGGCTGGATGTCCTTAAGGACAAAAATGTCCAGGAAGGATGGGAAATTTTTAAAAATGAGATTCTCAAAGCACAATCGTTAACAATCCCGAAAAGTAGGAAGAATGGGAAGCATTTAAGGAAACCAGGATGGATGAACACAGAACTTAAACACATGCTAAAAAGAAAGAAAGAAATGTTTATTAAATGGAAAGAGGGAGGCATATCTAAAGAAGATTATAATGCAGTCTGCAGATCCTGCAGGGCACGTATCAGGTTAGCTAAAGCTGACAATGAATTAAGGCTTGCAAGAGATGTCAAAAGCAATAAAAAAGAATTTTGGGGGTATGTCAAAAGTAAAAGAAAAGTCAAAGATGCTATAGGATTTTTACAGGATGAAAATGGAGAAATGGTAAGAGAGGATGTTGAGAAGGCCGAACTTTTTAATTCCTATTTTGCATCTGTTTTCTCTCAGAAAGAAAATGTAACATCAACTGATCCTCACTGTCCTTTCAAAGGAATAGAAGAATCCAAGTTATCTGTAAACAGAAAGATTGTGAGGGAATATTTAGCTAACATAAATGAGTTCAAGTCTCCAGGTCCAGATGAATTACACCCCAGAGTACTGAAGGAGATCGTAGAAGAAATTTTAGAACCACTCTCCATAATCTTTGAAAATTCTTGGAGAACAGGAGAAGTCCCAGAAGACTGGAGAAGAGCAAATGTTGTTCCTAACTTCAAAAAGGGGAAGAAGGTGGACCCAGGGAACTATACTCCGGTGAGTCTGACTTCTATACCGGAAAAGATCTTTGAACAAATTATTAAACAACATGTATGTAAGTACATGGATAAGAATGAAGTGATTAACCAGAGTCAGCATGGGTTTGTAACTAACAAGTCATGTCAGACTAACTTAATTTCCTTCTATGACAGAATCACTGACTGGATGGATCAGGGAAATGCTGTAGATATAGTATATCTTGACTTCAGCAAAGCATTTGACAAAGTATCTCACACCATCCTTATTGAAAAAATGACCAAGTATGCAATGGACCAGGCAACTGTTAGGTGAATTCATAACTGGCTTAGTGATCGGACTCAAAGGGTGGTTGTAAATGGCTTCACATCCAGCTGGATGAATGTCTCAAGTGGGGTACCACAGGGCTCCGTCCTGGGACCTGTATTGTTCAACATCTTTATCAATGATTTAGATGAAGGAATTGAGGCTAAACTGATTAAATTTGCTGATGACACAAAGCTAGGAGGGATAGATAATACTAGAGAAGAGAGAGAGAGGATTCAAAAAGACCTAAATAAACTGGAGCAGTGGGCAGCAAACAACAGAATGATTTTTAACAGGGAAAAATGCAAAGTACTACATCTGGGCAATAAAAATGAAAAAAGCATATACAGAATGGGAGGAATAGAGCTAAGCAACAGTACATGTGAAAAAGACTTAGGTATACTAATAGATCATAGACTGAACATGAGTCAACAGTGTGATGCAGCAGCAAAAAAGGCAAATACAATTCTGGGATGTATTAACAGAAGCATACAGTCTAGATCACATGAAGTCATTATCGGTCTTTACTCCTCTTTGGTCAGACCTCATCTGGAATACTGTGTACAGTTTTGGGCACCACATTTTAAAAAAGACATAGACAAACTGGAGCAAGTTCAGAGAAGAGCGACCAGAATGGTGACTGGTCTGCAAACTATGTCCTATGAGGAATAGTTGCAGGATTTGGGAATGTTTAGATTGCAAAAAAGAAGACTGAGAGGAGACTTAATAGCTGTCTACAAATATGTCAAGGGCTGTCACATTGCAGAAGGATCATCTTTATTCTCATTTGCACAAGGAAAGACTAGAAGCAATGGGATGAAACTAAATGGGAGGAGACACAGATTAGATATTAGAAAAAACTTTTTGACAGTTAGGGTGATTAATGAGTGGAACAGGCTGCCACGAGAGGTGGTGAGTTCCCCTTCAATGGACGTCTTCAAACAGAGGCTGGACAGACATCTGTCTGAGATGATTTAGTGAATCCTGCTTTGAGCAGGGGGTTGGACCAGATGACCCAGGAGGTCCCTTCCAACTCTACCATTCTATGATTCTATGATTCTATGATTCTATGAAGTCCCACACACCGATACAAGCCCAAGCCCAAATATTTTTTCAGAGCTAGATGCAGATAAAAATTATTTTGAATTTGCAACTTGGTGGAGGTTAGTATAGATGGACTAATAGAATAATTCCCACACACTGCTACAAGCCCAAGCCCAAATATTTTTTCAGAGCTAGATGCAGATAAACATTATTTTGAATTTACAACCTGGTGGAGGTTAGTATAGATGGACTAATAGAATGATGCTATGCCCAAAAGGTTTTACTTCACTAGCTGCAGTAAAAAAAATTGTATTCTATACATATACACAGGTGGTGTAGCTTGCAACACAGATAGGCTACTCCAGTGACTAACACACACTGCAAGAGGCAAAAAAGAATTTGCTTTGCTAGATTTAGCCAAATGCTGTGAAAAAAACTTGCACAGCACTGGCACAGACCTGCCTGGCAAAAAGTGATAGGAACTGATGTAACCTAGCCCTCAAAAGGACTGCAATTACAATTAGTCTTTACTCTCAACCTATCTATTTAAGAGCACAGACCTGCCTGATAAAAGTCATAGGAAATGATGTAACCTAGTTCTCAAAAGGACTGCAATTACAATTAGTCTTTACTCCCAACCTATCTATTTAAGAGCACAGACCTGCCTGATAAAAGTTGTAGGAAATGATGTAGCCTAGTCCTTAAAAGGACTGCAATAACAACTATTCCCTACTCCCAAGCTATCTGTAGATTTGTGCGAAAATTGGCTTGAAATTAACACTGAAAGTATAGCGCACACAGCAACAGTGGTGCCGTCTAACACGCAGCTGCAGCAGTGAGAAAATGGTGGCGACGGGGAAAATGGCTGGGCCATATAGGGCAAGGACATGTGACGTACACTGCCAATGACACATGCCCTTGCTTGTGTGAAAAAAAGCACTTCGCTCCGTGAGTGCGCTGCTGATAGGCTGACAGATTGCACCTCCCCACTGTAAGTGCGGGAAAGAGAAAAAAAATGGAGATCTTCATTATTTCTGCAGAGATCCATCCCCTGCCCCTCCCCCCGCCCCGCTGTACACTCAAACTGCGTATTAACATTAATTTTCAGCATTACTGAGAAAAAATCCAGTTATGATTTTGGTGCACGAACAGTTATCGAACATAACCTCGAACAGCGGAATTTTTTTCAAATTGTTTGTGTTCGCCGAACGGCTCGAACACCGACCAAAACAGCTTGAATTTGAGACTGGCGAACAGTTCGAGTCGAACACCGCTCATCTCTAGTCTTAACCCCAAATTTGTCATTTTTGTAAGGAACACAGTTGTTATTTAATTTTGCACAAACACTTTCATATCCATATCTGTTAGAAAGCTAATGATTGGGCGCTTAACAGGGCTCAGGCAGGAAAGAGCAGTATTTTTTACTAATTTGTCGGGAATGGTTTGTGAATTCCATATGACATTTTCAAAATGCCAGAGGTACAAAAAAACAGAATCCCCCACAAGTGAACCCCTCAAGGATTTCATTTAGGGGTGTAATGAACATTCTTAACCCACAGCTGCTTTACAAAAATATTTATGACTGAGCTGTGAAAACAAACAAATATTTTTTTCTGTTAGTATTAATTTAGCTTAAAATTGTTCATTTTCACATGGGGTAATAGTAGGAAATGGATCCCACAATTGTATATATAATTTCAAAAGAAGCAAAAGTATCCCATATGTGGCTACTTACTATTGTTTACTACTGTTTGAGTACACTGCCTGCTTGAAAGAAAGAAGCACCATTTGGTTTTTTAATCACAGATTTTGTTTGAATAGGTTGTGGGTGGCATTAGCAGATCCCCTGATGTTTCAGTTCAGCAAAAACAAAGGAGACCTAATTTTGAAATCTACCCTAATCAAGGAATTCATCCATTGGGTAGTGAATATTTTGATCCCATAGGTGCCTCTCAGAATTATATAACATTGAGCAATGAATAAAATTCAGTCTTACCAAGAAAACTTTATATTAGCTGCAATTTTTTCAATTTCACAAAGGTAATAGGAGAGAATAGACCTCACAATTTATTATGCAGCCAAATGCAGCCATACTTCATATGATATCAAAAACTACAATTTGGTAACACAAAGGGCTCAGAAGAAAGGAGCTTTTGGAATGCAGATTTTGCTTGAACAGTTTAAGAGCATCATTAGCAGAGCCTCTAAGGTACAAGAACAGCAGGAAAACCCCAAAAGTGAACGACTTTCTGAAAACTTAACCCCATGTTGAGTTCATGAATGCTATGACTATTTAGGCCCCACAAATGTTTTTTTCGAAAAAACTTCAACAGTAGATATTGTAGAGTGAAAATTACAAATATGATAATGTAGTACTTATAAATTGTGGCCACCTTGTTCTTTTGGAGACACATTCCCCATCGGTTATTAAGTGGGCACTCCACGCTATGCAGTTGCCATACATGTGGACTAGAGAGGAAAGTACTAGAGGGAAAAAAATAATACCTTCCTTGCCACTCACCTGTCCTGTCTCCACTGCAGTCCTTTTAGTCCTTTCTGCAGAGGACCAAACGTAGGTGTGTGGTGATGTAACAGGTGAGCACTAAGGTGACTATTATGATTTTTTTACCCCTTTCCTGCTGTCTACAACTCGGCAAAATCAGCAAAAAATGTTTAAAATTCAAAGCAAATTCAATTGACCTCAAACTGATGCACAGACCTCTAATAAAGAAAAAAACAATAATAAAAAAATATTATATGTATAGTGGGTACGGAAAGTATTCAGACCCGTTTAGATGTCTCTTTGTTTCATTGCAGCCATTTGGTAAATTCTAAAAAGTTCATTTTTTTTCTCATTAAAGTATACTCTGCACCCCATCTTGACTGAAAAAAAACATAAATAAAGACATTTTTGCAAATTTATTAATAAAGAAAAACTGAAATATCACATGGTCATAAGTATTCAGACCTTTACTCAGACACTCATATTTAAGTCACATGCTGTCCATTTCCTTGTGATCCTTCTAGAGATGGTTCTACTCCTTCATTGGAGTCCAGCTGTGTTTAATTAAACTGATAGGACTTGATTTGGAAAGACACACACCTGTCTATATAAGACCTCACAGCTCACAGTGCATGTCAGGCCAAATGAGAATCATGAGCTCAAAGGAACTGCCCAAGGAGTTCAGAGACAGAATTGTGGCAAGGCACAGATCTGGCAAAGGTTACAAAAGAAATTCTGCATTACTCAAGGTTCCTAAGAGCACAGTTGCCTCCATAATCATTAAATGGAAGAAGTTTGGGACCACAAGAAGTCTTCCTAGACCAGGCCGTCCAGCCAAACTGAGCAATTGCGGGAGAAGAGCCTTGGTGAGAGAGGTAAAGAAGAACCCCAAGATCGCTGTGGCTGAGCTCCAGAGATGCAGTAGGGAGATGGGAGAAAGTTCCACAAAGTCAACTATCACTGCAGTCCTCCACCAGTTGGACCTTTATGGCAGAGTGGCCCGACGGAAGCCTCTGCTCAGTACAAGATATCTGAAAGCCCACATAAAGTTTGCTCCAAAACACATGAAGGACTCCCAGACAATGATAAATAAGATTATGTGATCTGATGAGATGAAGATAGAACTTTTTGGTGATAATTCTAAGCAGTATGTGTGGAGAAAATCAGGCACTGCTCATCACCTGCCCAGTACAATCCCAACAGTGAAACATGGTGGTGGTAGCATCATGCTATGGGAGTGTTTTTCAGCTGCAGGGACATGATGACTGGTTGCAATTGAAGGAAACATGAATGCGGCCAAGTACAGAGATATTCTGGATGAAATCCTAATCCAGAGTGCTCTGGACCTCAGACTTCGCTGAAGGTTCACTTTCCAACAAGACAATGACCCTAAGCACAGAGCTAAAATAACAAATGAGGGGCTTCAGAACAACTCTGTGACCATTCTTGATGGGCCCAGCCAGAGCCCTGACCTAAATCCAATTGAGCAACTCTGGAGAGACCTGAAAATGGCTGTCCACCAATGGTCACCATCCAACCTGACGGAACTGGAGAGGATCTGCAAGGAAAAATGGCAGAGGTTCCCCAAATCCAGGAGTGAAAAACTTGTTGCATCATTCCCAAGAAGACTCATGGCTGTACTAGCGCAAAAGGGTGCTTCTACTCAGTACTAAGCAAAAGGTCTGAATACTTATGACCATGTGATATTTCAGTTTTTCTTTTTTAATAAATTTGCAAAAATTTCTAAATTTCTGTGTTTTTCAGTCAAGATAGGGTGCAGAGTGTACATTAATGAGTAAAAAAATGAACTTTTTAGAATTTACCAAATGGCTGCAATGAAACAGAGTGAAAAATTTATAGGGGTCTGAATACTTTCCGTACCCACAGTATATGTGTATATATACATATACAGTACAGACCAAAAGTTTGTACACACCTTTTCATTTAAAGATTTTTCTGTATTTTCATGACTATGAAAATTGTACATTCACACTGAAGGCATCAAAACTATGAATTAACACATGTGGAATTATATACTTAACAAAAAAGTGTGAAACAGCTGAAAATATGTCTTATATTCTAGGTTTTTCAAAGTAGCCATCTTTTGCTTTGATGACTGCTTTGCACACTCTTGGCATTCTCTTGATAATACACGAAAATACAGAAAAATCTTTAAATGAGAAGCAATGTCCAAACTTTTGGTCTGTGCTGTATATATATATATATATATATATATATATATATATAAAAATATATATATATATATATATATAAAAATATGTATATAGAGTGGGCAAAATAATTATTTGATACACTGCCGATTTTCCAAGTTTTCCCACCTACAGAAAATGGAGAGGTGTGTAATTTTTATCGTTGGTACACTTTAACTGTGAGAGAATCTAAAAATACCCAGAAAATCACATTGTATGATTTTTACATAATTATTTGGATATATTACAATTAACAATTTTACAATTTACAATTAATTACATATTTATTGCATTTAATGTTAAAATTTAATTTATTTAAAAGTGTATTCACAAGTTTGGAAGTTGTCCCTTACCCAACCACATTAGGACCTGCTGGGATCCCAATGATCCTGTGAACTAGGACTTTGAAGAGCCCTATATGAATGATGCAGTGATCGATCATACATAACTATCGCTCCATTCATTCTTCATGGAACTGCCAGAGATAGTCAAGTGCTGCATTCAGCTGGTCCTTGGCGCTACTATAAGAATTAATGGAGCAGCAGTATGCATGATCTATCATTGTTCCAGTCACAGAAGGATCTTCAGTGACATGGTTCTCAGGATCGATCAATAACAGCCAGAGTAAGCCTGCAAGGATAGGGTCCTCTCCCCTATGTACCTATTTGTCACTATTAGATGTTTGTTCATTACAATTTCTATTTGCGTTTTGTATGTAACCCCTCCTCATGTATAGCAGCATGGAATCAATGGTTCTCTAAAATGAAATAAATAAACAATAATAATAACATAGATATATTTATGCCTATCTATGTATATACATATACAGGGTGGGCCATTTATATGGATACACCAAAATTAAATGGGAATGGTTGATGATATCAACTTCCTGTTTGTGGCACATTAGTATATGGGAGGGGGAAAACTCTTCCAGATGGGTGGTGACCATGGCGGCCATTTTGAAGTTGGCCATTTTAGATCCAACTTTATTTTTTTCAATGGGAAGAGGTTCATGTGACACATCAAACTTATTGAGAATTTCATAAGAAAATCAATGGTGTGCTTGGTTTTATCATAATTTTATTCTTTCATAAGTTTTTTACAAGTTTATGACACCTTATAAAATGTGTTCAAAGTGCTGCCCATTGTGTTGGATTGTCAATGCAACCCTCTTCTCCAACTTTTGACACACTGACAGTAACACCACAGAAGAAATGCTAGCACAGGCTTACAGTATCCATTGTTTCAGATGCTGCACATCTCGTATCTTCACAGCATAGACAATTGCCTTCTGATGACCCCAAAGATAAAAGTCTAAGTGGGTCAGATCGGGAGACCTTGGTGGCCATTCAACTGGCCCACGACAACCAATCCACTTTCCAGGAAACTGTTCATGTAGGAATGCTCGGACCTGACACCTATAATGTGGTGGTGCACCATCTTATTGGAAAAGCTCAGAGAACGTGCCATCTTCAGTGCATAAAGAGGGCAACACATCATCACGTAGCAATTTCAAATATCCAGTGGTATTGAGGTTTCCATTGATTGATGAAGAATGGCCCCACTCTCTTTGTACCCCATATACAACACCATACCATCAAGATACGAGATGTGCAGCATCTGAAACAATGGATACTGGAAGGATGAGTCCAACCCTAAGAACATCGTCCCAACCGTGAAGCATGGTAGGGGAAACATTATACTTTGGGGTGCTTTGACGACTGCACCATACTGAAGGGAAGATGGATGGGGTCATGTATAGCGAGATTTTGGCAAAAAACTTCCTTCCCTCAGTAAGAGCATTGAAGATGGGTCGTGACTGGGTCTTCCAGCAAGACAATGACTCAAAAATATACAGCCAAGGCAACAAAGGAGTGGCTCAAAAAGAAGCACAGTAAGGCCATGGAGTGGCCTAGCCAGTCTCCAGACCTTAATCCCATAGAAAACTTATGGAGGGAATGAGGCTCCGAGTTGCCAAGCGACAGCCTCAAAATATTAATGATTTAGAGATGATCTGCAAAGAGGAGTGGACCAAAATTCCTCCTGACATGAGCGCAAACCTCATCATCAACTACAAAAAAAATCTGACTGCTGTGCTTGCCAAAAAGGGTTTTGCCACTAAGTATTAAGTGTTGTTTGCCAGAGGGATCAAATACTTATTTCTCATTGCAAAATGAAAATAAATTTATCAAATTTATTTAACAATGTGATTTTCTTGATTTTTTTTTTGATATTCTATTTCTCAATGTTAAAATTAACCTACCCTTAAAATTATAGACTGTTCATGTCTTTGTCAGTGGGCAAGCCTACAAAAACAGCAAGGGATTTATTTATTTATGTTTATTTAATTTTACTCACTTATATAGCGCCATTAATTCCACAGTACTTTACAAACAACATCAGCACTGTCCCCTTTGGGGCTCACAATCTAAATTCCCTATCAGTATGTCTTTGGAATGTGGGAGGAAACCGGAGAACCCAGAGGAAACCCACGCAAGCACGGGAAGAACATATTAACTCCTTGCAGATGTTGTTCTTGGAGGGATTTGAACCCAGGACACCAGCGCTGCAAGTTCATGTCTTCGTCAGTGGGCACACTAACAAAAACAGCAAGGGATCAAATACTTATTTCCCCCACTGTATATATACAGTACAGACCAAAAGTTTGTACACACCTTCTCATTTAAATATTTTTCTGTATTTTCTTGACTATGAAAATTGTACATTCACACTGAAGGCATGAAAACTATGAATTAACACATGTGGAATTATATACTTAACAAAAAAGTGTACAACAACTGAAAATATTCTCTTGATGAGCTTCAAGAGGTAGTCACCGGAAATGGTTTTCACTTCACAGGTGTGCCATGTCAGGTTTAATAAGTGGGATTTCTTGCCTTATAAATGGGGTTGGGACCATCAGTTGTGTTGTGCAGAAGTCGAGTGGATACACAGCTGATAGTCCTACTGAATAGACTATGGTCTGTACTGTATATATATATATATATATATATATACGAGGGTCAGTCAATAAGTAATGCCTCCTATTTTTTTTCTCCTTAAATAAGGTAGTTATGTTAAATATTCGAATTTGGCACAATTCCTAAAACCTTCTTCTCCAATCCACAGAAATTGCAACTTCCTGCACCAACAGGTGGCAGAACTGAATCCGTTTGCAAAATAGCTGACATCGATATTCGTATTAGACAACGTTCTGTGATTGAATTTTTGCATGCAGAAGGCGAAACGCCCATTCGAATTCATGAGAGACTGAAAAATGTGTACGGTGATGCAACAGTGGATGTCAGTACTGTTACACGATGGGTTTGTCGCTGTAACACAGCTGAAGGGCCATCACCGTTGGCTGACAAAATGCGGAGTGGCAGGCCAGTAACCGCAGTGATTCCAAGCAACATTCAGTGAGTCGATGACATCATTCGTGGTGACCGCCAGGTGACTGCAGATGAATTGTGTGGCATTATCTGCCTCAGTAAAGGCAGTGTGATGAAAATTATTGGACAACTGGGATACAGAAAAGTGTGTGCATAGTGGGTCTCAAGAATGCTTTTTACCATGCTGGAATACATGCCCTTGTTAAATGGTGGACCAAGACTGTGGAAATGGATGGAGATTATATTGAAAAGTGACAAACTGATCGTTAATGTTGTGGTTTTCAACCTATGTAATTGCATTTGAATTTCTTGCCAATTAAAAGGAGAAAAAAAATAGGAGGCATTACTTATTGACTGACCCTCGTATATATAGAAGCATATTGATTCTTTACTGTTTGGCTGTTTGTTGTATATCTAATATGAATTTGCAGTATATATATATATATATATATATATATATATATATATATCTATATATCTATATATATATATACATATATGTATCCATACCTAACTATAACCATAAGTACATATAGAAACATCTGCATGTATGTATATATATATATATATATATATATATGTGTGTGTAAACATTTAAATCAATATATAGATAAATAGATAGATATTTATATATGTGTACAATGTATATTGCAGACATTTGCTAATTTTACAGCAGCCACTTTTCCTCTCTCATATATAGTATACCATCTACATTCTGCACTCCAATAAATATTATGTGCATCAGCTCAGCGTCGGAGAAGAAAATGTACTTAGTACTAAAACCACTGTTTGCATGACATCATTCCATAACAGATTACACTGTAATGTTGAGAATGTAATCATTAGCATTTAAACATGCATAAAATTTAATTAACCTACTTACCAGTTTGCTTAGAACTTTTGAAGGGCTACCTAGAGTCCTCTCTAAGCATTTTATTGCAGAGTTTTGGAAAGCTCACAAAAGAGAGAAGTTCTCTGGGATTTTTCTCCCTAAAGCTGATGAGCCATGACAGATGAGCAGATGACCCGAGTTAATTATTATTGAATTCGTTATTACTGCTTTGTTGTCACTCAGCTCAGCCAGGGTAAAATGATGACAGTAGGTATCTCATTAAAACAGCTGTTTCAATTATGTAGCGGCAAATATTTAAAAAGCGGGCCTTCCAAGTTTAAAGCTGTTAGCAAAGTTTGTGTTCACAGTGCCAAGATTCTTTGACCTGATCTACGCATATAGTGTATGTTTAGCTAATTCCTTACCGAATAGGTCAAGGTAACCAACACTGTACTATAAATTGTAACTTGAAAATTAAAAATAACATATTAAAAAACAAATAATGTATTAGAAGCTCTCACATTATTATATAATGAACAGTTTTACGTAAATGTTTAAATAACTTTCATCTGTACAAATCATGCATATGGAGATATCAAAATATTTACGCATTTTTACTTTAACATACTGTATTCTATGTTACCCGCACACATTCACACACTCTATAATGTTAAGGTGTGTAATTTATTATATTTAATGATAGATAATGTTAATATTACATTTATAGATACTGTATATTGATTATTTGATATCTATAAAAAATATATTTATATATAAATATATATATATATATATATATATATAGTCTTTATCTTTTTATTACAGTCTTAAGCTGGTTTCACATCTGAAACTCACTGTCGAGATCAGGCCTCAATGTCTGGATAGGCGACAGTTCTTCCAAGGTAAACTCAAGTCTCATAGGCATATATGAGGCTGTCGAGTTCAGGTTTGGAGACATTTTGCCGATCCAGACATCATAGCCTGTACACAGACCATGAATGTTGAATGTGTGGATGTAGAACAGCCTCATTGACTGCAACATCTAAGGAGTTGAATGCTCAGGATTACAATTATCCACAATCCTGACTGTTAAAGCGGAATGTCAGTTGTAATCTACAACTGATATATGTGGGTCATAAAATGGGCACTGTGCTATACATGGACATTATGATGCAGAAAATAAACCTAGCTTGTGCCATAAATGTATGTTATATTGTAAATTGGGGTTATCACAATTGTTAAATCAGCAAAAAATTCTAAACACATTTACTCTAATTATTCTTTCCCATTCACTCACAATGATTGTTCATCTCCCGCACCCGTGTACTGACATGTCATACTAGTCAATAACAGGTCAAAGCTGTGATGTGTCATTCATAGCTATGCCACTAAAGTAGATCATGAGTGGGTGGCCTGCTCACATGCATGGTTCTCTGTCATATAGTAATAGTGTGAACAAAGACACAAAAAGGGGTACAAATTCCTACCAAGAAGACACAGTGAAGAATTTTAAAGGGATGTATAAAGAACAGAAACATTGAAATTTGGACCAACTGAATTTATTTTTTATTGGCAGAAAACTGATTAAAATGTTTCACAAGTATTTGCACACACAAAAATAAAAGTTTTAATGAATAACCTTTAGGTATGGCACAGATCAGATAAATGTTCTATTGATTGTGCTTTTGGGTGTTCCAGCTTATGAGGACAAATGGGATAGATTAATGCATTTATACAATGATAGGAAAAATTGCATCCTCCATCTGCTCTCTTCATAATGACAATTGGCAAAGAAATACTTTGGTCATATAGAGCTTTTTTTATGCCAGCATTTTGTGTTTAACATGCATGCAAATATTATCTGGTAGGTTTCTAAAAATCATTTTGCAAAAATATTATAGTTAAAACAATATTGGGAAAAAGGCATTATATATTGAGATTATAGAAGTTAGAGTTATGTTACATGATAGGAGGGAGGGTTTAAAAAAGAATAACTGCAATTATAGTCAGTTTTACTTTATAACAAAGAGATGCTGAACCAAAAAGGGGATGGAGAATAAGCTTAAATCAGAGATACTGTTTTTAAAATGTAGAATTTTAAATGAAACATATTTTTAAATCACAATAATTATATTAACAATCATTAATTAACAATTTATTAATATAATAAATTATTTATTTCTAATCTTTATTAATAATGTTGCACTAAAATATTATTAGCTAAACTAATAAAATTATAGAGATGCGAAATTATGTTCCCTTACAAATTTTCTTCTACATCATGAGGTGTCTCATTTTGTCTTTAGTATCCTTTACATCTATATAGCAAATAGGAGTTATTTCTGCTTAATTTTGAGTTATAGGGAAAGGTTTTATATTTGAGCTTCTATATTTTTACCTTTAAGCTCTTTGAAACACAAGGATATTTTGAAGCCAAAATGCTTGCTCCTTTTTGTAGGTTTTAATATATAATAATCATTTACTAGATTTTGTCACCAATAACAGGTTTGGTATAACAGTGCAAGAAGAAAAGAAATAAATAATTCTAAGGCTCTATTGGCGTACATTGTATCTACTAGTTGAAGTCATTTCAAGATTTTTCCATGATTCACAAAACTATAGCCTTAGTCTTTTTTATATATATTTTTTTTTACACTTGAGGATCCACTTATGCATCTGTTATAAGTGGAATTGATAATAGTCAGGGTAATACAGTTTTACTGTTCTGGATACAAATATTTGTTAATGCAAGTGATATTTATCTTATATGTTGGTGCATTCTCCAGAATGTTTTAGGGTATGTTCACAATTTGCATAAATGTTGTAAATTAATGTCTTCTATCTAAATAGAGCTTGCAAAAATAAGTTCATGCACATGCTACAGAAACAAACCATTTAGATGTATAAAATAGGTTTTTAGTTGTAGAATTTTCTATAAAAATCCTGCTGTTTTGAGGCTTTCTTTTAAGCTAGTATGACATATTTTTTTCTCATAAATAAAAAATGGTCCATGTTTTTTTACCCATTTTTTTTCTATGTATCAGTTTTTACAATCTTTGTTACATCCAATCTTCTTATATAAAAAAAACTTCGTTTTTCCCACCAATTAAACAGTAAAGTATGGAAAGCACATAGAAGACACCCATTTCCTATCTTGCTTTTGTTTTCTTCACATGGCCATTGACTTAGATTGGTGAGTTTGATGAAAGTTGGACATTTCCTTTTTTTTGTGGACAATCAGTCTACAAATAAAAGGAAATGTGATGGGTATGTAATTGGTCTGTAATCTATTCACAAAAACAACAGATAGTATGCATACAAAAAAAAACTGATGTTGGAAAGTGCCTTTAGGCTGTGTGCCCACGATGCGTTTTTTAAGCGTTTCCACAGCGGCAAAAACGCTGCAGAAACACTTAAAAAACGCATGGTAGAAGGCCTGCCATGTTCCTCAATGATAATCCGTATGTGCTATGCACATGCTGCGGAAATTTCCGCTGCAGATTATCATTGCGGAAAAAAACGCAGCACTACCAATTATTTTGCGGAAGTGCTGCATTTTTGCCGCCATTGACTTTCATTAGATCACATGGATTACGTATCACTTACATAGTTTATACATACTGTATATGTAGATGCGCATTCCATGCGTTCTAATGTGCGGATGGTACCCAGGTCTAGAGGAGAGGAGACTCTCCTCCCAGCCAGGGTACCATAGAAAACTGTAAAAAAAAAAAAGAATAAAATAAAAAATAAATATATACTTACCTTCTGGCGGCCCCCGATGCGCTCCGACTCGCATGCCGGCAGTTCGCGATGAACTGAAGGACCTGCGCTGACGTCATAGTCATGTGACGGGTCACGCGACACTGAAGTCGACAGGTCCTTCAGTGTACCGCTGCCGGCAAGGGAGAATGGAGGGAAGCAGGACTCCGGGGGCCATCAGAGGGTTAATATATATTTATTTTTTTATTTTTTGACATTCTCTCGGTCACACTATATAAATCCATGCCGTTTGCATGGATTTATATAGTGTGACCAAGTTGACAAGCACTTTCCAAGTGATGCTAAAATCGCTTGGAAAGCGCCTGTCAACCCGCATGCGGAAATGCATGTGAAGAATGCTTCACTTCGGCATGTCCTTGGCAGGAAAACGCATGTACAATCCGCATGCGTTTTTTTTCTGCCAGGGAGATGCAGAAACACTCAGGAAAAAATCCTGAGCATTTCTGCATCGTGGGCACATAGCCTTTACCTATAGAAACTCTATACTTCTCCATGTCAGGCACAACACACTCAATACTTATCATAAGCAGATACAGTATATTAATTAAATGAAACCTATAATTTCACCAAATACTATTACATGCAGATAAGGAAACCTTAAACATTAGTGTAACTGAAGGCCATTAGGTTTATGAAGAGCACAAATAAAATGATTAAACACAGCATAAAATACTGACATCTTATAACCAAATAATATTGCTTTACTTTCCTTAATGATGTCACAAGGCACCAAAAAATCATGCCATAAATTGTAGATTTTTTTTACAAACACAGTATTGCACTTTCTTGTTGGAACAGTATTGTATTAGTATTATATTGCATCATTTGAGTTTTATATGTGTATATATACAGGTTCTTCTCACAAAATTAGAATATCATCAAAAGTTAATTTATCTCAGTTCTTCAATACAAAAAGTGAAACTCATATATTATATAGACTCATTATAAACAGAGTGATCTATTTCAATTGTTTATTTCTGTTAATGTTGATGATTATGGCTTACAGTCAATGAAAGCACAAAAGTCATTATCTCAGTAAATTAGAATACTTTATAACAACAGCTTGAAAAATGTTTTTAAAATCCGAAATGTTGGCCTACTGAAATGTATGTTCAGTAAATGCAGTCAATACTTGGTCGGGGCTCTTTTTGCATCAATTACTACATCAATGTAGAGTGGCATGGAGGTGATCAGCCTTTGGCACTGCTGAGGTGTTATGGAAGCCCAGGTTGCTTTGATAGCAGCCTTCAGCTCATTTGCATTGTTGGTTCTGGTGTCTCTCATCTTCCTCTTGACAATACCCCATAGATTATCTTTGGGGTTAAAGTCAAGAGAGTTTGCTGGCCAATCAAGCACAGTGATACTGTTGTTTTTAAATCAGGTATTGGTACTTTTGGCAGTGTGGACATGTGCCAGTGTTATGTTCTGCAACTAAGAACTAAGGAATAGTAGGGAAAAGCTGTCCCTGCACTGAGACACTACTTAAACCCTACGCTGGGGTGGGTGCCCTATTTCTTGTGAATAGCCCCACCGATAATCCTGCACTGAACTCAAACAAAGACCTGAAGGAAGAAGAAAGGGTGTCCCTAAAAGATCTAAGGACTGGGAGCAAAACAGGTGACCTTCTAACAGAAAAGTTAGTTGCAGAAACGAAGATTAAAGAAAGCAATACTGGTGGAACAAGAAGTCCCAGGATATCAATTGTCCCAAGCACAAAGAACTAAAAGGCAACTTAGCCAGAGCACAAGCGTAACAACACTGAAGTCCAGCAAGGAATGGGAGACAGGTGCTGAGTAATAAAGAGCGAGGAGATAATGTGACAAAGACACACAGCATCAGAGGAAAAAACTAGAAGCCAGCAAACCACAAAAAGATGGCCGAAAAGTAAAACAACATAGATTCTAACACCCAGTCCTGCTGGAGAATGAAAATTCCATCTCCAAAAGGCTTGTTGGCAGAGGGAAGCATGGAGCGCTCTAAAATTTCTTGATAGATGGCTGCTCTGACTTTGGTCTTTATAAAAAACAGTGGACCTACACAAGCAGATGACATAGCTCCCAAAACCATCACTGATTGTGGAAACTTCACACTAGACCTCAAGCAGTTTGAATTCTGTGCCACTCCACTCTTTCTCCCGACTCTGGAACCTTGATTTCCAAATAAAATGCAAAATTTACTTTCATCTGAAAACAACACCTTGGAAGACTGAGCAACAGTTCCAGTTCAGGTCTTTTTCTCCTTGCCCAGGTAAGACGGTTCTGGCATTGTCTATTGGTCATGAGTGGCTTAATACAAGGAATGCGACACTTGAAGCCCATGTCCTGGATACGTCTGTGTGTGGTGGCTCTTGAAGCAATGACTCCAGCAGCAATCCACTCCTTGTGAATCTCACCCAAATTTTTGAATGGCCTTTTCTTAACAATCCTTGCATATAGTTACATAGTTACATAGTTTATAAGGCCGAAAAAAGACAAGCGTCCATCCAGTTCAGCCTATTTCTTGTGCACTGCAGCTATTCCGCAGCGTTGATCCAGGGGAACGCAAAAAAAAAAAAAAAAAAACATGCGGTATAGGCCAATTGACATCATTGAGGAAAAAATTCACTTCCCGACACCAATCTGGATTAATTAACTATCACTAAGCATAAGATGTAATTTTATTGTTCTCAAGAAAGGCGTCCAGGCATCTCTTGAACTCATTAAGTGAGTTGGACATCACCACTTCCTCTCCCAGAGAGTTCCAGAGTCTCACGGCTCTGACCGTAAAGAATCCCCTTCTATGCTGGTGCAGGAACCTCCTTTCCTCCAGACGCATAGTGTGCCCCCTCGTCTTTGTCACCATCCTTGGTATAAACAGGTCATGGGAGAGATCTCTGTACTGCCCCCTGATGTATTTATACATGTTTATGAGGTCTCCCCTAAGCCTTCTCTTTTCCAATGTAAATAGGCCTAATTTTGACAACCTCTCTGGGTATTCTAGTCCCTCCATTCCCTTTATTACCTTAGTCGCCCTCCTTTGTACCCTCTCTAGCTCCAATATGTCTTTCCTGAGCACCGGAGCCCAGAACTGTGCACAATATTCTAAGTGCGGCCTTACCAGCGCTTTATACAGAGGAAGAACAATGTTCTCATCATATGCCCCTATTCCTCTTCTGATGCATGCCATGACTCTATTTGCCTTCGCAGCTGTTGCCTGACACTGGGCACTACAAAACCAGGGGAGGAGTCCTGAGGAGATAATTTGCATATTTCCACTGCATTTTGGGGTAAGTGAAGAGTCTCCGCGAGCTCAAAGAACACTGGATTTTGGCTGTTGGAGCTGAAAAGAGGACATCGGTAAACCAGGGGAGGAGTCCTGAGGAGATAATTTGCATATTTCCACTGCATTTTGTGGGTAAGTGAAGAGTCTCCGCGAGCTCAAAGAACACTGGATTTTGGCTGTTGGAGCTGAAAAGAGGACATCGGTAAACCTGGGGAGGAGTCCTGAGGAGATAATTTGCATATTTCCACTGCATTTTGGGGTAAGTGAAGAGTCTCCGCGAGCTCAATGAACACTGGATTTTGGCTGTTGGAGCTGAAAAAAGGACATCGGTAAACCAGGGGAGGAGTCCTGAGGAGATAATTTGCATATTTCCACTGCATTTTGGGGTAAGTGAAGAGTCTCCGCGAGCTCAAAGAACACTGGATTTTGGCTGTTGGAGCTGAAAAGAGGACATCGGTAAACCAGGGGAGGGGTCCTGAGGAGATAATTTGCATATTTCCACTGCATTTTGTGGGTAAGTGAAGAGTCTCCGCGAGCTCAAAGAACACTGGATTTTGGCTGTTGGAGCTGAAAAGAGGACATCGGTAAACCTGGGGAGGAGTCCTGAGGAGATAATTTGCATATTTCCACTGCATTTTGGGGTAAGTGAAGAGTCTCCACGAGCTCAATGAACACTGGATTTTGGCTGTTGGAGCTGAAAAGAGGACATCGGTAAACCAGGGGAGGAGTCCTGAGGAGATAATTTGCATATTTCCACTGCATTTTGGGGTAAGTGAAGAGTCTCCGCGAGCTCAAAGAACACTGGATTTTGGCTGTTGGAGCTGAAAAGAGGACATCGGTAAACCAGGGGAGGAGTCCTGAGGAGATAATTTGCATATTTCCACTGCATTTTGGGGTAAGTGAAGAGTCTCCGCGAGCTCAAAGAACACTGGATTTTGGCTGTTGGAGCTGAAAAGAGGACATCGGTAAACCAGGGGAGGAGTCCTGAGGAGATAATTTGCATATTTCCACTGCATTTTGGGGTAAGTGAAGAGTCTCCGCGAGCTCAAAGAACACTGGATTTTGGCTGTTGGAGCTGAAAAGAGGACATCGGTAAACCAGGGGAGGAGTCCTGAGGAGATAATTTGCATATTCCCACTGCATTTTGGGGTAAGTGAAGAGTCTCCGCGAGCTCAAAGAACACTGGATTTTGGCTGTTGGAGCTGAAAAGAGGACATCGGTAAACCAGGGGAGGAGTCCTGAGGAGATAATTTGCATATTTCCACTGCATTTTGGGGTAAGTGAAGAGTCTCCGCGAGCTCAAAGAACACTGGATTTTGGCTGTTGGAGCTGAAAAGAGGACATCGGTAAACCAGGGGAGGAGTCCTGAGGAGATAATTTGCATATTTCCACTGCATTTTGGGGTAAGTGAAGAGTCTCCGCGAGCTCAAAGAACACTGGATTTTGGCTGTTGGAGATGAAAGAGGACATCGGTAAACCAGGGGAGGAGTCCTGAGGAGATAATTTGCATATTCCCACTGCATTTTGGAGTAAGTGAAGAGTCTCCGCGAGCTCAAAGAACACTGGATTTTGGCTGTTGGAGCTGAAAAGAGGACATCGGTAAACCAGGGGAGGAGTCCTGAGGAGATAATTTGCATATTTCCACTGCATTTTGGGGTAAGTGAAGAGTCTCCGCGAGCTCAAAGAACACTGGATTTTGGCTGTTGGAGCTGAAAAGAGGACATCGGTAAACCAGGGGAGGAGTCCTGAGGAGATAATTTGCATATTTCCACTGCATTTTGGGGTAAGTGAAGAGTCTCCGCGAGCTCAAAGAACACTGGATTTTGGCTGTTGGAGATGAAAAGAGGACATCGGTAAACCAGGGGAGGAGTCCTGAGGAGATAATTTGCATATTCCCACTGCATTTTGGGGTAAGTGAAGAGTCTCCGCGAGCTCAAAGAACACTGGATTTTGGCTGTTGGAGCTGAAAAGAGGACATCGGTAAACCAGGGGAGGAGTCCTGAGGAGATAATTTGCATATTTCCACTGCATTTTGGGGTAAGTGAAGAGTCTCCGCGAGCTCAAAGAACACTGGATTTTGGCTGTTGGAGCTGAAAAGAGGACATCGGTAAACCAGGGGAGGAGTCCTGAGGAGATAATTTGCATATTTCCACTGCATTTTGGGGTAAGTGAAGAGTCTCCGCGAGCTCAAAGAACACTGGATTTTGGCTGTTGGAGCTGAAAAGAGGACATCGGTAAACCAGGGGAGGAGTCCTGAGGAGATAATTTGCATATTTCCACTGCATTTTGGGGTAAGTGAAGAGTCTCCGCGAGCTCAAAGAACACTGGATTTTGGCTGTTGGAGCTGAAAAGAGGACATCGGTAAACCAGGGGAGGAGTCCTGAGGAGATAATTTGCATATTTCCACTGCATTTTGGGGTAAGTGAAGAGTCTCCGCGAGCTCAAAGAACACTGGATTTTGGCTGTTGGAGCTGAAAAGAGGACATCGGTAAACCAGGGGAGGAGTCCTGAGGAGATAATTTGCATATTTCCACTGCATTTTGGGGTAAGTGAAGAGTCTCCGCGAGCTCAAAGAACACTGGATTTTGGCTGTTGGAGCTGAAAAGAGGACATCGGTAAACCGCGCGCCTACCGGCGCGCGTATTTTGAAGCTTTTTTTTTAAACTTTTATCACTGTTTTCAGAACATTAACAATAAGAACATGGAAGAGTCCAGGAGCCATTTGGTGAGCTGCATATCCTGCTACATATTCACAGACTTGCCAATGGAAAAGCCAAACTTCACATGCTAGAAATGCAAGCTTGTGTCCCTGTTGGAGGAAAAGTTGCGAAATCTAGAAGAGAGGTTAACTACCTTGAAATCATTAAGGAAGGTGAAGAGTTCTTAGACAGAGCAGAATTATCTCTTCATGATTCAGAAAGAGAAGAAATTCGAACTGCACCTGACGAAACAGAGGAATGGAAGCATGTGACCCAGAGAAGCAGGAGGATCGAGAGGCAGCCAGCACCCATACTGCTCAGGAACCAGTACCAGGCTCTCACGCAGGAGAACCTTGAAGAAATACAGCAAGATAAGACTTTGCCAGCAATGAATAACCTTGTAAGTCCTCAGAATCCTCCTGGATGGAGAAAGAAGAATGTTGTGAAGAAAAAACGAAGAGTGGTGGTCATGGGGGATTCCCTGTTAAGAGGAACAGAGGCCGCTATCTGCAGACCAGACATAACCTCAAGAGAAATGTGCTGTCTTCCTGGAGCAAAAATTAAAGATGTGTCTGACAGGATATCAAGACTCTTCAGACCTACAGATCACTACCCATTCCTGCTAATACATGTGGGGACAAATGACACCGCAAGAAAGGACCTGGAAACCATCTGCAGTGACTTTGAAGACTTAGGCAAGAAAGTGAAAGAATTGGGAGCGCAGGTGGTCTTCTCATCCATCCTCCCAGTGGATGGCCATGGAACAATGAGGTGGAATAAGATTCTAAAGGTGAACAACTGGCTACGTCGATGGTGCCGTCAACAAGGATTTGGATTTCTGGATCACGGGATGAATTACCTATACGATGGACTACTTGCTAGAGATGGGGTGCACCTTACGAAGACTGGAAAACATGTATTTGGAAGTCGCCTTGCTACACTCATCAGGAGAGCTTTAAACTAGAACAATGTGGGAAGGGAAGCAAAAGGCCAGAAAAAGCCATACAGCTGACAAATACTATTGAGATCTCTGCTACTGGAAGTGGAAAGAAAGAACAAAGACAAAAGAATCTAAATAAAAATATGGGAGGAAGAGAAACCAATCACAAACTAAAATGTTTTTATACAAATGCACAAAGCATGGGCAACAAACAAGGAGAATTGGAACTACTAATGCAGGAAAAGAAATATGATGTCATTGGAATCACTGAAACTTGGTGGGACGATACACATGATTGGAATAAAAGGCTAAAAGGATACAACTTATTTGCAAGAAACAGAATTGATAAACGAGGAGGAGGTGTCGCATTGTATGTTAGAAAAGCGTATATCTGCACAGAGATTGAAGCTTCAGAGACTGGGAGTTCTGTGGAAACTGTTTGGGTAAGAATACAAGGAGAGAACAATGGAAAGGACACCATTGTAGGCATTTACTACAGGCCACCTGGGCAAGCTGAAGATATGGATGAACTCTTTATGTATCAAATGACCAAGTTCTCCAAAAAATATGACGTAGTGGTCATGGGAGATTTCAACTATCCAGACATTTGTTGGGAATCTCTCTCAACTAAAACTAACAGGTCAAGCAAATTCTTATCCTCTCTTGCTGACAACTTTATCTTCCAAAAGGTAGGGGAGAAAACAAGGGGATCTGCTACTTTGGATCTAATCCTTATAAACAGGGAGGAAATGGTTGAGGAGGTAAAGGTGGCTGGGACCCTAGGAGGCAGCGATCATGCTATTATAGAATTTTGGATAACTAGAGGAGGAAGACATGTGAAGACTCAAACTTCAAGGTTAGATTTTAGAAAGGCAGATTTTAAGAGACTCAGAAAGAGAATAGGAGGGATCCAATGGCTGGATGTCCTTAAGGACAAAAATGTCCAGGAAGGATGGGAAATTTTTAAAAATGAGATTCTCAAAGCACAATCATTAACAATCCCGAAAAGTAGGAAGAATGGGAAGCATTTAAGGAAACCAGGATGGATGAACACAGAACTTAAACACATGCTAAAAAGAAAGAAAGAAATGTTTATTAAATGGAAAGAGGGAGGCATATCTAAAGAAGATTATAATGCAGTCTGCAGATCCTGTAGGGCACGTATCAGGTTAGCTAAAGCTGACAGTGAATTAAGGCTTGCAAGAAATGTCAAAAGCAATAAAAAAGGATTTTGGGGGTATGTCAAAAGTAAAAGAAAAGTCAAAGATGCTATAGGATTTTTACAGGATGAAAATGGAGAAATGGTAAGAGAGGATGTTGAGAAGGCCGAACTTTTTAATTCCTATTTTGCATCTGTTTTCTCTCAGAAAGAAAATGTAACATCAACTGATTTTCACTGTCCTTTTAAAGGAATAGAAGAATCCAAGTTATCTGTAAACAGAAAGATTGTGAGGGAATATTTAGCTAACATAAATGAGTTCAAGTCTCCAGGTCCAGATGAATTACACCCCAGAGAACTGAAGGAGATCGTAGAAGAAATTTTAGAACCACTCTCCATAATCTTTGAAAATTCTTGGAGAACAGGAGAAGTCCCAGAAGACTGGAGAAGAGCAAATGTTGTTCCTATCTTCAAAAAGGGGAAGAAGGTGGACCCAGGGAACTATAGGCCGGTGAGTCTGACTTCTATACCAGGAAAGATCTTTGAACAAATTATTAAACATCATGTATGTAAGTACCTGGATAAGAATGAAGTGATTAACCAGAGTCAGCATGGGTTTGTAACTAACAAGTCATGTCAGACTAACTTAATTTCCTTCTATGACAGAATCACTGACTGGGTGGATCAGGGAAATGCTGTAGATATAGTATATCTTGACTTCAGCAAAGCATTTGACAAAGTATCTCACACCATCCTTATTGAAAAAATGACCAAGTATGCAATGGACCAGGCAACTGTTAGGTGGATTCATAACTGGCTTAGTGATCGGACTCAAAGGGTGGTTGTAAATGGCTTCACATCCAGCTGGATGAATGTCTCAAGTGGGGTACCACAGGGCTCTGTCCTGGGACCTGTATTGTTCAACATCTTCATCAATGATTTAGATGAAGGAATTGAGGGTAAACTGATTAAATTTGCTGATGACACAAAGCTAGGAGGGATAGCTAATACTAGAGAAGAGAGAGAGAGGATTCAAAAAGACCTAAATAAACTGGAGCAGTGGGCAGCAACCAACAGAATGGTTTTTAACAGGGAAAAATGCAAAGTACAACATCTGGGCAATAAAAATGAAAAAAGCATATACAGAATGGGAGGAATAGAGCTAAGCAACAGTACATGTGAAAAAGACTTAGGTATACTAATAGATCATAGACTGAACATGAGTCAACAGTGTGATGCAGCAGCAAAAAAGGCAAATACAATTCTGGGATGTATTAACAGAAGCATACAGTCTAGATCACGTGAAGTCATTATCGGTCTTTACTCCTCTTTGGTCAGACCTCATCTGGAATACTGTGTACAGTTTTGGGCACCACATTTTAAAAAAGACATAGACAAACTGGAAGAAGTTCAGAGAAGAGCGACCAGAATGGTGACTGGTCTGCAAACCATGTCCTATGAGGAACGGTTGCAGGATTTGGGAATGTTTAGCTTGCAAAAAAGAAGACTGAGAGGAGACTTAATAGCTGTCTACAAATATGTCAAGGGCTGTCACATTGTAGAAGGATCATCTTTATTCTCATTTGCACAGGGAAAGACTAGAAGCAACGGGATGAAACTAAATGGGAGGAGACACAGATTAGATATTAGAAAAAACTTTTTGACAGTTAGGGTGATTAATGAGTGGAACAGGCTGCCACGAGAGGTGGTGAGTTCTCCTTCACTGGACGTCTTCAAGCAGAGGAGGTGTCGCATTGTATGTTAGAAAAGCGTATATCTGCACAGAGATTGAAGCTTCAGAGACTGGGAGTTCTGTGGAAACTGTTTGGGTAAGAATACAAGGAGAGAACAATGGAAAGGACACCATTGTAGGCATTTACTACAGGCCACGTGGGCAAGCTGAAGATATGGATGAACTCTTTATGTATCAAATGACCAAGTTCTCCAAAAAATATGACGTAGTGGTCATGGGAGATTTCAACTATCCAGACATTTGTTGGGAATCTCTCTCAACTAAAACTAACAGGTCAAGCAAATTCTTATCCTCTCTTGCTGACAACTTTATCTTCCAAAAGGTAGGGGAGAAAACAAGGGGATCTGCTACTTTGGATCTAATCCTTATAAACAGGGAGGAAATGGTTGAGGAGGTAAAGGTGGCTGGGACCCTAGGAGGCAGCGATCATGCTATTATAGAATTTTGGATAACTAGAGGAGGAAGACATGTGAAGACTCAAACTTCAAGGTTAGATTTTAGAAAGGCAGATTTTAAGAGACTCAGAAAGAGAATAGGAGGGATCCAATGGCTGGATGTCCTTAAGGACAAAAATGTCCAGGAAGGATGGGAAATTTTTAAAAATGAGATTCTCAAAGCACAATCGTTAACAATCCCGAAAAGTAGGAAGAATGGGAAGCATTTAAGGAAACCAGGATGGATGAACACAGAACTTAAACACATGCTAAAAAGAAAGAAAGAAATGTTTATTAAATGGAAAGAGGGAGGCATATCTAAAGAAGATTATAATGCAGTCTGCAGATCCTGTAGGGCACGTATCAGGTTAGCTAAAGCTGACAGTGAATTAAGGCTTGCAAGAGATGTCAAAAGCAATAAAAAAGGATTTTGGGGGTATGTCAAAAGTAAAAGAAAAGTCAAAGATGCTATAGGATTTTTACAGGATGAAAATGGAGAAATGGTAAGAGAGGATGTTGAGAAGGCCGAACTTTTTAATTCCTATTTTGCATCTGTTTTCTCTCAGAAAGAAAATGTAACATCAACTGATTTTCACTGTCCTTTTAAAGGAATAGAAGAATCCAAGTTATCTGTAAACAGAAAGATTGTGAGGGAATATTTAGCTAACATAAATGAGTTCAAGTCTCCAGGTCCAGATGAATTACACCCCAGAGAACTGAAGGAGATCGTAGAAGAAATTTTAGAACCACTCTCCATAATCTTTGAAAATTCTTGGAGAACAGGAGAAGTCCCAGAAGACTGGAGAAGAGCAAATGTTGTTCCTATCTTCAAAAAGGGGAAGAAGGTGGACCCAGGGAACTATAGGCCGGTGAGTCTGACTTCTATACCAGGAAAGATCTTTGAACAAATTATTAAACATCATGTATGTAAGTACCTGGATAAGAATGAAGTGATTAACCAGAGTCAGCATGGGTTTGTAACTAACAAGTCATGTCAGACTAACTTAATTTCCTTCTATGACAGAATCACTGACTGGGTGGATCAGGGAAATGCTGTAGATATAGTATATCTTGACTTCAGCAAAGCATTTGACAAAGTATCTCACACCATCCTTATTGAAAAAATGACCAAGTATGCAATGGACCAGGCAACTGTTAGGTGGATTCATAACTGGCTTAGTGATCGGACTCAAAGGGTGGTTGTAAATGGCTTCACATCCAGCTGGATGAATGTCTCAAGTGGGGTACCACAGGGCTCTGTCCTGGGACCTGTATTGTTCAACATCTTCATCAATGATTTAGATGAAGGAATTGAGGGTAAACTGATTAAATTTGCTGATGACACAAAGCTAGGAGGGATAGCTAATACTAGAGAAGAGAGAGAGAGGATTCAAAAAGACCTAAATAAACTGGAGCAGTGGGCAGCAACCAACAGAATGGTTTTTAACAGGGAAAAATGCAAAGTACAACATCTGGGCAATAAAAATGAAGAAAGCATATACAGAATGGGAGGAATAGAGCTAAGCAACAGTACATGTGAAAAAGACTTAGGTATACTAATAGATCATAGACTGAACATGAGTCAACAGTGTGATGCAGCAGCAAAAAAGGCAAATACAATTCTGGGATGTATTAACAGAAGCATACAGTCTAGATCACGTGAAGTCATTATCGGTCTTTACTCCTCTTTGGTCAGACCTCATCTGGAATACTGTGTACAGTTTTGGGCACCACATTTTAAAAAAGACATAGACAAACTGGAAGAAGTTCAGAGAAGAGCGACCAGAATGGTGACTGGTCTGCAAACCATGTCCTATGAGGAACGGTTGCAGGATTTGGGAATGTTTAGCTTGCAAAAAAGAAGACTGAGAGGAGACTTAATAGCTGTCTACAAATATGTCAAGGGCTGTCACATTGTAGAAGGATCATCTTTATTCTCATTTGCACAGGGAAAGACTAGAAGCAACGGGATGAAACTAAATGGGAGGAGACACAGATTAGATATTAGAAAAAACTTTTTGACAGTTAGGGTGATTAATGAGTGGAACAGGCTGCCACGAGAGGTGGTGAGTTCTCCTTCACTGGACGTCTTCAAGCAGAGGCTGGACAGACATCTGTCTGAGATGATTTAGTGAATCCTGCTTTGAGCAGGTCCCGGCTGTACCCAACGATCTTCTAGCTGAAGGAGACTCTTCGCTTTTCCCAGAAGGCACCTGGAATATGCAAATTGCCCTCTTCAGGCTTCAATCCCTGGTTTGGCGATGCTTTCCAAGCAGCTGGTCCCGGCTGTACCCAACGATCTTCTAGCTGAAGGAGACTCTTCGCTTTTCCCAGAAGGCACCTGGAATATGCAAATTGCCCTCTTCAAGCTTCAATCCCTGGTTTGGCGATGCTTTCCAAGCAGCTGGTCCCGGCTGTACCCAACGATCTTCTAGCTGAAGGAGACTCTTCGCTTTTCCCAGAAGGCACCTGGAATATGCAAATTGCCCTCTTCAAGCTTCAATCCCTGGTTTGGCGATGCTTTCCAAGCAGCTGGTCCCGGCTGTACCCAACGATCTTCTAGCTGAAGGAGAATCTTCGCTTTTCCCAGAAGGCACCTGGAATATGCAAATTGCCCTCTTCAAGCTTCAATCCCTGGTTTGGCGATGCTTTCCAAGCAGCTGGTCTCGGCTGTACCCAACGATCTTCTAGCTGAAGGAGACTCTTCGCTTTTCCCAGAAGGCACCTGGAATATGCAAATTGCCCTCTTCAAGCTTCAATCCCTGGTTTGGCGATGCTTTCCAAGCAGCTGGTCCCGGCTGTACCCAACGATCTTCTAGCTGAAGGAGACTCTTCGCTTTTCCCAGAAGGCACCTGGAATATGCAAATTGCCCTCTTCAAGCTTCAATCCCTGGTTTGGCGATGCTTTCCAAGCAGCTGGTCCCGGCTGTACCCAACGATCTTCAAGCTGAAGGAGACTCTTCGCTTTTCCCAGAAGGCACCTGGAATATGCAAATTGCCCTCTTCAAGCTTCAATCCCTGGCTACTTGTGCACCATTTTCTACCACAATTTTTCCTTCCACTCAACTTTCCATTAATATGCTTGGATACAGCACTCTAAACAGCCAGCATCTTTATCAATGACCTTTTGTGGCTTACCCTCCTTGTGGAGTGTGTCAATGACTGCCTTCTGGACATCTGTCAAGTCAGCAGTCTTCCCCATGATTGTGGAGCCTACTAAAACAGACTAAGGGACCTTTTTAAATGCTTCGGAAGCCTTTACAGGTGCTTTTTGTTAATTATTCTAATTTACTGAGATAATGACTTTTGTGTTTTCATTGATTGTAATACATAATCATCAGCATTAACAGAAATAAACACTCTGTTAGTAATGACTCTATATAATATATGAGTTTCACTTTTTGAATTGAAGAACTGAAATAAATTAACTTTTTGATGATATTCTAATTTTGTGAGAAGCACCTGTATATATACAATTCAAATGATGCAATATAATATTAATATAACACTATTCCCATTGTGACAAAATCACTGGCAGATTGTTGGAGGGGAGATATGTTTCACTGAGGCTAGTAGCTTCAGTAATATGAAACCTGGAAGTCTTCTCATGCATGTTATATGCTGAGAGGGTTGATCAGCCTTTTTAATGACCAGTTTTTTGTGAATGACTATAGAGCGGGTGGGAGGTCGTTCACCATATCTCCACCTCAGTGTTCAGTAAGTCTGGGGAGGCAAACTCCAGACATATTTTTGTTGAGCTGACCTGAACCATGTAAAGTTCTGAGAAGGGGGACCCCTGCTAACACAAGGACTGTGTTTTGCGTGACCACTTTGTTTTGTTTATATTCCAATTTGCCCAAAGGGCCGTGATTATTTTTATGGACTCAATGTTGGCTTATGCTGCATTCTAATAAACCATCAAAATATTTAAAGAGACAGCGTACCTCTGTCTACCTCCATTTGCAGCTGAGTGAGGAATATACCACAGATGGCAGTAGAAGTGTGGGCAAGATCCCCAGGAGGCACGTGTAGCGACTGAGGACAAACCACATGTCCTGGGTAAAGGCGGCAATAAGTCATAAAGCATCTTGTGCTAGCCCAGCAGGAGACAAGCAAACTGTTATTGTAACAGATCCACCAACAGCAGCAGCACCAACAAGACCAGCTCCCACAGCAGCAGCAGCAGATGGAAGGCCCAATCGGTCGGGGAGACTGAGACAGTTTAGCCCTGGAGACCGGGTGTTGGTGTTGATCCCCACGGTGGAGAGTAAATTCCTGGCCAAGTGGAAAGGGCCATACGAGGTGGCCAAAAAGTTGAGTGACGTCAACTACAAGGTCCACCAACCAGGGAAAAGAAAGTCATATTAGGTGTACCACATTAACCTGCTCAAACCTTGGCGAGACAGGGAACGGGCAGAAGCTACCTGAAACTAGAGTTGAGGATGTCACAGTGGCAGAGACAGTGTCGCTGGTCCAGAAGCAGCAGTACCAAGAACTGCTTTAGCGGAACAGGGACCTGTTTTCGGAGCTTCCAGGTTGTACGCAGGTGGTCGAGCATGAAATCTTGACTGATATGCATGTGAGGGTGAATCAAAGGCCTTATCAGATTCCCGGAGGTGATCTCCAAAGAGGTGAGTAGAATGTTGAGCTTGGGCATCATCATTGAGAAGTCAAAAAGAGTCTGATCAAGCCCCAATTTCCTTGTGCCAAAGCAGGATGGAAAATGGCGGTTTTGTAATGACTAAAGGAAGCTGAATGAAGTGTCAAAGTTGGATGCATATTTGATGCTCGGGGCCTATAAGCTCATTGAGAGGCTAGGTCAGCCAGATATATCACCACCCGGGACCTAACGAAAGGGCACTGGCAAATTCTCCTGTCACCAAGTGCCAAGGAGAAGACGGCCTTTTCAACTCCTGACGGGTGCTTTCAGTACACCAGGATGCCGTTCGGTCTGCAGGGAGCCCCAGCTACCTTCCAGTGGGCCATGGACCGGATCCTAGCCTCTCACAAAAAGGTACGCCGCAGCTTACCTGAATGACATTGTGATATTCAGCCAGAATTGGGAAAGTCATTTACAGAAAATATAGGCCGTACTAGATGAGCTAAGGAAGGCCGGGTTTACTATAAACCCAAATAAGTGTGCCATGGGGAAAGAAGAGGCAAAATACTTGGGCTATATCGTCGAAAGAGGCAAAATAAAACCACAAGTAAATAAGGTGGAGATTATTCAAAATTGGCCCCAACCGAACTCCAAGAAGCAAATTCGGGCGTTTCTGAAATTTGTGGGATATTATCAGAGATTTATCCCGAATTTCGCCATATCTGCCCCCCTGACTGAACTTCTTAAGACACAAAGACATCGAGGGCCAAATGGTCCTCTGAAGCAGAAATGCCATTCCAGGAGTTGAAGCTCGCTTTATGTAAACAGCCGGTCTTAGTCTTGCCTGATTTCACTGTTTTGGATTGACATCTCCGAGGTCAGTTTGGAAGATGTGTTGTCCCAGGAAATAGATGGGGACTAACATCCAGTCCTATTCCTGAGTAGGAAACTCTCCTCCTGTGAAAAGAACTATGCCATCATAGAGAAGCAGTGCTTTGCCATCAAATGGGCAATTGAGAGACTAACATACTATCTATTACGCAGCAAGTTCAGTCTAGTATCAGATCATGCGTCCCTGAGATGCATGAGGGAAAGGAAGGGGAAGAATGCCCGGGTAACTAGGTGGTTTCCAGCGCTCCAGGACTTTAATTTTCATGTGGACCATAGGCCTGGGAAACTACATAGTAATGCAGATGCCCTGTCCAGACTTCCATGTTTAGTGAGTGAAGGTCCCAAAACCCCTGGGTTTGGGCAGAGGGAGGGGGGGTGTATGTGACAAAGTCACTGGCAGAGTGCAGGAGGGGAGATATGTTTCACGGAGGCTATTAGCTTCAGTGATATGAAATCTGGAAGTCTTCTCCTGCATGTTATATGCTGAGAGGGTTAGTCAGCCATTTTAATGGGCCAGTCTTTTTGCGAATGACTATAGAGCGTGTGGGAGGCCGTTTACCATATCTCCAACTCAGGGTGTTGTCTGGGGTTTAAATACTCGGCCTGTAGAGGCATTCAGTGATCAGCAAGTCTGGGGAGGCAATCTCCAGACATGTTTGTGTTAAGCTGATCTGAAACATGTGAAGTTGCTAAACTCTGAGCAGGCAGACCCCTGCTAACACTAGAACTGTGTTTTGTGTGACCACTTTGTTGTGTGTGTTTTCCTGTTTTTCCCAAAGGGTCGTGTTTATTTTTATGGATTCAATGTTTGTTTATGCTGCATTCTAATAAACCAACAAGAGATATAAAGAGACAGCGTACCTGTGTCTACCTCCGTGCGCAGCTGAGTGAGCGATCTAACACACCATATAAAAGTGCTATACAGTGTTTGCATAAAAACCTGTAATACAGTGGTGACCAAAAGTATTGCATTTTTTTTCAAAGTGTAATTACTTCTGTCTGGTTGTTGTGATACCATTTCCCTGGTGAATTGAAAGTGCATGAAGTTGTCATCATGCAAGACCTTAAAGGGATTGTCCGGTCTAAGGTTATAAGTCTGCAGTCACTCTATGTGACTGCACACTTATGTATCCCCCGAGCGCATGCACTGTGCACTGGATTCGACAGTATGAGACATGGGACCGGAGTGTATGTACAGTATAAATTATACATACCCCTGGCCATTCAGTGCCGCTTCGCTCCATACACTTGTATAGAGCAAGGCAACTCCCCGTCTAGTGACAAGGATGTCCAGTGGGCACGTCCTTCTAGAAGGCATGGCCTCGCTCAATATAAGCGTATGGAGAGCGAGGCTGCAACCACTGGCCAGGGGTATGTATAACACAGTGCACAGCACAGTGCCTGCGCTGAGGGAATTCATAAGTCTGCAGTCACACAGAGTGACTGTAGACTTATCACTTTTAACCGGACAACACCTTTACTTTTAACCAAAATGCTTTTGAATATAGGTATGGTCATTTAATTAAAGAAAACTGACAAAAGTTTTGCATACATTATTTATTGATTACAACATATAGAGCAATTAATTGTTTACAATGCCATAAATTAATATTTTGTAGCATAACCTTATGCTTTAATTACTGCTCTACCCTGCTCCATTCCATTTGCAAATCTGCAAACAATTCATCATTATTGCTATGGGTACGAACCCCAACTCGTCACCCTAACTCATCCCAAAGTTGCTCTATAGGGTTTAAATCAAGTGTTTGGCTTGGCCATTGCAACAGACAAACATTTTTCTTTGCTATCCAATTTTTGACTAAATTGGATGTGTGCTTAGGATCATTGTCTTGCTGGAATTTTCATCCCCTGCCTACTTTGGTTTTAAGTTAGAAAGCTGAGCTGAGCTTGAAAAAGGACACTTATACTGTGTTTCAAAAGTGTTGCACCACCTTTCTCCTTTGCCTATTTGGGGATATAGCAACAACAAAATTAGCTAAAATAGAAAATAAATAACATTTGTGTGTCTCTCAAAAATTAAAACCTAGAAAGGACACATCAAATACATGATTGGATTATAAAATATGATAATTTATTGAGTCATAAAATTAAAACCACGATGAAGGGGGATAAGGGGAAAAGGGGAATCCAAAAAGAGGGGAAAAGGGGGCATACACAGGGGGTATATAAGTAAATGGCAATAATAAATGGTAAAATAGCTCAAATGACCGCACAACAATTACAACCACAACAGGAAAAAATCACTATTATATATATGTGCTAATTACAGATCACCACAGTTATAAATAGGGGCCAAAATAAAGTGCACAGTGCCATAAGAATAATAGTAACACCCCTAACTGGATACTCAGGGGATCTGTATACAGCAAGATGTACTCCTGATAAATGTGTGAGGTGGAAATGGTAATGGAACAAACATGAGCTGAAAGTTTAATAGATTCAATACTAACCCCCTGGGCACCACACCTCGCATCCCATATAGGGTTTAAATCATTTTTCTTTGCTATCCAATTTTTGACTAAATTGGATGTGTGCTTAGGATCATTGTCTTGCTGGAATTTTCATCCCCTGCCTGCTTTAATTTTAAGTTGGAAAGCTGAGCTGAGGTTGAAAAAGGATGCTTATACTGCGTTTGGAAAGTGTTGCACCACCTGCCCCCCCTTTCTCCTTTGCCTATTTGGGGATATTTCTATTTTAATGGATTTATAAATAAAGTCTAATTTTTTTAGTGAAGCTGGAATACCCCCTTGTCTACTTTGGTTTAACCATGTGTCAGCTGTAGCGTTGGCTTCTCTGCCTCCAGCCGGGCAGAGATGCCGTTCCCCTCACCGCCGCGGTCCCGGTCCGGCGTACTCCAGCTCCCCTGCTGCTGTTGCGCGCACTGCACGCAGCTTCCTGGGCACTGTGCTTAGGGCGTGCATGCTCCCTCCCTCTTAAAGGGGCAGCGCGTGCCATCCTAAAGAGTCCCCGGCCAATGGCCCGAGGACCACTCCTATTTTAATCACCTCCAAAATGGAGGTGCCTGTGCAAGGTTGTGGTTTGTGTGCTAACACTCTCCTCAGCCCTCAGGTTCCAGTGCCTGCCAGTCTGTCTATCAGCCGTGCCCACCTGCCTGTCTATCAGCCGTGCCCACCTGCCTGTCTATCAGTCGTGTCTGCCAGCCTGTCAGCCATGCCCGCCAGCCTGTCTATCAGCCGTGCCCACCAGCCTGCCTACCTGCTCTGCCCGCTGGCTTGCCTACCTGGATCACCTGTCAGGTTACCTGCTGTGCCCACCTGCTTGCCTACCTGGATCACCCATCAGGATACCTGCCGTGCTCATCCGCTGTCTAAGCCACCTGACTCATGGGAGTTGCCTGCTCTCACACAAGGTCGGTCCCAAAGTGGCACCTGGTTCACCTGCCCGGTCCCTCCTTGGTTCACAGAGTCAACTAAGCCGCAGTGTGGCCAGGGTCGGTCAGAGTTGGCACTTAGTTACGCCCCTCTGGTCCCTCCTTGCATCCCAGCACAGAGGTTCCACCACTCGTATCTGTAACAGTTTGCACAGGCCATGGAACCCGGTGGCTCCCAGGCTCCTTCGCTCTCAGACCTGTACCAAGAGGTCTCTCGACAGAGATCCCAACAGGATACTATACTGTCCTATCTGTGGACAGTCAATTCCCGCTTGGACGCGCTGTCCACCCCGACTGTGTCAGCCTCTAACCGAGCGGCACCCGCTCCAGCGGCACCTCAACCCAGTGGCGCTGTGGCACCTGGCTTTGGACCCCGGCTTCCTGCGCCTCCACATTTTGGTGGTGACCCTGTCCTCTGTCGGGGCTTCATAAATCAGTGCACGCTGCACTTTGAACTCCTAGCACACCAGTTCACCTCCGACCGAGCCAAGGTGGCATTCATCATGTCTCACCTCACCGGAGAGGCGTTGGCGTGGCTTAACCCTCTGTGGGAGAGAGGGGATCCTCTGGTGTTCGATCTCCCGGCTTTCCTCGCGGCTTTCCGGAAGGTGTTCGATCAGCCAGGACGAAAATCTTCTACTGCCTCCTCACTTCTCCGACTGTGGTAAGGGAGTCTCTCTGTGGGCCAGTGTGCCATGCATTTCCGAACCATCGCATCTGAACTTGTCTGGAACAATGAGGCCCTGGTGTCCACCTTTTGGGAAGGCTTTTCCGGACGAATCAAGGATGAGCTAGCCAGTCGTGACATACCTCCCTCCCTGGACGACGTGGTGTATTAGCTACCCGGATTGACATCCGTTTTCTGGAACGCGCTAAGGAGATGACCCGTGAGAGGAGACCTCTGTGCCTCGCTCCTGTCCTCCAAAGTCCAGTCTCGCAATGGACTCCTCCGGGTGTCTTCTCCAGAGCCTATGCAAATTGATCAAGTTAAGATGGTCAAGTCTCGCCAGGAGACCCGTCATGCCGATGGGAGTTGCTTCTATTGTGGCAATATAGAGCATCAGATCTGCTCTTGCCCGGTGAGACCAGGAAACTCCAGTGTCTGGGACCGCTTGGAGAGGTCGTCCTAGGCAAGACTTCTTCCTCTCCGCCCTTGAGTTTGTCCGTTTCCATTACCATTGGTGAGATCCGCTTCTTCGAGACTGCTATCTGGATTCCGGAGCCGCTGGGAATCTCATCCAACAGGCCGTTGTGGAGTGTTTTCAGATTCCTACTATATGTCTGGTGGATCCTTTAGCGGTTTCCTCTATGGATGGAAAGTGTTACGCTCGCACCTGGACTGACTGGCATGAGCGTGATTAGTGATCCCACTGTACCATGAACCGAGGAGTGCCTGGAGGGGCGTAACTAAGTATCAACCCAATCCGACCAAGGTCGCATGGCGGCTCAGTCGACTCCATGAACCAAGGAGGAACCGAGCAGAGGGATCAGGTGCTACTCCAGGTCAGAACCTGGTCACAGCTGTTGACCCACACAGGGGAATGCAGGAACAGGCAGGTTAGGCTGGCATACAGACAGGTGGGTATTGGCAGGCATGGCTGGTATGCAGATAGGTGGGTACTGGTAAGCATGGCTGGTATGCAGACAGGTGGGTACTGGCAAGCACAGCTGGTATGCAGACAGGTGGGTACTGGCAAGCACGGCTGGTATGCAGACAGGTGGGTACTGGCAAGAATGGCTGGTATGCAGACAGGAAGATACTGGCAAGCACGGCTGGAGTGCAGACAGGGAGATACTAGCAGGTTGGAGCGCAGGCTTGATAGGGTCCAGTACAGACTGGGAGACAGGAACAGAGCCGCAGATGCGGTAGACAAGCAGAGTAAAGCGCAACCGCCGGAGCGGGGGACAAGGCAGAGCAGAGCGGAACCGCCGGAGAAGTGGACAAGGCAGAGCAGAGAGGAACCACAGGAGCGGAGGACAAGGCAGAGCAGAGAGGAACCGCTGGTGCTGTGAGCAAGCAGAGCAGAGTGAAACCACAGGTGCGGTGGACTAGGCAGAGCAGAGTGAAACCGCCGGAGCGGTGGACAAGGCAGAGCAGAGAGGAACCGCCAGAGCGGTGGACAAGGCAGAGCAGAGCGAAACCGCAAGTGCGGTGAGCAAGCAGAGCAGAGCGAAACTGCAGGTGCGGTGGACAAGGCAGAGCAGAGCGAAACCGCCGGAGCGGTGGACAAGGCAGAGCAGAGAGGAACCACCGGAGTGGTGGGCAAGGCAGAGCAGAGAAAACCGCTGGCGCGGTGAGCAAGCAGAACAGAACAGGGCTGCAGGTGCAGGCAAAGAGGACAGGGCTCTGTTCACATGGAACAGACTGGAAAATACAGGAAGATGGTTAGAACACAGGAGGTAGATGCGGAGGAAGGGAAAAGGGACAAACAGAACCAGATACACACAAGGTACTTACAATGAAGTAGCGAGTGGACACAAAACTCACAAACAGAAGTAAAGAGACAGCGAGTTGGAGCTAGGTGCTGGTTCAGACACTGCAGGAAAAGGGAGGGTACGGACATAGAGACAAACAGGTAGCAGGCTAGGAGACAATTCAGAGAGGAACTGACACTGCAACGAGATACAGGAGCTAGCCTGGGTATACAGCCCCCAGGGTGGAAGAAATGGACTAGAAGTCACAGATAACAGGCCTGGGTATAAAGCCCCCAGGGTGGCAGAAACAGACTAGAAGTCAGAGATAACAGGCCTGGGTATTCAGCCCCCAGGGTGGCAGAAACAGACTAGAAGTCAGAGATAACAGGCCTGGGTATGCAGCCCCCAGGGTGGCAGAAACAGACAAGATACAGGACAAGACCTGGCAACTCAGAGGCAGAGAGCACACTGATAGTTACTGTTGCTCAGGCACCTCCTTCTGGGTGGAGGGGGTTTAAATATTCAGTGACTCACAGCAATAGGCTGGAGACTCATTAGGAGTGGGCCCACAGCAGGAATAAGAATCAGGAAGTAACCGGGCCGCCGCCCTAAGCAGTCAGACAAGAGACATGCACACAGCATGAACTGGAACAAGGTTTGCAGGCTGGACTGGTGGGTAAGATTGCGGTCTTGCATAGTGGGAGGTGGTGCACTATGCAAGCATGCCACCAGGGATGTTACACAAAGCTTCTCCCGGAAACCATCTTGTTGGTCACTGAGCTGGTAACTCTCCAGGTGGGAATGCTGCACTCAGAGAAGATCTCCTTTTACGTATTGTCCAGTCTCTCTCATCCCCTCTTGCTTGGCCTGCCTTGGTTACAGAGACATGAGCCCATCCTGAATTGGAGCTCGGGTGAGGTGCTCCTTTGGGGTCAGGAATGCCATAAGACCTGTCTGGTTCCGGTTCGTCCTGCTCGACCCCCGTCTACTCCAGCTAACCTACCTGGCCTGCCAGCACCCTACTGGTCCTATGCGGACGTCTTTGATAAAAAGGAGGCAGAGACACTACCACTTCATAGGCCGTATGATTGCCCCATCGACTTAATACCTTGTGCTTCACCTCCTCACGGGCGAATCTACCCCTTGTGGCTGGCCGGGACCCGTGCCATGTCTGAATACATTGAAGAAAATCTTGCTAGGGTATTTATCCAGAAATCCACCTATCCGGCTGGAGCAGGATTCTTCTTCGTCAAAAAGAAAAACGGCTCTCTTCGTCCTTGTATCAACTATAGGGGCCTAAACCAGATTACCATCAAGAATAAGTACCCCCTGCCTCTCATCTCGGAGCTGTTTGACCGCCTAAAAGGGGCAAAGATCTTCACTAAGCTCGACCTGCATGGGGCATACAATCTGGTCCAGATTCGCCAAGGAGACGAGTGGAAGACGGCATTAAACACTCGGGATGGTCACTTCGAGTACCGTGTGATGCCCTTCGGTCTCCGTAATGCTCCAGCCGTCTTCCAGGAGTTAGTAAACGGCATCTTCCGAGATCTCCTGTATTCCTGCGTGGTGCTGTACCTGGACGATATCTTGGTGTTCTCCCATGATCTGCCCTCTCACTGGAGGAATGTTCATCAGGTCCTGCTGAGGCTCCGGAAGAATCGCCTGTATGCTAAATTCGAGAAATGCCTCTGAGCAGACCTCCCTGTCGTTTCTGGGGTATATCATCTCTGAGACCAGACTGTGGATGGATCCCGAGAAGGTGTCTGTCATCTTAAAAAGGCCCTGACCAGAGGGCTTGAAGGCTATTCAGCGGTTTCTGCGGTTCACTAACTATTACAACCTCTTCATTCCTCATTTCTCCCCCCAGAAAGCTCCCATCTCTGCTCTTACCCGTAAGGGAGAAAATCCGAGGGAGTGGTCTTCCGAGGCAGAGAATGCCTTTATCTCTCTTAAACAAGCCTTCTCCTCCACTCCAGTGCTACACCATCTGGATCGCAATAAACAGTTCTTCCTGGAGGTTGATGCTTCTTCCTCCGGAGCTTGAGCCGTGCTTACCCAGAAATCCTTGTCCGGACGAATGGTGACCTGCGGCTTCCTTTCCAAACTCTTCTCTCCGTCCAAGTGCAATTACTCCATAGGAGATCGAGAACTGCTGGCCATCAAATTAGCGCTGGAGGAGTGGCGCTACTTGCTTGAGGGGGCTCTGCACCCGGTGGTCATCTACACTGACCATAAAAACCTCGCTTATTTGCAGACCGCCCAAAGACTAATCCCGCATCAGGCCAGATGGTCTTTGTTCTTTGCTCGATTCTGCTTCACTCTCCATTACCGCCCGGCAGACAAGAACATTAAAGCCGACACTCTATCCCCCTCTTTTCTGTCTTCCGACCTAGAGGAGGAGCCTCTACACATCATTGACCCCTCCAGAATTATGACTGTTGCTCCATTTGACCTGTCTCATCTACCTCCTGGTAAGACCTTTGTAGCGGCTCAGGATTAGAAGAGGGTCTTACTCTGGGGCCTTTCGTCCAAACTGGCTGGCCATGCCGGCAAGAGGAACACGCTTCTGCTCATTGCCCGGCATTATTTGTGGCCCACCCTGTGCAAGGATGTTGCGGATTTTGTCGCGGCTTGTTCCTCTTGTGCCCCTAACAAGATACCTAGTCACCTTCCAGCCGGTCGTCTCCTTCATCTTCCCGTACCTTCCGCTCCATGGCAACATATTGCAATGGATTTCATCACGGATCTTCCTGTATCTGCCGGTTGTACTGTCTTTTGGGTGGTTGCCGACCGCTTCTCCAAGATGGCTCACTTCATCCCTCTGCCTGGTCTTCCGTCTGAACCTGTGCTGGCTAAGTACTTCATCCACCACATCTTACGTCTCCATGGCTTACCCCTCCACATTGTCTCGGACCAAGGAGTTCAGTTCACTTCTCGCTTTTGGAGAGCCACGTGCAAGCTGTTGGATGTCTCTTTTGATTTTTCTTCGGCCTATCATCCTCAGTCCAATGGTCAAGTGGAATGTATCAATCAGATCCTTACCAGTTTTCTTCGGCACTTTGTCAACGCTCACCATAGCGATTAGGTTGAGCTCCTGCCCTGGGCCGAGTTTTCCTATAACAACCATGTGAGTGAGTCTTCTGCTAAGTCTCCATTTTTTGTGGTCTATGGTTGACACCCCCAGATTCCGTTTCCTGTCTCCTCTTCAGTGGACAATCCTTCTACGGAGTCTCTCGTCAGTGAATTTAATGCGATTTGGGAAGACAATAAATCTGCACTTCTTCAGTCCTCTGAGCATATGAAGTAAGACTAATCTGAATCCCTACAATGTAGCGGGCTGCCTGATCCTAGTCAACAGACCCGCCTTCGTCCTCGGCTAGTCTGAACGAAGACCTATAAAATTAAGGGAGGGGTCCCTAAAAGAAATAAGGACTGGGACAAAAATGGGACACCGCCTAAACAGAAATTGTTGTAGAACACAAAAGACAAACTGACAAAAAGTACTAGAGGTCCCAGAAGATCAAGCAAACTGACAATGATAGGCACCGAAGCAACAGGCTAGCAAAACAGTCAAACAACACTGAAGTCCAGCAAAGCAAGAAGGGCGGAGCCGGAAAATATAGGCAGATGGTCACGTGACTGCAAAACACAAGATAGAAAAAACTAACAGGAGGGTTCTAATAGTACCTCCTCTTTTATGAGGATCCACTGGATCCTCCAGGCCCAGGCCTATCCGGAAACCTCCTGTGGAAAGCTTTAACTAGCCTAGTAGCAGAGACATCATACGTTCTTACCCAGGAGTTGTCTTCGGGACAGAAATCCTTCCAGGAGACAAGATACTGTAATGTCCCTCTATGCCATCTAGACTTCAAGATACGCAAAATTTCATATTCACCGTCTTCCACCACAGGAGGAACTGTGACAGTGACATCCCTATCAGATACGTCAGCCTTTTTCAACAAGGAAATATGAAACACAGGATTAATATTCCAGGAAGTAGGGAGATCCAACCTAACAGCAGACTGGTTAACAACCTGAAGCACTTTAAATGGACCCACAAACTTAGGACCCAGTTTTTTAGAGGGAATTCTCAACAGCAGGTTCTTCGAGGACAACCAAACCATGTCACCCACAGTAAACAAAACCTCTTTATCTTTCCTGTCAAAATACTTCTTGGACTTTTTGTTAGCCTCTTGAAGGTTACAACGTACATTAGTCCAAACTCTCTCCAAATCACCGGAAAAATTCTCCTCCTCCGGCACCGCCGACCCCTATTTGGAGAACGAACCAAAAGACGGATGTCTCCCAGTTCAACAAAATAAAAAGGAGAACACCCAGCAGAGGAGGATGTATGATTGTTAAGAGCAAATTCTGCGAGAGGCAGAAACTCCGACCACACCTCTTGATTGTCCGCCACAAAACAACTCAAAAACTGTTCAAAATCCTGGTTCTTTTTTCAGTCTGTCCATTAGACTCAGGATGATAACCAGATGAAAATGACAAATGGACGCCCAACCTGTCACAAAAAGCACGCCAAAAGCGAGCCACAAACTGAGGTCCTCTATCAGAAATAATATCCGTGGGAACGCCATGGAGCTTGACAATCTCCTTAACAAACGCCTTAGCGAGTGTCTTGGCTCAGGGCAACTTAATGAATGGACCAAATGACACATCTTACTAAAACGGTCCATGACCACCAAGATGACAGTAAAACCCTCGGACACAGGAAGATCAGTAATAAAATCCATAGTGAGATTACCCTCCTTGTGGAGTGTGTCAATGACTGCCTTCTGGACATCTGTCAAGTCAGCAGTCTTCCCCATGATTGTGGAGCCTACTAAAACAGACTAAGGGACCTTTTTAAATGCTTCGGAAGCCTTTACAGGTGCTTTTTGTTAATTATTCTAATTTACTGAGATAATGACTTTTGTGTTTTCATTGATTGTAATACATAATCATCAGCATTAACAGAAATAAACACTCTGTTAGTAATGACTCTATATAATATATGAGTTTCACTTTTTGAATTGAAGAACTGAAATAAATTAACTTTTTGATGATATTCTAATTTTGTGAGAAGCACCTGTATATATACAATTCAAATGATGCAATATAATATTAATATAACACTATTCCCATTGTGACAAAATCACTGGCAGATTGTTGGAGGGGAGATATGTTTCACTGAGGCTAGTAGCTTCAGTAATATGAAACCTGGAAGTCTTCTCATGCATGTTATATGCTGAGAGGGTTGATCAGCCTTTTTAATGACCAGTTTTTTGTGAATGACTATAGAGCGGGTGGGAGGTCGTTCACCATATCTCCACCTCAGTGTTCAGTAAGTCTGGGGAGGCAAACTCCAGACATATTTTTGTTGAGCTGACCTGAACCATGTAAAGTTCTGAGAAGGGGGACCCCTGCTAACACAAGGACTGTGTTTTGCGTGATCACTTAGTTTTGTTTATATTCCAATTTGCCCAAAGGGCCGTGATTATTTTTATGGACTCAATGTTGGCTTATGCTGCATTCTAATAAACCATCAAAATATTTAAAGAGACAGCGTACCTCTGTCTACCTCCATTTGCAGCTGAGTGAGGAATATACCACAGATGGCAGTAGAAGTGTGGGCAAGATCCCCAGGAGGCACGTGTAGCGACTGAGGACAAACCACATGTCCTGGGTAAAGGCGGCAATAAGTCATAAAGCATCTTGTGCTAGCCCAGCAGGAGACAAGCAAACTGTTATTGCAACAGATCCACCAACAGCAGCAGCACCAACAAGACCAGCTCCCACAGCAGCAGCAGCAGATGGAAGGCCCAATCGGTCGGGGAGACTGAGACAGTTTAGCCCTGGAGACCGGGTGTTGGTGTTGATCCCCACGGTGGAGAGTAAATTCCTGGCCAAGTGGAAAGGGCCATACGAGGTGGCCAAAAAGTTGAGTGACGTCAACTACAAGGTCCACCAACCAGGGAAAAGAAAGTCATATTAGGTGTACCACATTAACCTGCTCAAACCTTGGCGAGACAGGGAACGGGCGGAAGCTACCTGAAACTAGAGTTGAGGATGTCACAGTGGCAGAGACAGTGTCGCTGGTCCAGAAGCAGCAGTACCAAGAACTGCTTCAGCGGAACAGGGACCTGTTTTCGGAGCTTCCAGGTTGTACGCAGGTGGTCGAGCATGAAATCTTGACTGATATGCATGTGAGGGTGAATCAAAGGCCTTATCAGATTCCCGGAGGTGATCTCCAAAGAGGTGAGTAGAATGTTGAGCTTGGGCATCATCATTGAGAAGTCAAAAAGAGTCTGATCAAGCCCCAATTTCCTTGTGCCAAAGCAGGATGGAAAATGGCGGTTTTGTAATGACTAAAGGAAGCTGAATGAAGTGTCAAAGTTGGATGCATATTTGATGCTCGGGGCCTATAAGCTCATTGAGAGGCTAGGTCAGCCAGATATATCACCACCCGGGACCTAACGAAAGGGCACTGGCAAATTCTCCTGTCACCAAGTGCCAAGGAGAAGACGGCCTTTTCAACTCCTGACGGGTGCTTTCAGTACACCAGGATGCCGTTCGGTCTGCAGGGAGCCCCAGCTACCTTCCAGTGGGCCATGGACCGGATCCTAGCCTCTCACAAAAAGGTACGCCGCAGCTTACCTGAATGACATTGTGATATTCAGCCAGAATTGGGAAAGTCATTTACAGAAAATATAGGCCGTACTAGATGAGCTAAGGAAGGCCGGGTTTACTATAAACCCAAATAAGTGTGCCATGGGGAAAGAAGAGGCAAAATACTTGGGCTATATCGTCGAAAGAGGCAAAATAAAACCACAAGTAAATAAGGTGGAGATTATTCAAAATTGGCCCCAACCGAACTCCAAGAAGCAAATTCGGGCGTTTCTGAAATTTGTGGGATATTATCAGAGATTTATCCCGAATTTCGCCATATCTGCCCCCCTGACTGAACTTCTTAAGACACAAAGACATCGAGGGCCAAATGGTCCTCTGAAGCAGAAATGCCATTCCAGGAGTTGAAGCTCGCTTTATGTAAACAGCCGGTCTTAGTCTTGCCTGATTTCACTGTTTTGGATTGACATCTCCGAGGTCAGTTTGGAAGATGTGTTGTCCCAGGAAATAGATGGGGACTAACATCCAGTCCTATTCCTGAGTAGGAAACTCTCCTCCTGTGAAAAGAACTATGCCATCATAGAGAAGCAGTGCTTTGCCATCAAATGGGCAATTGAGAGACTAACATACTATCTATTACGCAGCAAGTTCAGTCTAGTATCAGATCATGCGTCCCTGAGATGCATGAGGGAAAGGAAGGGGAAGAATGCCCGGGTAACTAGGTGGTTTCCAGCGCTCCAGGACTTTAATTTTCATGTGGACCATAGGCCTGGGAAACTACATAGTAATGCAGATGCCCTGTCCAGACTTCCATGTTTAGTGAGTGAAGGTCCCAAAACCCCTGGGTTTGGGCAGAGGGAGGGGGGGTGTATGTGACAAAGTCACTGGCAGAGTGCAGGAGGGGAGATATGTTTCACGGAGGCTATTAGCTTCAGTGATATGAAATCTGGAAGTCTTCTCCTGCATGTTATATGCTGAGAGGGTTAGTCAGCCATTTTAATGGGCCAGTCTTTTTGCGAATGACTATAGAGCGTGTGGGAGGCCGTTTACCATATCTCCAACTCAGGGTGTTGTCTGGGGTTTAAATACTCGGCCTGTAGAGGCATTCAGTGATCAGCAAGTCTGGGGAGGCAATCTCCAGACATGTTTGTGTTAAGCTGATCTGAAACATGTGAAGTTGCTAAACTCTGAGCAGGCAGACCCCTGCTAACACTAGAACTGTGTTTTGTGTGACCACTTTGTTGTGTGTGTTTTCCTGTTTTTCCCAAAGGGTCGTGTTTATTTTTATGGATTCAATGTTTGTTTATGCTGCATTCTAATAAACCAACAAGAGATATAAAGAGACAGCGTACCTGTGTCTACCTCCGTGCGCAGCTGAGTGAGCGATCTAACACACCATATAAAAGTGCTATACAGTGTTTGCATAAAAACCTGTAATACAGTGGTGACCAAAAGTATTGCATTTTTTTTCAAAGTGTAATTACTTCTGTCTGGTTGTTGTGATACCATTTCCCTGGTGAATTGAAAGTGCATGAAGTTGTCATCATGCAAGACCTTAAAGGGATTGTCCGGTCTAAGGTTATAAGTCTGCAGTCACTCTATGTGACTGCACACTTATGTATCCCCCGAGCGCATGCACTGTGCACTGGATTCGACAGTATGAGACATGGGACCGGAGTGTATGTACAGTATAAATTATACATACCCCTGGCCATTCAGTGCCGCTTCGCTCCATACACTTGTATAGAGCAAGGCAACTCCCCGTCTAGTGACAAGGATGTCCAGTGGGCACGTCCTTCTAGAAGGCATGGCCTCGCTCAATATAAGCGTATGGAGAGCGAGGCTGCACCCACTGGCCAGGGGTATGTATAACACAGTGCACAGCACAGTGCCTGCGCTGAGGGAATTCATAAGTCTGCAGTCACACAGAGTGACTGTAGACTTATCACTTTTAACCGGACAACACCTTTACTTTTAACCAAAATGCTTTTGAATATAGGTATGGTCATTTAATTAAAGAAAACTGACAAAAGTTTTGCATACATTATTTATTGATTACAACATATAGAGCAATTAATTGTTTACAATGCCATAAATTAATATTTTGTAGCATAACCTTATGCTTTAATTACTGCTCTACCCTGCTCCATTCCATTTGCAAATCTGCAAACAATTCATCATTATTGCTATGGGTACGAACCCCAACTCGTCACCCTAACTCATCCCAAAGTTGCTCTATAGGGTTTAAATCAAGTGTTTGGCTTGGCCATTGCAACAGACAAACATTTTTCTTTGCTATCCAATTTTTGACTAAATTGGATGTGTGCTTAGGATCATTGTCTTGCTGGAATTTTCATCCCCTGCCTACTTTGGTTTTAAGTTAGAAAGCTGAGCTGAGCTTGAAAAAGGACACTTATACTGTGTTTCAAAAGTGTTGCACCACCTTTCTCCTTTGCCTATTTGGGGATATAGCAACAACAAAATTAGCTAAAATAGAAAATAAATAACATTTGTGTGTCTCTCAAAAATTAAAACCTAGAAAGGACACATCAAATACATGATTGGATTATAAAATATGATAATTTATTGAGTCATAAAATTAAAACCACGATGAAGGGGGATAAGGGGAAAAGGGGAATCCAAAAAGAGGGGAAAAGGGGGCATACACAGGGGGTATATAAGTAAATGGCAATAATAAATGGTAAAATAGCTCAAATGACTGCACAACAATTACAACCACAACAGGAAAAAATCACTATTATATATATGTGCTAATTACAGATCACCACAGTTATAAATAGGGGCCAAAATAAAGTGCACAGTGCCATAAGAATAATAGTAACACCCCTAACTGGATACTCAGGGGATCTGTATACAGCAAGATGTACTCCTGATAAATGTGTGAGGTGGAAATGGTAATGGAACAAACATGAGCTGAAAGTTTAATAGATTCAATACTAACCCCCTGGGCACCACACCTCGCATCCCATATAGGGTTTAAATCATTTTTCTTTGCTATCCAATTTTTGACTAAATTGGATGTGTGCTTAGGATCATTGTCTTGCTGGAATTTTCATCCCCTGCCTGCTTTAATTTTAAGTTGGAAAGCTGAGCTGAGGTTGAAAAAGGATGCTTATACTGCGTTTGGAAAGTGTTGCACCACCTGCCCCCCCTTTCTCCTTTGCCTATTTGGGGATATTTCTATTTTAATGGATTTATAAATAAAGTCTAATTTTTTTAGTGAAGCTGGAATACCCCCTTGTCTACTTTGGTTTAACCATGTGTCAGCTGTAGCGTTGGCTTCTCTGCCTCCAGCCGGGCAGAGATGCCGTTCCCCTCACCGCCGCGGTCCCGGTCCGGCGTACTCCAGCTCCCCTGCTGCTGTTGCGCGCACTGCACGCAGCTTCCTGGGCACTGTGCTTAGGGCGTGCATGCTCCCTCCCTCTTAAAGGGGCAGCGCGTGCCATCCTAAAGAGTCCCCGGCCAATGGCCCGAGGACCACTCCTATTTTAATCACCTCCAAAATGGAGGTGCCTGTGCAAGGTTGTGGTTTGTGTGCTAACACTCTCCTCAGCCCTCAGGTTCCAGTGCCTGCCAGTCTGTCTATCAGCCGTGCCCACCTGCCTGTCTATCAGCCGTGCCCACCTGCCTGTCTATCAGTCGTGTCTGCCAGCCTGTCAGCCATGCCCGCCAGCCTGTCTATCAGCCGTGCCCACCAGCCTGCCTACCTGCTCTGCCCGCTGGCTTGCCTACCTGGATCACCTGTCAGGTTACCTGCTGTGCCCACCTGCTTGCCTACCTGGATCACCCATCAGGATACCTGCCGTGCTCATCCGCTGTCTAAGCCACCTGACTCATGGGAGTTGCCTGCTCTCACACAAGGTCGGTCCCAAAGTGGCACCTGGTTCACCTGCCCGGTCCCTCCTTGGTTCACAGAGTCAACTAAGCCGCAGTGTGGCCAGGGTCGGTCAGAGTTGGCACTTAGTTACGCCCCTCTGGTCCCTCCTTGCATCCCAGCACAGAGGTTCCACCACTCGTATCTGTAACAGTTTGCACAGGCCATGGAACCCGGTGGCTCCCAGGCTCCTTCGCTCTCAGACCTGTACCAAGAGGTCTCTCGACAGAGATCCCAACAGGATACTATACTGTCCTATCTGTGGACAGTCAATTCCCGCTTGGACGCGCTGTCCACCCCGACTGTGTCAGCCTCTAACCGAGCGGCACCCGCTCCAGCGGCACCTCAACCCAGTGGCGCTGTGGCACCTGGCTTTGGACCCCGGCTTCCTGCGCCTCCACATTTTGGTGGTGACCCTGTCCTCTGTCGGGGCTTCATAAATCAGTGCACGCTGCACTTTGAACTCCTAGCACACCAGTTCACCTCCGACCGAGCCAAGGTGGCATTCATCATGTCTCACCTCACCGGAGAGGCGTTGGCGTGGCTTAACCCTCTGTGGGAGAGAGGGGATCCTCTGGTGTTCGATCTCCCGGCTTTCCTCGCGGCTTTCCGGAAGGTGTTCGATCAGCCAGGAAGAAAATCTGCTACTGCCTCCTCACTTCTCCGACTGTGGTAAGGGAGTCTCTCTGTGGGCCAGTGTGCCATGCATTTCCGAACCATCGCATCTGAACTTGTCTGGAACAATGAGGCCCTGGTGTCCACCTTTTGGGAAGGCTTTTCCGGACGAATCAAGGATGAGCTAGCCAGTCGTGACATACCTCCCTCCCTGGACGACGTGGTGTATTAGCTACACGGATTGACATCCGTTTTCTGGAACGCGCTAAGGAGATGACCCGTGAGAGGAGACCTCTGTGCCTCGCTCCTGTCCTCCAAAGTCCAGTCTCGCAATGGACTCCTCCGGGTGTCTTCTCCAGAGCCTATGCAAATTGATCAAGTTAAGATGGTCAAGTCTCGCCAGGAGACCCGTCATGCCGATGGGAGTTGCTTCTATTGTGGCAATATAGAGCATCAGATCTGCTCTTGCCCGGTGAGACCAGGAAACTCCAGTGTCTGGGACCGCTCGGAGAGGTCGTCCTAGGCAAGACTTCTTCCTCTCCGCCCTTGAGTTTGTCCGTTTCCATTACCATTGGTGAGATCCGCTTCTTCGAGACTGCTATCTGGATTCCGGAGCCGCTGGGAATCTCATCCAACAGGCCGTTGTGGAGTGTTTTCAGATTCCTACTATATGTCTGGTGGATCCTTTAGCGGTTTCCTCTATGGATGGAAAGTGTTACGCTCGCACCTGGACTGACTGGCATGAGCGTGATTAGTGATCCCACTGTACCATGAACCGAGGAGTGCCTGGAGGGGCGTAACTAAGTATCAACCCAATCCGACCAAGGTCGCATGGCGGCTCAGTCGACTCCATGAACCAAGGAGGAACCGAGCAGAGGGATCAGGTGCTACTCCAGGTCAGAACCTGGTCACAGCTGTTGACCCACACAGGGGAATGCAGGAACAGGCAGGTTAGGCTGGCATACAGACAGGTGGGTATTGGCAGGCATGGCTGGTATGCAGATAGGTGGGTACTGGTAAGCATGGCTGGTATGCAGACAGGTGGGTACTGGCAAGCACAGCTGGTATGCAGACAGGTGGGTACTGGCAAGCACGGCTGGTATGCAGACAGGTGGGTACTGGCAAGAATGGCTGGTATGCAGACAGGAAGATACTGGCAAGCACGGCTGGAGTGCAGACAGGGAGATACTAGCAGGTTGGAGCGCAGGCTTGATAGGGTCCAGTACAGACTGGGAGACAGGAACAGAGCCGCAGATGCGGTAGACAAGCAGAGTAAAGCGCAACCGCCGGAGCGGGGGACAAGGCAGAGCAGAGCGGAACCGCCGGAGAAGTGGACAAGGCAGAGCAGAGAGGAACCACAGGAGCGGAGGACAAGGCAGAGCAGAGAGGAACCGCTGGTGCTGTGAGCAAGCAGAGCAGAGTGAAACCACAGGTGCGGTGGACTAGGCAGAGCAGAGTGAAACCGCCGGAGCGGTGGACAAGGCAGAGCAGAGAGGAACCGCCAGAGCGGTGGACAAGGCAGAGCAGAGCGAAACCGCAAGTGCGGTGAGCAAGCAGAGCAGAGCGAAACTGCAGGTGCGGTGGACAAGGCAGAGCAGAGCGAAACCGCCGGAGCGGTGGACAAGGCAGAGCAGAGAGGAACCACCGGAGTGGTGGGCAAGGCAGAGCAGAGAAAACCGCTGGCGCGGTGAGCAAGCAGAACAGAACAGGGCTGCAGGTGCAGGCAAAGAGGACAGGGCTCTGTTCACATGGAACAGACTGGAAAATACAGGAAGATGGTTAGAACACAGGAGGTAGATGCGGAGGAAGGGAAAAGGGACAAACAGAACCAGATACACACAAGGTACTTACAATGAAGTAGCGAGTGGACACAAAACTCACAAACAGAAGTAAAGAGACAGCGAGTTGGAGCTAGGTGCTGGTTCAGACACTGCAGGAAAAGGGAGGGTACGGACATAGAGACAAACAGGTAGCAGGCTAGGAGACAATTCAGAGAGGAACTGACACTGCAACGAGATACAGGAGCTAGCCTGGGTATACAGCCCCCAGGGTGGAAGAAATGGACTAGAAGTCACAGATAACAGGCCTGGGTATAAAGCCCCCAGGGTGGCAGAAACAGACTAGAAGTCAGAGATAACAGGCCTGGGTATTCAGCCCCCAGGGTGGCAGAAACAGACTAGAAGTCAGAGATAACAGGCCTGGGTATGCAGCCCCCAGGGTGGCAGAAACAGACAAGATACAGGACAAGACCTGGCAACTCAGAGGTAGAGAGCACACTGATAGTTACTGTTGCTCAGGCACCTCCTTCTGGGTGGAGGGGGTTTAAATATCCAGTGACTCACAGCAATAGGCTGGAGACTCATTAGGAGTGGGCCCACAGCAGGAATAAGAATCAGGAAGTAACCGGGCCGCCGCCCTAAGCAGTCAGACAAGAGACATGCACACAGCATGAACTGGAACAAGGTTTGCAGGCTGGACTGGTGGGTAAGATTGCGGTCTTGCATAGTGGGAGGTGGTGCACTATGCAAGCATGCCACCAGGGATGTTACACAAAGCTTCTCCCGGAAACCATCTTGTTGGTCACTGAGCTGGTAACTCTCCAGGTGGGAATGCTGCACTCAGAGAAGATCTCCTTTTACGTATTGTCCAGTCTCTCTCATCCCCTCTTGCTTGGCCTGCCTTGGTTACAGAGACATGAGCCCATCCTGAATTGGAGCTCGGGTGAGGTGCTCCTTTGGGGTCAGGAATGCCATAAGACCTGTCTGGTTCCGGTTCGTCCTGCTCGACCCCCGTCTACTCCAGCTAACCTACCTGGCCTGCCAGCACCCTACTGGTCCTATGCGGACGTCTTTGATAAAAAGGAGGCAGAGACACTACCACTTCATAGGCCGTATGATTGCCCCATCGACTTAATACCTTGTGCTTCACCTCCTCACGGGCGAATCTACCCCTTGTGGCTGGCCGGGACCCGTGCCATGTCTGAATACATTGAAGAAAATCTTGCTAGGGTATTTATCCAGAAATCCACCTATCCGGCTGGAGCAGGATTCTTCTTCGTCAAAAAGAAAAACGGCTCTCTTCGTCCTTGTATCAACTATAGGGGCCTAAACCAGATTACCATCAAGAATAAGTACCCCCTGCCTCTCATCTCGGAGCTGTTTGACCGCCTAAAAGGGGCAAAGATCTTCACTAAGCTCGACCTGCATGGGGCATACAATCTGGTCCAGATTCGCCAAGGAGACGAGTGGAAGACGGCATTAAACACTCGGGATGGTCACTTCGAGTACCGTGTGATGCCCTTCGGTCTCCGTAATGCTCCAGCCGTCTTCCAGGAGTTAGTAAACGGCATCTTCCGAGATCTCCTGTATTCCTGCGTGGTGCTGTACCTGGACGATATCTTGGTGTTCTCCCATGATCTGCCCTCTCACTGGAGGAATGTTCATCAGGTCCTGCTGAGGCTCCGGAAGAATCGCCTGTATGCTAAATTCGAGAAATGCCTCTGAGCAGACCTCCCTGTCGTTTCTGGGGTATATCATCTCTGAGACCAGACTGTGGATGGATCCCGAGAAGGTGTCTGTCATCTTAAAAAGGCCCTGACCAGAGGGCTTGAAGGCTATTCAGCGGTTTCTGCGGTTCACTAACTATTACAACCTCTTCATTCCTCATTTCTCCCCCCAGAAAGCTCCCATCTCTGCTCTTACCCGTAAGGGAGAAAATCCGAGGGAGTGGTCTTCCGAGGCAGAGAATGCCTTTATCTCTCTTAAACAAGCCTTCTCCTCCACTCCAGTGCTACACCATCTGGATCGCAATAAACAGTTCTTCCTGGAGGTTGATGCTTCTTCCTCCGGAGCTTGAGCCGTGCTTACCCAGAAATCCTTGTCCGGACGAATGGTGACCTGCGGCTTCCTTTCCAAACTCTTCTCTCCGTCCAAGTGCAATTACTCCATAGGAGATCGAGAACTGCTGGCCATCAAATTAGCGCTGGAGGAGTGGCGCTACTTGCTTGAGGGGGCTCTGCACCCGGTGGTCATCTACACTGACCATAAAAACCTCGCTTATTTGCAGACCGCCCAAAGACTAATCCCGCATCAGGCCAGATGGTCTTTGTTCTTTGCTCGATTCTGCTTCACTCTCCATTACCGCCCGGCAGACAAGAACATTAAAGCCGACACTCTATCCCCCTCTTTTCTGTCTTCCGACCTAGAGGAGGAGCCTCTACACATCATTGACCCCTCCAGAATTATGACTGTTGCTCCATTTGACCTGTCTCATCTACCTCCTGGTAAGACCTTTGTAGCGGCTCAGGATTAGAAGAGGGTCTTACTCTGGGGCCTTTCGTCCAAACTGGCTGGCCATGCCGGCAAGAGGAACACGCTTCTGCTCATTGCCCGGCATTATTTGTGGCCCACCCTGTGCAAGGATGTTGCGGATTTTGTCGCGGCTTGTTCCTCTTGTGCCCCTAACAAGATACCTAGTCACCTTCCAGCCGGTCGTCTCCTTCATCTTCCCGTACCTTCCGCTCCATGGCAACATATTGCAATGGATTTCATCACGGATCTTCCTGTATCTGCCGGTTGTACTGTCTTTTGGGTGGTTGCCGACCGCTTCTCCAAGATGGCTCACTTCATCCCTCTGCCTGGTCTTCCGTCTGAACCTGTGCTGGCTAAGTACTTCATCCACCACATCTTACGTCTCCATGGCTTACCCCTCCACATTGTCTCGGACCAAGGAGTTCAGTTCACTTCTCGCTTTTGGAGAGCCACGTGCAAGCTGTTGGATGTCTCTTTTGATTTTTCTTCGGCCTATCATCCTCAGTCCAATGGTCAAGTGGAATGTATCAATCAGATCCTTACCAGTTTTCTTCGGCACTTTGTCAACGCTCACCATAGCGATTAGGTTGAGCTCCTGCCCTGGGCCGAGTTTTCCTATAACAACCATGTGAGTGAGTCTTCTGCTAAGTCTCCATTTTTTGTGGTCTATGGTTGACACCCCCAGATTCCGTTTCCTGTCTCCTCTTCAGTGGACAATCCTTCTACGGAGTCTCTCGTCAGTGAATTTAATGCGATTTGGGAAGACAATAAATCTGCACTTCTTCAGTCCTCTGAGCATATGAAGTAAGACTAATCTGAATCCCTACAATGTAGCGGGCTGCCTGATCCTAGTCAACAGACTCGCCTTCGTCCTCGGCTAGTCTGAACGAAGACCTATAAAATTAAGGGAGGGGTCCCTAAAAGAAATAAGGACTGGGACAAAAATGGGACACCGCCTAAACAGAAATTGTTGTAGAACACAAAAGACAAACTGACAAAAAGTACTAGAGGTCCCAGAAGATCAAGCAAACTGACAATGATAGGCACCGAAGCAACAGGCTAGCAAAACAGTCAAACAACACTGAAGTCCAGCAAAGCAAGAAGGGCGGAGCCGGAAAATATAGGCAGATGGTCACGTGACTGCAAAACACAAGATAGAAAAAACTAACAGGAGGGTTCTAATAGTACCTCCTCTTTTATGAGGATCCACTGGATCCTCCAGGCCCAGGCCTATCCGGAAACCTCCTGTGGAAAGCTTTAACTAGCCTAGTAGCAGAGACATCATACGTTCTTACCCAGGAGTTGTCTTCGGGACAGAAATCCTTCCAGGAGACAAGATACTGTAATGTCCCTCTATGCCATCTAGACTTCAAGATACGCAAAATTTCATATTCACCGTCTTCCACCACAGGAGGAACTGTGACAGTGACATCCCTATCAGATACGTCAGCCTTTTTCAACAAGGAAATATGAAACACAGGATTAATATTCCAGGAAGTAGGGAGATCCAACCTAACAGCAGACTGGTTAACAACCTGAAGCACTTTAAATGGACCCACAAACTTAGGACCCAGTTTTTTAGAGGGAATTCTCAACAGCAGGTTCTTCGAGGACAACCAAACCATGTCACCCACAGTAAACAAAACCTCTTTATCTTTCCTGTCAAAATACTTCTTGGACTTTTTGTTAGCCTCTTGAAGGTTACAACGTACATTAGTCCAAACTCTCTCCAAATCACCGGAAAAATTCTCCTCCTCCGGCACCGCCGACCCCTATTTGGAGAACGAACCAAAAGACGGATGTCTCCCAGTTCAACAAAATAAAAAGGAGAACACCCAGCAGAGGAGGATGTATGATTGTTAAGAGCAAATTCTGCGAGAGGCAGAAACTCCGACCACACCTCTTGATTGTCCGCCACAAAACAACTCAAAAACTGTTCAAAATCCTGGTTCTTTTTTCAGTCTGTCCATTAGACTCAGGATGATAACCAGATGAAAATGACAAATGGACGCCCAACCTGTCACAAAAAGCACGCCAAAAGCGAGCCACAAACTGAGGTCCTCTATCAGAAATAATATCCGTGGGAACGCCATGGAGCTTGACAATCTCCTTAACAAACGCCTTAGCGAGTGTCTTGGCTCAGGGCAACTTAATGAATGGACCAAATGACACATCTTACTAAAACGGTCCATGACCACCAAGATGACAGTAAAACCCTCGGACACAGGAAGATCAGTAATAAAATCCATAGTGAGATGCATCCAAGGCGCACTAGGAACCTCCAGAGGGCAAAGCAAACCTGCAGCAGGAGTATGTGAAGCCTTTGACCTAGCGCACACAGTACACTGATGCATCCACTTGATGACTTCCTTCTGCCATCCAGGCCACCAAAAACTGCGACTGATCAGTCTCTTAGTCTCTGAAATTCCTGGATGACCTGCCAACAGAGACTCATGACAACCCACAAACAAATCTCTCCTAAAGGTTCTAGGCACGAACAGCCTCCCATGGGGAGTGTTAGATGGAGCATCATCTTGGGCTTTCAGAATCCCATTCTCCAAAACGGAGTCCAAAGCCGCCACCACAACTCCTTTCTGTAAAATGCTCTCCTCCTCCTCGGCACCGACCTTAGGAGAGAAGCTGCGAGATAAAGCATCGGCTTTAACATTCTTAGTACCAGGGATATAGGTAACAGAAAAATGAAACCGAGAAAAAAAAAGTGCCCACCTTGCTTGACGGGCATTCAAGCGCTTGGCAGCATCCAGATAGATCAAATTCTTATGATCTGTGAAAACCTGAATAGGAAGTCTAGCGCCTTCCAAAAAATGACGCCAATGTTCAAACACAAGTTTAATAGCCAGCAACTCCTGATTTCCAACATCATAATTCAGTTCGGTTTCCGAATTTTTTTTCGAAAAAAAGGAAAGAAGGCACAAGGATGTACTCCACCCTTGTTCTCCTGAGACAAGACTGCTCTGACCCCCACTGATGAAGCATCGACCTCGACCAAAAAAGGCTTGGTCTCCTCAGGCTGCATAAGGATAGGGGCTGAACTGAACCTCTCTTTGAGATACTCAAACGCTTCAATGGCCTCAGTAGTCCATTGGGCCGCATTCGCACCTTTCCTGGTGAGATCGGTTAGAGGTTTAACAATTACAGAAAAATTCTTAATGAATTTCCTGTAATAATTGGCAAAACCCCAAAATCTCTGTATAGATTTCAAACCAATAGGCCTAGGCCATTCCTGCACAGCCTGAACCTTCACAGGGTCCATCTCAAAGCCCTCGCTGGAGACAATGTAGCCCAAAAAACTAATTTTCTGCACAGTGAACTCACATTTCTCCAGCTTAGCAAAGAGTGAATTATCACCCAATAACTGCAAAACTTCACGTACACTCTGCCAATGGGACTCCAGATCTGGTGAATAAATCAAAATGTCATCCAAATACACAACCACATTCTTACCAATCAGAGGGCTCAGGATGTCATTAATAAGGTTCTGAAAAAATGCAGATGCATTGGTAAGAAAAAAAGGCATCACCATATTCTCAAAATGACCTACTGGAGTGTTAAAAGCAGTTTTCCATTTATCACCCTCCTTCACACGTAACAAATTGTATGCCCCCCGGAGATCAATTTTGGAGAACCACGTGGCTCCCACTAACTGGTTAAACAAGTCAGGAATTAACGGTAATGGGTAGGAATTGTGTGCGGTAATTTTATTAATTTCACGAAAATCCAGACATGGACGTAAACCGCCGTCCTTTTTTTTAACAAAGAAGAATCCAACTGCCACAGACGACTTAGAAGGTCTAATGTGACCAGCAGCCAGGCTAGTCTGTATGTACTCCTCCAAGGCCTTTCTTTCAGGGATAGTCAGATTAAACAAGCGACTTTTGGGGAGAGTATCACCCGGAGCAAACTCAATGGCGCAATCATAATCCCTATGAGGAGGTAAAACTCCTCCGAAAAAACCCTCCAAAAATCTTGAATAGGTACAGGTAATTCCACTTTTTCCACAGCCGCAATGCGACCATTACAACATTTATCATAGCACTTCGGAATCCAAGACTTAATCACATTAGTAGACCAGTCCAAAAAAGGATTGTGCAGTTTTAACCAAGGCAATCCTAGAACAACTGGAGAGGGTAAATTATCCAAAACAACCAAGTCCAAAATTTCTTGGTGAACTCCATTGATAGTGAGAGGAAATGCAGCAGTCTTGTGAGTAATACATTTCAAAGGAGTGTTATCAATTGCAACCACAGAAATAGGGGATGACAAAGGTTTGGATTTCAACTTAAGGTTTTCCAAAAACCCTTTATCAATCACATTAAGTGTTGAACCACAATCCCCAAATACCTGAAATTCAATCATATCTCACTGCAGAGTAGTACTCCCAGAAAGAAATACTCCTGCCGAGCGTAAACAAGCTATATGGGCGTACCTGACCTTTTTCTTTTTCTTTACTTAAACAAAGCTTACAATACTTAATTAAATGGTCTGCTTTACTACAATAAAGACACAATCCCTCAGCGAACCTCGGGTCTCTTTCCTGAGAGCGGAGTGACATCGCCCCAACCTCCATCAGTTCTCTGCCGTCAGAGCAGATTTTCTGGGGACTAGGACCTGGCATTACAGGAGTCTTTACCTCATTCATCCTGTACCTCAGCCTCCTATCCAAACGAACAGCTAACTGCATGGCATCCTGCAGAGTCTCAGGTGCAGGGAATGCAATTAGCAAATCCTTAACCCTTTCACTCAGACCAGCAAGAAATAAACATTTCAGAGCAGGATCATTCCATTTGACTTCTTAAGCCCATCTTCTAAAGTGTGTGCAATAATTTTCAACATCACCTGACCCCTGATTCAAACTCCTGAGTTCTGCCTCAGCGGATGAGATTTGATCACGATTGTCATATAATATTTTCATAGCAGAAAAAAATTCTTCTACCGACCTTAAACATGAATCATTAGTTTGAAGAGAAAAGGCCCACCCCTGTGGTTCATTGCGCAAAAGTGACATAATAAAACCAATGCGCTGTGATTCATTCCCAGAGGATCTTGGTCTCAAACAAAAATATAACAAACAAGCATTTTTAAAGGAAAAAAAATCTTGCTGTTTACCATAAAAAACATCAGGCAGTCCTACCTTGGGTTCGACAAAATGCGCTCCAGGTCAGCTACTCACGTGTTGCTGAAGCTCGGCCACCTACAGAGACAATCCCTGCAGGCGTTGAGCCAACTCCTGGACAGAAACCATACTGATCCCCAAATTTCTTTCCTTTTAGTTTTTTTTGGGGCTAGACTTACTGTTATGATCTGCAACAAGAAATAAGGAAAGATAGGGGAAAGCTGTCCCTACAGTAAGACTAAGCTGAATCCCTACGATGTAGCGGACTGCCTGTTCCTAGTGAACAGACCCGCCTTAGTCCTCGGCTAGTCTGAACGAAGACCTATAGAATTAAGGGAGGGGTCCCTAAAAGAACTAAGGACTGGGACAAAAATGGGACACCTCCTAAACAGAAATTGTAGTTAAACACAAAAGACAAACTACCAAAAAGTACTAGAGGTCCCATAGACCAAGCAAACTGACAGAGATAGGCACCGTAGCACCAGGCTAGCAAAAGAGTCAAACAACACTGAAGTCCAGCAAAACCAGAAGGGCGGAGCTGGAATATATAGGCTGATGGTCACGTGACCACAAAATACAAGATAGAAAAAACTAACAGGAGGGTTCTAACAGTTATCAAAGTATTATGCTACTTTAACGGACTCACAATATAACATACAAAAACAAAATGGATTTTCCTGTGAAAAATCTTAAGGAACATACTTTCTAGGGTAATGACTTGTATATAAGGCAAAATAAGTAACCAAAAACAAAAATACTCCTCCACACCTTGGTCTATGTTCAAATGTAGCGTTTTTTATGTGTTTTTACACTTTTGCATTGCTTTTAACTGTGAAAAATACATTCACCAGTAGATGTCATTTTAACATTTTACTACCTTATCTGGCCATGTGGGTGTGAGACATGATCAGACACATCCTGTTTCATTTATGAAGGAGGGACTCTGAAAGTCACAAAGCTTATTTTTATATGGCCATCAGGCTGCCCTTACTATTCTTAAAGGGCCAGATGTTGCCCCTCACTATTGTTAGAGAGCCATCAGCCAGCTATGCTTTGTTGTTCCCATTATTAACAAGTGGGTCTCCTATACTGTTATTGCGTATGCAGTGACTGCAAGGGCTGCCAAAAATTTGGACGCATCCAAATACCCCTTTGAAGAGGCATAGAGGAGGGCCTCAGTAAAAAGAATGTTCCCATTATAAAGGAGTGGGTCTCCTATAGTGGTAATGCCCATGCAGTGACTGCAAGGGCTGCCTAAATTTGGGAAATAAGCCAATACCAATTTAAAGACACATAGAGGTGGCCCTCAGTAACGACATGTTCCCATTAGAAAGGAGCGTTTCTCCTATATAGTTAAAGGTTATGCAATTAGTACAACGGCTGCCAAAATTTGTGAAAAACCCCAATATCAATTTAAAGACACATAGAGGTGGGCCTCAGTAACGACATGTTCCCATTAGGAAGGGGCGGGTCTCCCATACTGTTCTTGTGTATGCAGTGACTGCAAGGGCTGTCAATAATTTGGATGCACTCCAATGCTCCTTTCAAGAGAAGTAGAAGATACCCTCATGAAATTTTTTTCCCATTATTAGGAAGTAGGTCTCCCATCATGTTATTGCCTATGCTGTTAGAACCCTCCTGTTTGTTTTTTCCATCTTGTGTTTTCCGGTCACGTGACCTTCTACCTTTATATTCCAGTGCCGCCCTTTTGGCTGTGCTGGAGTTCAGTGTTTGACTGTTTCTCTAGCCAGGTGCTTCTTTGCCTTTCTCTGTCAGTTCACTTGGTCCTTCTGGGACCTCTAGTACCTTTTTGTCAGTTTGTCTTTTTCTGTTGTGCAACTACTTCTCTGTTTAGGAGGTGTCCCATTTTTGTCCCAGTCCTTAGTTCTTTAGGGACCCCTCCCTTTATGCTATAGGTCTTCGTTCAGACTAGCCGAGGACTAAGGCAGGACTGTTCGCTAGGAACCGGCAGCCCGCTACATCATAGGGATTCAGCTTAGTCGTGCTGTAGGGACAGCTTTCCCCTATCTTTCCTTAGTTAAAGTTGCAGATCGTAAAATATCTTGTGAATGCAAGGGCTGCCAAAAATTTTGAGGCACTCCAATGCCCCTTGCAAGAGACATAGATATGGTGATATGGTAAATATGGTGGAGGAGGATGAGGATGAATAGAAGGAGGACAAGAGCTAATAGACAAAATCAGGAAGCGCACACCCATGTCTGGGTGTGAAGGCAGAGGTGCATGGGAATAGAGTTAGACCTCCCAAAAAAAGACACAGTATTTGAGTTTATATCACACTGCTATCATTCTTTGGTGTTGAGAAGTCTGGCCCAATCCAGCCCTTGTTCATTTTTATTAGAGTCAGCCTGTAAGCATTTTCAGTTGACTGGCGGATGCGCCTATCAGTTATAATTCCCCTGGCGGCACTAAAAACCCGCTCTGACAAAACACTAGTGGAAGGGCATGCCAGGACCTCCAAGGCATAGAGAGCCAGTTCATTCTATGTGTCCAGCTTGGATACCCAATAATTATAGGGCACAGAGGAATCACGGAGGACATTGGTACGGTCGGAAAGGTACTCCTTCGGCATCTTCCCAAACTTTTCCCTCCTTGTGAGACTACCCTGCGCATCAGTGATTGTGGGATGGCAGTGTCTCAGAAAACTGTCCCAGAACTTTGACAGTGTTCCCCTGCCTCTACTGGATTGCATTTGTGTCTTTCTCACCTGTACTCCTTGGATGTCCAACGAACTGTGACTTCTGCTGCAAGCGTTTTCAGATGCAAATTTTTTTAATAATTCCGCAACAAGGGCCTTCTGGTACTACCCCATTTTAGCAGACCTTACTGCCACGGGAATAAGAGATAGAAAGTTCTCCTTGTGGCGTGGGTCTAGAAGTGTCACCATCCAGTAATGACGGTCACCCAAAAGTTGGAGAATGCGAGGGTCACGGGAAAGGCAGCGTAACATAAACTCAGCCATATGTGCCAGACTGTTAGAAGGCAAGACTTCTGTATCCTCACGAAGAGGACAACTGACCATGCTCTCCTCCTCCCTCTCCTCATGCCATCCATGCTGAACAGACGGTATGACAGTTTTGCGGGTGGTACCATATATAGCGCAGGAAACTAGCTCATGTTCTTCCTCTTCCTCCTTCTCTTCCTCATTGTCACCCAATCCACATTGGGATGAGATGAGGCTGGGTTGTATGGAATCACTCTGTATGTTTCCTTTCTCAATCTCATCGTGCTCCGACTGCAATGTTTCCTCTATAATTGTGGGCAGCGAGCGTTTCAGAAGACAGAGAAGCGGGATGGCTATGCTAATAATGGCAACATCGCTGCTCACAATCTTGATGGAGTCCTCAAAGTTTTGGAGAATGGCACAGATTTCTGACTTCTATCCCCACTCCTGAGCAATTATGTGTGGTGTTAGAACCCTCCTGTTTGTTTTTTTCCATCTTGTGTTTTGCAGTCACGTGACCTTCTGCCTTTATATGCCAGCTCCGCCCTTCTGGCTGTGCTGGACTTCAGTGTTTGACAGTTTCTCAAGCCAGGTGCTTCTGTGCCTATTTCTGTCAGTTTGCTTGGTCCTTTAGGGACCTCTAGTTCCTTTTTGTCATTTAGTCTTTTTGTGTTCTGCAACAACTTTCTCTGTTCAGAAGGTGTCCCTTTTTGTTCCAGTAATTAGTTCTTTTAGGGACTCCTTCCTTTATGCTATAGGTCTTCGTTCAGACTAGCTGAGGACTAAGGCGGGTCTGTTCGCTAGGAACAGGCAGCCCGCTACATAGTAGGGATTCAGCTTAGTCTTACTGTAGGGCAGCTTTCATCTTTCTTTTCTTAGTTCATGTTGCAGATCGTAACAGTAAGTCTATCACAAAAACTAAAAGGAAAGAAATTAGGGGATCAGTATGGCTTCCATCCAGGATTTGGCTCAACGCTTGCAGGGATTGTCTCTGGAGGTGGCCAAGCTCCAGCAACACGTGAGTAGCTGTTCTGGAGCGCATTTTGTGGAACCCAAGGTAGGACTGCCTGATGTTTTTAATAGTAAACAGCAAGATTTTTTTCCTTTAAAAATGCTTGTTTATTATATTTTTGTTTGAGACCAATGTCCTCTGGGAATGAATCACAGTGCATTGGTTTTATTATGTCACTTTTGCACAATGAACCACAGGGGTGGGCCTTTTCTCTTCAAACTAATGATTCATGTTTAAGGTCGGTAGAAGAATTTTTTTCTGCTATGAAACTATTATATGACAATCGTGATCAAATCTCATCCGCTGAGGCAGAACTCAGGCGTTTGAATCAGGGGTCAGGTGATGTTGAAAATTATTGCACACTTTAGAAGATGGGCTTAAGAAGTCAAATGGAATGATCCTGCTCTAAAATGTTTATTTCTTGCTGGTCTGAGTGAAAGGGTTAAGGATTTTCTAATTGCATTCCCTGCACCTGAGACTCTGCAGGATGCCATGCAGTTAGCTGTTCAATTGGATATGAGGCTGAGGTCCAGGATGAATGAGGTAAAGACTCCTGTAATGCCAGGTCCTAGTCCCCAGAAAATCTGCTCTGATGGCAGAGAACTGATGGAGGTTGTGGCGATGTCACTCCGCTCTCAGGAAAGAGACCGGAGGTTCGCTGAGGGATTGTGTCTTTATTGTGGTAAAGCAGACCATTTAATTAAGTATTGTGAGCTTCGTTTAAGTAAAGAAAAAGAAAAAGGTCAGGTACGCCTGTATAGCTTGTTTACGCTCTACAGGAGTATTTTTTCAGGGAGTACTACTTTGCACAAAGATTTTATTGAATTTCAGGTATTTGTGGATTGTGGTTCAACACTTAATGTGGTTGATAAAGGGTTTTTGGAAAAACTTAAATTGAAATCCAAACCTTTGTCATCACCTATTTCTGTGATTGCAATTGATAACACTCCCTTGAAATGTATTAGTCACAAGGTTGCTTCATTTCCCCTCACTATCAATGGAGTTCACCAAGAAATTTTGGACTTAGTTGTATTAGATAATTTACCCTCTCCGATCATTCTAAGATTGCCTTGGTTAAAACTGCACAATCATTTACTGAACTGGTCTACTAATGTGATTAAGTCTTGGAGTCCGAAGTGTTATGCTAAATGTTCTAATGTTCGCATTGCCGCTGTGGAAAAAGGGGAATTACCGGTACCTATTCAAGATTTTTGGAGGGCTTTTTCGGAGGAGGAGTCGCAAGTTTTACCTCCTCATAGGGATTATGAGCCTGCTACATCATAGGGATTAGTCTTACTGTAGGGACAGCTTTCCCCTATCTTTCCTTAGTTCAAGTTGCAGATCATAACATGTGGAGGCTGAACTGAATACCGATGACCGTGTTGATGCTGATGGTCAACAACTGCCCTCTGTTGCTCACAAATCCTTCCCAAGATCTGCAATGTAGAGTTCCAAAGCGTGGGGACATCGCACAACAGTCGGTGAGCTGGTAGCTCTAAATGCTGCTGAAGCATGGCAAGGGCGGAGGAAGCTGGAGCTGCTTTTCTAAAAAGGGCACACACATGGCGTACTTTGAAAAGCTGATCTGGCAGATCCGGGTAGCTTTTGAGAAACCACTGCACCACAAGTTTAAGCACATGGGCCAGGCATGGTATGTTTGTGAGCTCACCTCGCTTCAGAGCTGCCACCAGATGCCGGGCATTGTCACACATGATCATGCCTGGCTGTTGGTTCAGCGGTGTCAGCCACAGATCTGCCTGCTCTTTCAGAGCTGTCCACAACTCTTCAGCATTGTGCGGTTTGTCATCTAAGCATGTTAGATTCCGCACAGCTTGCTGCCGCTTGGCCGAGGCATTGCTGCAGTGCTTCCAGCTTGTGACTTATGTGGTCATTTCGGAGATGGTGGCTGAAGAGGAGGAGGAGGTGCAGGAGCTGTAGAATGTGGGGGCAACCCTGATTGACCCAGGGCCCACAATCCTCGGTGTCCGGAGGACGTGTTTCATCCCAAGGTCCGACTGGGTCCCGGCTTCCACTATATTAACCTAGTGTGCCATCATCGAGATATACCATCCCTGACCACAAGCACTTGTCCACCTGTCCGCGGTTAGGTGGACTTTTCCAGTAACTGCATTGTTGAGGGCACGGCTAATGTTCTGGGACACGTGCTTGTGTAATGCAGGGACGGAACACCGGGAGAAATAGTGGTAGCTGGGGACCGAGTACTGAGGAATGGCTGCTGCCATCAGGTTGCAAAAAGCTGCCTTCTCCATGACCCTAAAAGGCAACATTTCAAGAGCAAGCATTCGCGAAATGTGAGTTTAGTAATGTGGCCTATGGGGCATTGCGCTTGCGTTCCAAGGACTTGGGTAGGGACCACTGAGTGCTGCACTGGGACAAGGACGTGGACAAGCTTGCTGATGGTGCTAGCTGAGAGTGTGCAATGACACGTGCAGGGCAGGAGACATCTTCGCATGCACCACGGACAGGGGATTAGCATGCACACACAACAGCGGAACAAGCAGTGGTGTCACCCGCAGACATTGTTTCTGGACCCTGGTGTTTGGCCCATTTAGTTGGGTGCTTTGTTTTCATATACCTGATCATGCTGGTGGTGGTCAGGCTGCTTGTTTTGCTACCCCTGCTGATAATGGCCTGATAGGTGCTGAAAATGGCCTTTGTAAGTTTATCTGCAGAGTCTTTAAAAAACAACCAGACTCGGGAAGGCCTAACAGATGTACTGGCAACTTCCATTGTGTTGGTGTTCGGGGAAGCAGTTGCCCGCTTTGTGTCTGTGGCCACCACACTGCTTGTTCCTGCCTGTTGTGGTGCTACGCCTCTCTCCCCCTGTGTGCTGCTGTCCTCGCTCTGCATGTCCCCCTGCCAGGTTAGGTCAGTAACTTCATCATCCACCACCTCGTCTTCCACTTCCGCACCCTGGTCCTCCTCTTGACTTCTACCAAATGTGTCTACATCATCATCCACCTCTTGCGACAGTAATTGCACTTTCCCACTGTTGTCTTCGTGTGACCTTGGCTGCTGAAATATTTGTGCATTACTACACGTGTTCTCCTCTTGCCCCGCTAGAAGCTGGCCGGGCGAGAGGCCCGAATCTATAAATGGAAAAGTGAACAGTTCTTCAGAGTGTCCAAGTGTGTCTCTGAGCACTCAGCATGGTGAGAGAAAGAAGGATCAGGGTAAGGAATATTCTGTCCAGACTCATGGCTACTGAGACTTGACCATGTGGAAGAAAGGGTGGTGGTGGTAGTGGCAATGTTACTTGAAGAATTATCTGCTATCCAACCAACAACCTTTTGACACTGCTCTGTGTTCAATAGTGGTGTGCTGCAGTCCCCTAGTAATTGGGACAGGAAGGTCAGGCGACAAGATGTGGGTGTTTGTTGTGGCACAATTTCAGCTTGCCCACGGCCTCGGCCTCCGCATGCACCATCACCATTACATCCACTTCTCCGTCCCTTGCCACATGCCATGCCCATTTGAAATGGAGGATAATATTTTGCACGTTCACTACAAATGCTGGATTTGAATCGCAGTTAAATGTGATACGTTTGATGGACACCAACAGTTATAAATAGCAGCTGTGACGCTGAGTCAATTTTTACGGCACGGCCGTTAGATGGAATAGTCAAGGAGTCCAAAGTCAAAGCCAGGAGGGTACGTCATAAACAGAGGGAAGAAGCAAAGGTGTAGTCAGGTAACGTACCGTTGGTCAGAATACCAGGAGTATAGCAGATTAGAGCAGAAGGTTAAACAGACTGATGGTCAAAACAAGGTCCAAGGTCAGGCAGCAGAAGATCAAGAAACAGAATACAAAGCACAGAGAACAAACCACACAGTAGCTGAATGTACATCTGGCAGAGATGTGGGACAAACAGCTCAGTTAAGTAGCCAGGCATTCACTTGGGATAATGAACACCTGAATATAGCCAGTGCCTCCAAGTCTCAGATTGGACAGCTGAGCTGTCAATCACCACACTGACAGCTATTGGATGCCCCTGTACCAGATTGGATGGTCGAGCTGTCAATCACAGTACTGACAGCTCCAGCACGCCCCTGTTCAAGAATGGACTGCTGAGCTGTCAGTAACTGGGTCCCAGACACAGGTGAGGGGTGGAACCGTGACAGCGGTCCTGTAGTTTACAATTCTTCACAGCGGCCACGTGTGAATAGCTTCACTGACACACTACAACAAAATGTAAATGGAGGACAGAGATGGTTGAATTTGGACAGCAGTTATATGTGATACGTCTGACGGAGACCCACAGATTTAAATAGCAGCCTCTAGTTTACTATTCTTCACAGTGACCACGTATGAATAGCTTCACTGACACACTGCTACAAAATGTAAATGGAGGTCAATATTTTCCACATTCACTACAAATTTCTGGATTTTTATTGCTGTAATATGGAAAAAATCTGCCTGTATCCTGCAGTGCTAACAAGCAAATTGAGCAGAAAAATGGTGTACTCTGGATTGTTTTTTAAGCATATAATCAGGATTAAGATAAAAAAAATGGCCCCTAATATCTAGGGCTATGTCTACAAATATCTGTAACAGCAGGATCAGACAGAACGTGCGATGGACCCTCTTGTCCTGTATACACTGACACAAACCCTGCCTGCCTGCATAACTCCTGCTATCACCAGTAATATATGCAGCTGGATTAGTCCTCAGAAGGACTGTTAGTTCAATGATGTTATGCGGCCAGCCAATCACTGTAATGCCACAACCAACATGCCTACAGCATTGCAGTGCGTAGTAAGCAATCCCTGCATGTTCACTGGCTCTCTAAAGAGCGCCAAACATGCAGGGCAGGGACCAGACCTCTCGCTGAGCAACCCTGGAAATACTCGTCGAGTGCCGAGCATGTAGAGCACAGTGATGCTCGGGCGAGTACCGAGTAGTGACGAGCAGGCTCATTCATCACTAAAATTCACCAATTGTATTAAAACCCAATAAAGAATGAAAACACAATACCAAAACACAAAGCAATGGGTAAAAATTCTAATACTAGCAATAATAATAAGTAGGGTATACACACCATTAAAAAGTTGTCCAAAAAAATCAAATGAAGTAGTTAAAAGACTCTACTTTATAAATAATACAGAGAAAATGTATTTGTGAAACAATATAGAAATATCAGAGATTGAACACAATCATAAAGTTGAAACTTAAAGAGTTTAAATGCTAAATGTATGCATAACATAACTATCCACGTGCAAGTCCTTGTCCCAGGGCAGTGTTCAATTGTACCTCCCCCATTCCTTGCAATGCAAGCGCAAGCATGCAGCCTGCCACCCACCAACCCCCAGGCTGCAACACCATACTGCTAGCTTGCTTGCACTTGAAATGGGGCCTTTTAGTTTGGAGGAGGCCGAAGCTGGCCACTACCTCATGGCTGCTTCGGCAGCGAGGTATCCAAACTCTGTACCCAGCCACCCGGCGGCCGGGTGTCCGCGCTTGGTCCCCAGCTGCCCCACGGGTGGGTGTCCACACACGGACCCCAGCCGCCTGGGGGCGGCCGAGTGTCCATAAACGTTCCCCAGCCGTCCCTATATCTCCTTGAAACTTCCCCCACCCTTTTCTTTGCCTGGCCTGCTTTAGGGCAGCATTGGACGAGCCCACCAGAGAACCAGACTCCTCCAGTGGGCCCTGGCTTCTCCATCAGGGGAGTTGAGAGTGCCAAGGTGACGAGCATGATGATGATGATAGAAGTTAGCATCTGCTTTGTTTTCTTGGTGTGCAAGCGTAAGTGTGCAACCAAACATGCACCCACCCCCAGGCTGCAATATCATACTGCAAGCTTGCACTTGAAATGGGGCATTTTATTTTGGGGGAGGCCGAAGCTGGCCACTACCTCATGGCTGCTTTGGCAGCGAGGTATCCATACTCAGTCCCCAGCCGCCCGGCGGCTGGGTGTCCACGCTCGGTCCCCAGCCGCCAGGGGGCGGCCGGGTGTCCATACTCGGTCCCAAGCCGCCCCACGGACGGGTGTCCACACACGGTCCCCAGCCGCCTGGGGGCGGCCGGGTGTCTATAAACGGTCCCCAGCCACCCCTATTTCTCCTTCAAGCTTCCCTCACACTTTTCTTAGCCTGGCCTGCTTTAGGGCAGCATTGGACGAGCCCACCAGAGAACCAGACTCCTCCGATGGGCCCTGGCTTCTCCATCAGGGGAGTTGAGAGTGCCAAGATGAGGAGCATGATGATTATGATAGAAGTTAGTGTCTGCTTTATTTTCTTGGAATGCAATCGCATGTATGTAGTAGCTGTTAGGCCTGAGGTGGTCAGCTTTTTGGCGCATATCCTACCTCCTCCGAGGATTGCTGGATGTTTTCCTTCTACTATCCCAGTTCTATGACTTCCATTAAAACAAAGCTTCAGGTGATGAATGATGGATGAGATGGTGGCAAAGGAGAAAGAGCAGGAGGAACAGGGACCATTCACATCAATATCAGGCCAGTCAACCACACATGTCTTGTAGGATATGTTTCTGTACCAAAAGGAGCAGTTCGGCTACACAGTTAAAGGGCATGAAGTGAGTGCAAAGCCTAACAAAAATTTTGAGGCAATCCAATGCCCCTTGGAAGTGACATAGAGGTCAGAGGGACTTAACTAAACCATTTTTTCCATTTATAGCAACTGGGTCTCCTGTGCACTGTTGGCCTAAGCAGTGAATGGAAGGCTTTCCAAAAATTATGAGGAACTGCAATGCCCCTTGAAACAGACGTGGATTACAGCATACTGAAAACTTTCTACCCATTATTAAGGAGTGGGTCTCCCTTAGTGATCGCCTATGCATTGAAAAGCAAAAGCTGACTAAAATTAGGAGGAAATTCAATGCCCGTTGGAAGAATGGTGGAGGTCGCAGTGGAATAAAAAGACAATATCAATGCCCCTTGGAAAAGTGGTGGAGGTCGCAGTAGCTTAACAAGACGATTTTAAAGCCCCTTGTAAGAATGGTGGAGGTCGCAGTAGCTTAACAAGACAGTTTTAATGCGCCTTGGAAAAGTGGTGGAGGTCACAGTAGCTTAAAAAGACGGTTTAAAAGCCCTTTGGAAGAGACGTGGAGGTCGCAGTGGAATAAAAAGACAATATCAATGCCCCTGGAAAAAGTGGTGGAGGTCGCAGTAGCTTAACAAGATGGTTTTAATGCCCCTAGGAAGAGAAGTGTAAGTCGCAGTAGCTTAACAAGACGGTTTTAATGCCCCTTGGAAGAGACGTGGAGTTGCAGTAGCTTAACAAGATGGTTTTAATGCCCCTTGGAAGATACGTGGAGGTTGCAGTAGCTTAACAAGATGGTTTTAATGCCCCTTGGAAGAGACGTGGAGGTCGCAGTAGCTTAAAAAGACGGTTTTAATGCCCCTTGGAAGAGAGGTGGAGGTTGCAGTAGCTTAGCCAGACTGTTTTAATGCCCCTTGGAAGAGACGTGGAGGTTACAGTAGCTTAACAAGATGGTTTTAATGCCCCTTGGAAGAGACGTGGAGGTTGCAGTAGCTTAACAAGATGGTTTTAATGCCCCTTGGAAGAGTGGTGGAGGTCACAGTAGCTTAAAAAGATGGTTTAAATGCCCCTTGGAAGAGAAGTGGAGGTCACAGTGGAATAAAAAGACAATATCAATGCCCCTTGAAAGAGTGGTGCAGGTCGCAGTGGAATAAAAAGACTATATTAAAGCCCCTTGGAAGAGAGGTTTAGGTCGCAGTAGCTTAACAGGACAGTTTTAATTCCCCTTGGAGAAGTGGTGGAGGTCGCAGTAGCTTAACAAGACGGTTTTAATGCCCCTTGGAAGAGACGTGGAGGTCACAGTGGAATAATAAAACAATATCAATGCCCCTTGAAAAAGTGGTGGAGGTCGCAGTAGCTTAACAAGATGGTTTTAATGGCCCTGGGAAAAGTGGTGGAGGTTGTTGTAGCTTAACAAGCCGGTTTAAATGCCCTTTGGAAGAGACGTGGAGGTCGCAGTGAAATAAAAAGACAATATCATTGCCCCTTGGAAAACTGGTGGAGGTCGCAGTAGCTTAACGAGATGGTTTTAATGCCCCTTGGAAGAATGGTGGAGGTCGCAGTAGCTTAACAAGATGTTTTTAATGCCCCTTGGAAGAGACGTGCAGGTTACAGTAGCTTAACAAGACGGTTTTAATGCCCTTTGTAAGAGACGTGAAGGTTGCAGTAGCTTAACAAGACGGTTTTAATGCCCCTTGGTAGAGACGTGGAGGTTGCAGTAGCTTAACAAGATGGTTTTAATGCCCCTTGGAAGAATGGTGGAGGTCGCAGTAGCTTAACAAGACTGTTTTTATGCCCCTTTGAAGAGACGTGGAGGTTGCAGTAGCTTAACAAGACGCTTTAAATGCCCCTTGGAAGAGCCATTCAGTACAGCATCTTAAAACAATTATTCCCATTATTGGGGAGTGGGTCTCCCCTAGTCTTTGCTTATGCCTTCCAAGCAAAAGCTGCCAAAAATTAGGACGGAGGAACTTGCAATGCTGGCAAACAAGACCCATGCAGTACAGCATCTTAAAAACATTATTCCCATTATTGGGGAGTAGGTCTCCCTTAGTCTTTGCCTATGCCTTCCAAGCAAAAGCTGCCAAAAATTAAGACGGAGGAACTTGCAATGTTGGTAACACAGACCAAGGTCCCCCTGGTGGAAAAGTGGTGGTGGAGGCTGCGGATAAGAGCAAAATACAGCCGAAATGAGGAAGCGTATACCCATGTGTGGGTGTGAAGCGGTGCATGGGAATACACCTCCCGAAATAACACAGTGGATTTGACTTGATGTTACTCTGCTGTCATTTGGTGGTGATGAGAAGTCTGGCCCAATCCAGCCCTTGTTCATTTTGATAAGGGTCAACTTGTCAGCATTGTCAGTGGACAGGCGAGTGAGCTTATCAGTTATAATTCCCCCAGCGGCACTAAAAACACGCTCCGATAACACAATAGTGGCAGGGCAGGCCAGGACCTCCATGATGTAGAGAGCAAGTTCATTCCAAGTGTCCAGTTTGGATACCCAATAATTAAAAGGCACAGAGGAATCACAGAGGATGCTGGTACGGTCGGCAAGGTACTCCCTCACCATCTTTTGAAACTTTCCACTCCTTGTGAGAGTACCCCGTGCCTCAGGGTCTGTCCGAAGGGAGGGTCTGAGAAAACTGTCCCAGAACATTTACAGTGTTCCCCTGCCTCTGCTGGATTGGAGTTGCGTCTCTCTCACCTGTACGCCTTGGTTGGGCAACGAACTGTGACCTCTGCCGCTAATGTGTTCAGATGGGAATTTTTTTTAACAGTTCTGCAGCAAGGGCCTTCTGGTGCTGCCCCATTTTTGTAAACCTCCCCACCTCAGGAATAAGAGAGTGAAAGTTCTCCTTGTAGCGGGGGTCTAAAAGTGTCACCAACCAGTAATGACTGTCACCCAACATTTTGACAACGCGAGACTCACGGTTAAGGCAGCGTAACATAAAGTCAGTCAAGCGTGCCAGACTGGTAACGGGCAAGACTTCCGTGTCCTCACCAAGATGACGACAGACCATGCTCTCCTCCTCCTCCTCCTCCTCCCCCCTGTCCTCAGGCCACCCACGCTGAACCGACGGTAAGATAGTTGTACAGCTAGTACCGTCTACATCGCATGATACCAGCTCCTGTTCTTCCTCCTCCTCCTCTCCCTCATTGTCCCCCAATGCGCGTTGGGATGAGATGAGGCTGGGCTGTGTGTAATCGCCTGCTACGGCTTCTTGATCCATCTCATCATACTCTGGCAGCAATGCCTCCTTTTTAATTCTCTGCAGAGAGCGTTGCAAAAGACAGACAAGTGGGATGCTGATGCTAATGATGGCGTCATCACCACTCACCATCTTGGTGGACTCCTCAAAGTTTGTCAGGATGATACATATATCAGACATCCAGGTCCACTCCTGAGGTCTTATGTGTGGAGTCTGACCTGAATATCGACGGCCTTGTTGCAGCTGGTACTCCACAACTGCTCTCTTCTGCTCACAAATCCTTTGCAACATATGGAGGGTAGAGTTCCAATGTGTGGGGACATCACACACCAGTCAGTGTGCAGGAAGCTGGAAACCCTGCTGCAACACAGCAAGGGCGGCGGAAGCTGTAGCCGACTTGCGAAAATGAGCTGACAGGCGGCGTACTTTGATGAGCAGATCTGGCAACTCGAGGTGCGATTTAAGAAACCGCTGAACCACGAGGTTAAGCACATGAGCCAGGCATGGTACGTGTGTGATCTCGCCTCGCCTCAGAGCCGCCACAAGGTTACGGCCATTGTCACACACGACCATGCCTGGATGTAGGTTCAGCGGTCTCAGCCACAGATCTGCCTGCTCTTTCACAGCTGTCCACCACTCACAAGCAGTGTGAGGTTTATCACCTAAGCTTATGAGTTTCAGCACAGCCTGTTGCTGCTTGGCTGAGGCAGTACGGCATTGCTTCCAGCTTGTGACTGATGTGGTGATATCTGAGATGGAGGCTGAACATGAGGAGGAGGAGGATGATGCGCAGGAGCTGTACACTGCGAGGGCAACTCTGACTGACATAGGGCCCGCAATCCTCAGTGTGGGGAGGATGTGTTCCGTCCCAAGGTCCGACTGGGTCCCGGCTTCCACTATGTTTACCCAGTGTGCCATCAGGGAGATGTACCGTCCCTGGCCACAAGCACTTGTCCACGTTTCCGTTGTCAGGTGGAATCTCCCAGTAACTGCGTTGTTGAGGGCTCGGCAGATGTTTTGGGACTCGTGCTTATGTAGTGCGGGGATGGCACACCGGGCAAAATAGTGTCAGCTGGGGACCGAGTACCGAGGGACAGCCACCACCCCAAGGTTGCGGAAGGATTCCGTCTGTACCAGCCTAAAAGGCAGCATTTCCAACGCAAGCCGTCGTGAAATGTGCAAATTTAGGACTGTCGCCTGTGGGGCATTGGCTACGAATTTGCGCTTTGGTTCAAAGCTCTGGGATATGGACAATTGAACCCTGCGGTGGGACGTGGACGTGGAAGTTGATGCTGTTTCCTGAGAAACTGCCATAACAAGTGAAGATTGAGAGGAGGGGGCATCTTTGCATGCAGTATGGACAGGGGATTGCCTTGCACACACAACAGGGGGTTCTATCACACGCAAAACAGTGGAAGAAGCAGTGGTGACACCCGCTGACACTGGTCGTGGACCCTGGGGTTCGCTCCTCAAAGTCGGGTGCTTTGCTGCCATGTGCCTCATCATACTGGTGGTGATCAGGCTGGTAGTTTTGTCACCCCTGCTGATGCTGGCATGGCAGGTGGTACAAATGGCCTTTTTGGGGTTACCAGCAGAGTCTTTAAAAATATTCCAGACTCTGGAAGACCTACCGGTTGTACTGGCAACGTCCCTCATGTTGGTGTTACGGGGAACTGTTGCCCGCCTTCTGTGTGTGACCACCACCCTGCTTCTTCCTGCCTGTTGGGGTACTCTGCCTCCCTCCCCCTGTGTGCTGCTGGCCTCGCTCTGCGTGTCCTCCTGCAACGTTGGGTCAGTTACTAGATCATCCACCACCTCCTCCTCTTCCACTTGCGCACCACGATCCTCCTCCTCACTTCGTGGCAATTTTGTCTCGTCATCGTCCACCTCTTGTGACAAATTGCCAGCGTCGACTTCCTGTGGCCGTGGCTGTTCAAATATTTGGGCATCACTTCTTGGGATCTCCTCTTCCATCACTTCAAGCGGAGCAGGCGAGGGGCACAAATATGGAAATAGACCAGTGAACAGCTCTTCAGAGTGTCCAAGTGTGGGATCAGTTGCTGTCTGACGACACTCGGCATGGTGGGAGGAAGAAGCATCAGGGTGAGGAGGAGTATGCGGTCGAGACTCACGGCTACAAAAACTTGACCGTGTGGAAGACAGACCGGAGGTGGTGGTGCCCAGGTAACTGGACGTTTTATCTGTTATCCAATTAATAACCTGTTCACACTGATCAGTTCGCAATAATGGTGTTGTAGTGTGCTTCCCTAGTAATTCGGTCAAGAAGTGGGAGCGAGAAGATGTGGCTGTTGGTTGTGGCACATTTTCACCTTGGCCACGGCCCCGTCCTCTACACGCACCATCACCCGAACGTCCAGTTCCACGTCCCTTGCCACGCGCCTTGCCCATTGTAAATGAAGTAAAATAGCTTACACTCGCACGATCAATGGAAAAAGGGTAACAAAAAGTAGATTAGATCTGTGGAAGAGGAAAACCACAATTCTATTTGTCTGACCTACACCAGAATCTTTTAAACAGCTATATTTGTGACTGAACAGACAGGGAGACACTATTACTATTTTTTTTTACGTAAAACAGGCCAAAAGCTGGATAATACAGAGATTTGAACCGTGGAACTGCAAAACCACAGTTCTAATTTACTGGCGTATACCAGACTTTTTAAAATAGATATATTTGGGGCTGAACAGTCAGCGACACACTCATACTGTTTTTTTTATGTAAAAAAGACCCAAAAGTGGATAATACAGAGATTTGACCCGTGGAACTGCAAAACCACAGTTCTATTTTTCTGGCCTACACCAGACTCTTTTAAACAGATATATTGGTGTCTGACCAGTCAGCGAGACACTATTACAGTTTTTTTTACGTCAAAAAATGCCAAAAGCAGGATAATACAGAGATTTGACTCGTGGAACTGCAAAACCACAGTTATAGTTATGTGGCGTACACCAGAATCTTTCAAACAGATATATTTGTATCTGAACAGTCAGGGAGACACTATTACTGTTTTTTTTTACGGCAAAAAATGCCAAAAGCAGGATAATACAGAGATTTAACCCCATGGAACTGCAAAACCTCAGTTCTATTTTTCTGGCATACACCAGACTCTTTTAAACAGATATATTGGTGTCTGACCAGTCAGCGAGACACTATTACAGTTTTTTTTACGGCAAAAAATGCCAAAAGCAGGATAATACAGAGATTTGACTCGTGGAACTGCAAAACCACAGTTATAGTTATGTGGCGTATACAAGACTCTTTTAAACAGATATATTGCTGTCTGACCAGTCAGGGAGACACTATTACAGTTTTTTTTTACGGCAAAAAATGCCAAAAGCAGAATAATACAAAGATTTGACCCGTGGAACTGCAAAACCACAGTTCTATTTTTCTGGCCTACACCAGACTCTTTTAAACAGATATATTGGTGTCTGACCAGTCAGGGAGACACTATTACAGTTTTTTTACCGCAAAAATTGCCAAAAACAGGATAATACAGAGATTTGACCCGTGGAACTGCAAAACCACAGTTATAGTTATGTAGCCTACACCAGACTCTTTTAAACAGATATATTGGTGTCTGAACAGTCACAGACACACTCAATTTTTATTTTTTTTTTGGGGGTGGGGGGATTACCAAAAGTCTAATAAGACGTGCATTTGGACAGTCTGACTGAGGAAAAAAAAATACAGGATTTAGATGAAAAAAAAAAGGATTTTTCCTGGCACCTGAGACCGGGGTGATAAGTCTAGCAATTTGACCAACAGGAGCACACAGGACTGTAATGCAGCGTTTTCTGGTATATCCACTACGTCTCCTATACAGCCTGCCTGCCTTCCTGCCTGATATCTGGGATGGATATTAGTCCTGAGAAGGACAGTTTGTTTGATTTGGCAGGCTTTAGAGACCCTACACTACCTATTTTTCACTATATATCTCTCCCTAACTCAGCAGCACTGACTCTACACTGACTGATCCCAGCCGTCTGTGTCCAAGATGGCGGCGCCCGGTTTTAAATACTCGAGGTGATGCTGTGCGGCCAGCCAATCACTGTAATGCCCACAAACAACATGGCTGCGGCATTACATTGACTGGCTGGCAATCCCTGCATGTTCATTGGCTGTGTAAAGAGCGCCAAACGTGCGGGGCGGAGACCCGAGCTCCCGCACGAGTAACCCGGAAATACTCGGTGCTCGCCGAACATCCCGAGTAGCGTGATGCTCGGGCGAGTGACGAGCAGTGTCGAGCATGCTCGCTCAACACTATTAATAACCTTGGAGCGGAGGGGCACATAAAAAAGGGGAAAGCTGTTCCTGAGTCAGTGGAGCATCGGCAATTGGAGAAGGTACCCAAAATAAAATTTAAATAAAACAAATGTATATACAAAAACAATAGCTGAATGAATGCAACATTTCCTTTCTCACCACACATATGCAGTTACACACACTGTACATGTATCCCTGATGAGGGCAGGTCTGAAACGCGCGTCGGGGTGGCGAGCATGTGCATTGGGGCCCCTGCATGTTTTTTGTTAGTACCAGGTAATATAATTTAGGATATGTTCCTTGCTAAATACCCTACCACATATATCTCTAAGATGACTTTCACTTGCATTGTGAGACATGCAGCATTTGTATTGTGTTATACATCACTGTGATTATATACCACATTGACATTGCCCCTTCCTCGTGAGACCTGTTTTTTGCTTACATGTATCACAAGTTGTTTCCCCTCCCCCATTTTCAATTCCTGTACTAATAAATATATTTTGATATCTCTATCTAATTTGGATGCCTTGATTGTCACTACCCAACGGGGTATTCTTTTTCATTGCCTGATATGACGATCTGTCCGTTACAGTCCTAGGTGATCATTAGCATTGGATAAATTTTTTTACATATTGAGTCATATTATTCATATTATAAGATATCATGCTGTTTTCCGTGAGTTATTTATACACCACACACACATGTATATTTACATACACTACATGGACAAAAGCATTGGGACACATACACATTACAGCTATAGCAGCTTTTACAATATTCTGTTGTAAATCCTTTGATAGTTGGTCCCTACTTTGCAGGCTTTCTACAAATTTTTGGAGTATAATTTTTGCCCATTCATATAGAAGATCGTTTGTCAGAAACTCATATTGGATGAAAAGTCATTGCTTATAATCTTTGTTTTAGTTTATCCAAGCAATATTCAAAGGGCTTGGGATGAGGACTTGAAGTGGGCCAGTCAAATTCTTCAACAAACTAACCCAATCATGCCTTTATGAAACATGCTTTGTGCATTAGAAAACTGTCATGCTGAAACAGAAAATGGACTTCTCTCAACTGTTCCTACAAAATTGGACGAATACAATTATACAATTTGTCTTGGCATGTCAAAGCATGAAAATTTCCTTTCACTGTAGCTGAGAGGCCTAAGTCAACCCCTGGAAAACTACTCCATAACATTATCCCTTCTTCACTAAACTTTACAGTTGGCACAATGCAGTCAATCACATTATGTTCTTGCTGAATTTGGCAAACCCAATCTTGTCCATCAGACTGCCAGACTCCACAAAACATATTTCCACTGCTCAAGACTCCAGTGGCAGAATACTTTCCTTTGTATTTTGAGAGGTAAAGGTTGTATGCAGCTACCAAAGCATGGAAACCAACGCCATGAAGCTCCCACCGTGAAGCACCCACCATGAAGCTCCCAGGGCACAGTTTTTATGCTGTTGTTAATGCCAAAGGAAGTCTGGATCTGCTTTTAGTGAATCAGTGGAGTGTTTTTTCACTTTTATGCACTATGTGCTTCTGCACTTGGTGTGTTCTAATTATTAGCAGTGCTGTGTTCAATTTGTGAGGTCATTCATTCTGTGAAGAAACAGGTGTCAATTATAACCCTTATTGAAAAGAGTAGGGCAGCAAAGGTTGTACCTGCTGGTTTTAGCCCTTGATCAGTCAGTAAAATGGTTCAATCCAGACCGAAGGTGAAAGAACTTTGATCAAGAAGTTGGTTGGAGAGGGGAAAACATATAAAGAAGTGCAGAAAATAATTGGCTTCTCAGCTAAAAAGATTTTCAATGATTTAAAATGGCAAACAAAACCCAAAACATGTGGTAGGAAAAGAAATACTACCATCTCCAAAGATCATAGAATTACAAGAATGGCAAACAAGCCTCCAATGATCAGTTCCAGGGAGATTAAAAAAGATCTTCAGTTAGCTGTGAGTCATGCAACCATCAGAAGATACCTACGTGAAACCAGCCTATTTGCAAAAAGCCCTCATAAAGTATAACTGCTGAAAAAAAAATATTTGTTGAAAAGGTTACAGTTTACCAAAGAACAAAGTGACTGGCTTAAAGAGTAGAGATGGTGTTCGACTCGAACTGTTCGCCAATCTCAAATTCAAGCTGTTTTGGGCGGTGTTCGAGCCGTTCGGCGAACGCGAACAATTTGAAAAAAAACGGCTGTTCGAGGTTATGTTCGATAACTATTCGCGCACCAAAATCATAACTGGATTTTTTCTCAGCAATGCTGAAAATTAATGTTAATACGCAGTTTCAGTGTACAGCGGAGCGGGGGGAGGGGCAGGGGATGGATCTCTGCATAAATAATGAATATCTCCATTTTTTTTCTCTTTCCCGCATTTACAGTGGGGTGGTGCAATCTGTCAGCCTATCAGCAGCGCGAACTGCTTTTTTTCACACAAGCAAGGGCATGTGTCATTGGCAGTGTATGTCACATGTCCTTGCCCTATAAGACCCAGCCATTTTCCCCGTTACCACCATTTTCTCACTGCTGCAGCTGCGTGTTAGACAGCACCGCTGTTGCTGTGTGCGCTAGACTTTCAGTGTTAATTTCAAGCCAATTGTCGCACAAATCTACAGATAGCTTGGGAGTAGGGAAGAGTTGTGATTGCAGTCCTTTTGAGGACTAGGTTACATCATTTCCTACGACTTTTATCAGGCAGGTCTGTGCTCTTAAATAGATAGGTTGGGAGTAAAGACAAATTGTAATTGCAGTCCTTTTGAGGGCTAGGTTACATCAGTTCCTATCACTTTTATCAGGCAGGTCTGTGCTCTTAAATAGATAGATTGGGAGTAAAGACTAATTCTAATTGCAGTACTTTTGAGGGCTAGGTAACATCAGTTCCTATCACTTTTTGCCAGGCAGGTATGTGCCAGTGCTGTGCAAGTTTATTTCACAGCATTTGGCTTAATCTAGCAAAGCAAATCCTTTTTTGCCTCTTGCAGTGTGTGTTAGTCAGTAGAGTAGGCTATCTGTGTGGCAAGCTACACCACCTGTGTATAGAATACAATTTTTTTTACTGCACCTAGTGAAGTAAAACCATTTGGGCATAGCATCATTCTATAAGTCCATCTATACTAACCTCCACCAGGTTGCAAATTCAAAATAATTTTTATCTGCATCTAGCTCTGAAAAAATATTTGGGCTTGGGCTTGTAGCATTGTGTGGGACTTGTTCTATTAGTCCATCTATACTAACCTCCACCAGTTTGCAAATTCAAAATAATTTTTATCTGCATCTAGCTCTGAAAAAATATTTTGGCTTGGGCTTGTAGCAGTGTGTGGGACTTGTTCTATTGGTCCATCTATACTAACCTCCACCAGGTTGCAAATTCAAAATAATTTTTATCTGCATCTAGCTCTGAAAAAATATTTGGGCTTGGGCTTGTAGCAGTGTGTGGGACTTGTTCTATTAGTCCATCTATACTGACCTCCATCAGGTTGCAAATTCAAAATAATTTTTATCTACATATAGCTCTGAAAAAATATTTGGGCTTCGGCTTGTAGCAGTGTGTGGGACTAGATCTATTAGTCCATCTATACTAACATCCACCAGGTTGCAAATTCAAAATAATTTTTATCTGCATCTAGCTCTGAAAAAAGATTTGGGCTTCGGCTTGTAGCAGTGTGGGGGACTTGTTCTATTAGTCCATCTATACTAACCTCCAATAGGTTGCAAATTCAAAATAATTTTTATCTGCATCTAGCTCTGAAAAAAGATTTGGGCTTCGGCTTGTAGCAGTGTGTGGGACTTGTTCTATTAGTCCATCTATAATAACCTCCACCAGGTTGCAAATTCAAAATAATTTTTATCTGCATCTAGCTCTGAAAAAACATTTAGGCTTCGGCTTGTAGCAGTGTGTGGAACTTGTTCTATTAGTGCATCCACACTAACCTCCACCAGGTTGAATATTCAAAATAATTTTTATCTGCATCTAGCTCTGAAAAAAGATTTGGACTTCGGCTTGTAGCAGTGTGGAGGATTTGTTCTATTAGTCCATCTATACTAACCTCCAACAGGTTGCAAATTCAAAATAATTTTTATCTGCATCTAGCTCTGAAAAAAGATTTGGGCTTCGGCTTGTAGCAGTGTGTGGGACTTGTTCTATTAGTCCATCTATAATAACCTCCACCAGGTTGCAAATTCAAAATAATTTTTATCTGCATCTAGCTCTGAAAAAATATTTGGGCTTCGGCTTGTAGCAGTGTGTGGAACTTGTTCTATTAGTGCATCCACACTAACCTCCACCAGGTTGAAAATTCAAAATAATTTTTATCTGCATCTAGCTCTGAAAAATTATTTGGGCTTCGGTATGTAGCAGTGTGTGGGACTTGTTCTATTAGTCCATCTATACTAACCTCCACCACGTTGCAAATTCAAAATAATTTTTATCTGCATCTAGCTCTGAAAAAATATTTGGGCTTGGGCTTGTAGCAGTGTGTGGGACTTGTTCTATTAGTCCATCTATACTAACCTCCACCAGGTTGCAAATTCAAAATAATTTTTATCTACATCTAGCTCTGAAAAAATATTTGGGCTTCGACTTGTAGCAGTGTGTGGGACTTGATCTATTAGTCCATCTATACTAATATCCACCAGGTTGCAAATTCAAAATAATTTTTATCTGCATCTAGCTCTGAAAAAATATTTGGCCTTCGGCTTGTAGCATGTTTGGGACTTGTTCTATTAGTCCATCTATACTAACCTCCAATAGGTTGCAAATTCAAAATAATTTTTATCTGCATCTAGCTCTGAAAAAAGATTTGGGCTTCGGCTTGTAGCAGTGTGTGGGACTTGTTCTATTAGTCCATCTATATTAACCTCCACCAGGCTGCAAATTCAAAATAATTTTTATCTGCATCTAGTTCTGAAAAAATATTTAGGCTTCGGCTTGTAGCAGTGTGTGGAACTTGTTCTATTAGTGCATCTACACTAACTTCCACCAGGTTGCAAATTCAAAATAATTTTTATCTGCATCTAGCTCAGAAAAAATATTTGGGCTTCGGTTTGTAGCAGTGTGTGGGACTTGTTCTATTAGTCCATCTATAATAACCTCCTCCAGGTTGAAAATTCAAAATAATTTTTATCTGCATCTACCTCTGAAAAAATATTTGGGCTTGGGCTTATAGCAGTGTGTGGGACTTGTTCTATTAGTCCATCTATACTAACCTCCACCAGGTTGCAAATTCAAAATAATTTTTATCTGCATCTAACTCTGAAAAAATATTTGGGCTTGGGCTTGTAGCAGTGTGTGGGACTTGTTCTATTAGTCCATCTATAATAACCTCCACCAGGTTGCAAATTCAAAATATTTTTTATCTGCATCTAGCTCTGAAAAAGATTTGGGCTTCGGCTTCTAGTAGTGTGTGGGACTTGTTCTATTAGTCCATCTATACTAGCCTCCACCAGGTTGCAAATTCAAAATAATTTTTATCTACATCTAGCTCTGAAAAAATATTTGGGCTTCGACTTGTAGCAGTGTGTGGAACTTGTTCTATTAGTGCATCCACACTAACCTCCACCAGATTGAAAATTCAAAATAATTTTTATCTGCATCTAGCTCTGAAAAAATATTTGGGCTTCGGTATGTAGCAGTGTGTGGGACTTGTTCTATTAGTCCATCGATACTAACTTCCACCAGGTTGCAAATTCAAAATAATTTTTATCTGCATCTAGCTCTGAAAAAAGATTTGGGCTTGGGCTTGTAGTAGTGTGTGGGACTTGTTTTATTAGTCCATCTATACTAACCTCCACCAGGTTGCAAATTCAAAATAATTTTTATCTGCATCTAGCTCTGAAAAAATATTTGGGCTTGGGCTTGTAGCAGTGTGTGGGACTTGTTCTATTAGTCCATCTATACTAACCTCCACCAGGTTGCAAATTCAAAATAATTTTTATCTACATCTAGCTCTGAAAAAATATTTGGGCTTCGACTTGTAGCAGTGTGTGGGACTTGATCTATTAGTCCATCTATACTAACCTCCACCAGGTTGCAAATTCAAAATAATTTTTATCTGCATCTAGCTCTGAAAAAATATTTGGCCTTCGGCTTGTAGCAGTGTGTGGGACTTGTTCTATTAGTCCATCTATACTAACCTCCAACAGGTTGCAAATTCAAAATATTTTTTATCTGCATCTAGCTCTGACAAAATATTTGGGCTTGGGCTTGTAGCAGTGTGTGGAACTTGGTCTATTAGTCCATCTATACTAACCTCCACCAGTTTGCAAATTCAAAAAATTTTTTATCTGCATCTAGCTCTGAAAAAAGATATAGGCTTCGGCTTGTAGCAGTGTGTAGAACTTGTTCTATTAGTGCATCCACACTAACCTCCACCAGGCTGCAAATTCAAAATAATTTTTATCTGCATCTAGCTCTGAAAAAATATTTGGGCTTCGATTTGTAGCAGTGTGTGGGACTTGTTCTATTAGTCCAGCTATACTAACGTTCACCAGGTTGCAAATTCAAAATATTTTTTATCTGCATCTAGCTCTGAAAAAATATTTGGGCTTGGACTTGTAGCAGTGTGTGGGACTTGTTCTATTAGTCCATCTATACTAACCTCCACCAGGCTGCAAATTCAAAATAATTTTTATCTGCATCTAGCTCTGAAAAAATATTTAGGCTTCGTCTTGTAGCAGTGTGTGGAACTTGTTCTATTAGTGCATCTACACTAACCTCCACCAGGTTGCAAATTCAAAATAATTTTTATCTGCATCTAGCTCTGAAAAAATATTTGGGCTTCGGTTTGTAGCAGTGTGTGGGACTTGTTCTATTAGTCCATCTATAATAACCTCCTCCAGGTTGAAAATTCAAAATAATTTTTATCTGCATCTACCTCTGAAAAAATATTTGGGCTTGGGCTTATAGAAGTGTGTGGGACTTGTTCTATTAGTCCATCTATACTAACCTCCACCAGGTTGCAAAATTCAAAATAATTTTTTTCTGCATCTAACTCTGAAAAAATATTTGGGCTTGGGCTTGTAGCAGTGTGTGGGACTTTTTCTATTAGTCCATCTATACTAACCTCCACCAGTTTGCAAACTCAAAATAATTTTTATCTGCATCTAGCTCTGAAAAAAGATTTGGGCTTCGGCTTGTAGCAGTGTTTTTGACTTGTTCTATTAGTCTATCTATAATAACCTCCACCAGGTTGCAAATTCAAAATATTTTTTATCTGCATCTAGCTCTGACAAAATATTTGGGCTTGGGCTTGTAGCAGTGTGTGGGACTTGTTCTATTAGTCCATCTATACTAACCTCCACCAGGTTGCAAATTCAAAATAATTTTTATCTGCATCTAGCTCTGAAAAAAGATTTGGGCTTCGGCTTGTAGCAGTGTGTGGAACTTGTTCTATTAGTGCATCCACACTAACCTCCACCAGGTTGAAAATTCAAAATAATTTTTATCTGCATCAAGCTCTGAAAAAATATTTGGGCTTCGGTATGTAGCAGTGTGTGGGACTTGTTCTATTAGTCCATCTATACTAACTTCCACCAGGTTGCAAATTCAAAATAATTTTTATCTGCATCTAGCTCTGAAAAAAAGATTTGGGCTTGGGCTTGTAGTATTGTGTGGGACTTGTTCTATTAGTCCATCTATACTAACCTCCACCAGGTTGCAAATTCAAAATAATTTTTATCTGCATCTAGCTCTGAAAAAATATTTGGGCTTGGGCTTGTAGCAGTGTGTGGGACTTGTTCTATTAGTCCATCTATGCTGACCTCCAACAGGTTGCAAATTCAAAATAATTTTTATCTGCATCTAGCTCTGAGAAAAGATTTGTGCTTCGGCTTGTAGCAGTGTGTGGGACTTGTTCTATTAGTCCATCTATAATAACCTCCACCAGGTTGCAAATTCAAAATATTTTTTATCTGCATCTAGCTCTGACAAAATATTTGGGCTTGGGCTTGTAGCAGTGTGTGGGACTTGGTCTATTAGTCCATCTATACTAACCTCCACCAGGTTGCAAATTCAAAATAATTTTTATCTGCATCTAGCTCTGAAAAAAGATTTAGGCTTCGGCTTGTAGCAGTGTGTGGAACTTGTTCTATTAGTGCATCCACACTAACCTCCACCAGGTTGCAAATTCAAAATAAGTTTTATCTGCATCTAGCTCTGAAAAAATATTTGGGCTTCGATTTGTAGCAGTGTGTGGGAATTGTTCTATTAGTCCATCTATACTAACCTCCACCAGGTTGCAAATTCAAAATATTTTTTATCTGCATCTAGCTCTGAAAAAATATTTGGGCTTGGGCTTGTAGCAGTGTGTGGGACTTGTTCTATTAGTCCATCTATACTAACCTCCACCAGGCTGCAAATTCAAAATAATTTTTATCTGCATCTAGCTCTGAAAAAATATTTAGGCTTCGGCTTGTAGCAGTGTGTGGAACTTGTTCTATTAGTGCATCTACACTAACCTCCACCAGGTTGCAAATTCAAAATAATTTTTATCTGCGTCTAGCTCTGAAAAAATATTTGGGCTTCGGTTTGTAGCAGTGTGTGGGACTTGTTCTATTAGTCCATCTGTAATAACCTCCTCCAGGTTGAAAATTCAAAATAATTTTTATCTGCATCTACCTCTGAAAAAATATTTGGGCTTGGGCTTTTAGCAGTGTGTGGGACTTGTTCTATTAGTCCATCTATACTAACCTCCACCAGGTTGCAAATTCAAAATAATTTTTATCTGCATCTAACTCTGAAAAAATATTTGGGCTTGGGCTTGTAGCAGTGTGTGGGACTTGTTCTATTAGTCCATCTATACTAACCTCCACCAGGTTGCAAACTCAAAATAATTTTTATCTGCATCTAGCTCTGAAAAAATATTTGGGCTTCGGCTTGTAGCAGTGTTTTTGACTTGTTCTATTAGTCCATCTATAATAACCTCCACCAGGTTGCAAATTCAAAATATTTTTTATCTGCATCTAGCTCTGACAAAATATTTGGGCTTGGGCTTGTAGCAGTGTGTGGGACTTGTTCTATTAGTCCATCTATACTAACCTCTACCAGGTTGCAAATTCAAAATAATTTTTATCTGCATCTAGCTCTGCAAAAATATTTAGGCTTCGGCTTGTAGCAGTGTGTGGAACTTGTTCTATTAGTGCATCCACACTAACCTCCACCAGGTTGCAAATTCAAAACAATTTTTATCTGCATCTAGCTCTGAAAAAATATTTGAGCTTCGGTTTGTAACAGTGTGTGGGACTTGTTCTATTAGTCCATCTATACTAACCTCCACCAGGTTGCAAATTCAAAATAATTTTTATCTGCATCTAGGTCTGAATAAATATTTGGGCTTGGGCTTGTAGCAGTGTGTGGGACTTGTTCTATTAGTCCATCTATACTAACCTCCAACAGGTTGCAAATTCAAAATAATTTTTATCTGCATCTAGCTCTGAAAAAAGATTTGGGCTTGGGCTTGTAGCAGTGTGTGGGACTTGTTCTATTAGTCCATCTATAATAACCTCCACCAGGTTGCAAATTCAAAATATTTTTTATCTGCATCTAGCTCTGACAAAATATTTGGGCTTGGGCTTGTAGCAGTGTGTGGGACTTGTTCTATTAGTCCATCTATATTAACTTCCACCAGGTTGCAAATTCAAAATAATTTTTATCTGCATCTAGCTCTGAAAAAATACTTAGGCTTCGGCATGTAGCAGTGTGTGGAACTTGTTCTATTAGGGAATCTACACTAACTTCCACCAGGTTGCAAATTCAAAATAATTTTTATCTGCATCTAGCTCTGAAAAAAGATTTGGGCTTCGGCTTGCAGCAGTGTGTGGGACTTGTTCTATTAGTCCATCTATACTAACCTCCACCAGGTTGCAAATTCAAAATAATTATTATCTGCATCTAGCTCTGAAAAAATATTTGGGCTTGGCCTTGTAGCAGTTTGTGGGACTTTTTCTATTAGACCATCTATACTAACCTCCACCAGGTTGCAAATTCAAAATAATTTTTATCTGCATCTAGCTCTGAAAATATATTTGGGCTTGGGCTTGTAGCAGTGTGTGGGACTTGTTCTAATAGTCCATCTATACTAACCTCCACCAGGTTGCATATTCAAAATAATTTTTATCTGCATCTAGCTCTGAAAAAATATTTGGGCTTCGGCTTGTAGCAGTGTGTGGGACTTGTTCTATGAGTCGATCTATACTAACCTCCACCAGGTTGCAAATTCAAAATAATTTTTATCTGCATCTAGCTCTGAAAAAATATTTGGGCTTGGGCGTGTAGCAGTGTGTGGGACTTGTTCTATTAGTCCATCTATATTAACCTCCACCAGGTAGCAAATTCAAAATAATTTTTATCTGCAGCTAGCTCTGAAAAAATATTTGGGCTTGGGCTTTTAGCAGTGTGTGGGACTTGTTCTATTAGTCCATCTATACTAACCTCCACCAGGTTGCAAATTAAAAATAATTTTTATCTACATCTAGCTCTGAAAAAATATTTGGGCTTCGACTTGTAGCAGTGTGTGGGACTTGATCTATTAGTCCATCTATACTAACATCCACCAGGTTGCAAATTCAAAATAATTTTTTTCTGCATCTAGCTCTGAAAAAATATTTGGGCTTCGGCTTGTAGCAGTGTGTGGGACTTGTTCTATTAGTCCATCTATACTAACCTCCAACAGGTTGCAAATTCAAAATAATTTTTATCTGCATCTAGCTCTGAAAAAAGATTTGGGCTTCGGCTTGTAGCAGTGTGTGGGACTTGTTCTATTAGTCCATCTATAATAACCTCCACCAGGTTGCAAATTCAAAATATTTTTTATCTGCATCTAGCTCTGACAAAATATTTGGGCTTGGGCTTGTAGCGGTGTGTGGGACTTGTTCTATTAGTCCATCTATACTAACCTCCACCAGGTTGCAAATTCAAAAAATTTTTTATCTGCATCTAGCTCTGAAAAAAGATTTAGGCTTCGGCTTGTAGCAGTGTGTGGAACTTGTTCTATTAGTGCATCCACACTAACCTCCACCAGGTTGCAAATTCAAAATATTTTTTATCTGCATCTAGCTCTGAAAAAATATTTGGGCTTCGGTTTGTAGCAGTGTGTGGGACTTGTTCTATTAGTCCATCTATACTAACCTCCACCAGGTTGCAAATTCAAAGTAATTTTTATCTGCATCTAGCTCTGAAAAAATATTTGGGCTTGGGCTTGTAGCAGTGTGTGGGACTTGTTCTATTAGTCCATCTATACTAACCTCCACCAGGTTGCAAATTCAAAATAATTTTTATCTGCGTCTAGCTCTGAAAAAATATTTAGGCTTCGGCTTGTAGCAGTGTGTGGGACTTGTTCTATTAGTCCATCTATAATAACCTCCTCCAGGTTGAAAATTCAAAATAATTTTTATCTGCATCTACCTCTGAAAAAATATTTGGGCTTGGGCTTATAGCAGTGTGTGGGACTTGTTCTATTAGTCCATCTATACTAACCTCCACCAGGTTGCAAATTCAAAATAATTTTTATCTGCATCTAACTCTGAAAAAATATTTGGGCTTGGGCTTGTAGCAGTGTGTGGGACTTGTTCTATTAGTCCATCTATACTAAACTTCACCAGGTTGCAAATTCAAAATAATTTTGATCTGCATCTACCTCTGAAAAAATATTTGATCTTGGGCTTGTAGCAGTGTGTGGGACTTGTTCTATTAGTCCATCTATACTAACCTCCACCAGGTTGCAAATTCAAAATAATTTTTATCTGCATCTAGCTCTGAAAAAATATTTGGGCTTGGGCTTGTAGCAGTGTGTTGGACTTGTTCTAATAGTCCATCTATACTAACCTCCACCAGGTTACAAATTCAAAATAATTTTTATCTGCTTCTAGCTCTGAAAAAATATTTGGGCTTGGGCTTGTAGCAGTGTGTGGGACTTGGGGACTTGTTCTATTAGTCCATCTATACTAACGTCCACCAACTTGCAAATTCTAAATAATTTTTATCTGCATCTTGCTGTGAAAAAATATTTGGGCTGCGGCTTGTAGCAGTGTGTGGGACTTGTTCTATTAGTCCATCTATACTAACTAGTGTTAATCGATTACTAAAATGCTCGGGTGCTCGAAGCTCGGGCCGACCTCGCCGTGATACTCGGGTGCTCGACCCGAGCAATGAGCCCAATTTTATTCTATGGGAGACTCGAGCATTTTTGCGCTGGCACCCCCGGCAGTCTTTTAAAAGCCTAACAAGTGCCCAAAACGATAGTGTCAGTGCTCAAATGACATGGGGACAGCATGGGGATCGCCCCAGGAAGCATTTCTGACCCCCAGGTCACTGCTGTCAACAACGTGGTCAGAGGTATTAAGCCACTTTTACGGGCTCACAATAAAACGTTCAAAAACGAAAGTGAAAATTTTTTCCTGTGAAATATGTTAAGAAACATCCTTTCCAGGAAAAAGACTTGTGTATAAGTTAAAATAAATGACCAAAAACAAAAATACTCCTCCACACCTTCGGCTATGTTCACAAGTAGCATTTTTTATGCGTTTTTGCACTTTTGCATTGCTTTCAACTATGACAAATGCATTCACCGGGAAATGTCATTTTAACATTTTACAAACTTATCTGGCCATGTGCTGTGTGACACACGCATAAAGTGCTGAAAAGACATGGGAACAGCATGGGGAAGACCCCTGGAAGCATCTCTGACTCCCAGGTCACTGTCTAAAAGTGTGCCCATCATAAGTGATCCTTGCCGCATCAGAAGATGCAGACTTGCAACTATCCCCATGCAAGATCTAGTCCCAGGGCAGTGTTCAATTGTACCTCCCCCATTCCTTGCAATACAAGCGCAAATATGCAGACTGCCACCCACCCACCCCCAGGCTGCAATACCATACTGCTTGCTTGAACTTGAAATTGGGCCTTTTAGGCATGTGGAGGCAGAATCTGACCACCACGTCATGGCTGTGTTGGCAGCCTGGAATCTTTACTCAGTCCCCAGCCGCCCGGCAGCCGGGTGTCCATACTCGGTCCCCAGCCGCCCCGCGGTCGGGTGTCCACACACGGTCCCCAACTGCCTGGGGGCAGCCGGGTGTCCATAAACGGTCCCCAGCCGCCCCTATTTCTCCTTGGAACATCCCCCCACACACTTTTCTTAGCCCGGCCTGCTTTAGGCAGCATTGGACGAGCCCACCAGAGAACCAGACTCCTCCAGTGGGAACTGACTTCTCCATCGGTGGATTTGAGAGTGCCAAGGTGAGGAGCATGATGATGATGACAGAAGTTAGCATCTGCTATGTTTTCTTTTAATGCAAGTGTAAGTATGCAGACTGCCACCCACCCACCCCCAGACTGCAATTCCATACTGCTAGCTTGTACTTGAAATGGGGCCTTTCACTTTGGAGGAGGCCGAAGCTGGCCAATACCTCATGGCTGCTTCGGCAGCGAGGTATCCATACTCAGTCCCCAGCCGCCCCTATTTGTCCTGGTGTGCCTTATACATAAGATTAAGTGCGTATACCAAAACATTACCTGTGCCCTCCCCAGTGCATTTAGTGGGAAGGAGAGCCTATTCCGCTGTAGTGTGTGCATGCCAAACCCCTGTTCATGGTACATGCGAAGATGCCTCCCACCTTGCACCAATCATTGCAGACTTGCAACTATCCCCATTCAAGTCCTTGTCCCAGGGCAGTGTTCAATTGTACCTCTCCCATTCCTTGCAATGCAAGCGCAAGTATGCAGCCTGCCACCCACCCACCCCCAGGCTGCAATACCATACTGCTTGCTTGCACTTTAAATTGAGCCTTTTAGGCATGTGGAGGCGGAATCTGGCCACCACGCCATGGCTGTGTCGGCGGCCTGGTATCCATACTCAGTCCCCAGCCGCCTGGTGGCCGGGTGTCCCCACTTGCTCCCCAGCCTCCAGGGGGTGGCTGGGTGTCCATACTCGGTCCCCAGCCACCCCTATTTGTCCCGGTAACCTTTCCCACACTTTTCTTAGCCTGGCCTGCTTTAGGGCAGGATTGGCCGAGCCCACCGGACTATCAGACTCCTCCGGTGGGCCCTGGCTTCTCCATAAGGGGAGTTGAGAGTGCCAAGGTGAGGAGCATGATGAGGATGATAGAAGTTAGCATCTGCTTTGTTTTGTTGTAATGCAAGCGCATGTATGTAGTAGCGGCTAGGCCTGAGGTGGTCAGCGTTTTGGCGAATTTCCTACCTCCTCCGAGTATTGCTGGATGTTTTCCTGCTACTATCCAAGTTCTATGACTCCCGTTAAAACAAAGCTTCAGGTGATAAATGATGGATGAGGAACAGGGACCATTCACATCAATATCAGGCCAGTCAACCAGATATGTCTTGTAGGATATGTTTCTGTATCAAAAGGAGCGGTTCGGCTACACAGTTATAGAGCATACAGTGAGTGCAATGCCTACCAAAAATTTCGAGGCACTCCAATGCCCCTTGGAAATGACATGTAGGTCAGAGGGCGTTAACTAAACCTTTTTTTCCATTTATAGCAACTGGGTCTCCTGTGCACTGTTGGCTTAAGCAGTGAATGGAAGGCTTTCCAAAAATTATGAGGAACTGCAATGCCCCTTACAAGAGCCATGTGTGGCACCCCAGGGGTCTGGTCACCACAGTAATAGAGATATTATGTCAGAGAGCAAGTTGGAGGTTTCCTGGTCAGGATCCCTTAAACATGCAACATCCTCCTGCCCCAGTCCTGGGAGGGGAGAATTCTGCCCTTATAAACTGGATCTGGGGCAGGGTTGAGTGAGTCAGAGAACAGAGAACAGTCAGAGTCAGAGTGAGAGCAAGGGAAAGTAACAGCAAGGAGCTCTGTAGGAGCTAGGAGCTAAAGACCAGGGGCTGGAAGCTGAGCAGAGCTCGCCCTGGCAGAAGACAATAGGAACCGGACACAGGAGTCCGAGGCTGTGAGGACTTATATATCCAGCAGCAGAAACCAGCCGGCAGGGGATTTCAGATCCTCTGGCCATAGAAGCCCGGAGGCTCAGTCACTTGCAAGGGACCAGCACCGCCGTCGTGGAGCGGAGGCTAACAGAAGGCCCCAAGTCACCAGCCATACGGGTGAGCACTACACGGTACATTCAGGGACGTGGGCTACTTCTACCCGCTTACAGCAAGGTAGCCAGGATGAGTGCAGACAGACGGGGAGGCCTACAACTCCACCTGGCCAGGGGAACTCCTGCTTGCTCACAGACTGATCAGGCCTCTTATGCTAGCCAGTACTACTGGGAGGGTCTACCTTATAATCATCAGTAAAGACCCTGAACTGCACTGCAAAGACTCTGAGTCGTTCCTGCTGCGCTCGTGCACCATCACCCCCATCATCCACATTCACTGCCCTGAGGCTATGCTCCTCCCGTGGGGAGTTATCCCATTCTCTGCTGCGCACACAACACCAGCTTCAATGGTCTGCCTCGCAGCGGTGGTACTCACTGACCGCAATCCACGGGTGGCGCAGTCGGACAATTAACCTCAAAACCTAAGAAAGACTGCCACTGGTTTGACCAGCCTGAGCCACAGGACCGGGTCACCGCCACGGAGACTACAGACCCCAGAGAACCGGCACCGGGTATCCCACACACATGTACACACGGCCCAGGGGGCGCGTCACATGCAGTACAGCATATTACAAACATAAGTCCCATTATTGGGGAGTGGGTCTCCCATAGTATTTGCTTATGCCTTGCAAGCAAAAGCTGCCAAAAATTAGGACGGAACAACTTGCAATGCCCCTTACAAGAGCCATGCAGTACAGCATATTACAAACATAAGTCCCATTATTGGGGAGTGGGTCTCCCATAGTATTTGCTTATGCCTTGCAAGCAAAAGCTGCCAAAAATTAGGACGGAACAACTTGCAATGCCCCTTACAAGAGCCATGCAGTACAGCATATTACAAACATAAGTCCCATTATTGGGGAGTGGGTCTCCCATAGTATTTGCTTATGCCTTGCAAGCAAAAGCTGCCAAAAATTAGGACGTAGCAACTTGCAATGCCCCTTACAAGAGCCATGCAGTACAGCATATTACAAACTTAAGTCCCATTATTGGGGAGTGGGTCTACCATAGTATTTGCTTATGCCTTGCAAGCAAAAGCTGCAAAAAATTAGGACGGAGCAACTTGCAATGCCCCTTACAAGAGCCATGCAGTACAGCATATTACAAACATAAGTCTCATTATTGGGGAGTGGGTCTCCCATAGTATTTGCTTATGCCTTGCAAGCAAAAGCTGCCAAAAATAAGGACGGAGGAACTTGCAATGCTGGCACCCTGGTGGTATAGTGGTGGTGGAGGCTGAGGATAAGGAGAAGAAGATAAAACAGCCGAAACGAGGAAGCGTATACCCATGTGTGGGTGTGAAGCGGTGCATGTGAATAAACCTCCCGAAATAACACAGTGGATTTGACTTGATGTTACTCTGCTGTCATTTGATGGTGATGAGAAGTCTGGCCCAATCCAGCCCTTGTTCATTTTGGTAAGGGTCAGCTTTTCAGCATTGTCAGTTGACAGGCGAGTGAGCTTATCAGTTATAATTCCCCCAGCGGCACTAAAAACACGCTCCGATAACACACTAGCGGCAGGGCAGGCCAGGACCTCCAAGGCGTACAGAGCGAGTCCATTCCAAGTGTCCAGCTTGGATACCCAATAATTAAAAGGCACAGAGGAATCACGGAGGATGTTGGTACGGTTGGCAAGGTACTCCCTCACCAACTTTTGAAACTTTCCACTCCTTGTGAGAGTACCCCGCGCCTCAGGGCCTGTAAGCTGGGCGGGTGTCAGAAAACTGTCCCAGAAAATTGACAGTGTTCCCCTGCCTCTGCTGGATTGGAGTTGCATCTCTCTCGCCTGTACGCCTTGGTTGGGCATCGAACTGTGACCTCTGCCGCTAGCGTGTTCAGATGGAAATTTTTTTAAGAGTTCTGCAGCAAGGGCTTTCTGGTGCTGCCCCATTTTTGTAGACCTCTCCACCTCAGGAATAAGAGAGTGAAAGTTCTCCTTGTAGTGGGGGTCTACAAGTGTCACCAAACAGTAATGACTGTCACCCAACATTTTGACAACGCAAGGATCACGGTTAAGGCAGCGTAACATAAAGTCAGCCATGCGTGCCAGACTGGTAGCGGGCAAGATTTCCCTGTCCTCACCAAGATGACGACTGACCATGCTCTGCTCCTCCTCCTCCTCTTCCTCCTCCCCCCTGTCCTCAGGCCACCCACGCTGAACCGACGGTATGACACTTGTACAAGTACTACTGTCTACAACGCATGATAGCAGCTCCTGTTCTTCCTCCTCCTCCTCCTCCTCCTCTCCCTCATTGTCCCCCAATGCACGTTGGGATGAGATGAGGCTGGGCTGTGTGTAATCGCCCGCTACGGCTTCTTGATCCATCTTATCATACTCTGGCTGCAATGCCTCCTCTTTAAATCTCTGCAGAGAGCGTTGCAAAAGACAGACAAGTGGGATGCTGACACTAATGATGGCATCATCGCCACTCACCATCTTGGTGGCCTCCTCAAAGTTTGTCAGGATGGTACATATGTCAGACATCCAGGTCCACTCCTGAGGTCTTGTGTGTGGAGTCTGACCTGAATATCGACGGCCTTGTTGCAGCTGGTACTCCACAACTGCTCTCTTCTGCTCACAAATCCTTTGCAACATGTGGAGTGTAGAGTTACAACATGTGGGGACATCACACACCAGTCGGTGTGCCGGAAGCTGCAAACGCTGCTGCAACACAGCAAGGGCGGCGGAAGCTGTAGCCAACTTGCGAAAATGAGCTGACAGGCGGTGTACTTTCAAGAGCAGATCTGGCAACTCGGGGTACGATTTAAGAAACCGCTGAACCACAAGGTTAAGCACATGAGCCAGGCATGGTACGTGTGTGATCTCACCTCGCCTCAGAGCCGCCACCAGGTTATGGCCATTATCACACACGACCATGCCGGGATGTAGGTTCAGCGGTCTCAGCCACAGATCTGCCTGCTCTTTCACAGCTGTCCACAACTCACAAGCAGTGTGAGGTTTATCACCTAAGCTTATGAGTTTCAGCACAGCCTGTTGCCGCTTGGCGGAGGCAGTACTGCAATGCTTCCAGCTTGTAACTGATGTGGTGATATCTGAGATGGAGGCTGAACATGAGGAGGAGGAGGATGCGCAAGAGCTGTACACTGTGGGGGCAACTCTGACTGACATAGGGCCCGCAATCCTCGGTGTGGGGAGGATGTGTTCCGTCCCAAGGTCCGACTGGGTCCCGGCTTCCACTATGTTTACCCAGTGTGCCGTCAGAGAGATGTACTGTCCCTGGCCACATGCACTTGTCCACGTGTCCATTGTCAGGTGGACTCTCCCAGTAACTGCATTGTTGAGGGCACGGCAGATGCTTTGGGACACGTGCTTTTGTAGTGTGGGGATGGCACACCGGGCAAAATAGTGTCGGCTGGGGACCGAGTACCGAGGGACGGCCACCGCCATAAGATTGCGGAAGGATTCCTTTTCCACCAGCCTAAAAGGCAGCATTTCCGACGCAAGCAGTCGTGAAATGTGCAAATTTAGGACTGTGGCCTGTGGGGCGTTAGCTGCGAATTTCCGATTTCGTTCAAAGGTCGGGGATATGGACAATTGAATGCTGCGGTGGGACGTCCAAGTGGACGTTGATGCTGTTTCTTGAGAAACTGGCATAACAAGTGAAGACTGAGAGTAGGGGGCATCTTTACATGCAGTATGGACAGGGGATTGCCTTGCACACACAACAGGGGGTTCTATTGCACTCACAACAGTGGAAGAAGCAGTGGTGACACCCGCTGACACTGGTCGTGGACCCTGGGTTTCGCCCCTCAAAGTCGGGTGCTTTGCTGCCATGTGCCTGATCATGCTGGAGGTGGTCAGGCTGGTAGTTTTGTCACCCCTGCTGATGCTGGCATGGCAGGTGGAACATATGGCCTTTTTGGGGTTATCAGCAGAGTCTTTAAAAAAATCCCAGACTCTGGAAGACCTACCGCTTGTACTGGCAACGTCCCTCGTGTTGGTGTTACGGGGAATGGTTGCCTGCCTTCTGTCTGCGGCCACCACACTGCTTCTTCCTGCCTGTTGGGGTACTCTGCCTCCCTCCCCCTGTGTGCTGCTGGCCTCACTCTGCATGTCCTCCTTCCACGTTGGGTCAGTTACTAGATCATCCACCACCTCCTCCTCTTCCTTTTGCGCACCACGATCCTCCTCCTCACTTCCAGGCAATTGTGTCTCGACATCATCCACCTCTTGTGGCAGATTGCCAACGTCGACTTCCTGTGGCCGTGGCAGTTCAAATATTTGGGCATCGCTACATGGGATCTCCTCTTCCACCACTTCAAGCGTATCAGGCGAGGGGCCCAAATATGGAAATGGACCAGTGAACAGCTCTTCAGAGTGTCCAAGTGTGGGATCACTTGCTGTCTGACGACACTCGGCATGGTGGGAGGAAGGAGCATCAGGGTGAGGAGGAGTATGCGGTCGAGACTCACGGCTACTAAGAGTTGACCATGTGGAAGACAGACCGGAGGTGTTGGTGCCCAGGTAACTGGAAGTATAATCTGCTATCCAATAAATAACCTGTTCACACTGATCAGTTCTCAATACTGGTATGGTTCTGTGCTTCCCTAGTAATTCGGTCAAGAAGTGGGAGCGAGAAGATGTGGCTGTTGGTTGTGGCACATTTTCACTTTGGCCACGGCCCCGTCCTCTGCACGAACCATCACCAGAGCGTCCACTTCCACGTCCCTTGCCACGCGCCTAGCCCATTGTAAATGAAGTAAAATAGCTTACACTTGCACTATCAATGGAAAAAGGGTAATAAAGAGTAGATTAGAACCGTGGAAGAGGAAAACCACAGTTATTGTTTACTGGGGTATAGCACACTTTTTTAAATAGAGATATTTGCGGCTGAACAGTGAGTGACACACTCAAACTGCTTTTTTTTAGATACCAAAGGCCCAATACTGGATAATACAGCGATTTGCCCTGTGTTACTGCGAAACCTCACTGGGATGTCGGGCCTACACAAGACTATTTTCAACAGATATATTTTTGTGTCACAACAGTAAGGAGACACTACTGTTTTTCTTTACGGAAAATATACCAAAACCTGAATAATAGAGATTTTTTACCGCGGGATGGCAAAACCACAGTTATTGTTTACTGGGGTATACCACACTTTTTTAAATAGAGATATTTGCGGCTGAACAGTGAGCGACACACTAAAACTGCTTTTTTTTTAGATACCAAAGGCCCAAAACTGGATAGTACAGCGATTTGACCCATGGAACTGCGAAACCACACTGGGATGTCGGGCCTACACAAGACTATTTTCAACAGATATATTATTGCGTCACAACAGGCAGGAGACACTACTGTTTTTCTTTACGGAAAAAACTACCAAAAGCTGAATAATAGATATTTTTTACCGTGGGATGGCAAAACCACAGTTATTGTTTACTGGGGTATACAACACTTTTTTAAATAGAGATATTTGCGGCTGAACAGTGAGCGACACACTCAAACTGCTTTTTTTTTAGATACCAAAAGCAAAAAACTGGATAGTACAGCGATTTGACCCATGGAACTGTGAAACCTCACTGGGATGTCAGGCCTACACAAGACTATTTTCAACAGATATATTTTTGTGTCACAACAGTCAGGAGACACTACTGTTTTTCGTTATGGAAAAAACTACCAAATGCTGAATAATAGAGATTTTTTACCGTGGGAAGGCAAAACCACAGTTATTGTTTACTGCGGTATACCACACTTTTTAAATAGAAATATTTGCGGCTGAACAGTGAGCGACACACTCAAACTGCTTTTTTTGTTAGATACCAAAGGCCCAAAACTGGATAGTACAGCGATTTGACCCGTGGAACTGCGAAACCACACTGGGATGTCGGGCCTACACAAGACTATTTTCAACAGATATATTTTTGCGTCACAACAGTCAGGAGACACTACTGTTTTTCTTTACGGAAAAAACTACCAAAAGCTGAATAATATAGATTTTTTTTACCGTGGGATGGCAAAACCACAGTTAATGTTTACTGGGGTATACCACACTTTTTTAAATAGAGATATTTGCGGCTGAGCAGTGAGCGACACACTCAAACTGCTTTTTTTTTAGATACCAAAGGCCCAAAACTGGATAGTACAGCGATTTGACCCGTGGAACTGCGAAACCACACTGGGATGTCGGGCCTACACAAGACTATTTTCAACAGATATATTTTTGTGTCACAACAGTCAGGAGACACTACTGTTTTTCTTTACGGAAAAAAACAACCAAAAGCTGAATAATATAGATTTTTTACCGTGGGATGGCAAAACCACAGTTATTGTTTACTGGGGTATACCACACTTTTATAAATAGAGATATTTGCGGCAGAACAGTGAGCGACACACTCAAACTGCTTTTTTTTTAGATACCAAAGGCCCAAAACTGGATAGTACAGCGATTTGACCCATGGAGCTGCGAAACCACACTGGGATGTCGGGCCTACACAAGACTATTTTCAACAGATATATTTTTGTGTCACAACAGTCAGGAGACACTACTGTTTTTCTTTATGGAAAAAACTACCAAAAGCTGAATAATAGAGATTTTTTACCGTGGGAAGGCAAAACCACAGTTATTGTTTACTGGGGTATACCACACTTTTTTAAATAGAGATATTTGCGGCTGAACAGTGAGCGACACACTCAAACTGCTTTTTTTTTAGATACCAAAGGCCCAAAACTGGATAGTACAGCGATTTGACCCATGGAACTGCGAAACCACACTGGGATGTCGGGCCTACACAAGACTATATTCAACAGATATATTTTTGTGTCACAACAGTCAGGAGACACTACTGTTTTTCTTTATGGAAAAAACTACCAAAAGCTGAATAATAGAGATTTTTTACCGTGGGATGGCAAAACCACAGTTATTGTTTACTGGGGTATACCACACTTTTTTAAATAGAGATATTTGCGGCTGAACAGTGAGCGACACACTCAAACTGCATTTTTTTTTAGATACAAATGGCCCAAAATGGATAATACAGAGGTTTGACCCGTGGAAGTGCAAAAAAACACTTCTTTTTCTCTAGCCTACACCAGACTTTTTTCAACAGTTATATTTGTGTCTGAAAAATCAGAGACACGCTTCTTTTTTTGGGGGAGGGGCTCACCAAAAGGTTAATAAGACGGGTATTTGTACAGTGTGAAGGAGGAAAAAAAAAGGAGGATTTACATGAAAAAAAGGATTTTTCCTGGCCCCCGACACCTGGTGCTAAGTCCACCAATTTCAGCAACAGGAGCACACAGGACTGTAATGCAGCGTTTGCTGGTATAACCACTTTGTCTCCTATACAGCCTGCCTGCCAGGTATCTGGGATGGATATTAGTTCTGAAAAGGACTGTTTGTTTGTTCTGGCAGCCTTTACAGACCCTACACTAACTATTTCGCAGTTTATATCTCTCCCTAAATCAGCAGCGCTGTCCCTACGCTGTCAAATCCGAAGCAACTGTGTCCAAGATGGCGACGCCCGGTTTTAAATACTCGAGGTGACGCTGTGCGGCCAGCCAATCACTGTAATGCCCACAACCAACATGGCTGCAGCATTACAGTGACTTGCTGGCAATCCCTGCATGTTCATTGGCTCTGTAAAGAGCGCCAAACATGCAGGGCGGAGACCCGAGCTCCCGACCGAGTAACCCGGAAATGCTCGGCGCTCGCCGAACATCCCGCGTAGCGTGATGCTCGGGTGAGTAACGAGCAGTGTCGAGCATGTTCGCTCAACACTAATACTAACCTCCACCAGGTGGCAAATTCAAAATAATTTTTATCTGCATCTAGCTCTGAAAAAGTATTTGGGCTTGGGCTTGTAGCAGTGTGTGGGACTTGTTCTATTAGTCCATCTATACTAACCTCCACCAGGTTGCAAATTCAAAATAATTTTTATCTGCATCTAACTCTGAAAAAATATTTCGGCTTGGGCTTGTAGCAGTGTGTGGGACTTGTTCTATTAGTCCATCTATACTAACTTCCACCAGGTTGCAAATTCAAAATAATTTTTATCTGCATCTAGCTCTGAAAAAATATTTGGGCTTGGGCTTGTAGCAGTGTGTGGGACTTGTTCTATTAGTCCATCTATACTAACCTCCACCAGGTTGCAAATTCAAAATAATTTTTATCTGCATCTAGCTCTGAAAAAATACTTGGGCTTGGACTTGTAGCAGTGTGTGGGACTTTTTCTATTAGTCCATCTATACTAACCTCCACCAGGTTGCAAATTCAAAATAATTTTTATCTGCATCTAGCTCTGAAAAAATATTTGGGCTTGGGCTTGTAGCAGTGTGTGGGACTTGTTCTATTAGTCCATCTATACTATCCTCCACCAGGTTGCAAATTCAAAATAATTTTTATCTGCATCTAGCTCTGAAAAAATATTTGGGCTTGGGCTTGTAGCAGGGTGTGGGACTTGTTCTATTAGTCCATTTATACTAACCTCCACCCAGTTGCAAATTCAAAATAATTTTTATCTGCATCTAGCTCTGAAAAAATAATTGGGCTTGGGCTGATAGCAGTGTGTTGGACTTGTTCTATTAGTCCATCTATACTAACCTCCACCAGGATGCAAATTCAAAATAATTTTTATCTGCATATAGCTCTGAAAAAATATTTGGGCATGAAGCAGTGTGTGTGACTTGTTCTATTAGTCCATCTATACTAATCTCCACCAGGTTGCAAATTCAAAATAATTTTTATCTGCATCTAGCTCTGAAAAATATTTGGGCTTGTTGCAGTGTGTGGGACTTGTTCTATTAGTCCATCTATACTAACCTCCACCACCTGTGTATGTAATAAAATTGTTTTACTGCATCTAACCCAGCCAATACTTTTGGGCTAATACCACAGTTTGGCCACTCACCTCTGCACGGTTCCCATCCATTGTTTTTTGTGCAAACAACTCCAGAGTTGTCAATTAGTTAACCACCAAAATGAGTGGAAAAAGGCCTGCTGCTGGTGGAAAGGGGAATAGGCGTGTTGGGAAGGGAAAAAAAGGTTGTGCCTGTGGGTTAGGTGTTAAAGCAACAGTAAAATCTGCAGAAGAAAGACCATCTTCCAGCCAAACTAAGATGTCTACTTCTTTTAGCAGAAAATGTGATAAGATCCCTTTCTTACGGCCACGCCAATCGCTACAAATTCCAGATGAGGCACAAAAACAGCAGGTGCTTCAACGGATATCAAGTGCTCCTTTAAGTGGGCTCTCTTCCCCCTCAACTTCAACATCACAAATACTCCAGTCCTCAGAGGTGTCACCCCAATCGCAGTTGCTTCTTCACAGCTGCCCATCTGAGTATGGGGTAGAACAGATGGTTGAGTCTGCAGAGCTGTTTACTCATACCAGACAAAACGCTAGAGTAAGTATACGGTCTTTATGCCCTACCTTGATGATTTAACTTTTGAGGTTATGAGATCTCTATTTGGGGCATTAATGTCTTAAACTATGTGCACTAGACACTTTATGGAGGAGTAGGAAATTACCACTCTAACACACACTTAGCTCTGATGATAGTCTAGGTTGCTTTCCCCGTTTGGTAGCATCATAGTGCTGTGTTTTTATACATTTTATAGCAACTAAGGCTGCTTCAATAAAGATATTTAAAATTTAAAACTCTGATCATGTTGGGTTTTTTTAGACCCTGTTTGTGTTTCCTCATACTATAGTCTGGGAATCAGAGGTCGGCTCCAGAGCTTCTGTGAATCCAGACGAGGAAATGATCGGCACTGATGCCCAGAATCTTTATGAGTCGGATCCAGGACCAGACGCAGAAAGTTCTGACCATAATGTATACCCTCGTTCCCAAACTGTAACTCCTGTTGGTGGAGACAATGAGGAAGACGATGATGAGACTCAAATACCTGATTGGAGCGACAACTTTAGTTTTTTGCAAGGGCAGGAAGAGGGTGGCTCTGAGGACGACGGATGTGATAACACACAGGGTGATGATGACGAGGTTGGAGATCCCACTTACTGTCAACCCACAGTCAGCCAGTCGATGAGGTCAGCAGAGGAGATGGAGGAGGATGCTAGTGACGACGAGGTCAGATTGCGCCTTCCTGGACAGAGATGTAGTACTGGAAGCACGTCAACAACTGCATCCTCAAACACAACTCTGCCTCTGACCACAAGTCGTGGTGGCTCTTCAGGCCGCATGGGTGCTAAGCCTTGCATAGCCTGGGCATTTTTTCAGATCGATAAGGATGACCCAACTCGTGTTATCTGTAACATTTGGCAGCAAAAGCTAAGTAGAGGCCAAAAAATACATAGTTTGAGTACTTCATGCACGAACCGGCACATGGATATGAAGCATAATTTACAGTGGGAAGCTCACTGTGCTATAATGCAGCCTAGCCGGCCGGGCCAACCACCGTCTGCCACATCTTGTGCATCTGCGGCCTCTTCATCCTCTGTGACTGGGGGGACAGCAGTCACAACTGCTTTGGGACACAGACCTGCCACCTCTGTACCCGCAACAGCCAGCGTGATTGGCAGGTCATCATTTTCTTTGGAGGTGGAAACACCAGCTAGTGTTCAGCGCTGTCCGACATCGATAGCACCACCTTTGGATCAAGGCAACCTAACATGTCCGCCTGCATCCTCCTCACAGACCGGCAGTTTGCCGGGGACACCCTTCTCAACCCCGTCTAAGCACAACAGCCAGCCCTCGGTCCCTCAGATGTGGACAAGTAAAAGACCATTTCCTCCTAGCCATGAGAAAGCTAAGAGGTTGAATTTCACCATCTGCAAACTCTTGGCTACATAAATTCTGCCTTTCCGCCTGGTGGACACAGAGGATTATCGAGACCTTATGTCCGTCGCAGTGACCCAGTACCAGATGCCCAGTCGGCACTACTTCTCAAAGAAAGGTGTGCCTGCGCTCCACCAGCATGTCGCACACAACATCACCGCTTCTTTGAGAAACTCTGTGTGTGACAGGGTGCATTTCACCACAGACACTTGGATGAGTAGGCATGGACAGGGACGTTACATGTCGCTGACAGGGCACTGGGTAACTATGGTGACAGCAGGACAAAGGGCTGCTGTCCAAGTCTTGCCGTCCACACGAGTTGTGCGTCAATCCTCTTTATCTCAAAGTTCCTCCACTGCTTCTGCCTCCTCAACCTCCTCTCGGTCCTCCACCTGCACCCAAAGCCTGTCTGGTCATGCCACAAGCTTTCTAACTGCGCAGAAGGGATCCTGCACACCTCCTTACTATGCTGACAGCAGGGCTCAACGTCATCAGACAGTTTTTACTTTGAAATGTCTGGGAAATGTGAGTCACGCAGCTGAGGAGTTGTGGTCAGCTCTGGAGAACCAGTTTCATGAATGGTTGTCTCCACTGGACCAGAAACCAGGGAAGTCCGTGTGCGAGAATGCTGCAAACCTGGGTGCGGCCCTTCGCCGGGACAATGTCACACACGTGCCTTGTATGGCTCACGTGTTGAACCTGGTTGTCCAGCAATTTTTAGCCCACTATCGCAGACTAGATGGCCTTCTGCAGAGGGCACAGTCGCTGTGTGCTCACTTCTGCCGTTCGCATCCCGCAGCTCAGCGACTTACATCCCTACAGAAGTCGTTGGGCCTGCCACTTCACCGGCTAAAATGCGATGTGCCTACCCGGTGGAATTCAACTCTGCACATGTTGCAGCGACTGTGGCAACACCAACAAGCCCTGGTGCAATACGTTCTGATGTATAGCCTGGGCCAACGAGATCCAGAGGTGGGGCAAATCACGCTGGAGGAGTGGTCTCAGATCAGGGACCTATGCACCCTTCTGCACAGTTTTGAAATGGCGACAAAGATGTTTAGTGCTGACGATGCCGTTATCAGCATGACTATTCCGCTGATTTACATGCTGGAGCACATGTTAAACAGAATTCGGAGTCAGGTGGTGGCACAAGAGGAGGTGGAGGAAGTAGAGGAGAAGGATTTGTATGCGGAAGGGCTAACATCTACAAGGTCCAGATGGTCGGCAGCACCAAGGCGGCAGGCATGTGAGGGTGGGGGAGATGGTTTTACCAGGGCGCATGGTAGCAGCCAAACTAGTGAGGAAGGTGCAGGAGCCCAGGAAGAAGTGGAGGACGAACTGATGGAAGACTCATCAGATGAGGGAGAACTTGATCACATTTCTGTTGTGCGAGGTTGGGGGGTAGAGGGCAGAGGAAGGAAGCATGATTGTTACCTCGCCACCAACACAAGAGGGACTTGGTGCTCCTGGATGCGCAAGACACATGAGTGCCTTCTTGCACTACCTGCAACATGACAACGTGAATCTCACAGTTCCAACTTGCCAACCGTGGGACCGTCGAGTGTTCAGCACTCAAAACGTAACAGAAACACAGTATCTGCTGGTAACATCAATTTTGTGGAATCATTTCACCACTTTTTTAGCCCATCCTTTGCAAGGCCACAGGAGACAAGAAGTCGGACACATAGTCAACGCCTAGAGACGATGGCACAGGAGTATCTCCAAGTAAACATTGAAGCCATGACTGTGTCACTGGACCCTTGCTCTTTTTGGGCTTCCAATCTGGATAAATGGCCGGAGCTCGCCACTTACGCCTTGGAGATCTTGTCATGCCCCGCAGCCAGTGTTCTGTCTGAACGTGTGTTCAGCGCTGCTGGTGGTGTGCTGACAGATAAGCGCACGCTGCTGTCCACTGAGAATGTAGACAGACTCACGTTCATAAAGATGAACAAATCATGGATCCGAAATGAATTTTCTAACCCTGTGTCATCCTGGGGAGAGAAAAAGCTTGATGATTTGTTAAAATCATCTCACCAACCGTTTTAAGCATTCAAATTACTAATCATGTTTATCTGTATCTTGGCTGGAAAATAATTTGGGCCTTGTAGCAGTGTGCAGTACTGATTCTATTAGGCCATCTATACTAAACTCCACCAAATTTAAAATTACTAATCATGTTTATCCGTATCTTGGCTGGAAAATAATTTGGGCCTTGTAGCAGTGTGCAGAATTGATTCTATTAGACCATCTATACTAAACTCCACCAGATTTAAAATTACTAATCATGTTTATCTGTATCTTGGCTGGAAAATAATTTGGGCCTTGTAGCAGTTTGCAGTAGTGATTCTATTGGGCCATCTATACTAAACTCCACCAGATTTAAAATTACTAATCATGTTTGTCTGTATCTTGGCTGGAAACTAATTTGGGCCTTGTAGCAGTTTGCAGTACTGATTCTATTAGGCCATCTATACTAAGCTCCACCAGCTTTCAAATTAATAATAATTTTTAGCTGCATCTAGCCCGGAAAATAATTTTGGGGCTCCTAGATGCGCAAGACACATGAGTGCCTTCTTGCTGCACTACCTGCAACATGACCCTCAGATTGTCAGAATTCGAAATAATCCTGACTACTGGGTTGCCACACTCTTAGATCCCCCACACTCTTCGATCAACCTTTTAATTTTAATAAAGTACAAAAAACTGGTCATTTTTGAAATTATAAGCATTAGCAGGTTATTAGAAACTGAAATCAAACAGTTTTCAACTCAAAACTTTATTCTAGGTGATGTTACATTTGCACATAGGACCCCTTGTTCGAAAGGAGCTTCTGAACTCTCTCGTCCATTGAATTTGTCAGGTTTTGGATGGTTTCTGCTTCAATTGTTTTGCATGAGGACAGAATACCCTCCCAGAGCTGTTGCTTAGTTGTGAACTGCCTCCCGCCATCTTAGACACTCCTTTTGATGATGCTCCAGAGGTTCTCAATGGGGTTGTGGTCAGGGGAGCAAGGGGGTCACACCATAAGTTTGTCCCCTTTTATGCCCATATCAGCCAGAGATGCAGATGTGTTATGTGCAGCATGAGACGGTGCATTATCATGCATGAAAATGAGCTTGCTGCGGAATACACGGTTCTTCTTCTTGAACCATGGCAGGAAGTGCTGTTTGAGAAACTCCACATACATTATGGAGTTCATCTTTACCCCTTCAGGGATCCTAAAGGGGCCGACAATCTCTCTCCCCATGATTCCAGCCCAAAACATTACTCCACCTCCTCCTTGTTGGCGCCGTAGCCGTGATTGCATGGCGTGTCCATCAACCTGCCATCCTCCACTCCATCCATTTGGACCATCGAGCGTTGCACGGCACTCATCGGTGAACAAAACAGTTTTGAAGTCAGTCTTCATGTATTGTTTGGCCCACTGGAGCCGTTTCTGCCTGTGTACAGAGGACAGAGGAGGTCGACAGGATGGCTTACGCACAGCTGCAAACCTCTGAAGGACCCTGCATCTTGTTGTTCGGGGGACGTTGGAGGCATCAGCAGCTTCAAAAACTTGTCTGCTGCTATGACAAGGCTTTTTTGCCGCTGTTCTTTTAGCCTGACGTAATTGCCTGTAGGAAAGAGTCCTCAATTTTCCCTTATCAGCACCCACACGTGTGTACTGTGAATCAGCTACATATTTCTTGATTGTGCGATGATCAGGATGAAGTGTCTTGGCAATGTTGATTGTAGTCATGCCTTGACCTAAACACTCCACAATTTGTTGCTTCTAAGCAGCCGACACATCCTTTTTCTTTCCCATTTTGGCAAAAAATGTAGGCTGCATAATAATGTGGGATATCCTTCTTAAGTAGTCTTGCCTTTCATTGGACACACCTGCCAAACTAATTTGCACAGGTGTCTGCAATTGCTTACAGTGATATAAAGAGCCCTGACACACATCACCATCAATGAGTTTAACTGACAAACAAAAAAAATCTTACCTTATCACTAGTGTTGAGCGATACCTTCCGATATCAGGAAATATCGTATCGGATTATATCGGGCCGATACCCAAAAAGTATCGGATATCGCCGATTCCGATACCGGAAACCAATGCAAGTCAATGGGACACAAATATCGGAATGAAAATAAACCCTTTCTTTCCTTGTAGGTTAATTCTACATGAAGTAAAACAACTAAGAATAATGTAGAATGACATGAAAAGCCGGCAATTCATCAGCGGCATTCACCGGTACCCGACAATTTACAACAGAAAGAATAGAGCTTCACACATAGATTAGGTAGATAGAACCATGTCAGTCACATATCTATGAAGTACAGTGACAGTGTTGCTTACTGTACTTGTCATTTAGTGTAAAGGATTTATTTAAAAAAATATTAGTGTTTTCGTGCACTGTCTCTTTAAGAAAGCCGGCCGGCAATTCAGCATCTGTACCCGACAATTTAGAATAGAAAGAATAGAGAATCACACATAGATTAGATAGATAGAAACATGTCAGTCACATATATATGAAGTACAGTGACAGTGTTGATTACTGTACTTGTCATTTAGTGTTAAAATAAAGGATTTATTTAAAAAAAAATTGGCGTGGGTTTCCCCTTAATTTTAGGCTCTAGCGGAGGTTAAGCAGACAGCTGGGGCAAATGTTTGAAGCCTGGGAAGGGGTTAATACCCACGGAGCTTCCCAGGCAACTAATATCAGCCCCCAGCTGAATACCTAGCCTTTACTAGCTATTAAAATGGGGAAACCCCCCCAAAAAAATAACGTGGGGTCCCCCCTAATTTAATAGCTAGCAAAGGCTAGGCAGACAGCTGGGGGCTGATTTTAATAGCCAAGGAAGGGTGCCATGAATATTGGCCCCCTCCCAGGCTAGAAACACCAGCCGTCAGCCGCCCCAGAAATGGCGCATCCATAGGATGCGCCAATTCTGGCACTTAGCCTCGCTCTTCCCACTGCCCATGTAGCGGTGGCAGTAGGGTAATAGGGCTGGGGTTGATGTCAGCTTATAATGCCAGCTGACATCAAGCCCAGGTTAGTAATGGAGAGGCGTCTATAAGACACCCCCATTACTAACCCCATAGTCAAAGTTAAAGAAAAACACAAACACCCAGAATAAAGTCCTTTAATTGAAATAAACACACAATTCTTTATTGTTCTAAATTAAACCATACTTACCATCACGCCCATTCCAGCTGAAGCCAACGATCTCCTGCAATAAAAGAAAAATAATAAAGCAACCTCATCCTTACCTTTCCATGGTTCCCACGACAGCTTCAGCTCTGCTACATCGAGATGACAGGCTGGACCGCAGCAGAACGCTGCCATTCAGCCTGTCATCCCGCAGACACTGAGAAGCGCAGGCATACTTCCACTCCTCAGTGTCTGGCTGTGACGGCATAAAGATGAGCCGAGGTCATGTCCAATGAACTCAGCTCACCTCATGCACGTCACTGACAGCGTGGGAAAATTCTCCTGCACTCAGCGCTTCAGCGTGAGAATTCTCCCACGCTGTCAGTGACATACATGAGGTGAGGTCATGTCCAATGAACTCAGCTCACCTCATGCACGTCACTGACAGCGTGGGAAAATTCTCACGCTGAAGTGCTGAGTGCAGGAGAATTTTCCCACGCTGTCAGTGACGTGCATGAGGTGAGCTGAGTTCATTGGACATGACCTCGGCTCATCTTTATGCCGTCACAGCCAGACACTGAGGAGTGGAAGTATGCCTGCGCTTCTCAGTGTCTGCGGGATGACAGGCTGAATGGCAGCGTTCTGCTGCGGTCCAGCCTGTCATCTCGATGTAGCAGAGCTGAAGCTGTCGTGGGAGCCATGGAAAGGTAAGGATGAGGTTGCTTTATTATTTTACTTTTATTGCAGGAGATCGTTGGCTTCAGCTGGAATGGGCGTGACGGTAAGTATGGCTTAATTTAGAACAATAAAGAATTGTGTGTTTATTTCAATTAAAGGACTTTATTCTGGGTGTTGTGTTTTTTTAAATATTTTACTAGAAATTCATGGTGGTCATGTCTAATATTGGCGTTACCCCATGAATTTCGGGCTTAGGGCCAGCTGATAATGCCAAGCTGGCCTTAACCCCTTTATTACCCAGTGAGCAACCGCACCAGGGCCCTGGATGAGTTGGGTACAGCGCCAGAAGATGGCGCTTCTATGAACGCGCCATTTTCTGGGGCGGCTGCGGACTGCAATTTGCAGCGGGGGTGGCCCAGAAAGCTTGGGTCTCCCTGCGCTGCGGATTCCAGCCCTCAGCTGCCTAGTTGTACCTGGCTGGGCACAAAAATAGGGCGAAGCCCCACGCATTTTTATTTTTAATTATTTCATGAAATTCATGAAATTATTAAGAAAAAAAGGGCTTCCCTATATTGTTGTGTCCAACCAGGTACAAATAGGCAGCTGGTGGTTGGGGGCAGCCCGTTCCTCCCTGCTGTACCTGGCTGGACACAAATATAGTGCGAAGCCCCACGTCAATTTTTTTTAAATCATTTCAGGAAATTCATGAAATAATTAAAAAAAATTGATGTGGGGCTTCACCCTATATTTGTGTCCAGTCAGGTACAGCAGGCAGGAACGGGCTGCCCCCAACCACCAGCTGCCTATTTGTACCTAGCCGGACACAACAATATAGGGAAGCCCTTTTTTTCTTAATTATTCCATGAATTTTATGAATTTAAAAAAAAAGTACGTGGAGCTTCGCCCTATTTTTGTGTCCAGCCAGGTACAACTAGGCAGCTGGGGGCTGGAATCTGCAGCGCAGGGAGGCCCAAGCTTTCTGGGCCCCACCCGCTGCAAATTGCAGTCCGCAGCCGCCCCGGAAAATGGCGCGTTCATAGAAACGCCATCTTCTGGCGCTGTACCCAACTCATCCAGGGCCCTGGTGCGGTGGCTCACTGGGTAATAAAGGGGTTAAGGCCAGCTTGGCATTATCAGCTGGCCCTAAGCCCGAAATTCATGGGGTCACGCCAATATTAGACATGACCACCATGAATTTCTAGTAAAGTATTTAAAAAAAACACAAACACCCAGAAAAAAGTCCTTTAATTGAAATAAACACACAATTCTTTATTGTTCTAAATTAAACCATACTTACAGTCACGCCCATTCCAGCTGAAGCCAACGATCTCCTGCAATAAAAGTAAAATAATAAAGCAACATCATCCTTACCTTTCGATGGCTCCCACGACAGCTTCAGCTCTGCTACATCGAGATGACAGGCTGGACCGCAGCAGAACGCTGCCATCCAGCCTATCATCCCGCAGACACTGAGAAGCGCAGGCATGCTTGCGCTCCTCAGTGTCTGGCTGTGACGGCATCCAGATGAGCCGAGGTCATGTCCAATGAACTCGGCGCACCTCATGCACGTCACTGACAGCGTGGGAAAATTCTCACGCTGAAGCGCTGAGTGCAGGAGAATTTTCCCACGCTGTCAGTGACGTGCATGAGGTGAGCTGAGCTTATTGGACATGACCTCACCTCATGTATGTCACTGACAGCGTGGGAAAAGTCTCACGCTGAAGCGCTGAGTGCAGGAGAATTTTCCCACGCTGTCAGTGACGTGCATTAGGTGAGCTGAGTTCATTGGACATGACCTCGGCTCATCTGGATGCCGTCACAGCCAGACACTGAGGAGCGCAAGCATGCCTGCGCTTCTCAGTGTCTGCGGGATGACAGGCTGGATGGCAGCATTCTGCTGCGGTCCAGCCTGTCATCTCGATGTAGCAGAGCTGGAGCTGTCCTGGGAACCATGGAAAGGTAAGGATGAGGTTGCTTTATTATTTTTCTTTTATTGAAGGAGATCGTTGGCTTCAGCTGGAATGGGCGTGACTGTAAGTATGGTTTAATTTAGAACAATAAAGAATTGTGTCTTTATTTCAATTAAAGGACTTTCTTCTGGGTGTTTGTGTTTTTTTTAAATACTTTACTAGAAATTCATGGCGGTCATGTCTAATATTGGCGTGACCCCATGAATTTCGGGCTTAGGGCCAGCTGATAATGCCAAGCTGGCCTTATCCCCTTTATTACCCAGTGAGCCACCGTACCAGGGCCCTGGATGAGTTGGGTAAAGCGCCAGAAGATGGCGCTTCTATGAACGCGCCATTTTCCGGGGCGGCTGCGGACTGCAATTTGCAGCGGGTGGGGCCCAGAAAGCTTGGGCATCCCTGCGCTGCGGATTCCAGCCCCCAGCTGCCTTGTTGTACCTGGCTGGACACAAAAATAGGGCGAAGCCCCACGTATTTTTTTTTTAAATTATTTCATGAAATTCATGGAATAATTAAGAAAAAAAGTGCTTCCCTATATTGTTGTGTCTGGCTAGGTACAAATAGGCAGCTGGTGGTTGGGGGTAGCCCGTTCCTGCCTGCTGTACCTGACTGGACACAAATATAGGGCGAAGCCCCACATAATTTTTTTTTAATTATTTCATGAATTTCCTGAAATAATTAAAAAAAAATTGACGTGGGGCTTTGCACTATATTTGTGTCCAGCCAGGTACAGCAGGAAGGAACGGGCTGCCCCCAACCACCAGCTGCCTATTTGTACCTAGCCGTACACAACAATATAGGGAAGCCCTTTTTTTCTTAATTATTCCATGAATTTCATGAAATAATTAAAAAAAAAAATACGTGGGGCTTCGCCCTATTTTTGTGTCCAGCCAGGTACAACTAGGCAGCTGGGGGATGGAATCTGCAGCGCAGGGAGGCCCAAGCTTTCTGCCCCCCCCCGCTGAAAATTGCAGTCCGCAGCCGCCCCGGAAAATGGCGCGTTCATAGAAGCTGGATGCTGTACCTGGCTGGCATACAAAAATATGGCGAAGCCCACGTCAAAAGTTTTGGGAAAAATTAATTAAAAAATAAATAATAATTTAGGGACTGCATCTTTATTAACTCCTCAAATGTCATTTAGTGTTAAAATAAAGGATTTATTTAAAAAAAAAATGGCGTGGGATCCCCCATAATTTTAGTCTCTAGCGGAGGTTAAGCAGACGGCTGGGGCAGATGTTTGAAGCCTGGGAAGGGGGTAAAACCCACGGAGCTTCCCAGGCTACTAATATCAGCCCCCAGCTGAATACCTTGCCTTTACTAGCTATTAAAATGGGCGACCCCCCCAAAAAAAATGACGTGGGGTCCCCCCTATTTTAATAGCTAGCAAAGGCTAGGCAGACAGCTGGGGGCTGATATTAATAGCCCAGTAAGGGTGCCATGAATAATGGCCCCCTCCCAGGCTAGAAACACCAGCCGTCAGCCGCCCCAGAAATGGCGCATCCATAGGATGCGCCAACTCTGGCACTTAGCCTCGCTCTTCCACGCTGCCCTGGTGCGGTGGCAGGGGGTAATAGTGGTGGGGTTCATGTCAGCGCCAGCTGCCATGAACCCCAGGTTAGTAATGATGGGCGTCTATAAGACACCCCCATTACTAACCTACAAAGTGTTAAAAAGAAAAAACACACTACACCCAGAAAAAAATAATTTATTTGAAATAAAACACACCATTTTATTTAATTCTTAGTTTACTAAAAATAAGTTACCTGTCAACGTTCCTGCGCTGATCTCCCATGCACAGCTGTCACATCTGGAGATGGTGACAGCTGTGCATGGCTGCTGTAAGCTCACACTGCCGGGAACACGTCCGCTCCCGGCAGCGGGAGCCACTGACTGAGGTCACCGGAGTGCATTCAGTCAGCGCAGCTCCGGAGACCTCCTTTACGGCACTGCTGTACCGTGGGAATTTCTCACGATACAGCAGGGCCGTAAAGGAGCTAACCGGAGCAGCGCTGCCTGAACTCCGGTGAACCCTTACGGCCCGGTCATTCTAGCGGCGGCAGCGGTTCAGAGTGGTCACATTCTATGTGGCTGCTCTGAACTGGAGATCATCGTGGGCCACTCGTGGACTACTACGGAGGGGTAAGGATAAGGTTGTGGTTTATTATTTTATATTTTATTACAGGAGATCGATGGCTTCGGGGAATTAGGTGTCTAGGTGAGTATAGGTGTAGTTTTTTATTTTTTACTTTATTTTAGGTGGCGATCGGCGGGGACAGGTAATGTATAAACTAATTTATTGTAGGTAACCACTGGCCACCAATGACATGTATTTAAAATTTATTGGGGCACAGTAGGGCAATTTATATAGCAGGATCAGGCTGATGGGAACTACTGCTCCCATCGAGCTGATCCTGCTGGCACGAGTGGACGGGGGACAGACATAGGCCGATGGGAGTAGTAGTGTCACATCGGCCTATGTCTGCCTGCACGCACAGACACCGCGCACACCCGCACAATCATCGCACAGACACCCCGCACACACACCCCGCACACACACCCCGCACACACACCCCGCACACACACCCCGCACACACACTAATCATGACCGGTCTGATGGTCTGGGAGGTGAGGCTGACCTGTGCGGCCGTGGGAAAGTCCATGTGAGTTCATGCAGTCAAGCATGAACTCACATGAACCCTCTGAGGGCACCGTGGCTACTTCAAATGAACAGCTGATCAGCATCACCTGATACCTCAGCTGTTCATTTGAAATAACCGGCGGGAAAGCGCAGCACAGAACGGGAAAGCCGGCGGTGAAGTCTTTTCACTGCCAGCTTCCCCGCCCGGGTCCTTCGCTCCTTGGTGCTGCGCTCCCCGCCCGGTCCTAATTTACGATTGGGATTGGAGGTGGCGAGGGGAGCGGAGGATCGGGGTGGGAGGCTGCGGGGAAGCAGTATGGGGCTGTGTGATTTTTTAAAAGCCGGCGGCTTTTTACCGCGCGCCGGCTTTTAAACAATCAGGAGAATTCTCCCCCGCTGGGATGGCATTCTGATGACAGGCTGGATCTCAGCTGAGCGCTGCCATCCAACTTGTCATCCTTCAGAGACACTGCAGAGCGCAGGCATTATGGGAACTTCCGATTCCGGTATTCGATATTGTAAAAGTATCGGAATTAAGTATCGGAATTCCGATACCGCGAGTATCGGCCGATACCCGATATTACAGTATCGGAATGCTCAACACTACTTATCACTCCTAAACACTTTTTCCATAATAATTTGGAACACAGTGTACATGTGCTTTTCCACAAAACACCAGTAGTTCACATAGTGAATCTTACAGTTCTAACTTGCCAACCGTGGTCTGTATGGAGTTATTCAATAAAGGGCCCAAAATTAAGATAACATAGATGGGAGAGGTTTCTATGAATATGAATTCCTAAGTATTTGATACCCTGTGAGGGCCAGGCAAAGGGAAAGTTGGACTGCATGGAATCCTGTATGGATTTGGGGAGGGAGACTTTGAGGGCCTCAGACTTCGCTGCATTGATTTCAAAATTTGACCAAGTAACAAAGTTATCTATTTCAGCCATAACAGCACAGATGGATATATGTGATTGAGTGATATATACTAGGACATCATCAGCAAATGCAGAGCACTTGTACTCGGTGCCTCCCACCTCAATCCACCTAATATTGGGGTTATGGCGAATTGATGAGAGCAGGTGCTCCGTCAGTAGGATGTATAAGAGAGGGGACAGAGGACATCCCTGCCTTGTCCCATTGGTGATTATGAAAGGAGATGAAAATGTTCCATTGATCTTCAGCCTAGGTGACATATTGCGATACAGGGCCGTGATTTTGCCTATAAAAGGGTCCCCTAGACCCCTACCCAAAGCTTTTTAAGAGAATAATATATGGCGTGCCAGGAGACTCTATGGAATGCTTTCTCAGTATCCAACGAGAGTATCTAATTACAAATTTTTAGTAGCAGTGTCTGCTAGTCAGCGGATTATCCCAGCTGTTAAGCAAGCTACACCACCTGTAGTTTGGACACTTAATTTTTTCAAAGGAAATGGTTCGGGCCCCCGGGACACTCAGTGAAGAGCATCGGAGAGGCACCTCAAGGCACAGGGGCTGGGACTGGCGGTAGGACGCCTTGCGGTGGACCGCCAAGCTCAATCCTTATAAAAGCTTTTTAACTGCATAACTGCAGCAGCTTTAGTGGACGCTACTGGAGTTGGAATTACCGCGGCTGCAGGCATGAGACTTGCCCTCCAATAGATCCTTGTAAAAGGATTTAAAGTGTACTCATTCAAATTAGAGAGACAATTTAAATTAAAAAGATTAAACCTGCCTCCACCGCAGGAGGGCTCGCTCAACCCACCAGCGGACAGGCACCAGTATTGGGAGAGGGGGGCTGGCCATCAGGGTCCACCGCGGCTCTGGCACAAACCCGGCGACACGGAGGTCACACGGGCAGGAACGGACTGGCCGTGTCGGCTTCGCACTTTTTTGGTTTTAGAAGGGCATGACATGCCTATATCTGTGTCTCCCCCTCCTTTTACTCCTCCACCTCTTCTCTTTTCGCATGACTATATGTACTTGTCACTTTTCCATGTGTTTGTTGTGTCTTCTGAACAGTTTGTCAGCTTTTGGACACCTTTGAAGTGTTTTCTATGTGTTTTCTATGTGTTTCTATGTGTTTTTGTTTGCCTGCCATTTGTTTTAACGGTGTTCGAAGGTGTTCGACGAACAGTTCAACGAACATACGGGTGTTCGACGAACCGAACCGAACTCGAACACTATGGGGGTGGCTCAACACTAGTTCCAATTCTCCTTGTTTGTTTCCCATGCTTTGTGCATTTGTATAAAAACTTTTAGTTTGTGATTGCTTTCTCTTCCTCCCATATTTTTATTATTTAGATTTTTTTGTCTTTGTTCTTTCTTTCCACTTCCAATAGCAGAGATCTCAATAGTATTTGTCAGCTGTATGGCTTTTTCTGGCCTTTTGCTTCCCTTCCCACATTGTTCTAGTTTAAAGCTCTCCTGATGAGTGTAGCAAGGTGACTTCCAAATACACGTTTTCCAGTCTTCGTAAGGTGCACCCCATCTCTAGCAAGTAGTACATCATATAGGTAATTCATTCCGTGATCCAGAAATCCAAATCCTTGTTGACGGCACCATCAACGTAGCCAGTTGTTCACCTGTAGAATCTTATTTCACCTCATTGTTCCATGGCCATCCACTGGGAGAATGGATGAGAAGACCACCTGCGCTCCCAATTCTTTCACTTTCTTGCCTAAGTTTTCAAAGTCACTGCAGATGGTTTCCAGGTCCTTTCTTGCGGTGTCATTTTTCCCCACATATATTAGCAGGAATGGGTAGTGATCTGTAGGTCTGAAGAGTCTTGAAATCCTGTCAGACACATATTTAATTTTTGCACCTGGAAGACAGCACATTTCTCTTGAGGTTATGTCTGGTCTGCAGATAGCGGGCTCTGTTCCTCTCAACAGGGAATCCTCCATCCAGGAGGATTCTGAGGGCTTACAAGGTTATTCATTGTGGGCAAAGTCTTATCTTGCTGTATTTGTTCGTGGTTCTCCTGCGTGAGAGCCTGGTACTGGCTCCTGAGCAGTATGGGTGCTGACTGCCTCTCGAGCCTCCAACTTCTCTGGGTCACATGCTTCCATTACTCTGTTTCGTCAGGTGCAGTTTGAATTTCTTCTCTTTCTGTATCATGAAGAGATAATTCTGCTCTGTCTAAGAACTCTTCACCTTCCTTAATGATTTTCAAAGTAGTTAACCTCTCTTCTAGATTTCGCAAGTTTTCCTCCAACAGGGACACAAGCTTGCATTTCTGGCATGTGAAGTTTGGATTTTCCTCTGGCAAGTCTGTGAACATGTAGCAGGATATGCAGCTCACCAAATGGCTCCTGGACTCTTCCATGTTCTTATTGTTAATGTGTTATGAAAACAGTGAAAAATGCTCCAAAATTCGTGCGCCAGTAGGCACGCGGTTTACCAATGTCCTCCTTTCAGCTCCAATTGCCAAAATCCAGTGTTCTTTGAGCTAGCGGAGACTCTTCACTTATCCCCAAATGAAGTGGGAATATGCAAATTATCTCCTCTGGACTCCTCCCCTGGTTTACCCATGTCCTCCTTTCAGCTCCAACGGCCAAAATCCAGTGTTCTTTGAGCTCACGGAGACTCTTCACTCATCCTAAAATGCAGTGGGAATAAGCAAATTATCTCCTCAGGACTCCTCCCCTGGTTTACCGATGTCCTCCTTTCAGATCCAACGGCCAAAATCCAGTATTCTTTGAGCTCGCGGAGACTCTTCGCTTATCCCAAAGTGCAGTGGGAATATGCAAATGATCTCCTCAGGACTCCTCCCCTGGTTTAGTCAGCTGAAAGAACGTCAGCTGTAAGTCACTATCTTTGATTGTACTGTAATCTCTTAAATGTTCTTCAGGACTGATATCTATGACTATATGGTCACCATATGACAGTAATATCAGTGTTGGTCTTTGTATAGAGATTTGTCTTCTGTAGCAGTGTAATAGAAGGAGAAAAGTCTTTCAGAGAATCAATGCGTGATGTATGTAATAAGGAGAAAGTTCGCCATCTGGTGAGCATTTCAAGTTTGCATGATGGACCTGGTCAGGTGACCTTGACCTCCAGCAGAGGATTTCAAAATTTAACAGTCGAGAGCGCAGTGCCTGAGGTGATTTCGGTGCCAGACACAGAAAGAGACATGATGCAGGCTGGACGACCAAAAGGAACCAGCGAGAGGGACCGAGGGGAGAGACCCGTAAGGCAAGATGGTTGGCTGCTGGTGAACGAGCACGGGATTCAGTGCAGCGGTCCCTCGGGTGTCACGGCTAGGAAAGAGGACCGGGACTTGGATACGACATTAAGGAAATGTACAAGACCATCTGCCCCGACTGACAGGACAAAGAGAGGATAGAATCGAGTCGCGTCGGAGAGATCACATCAGCAGAAGCCAACGAGTGTCATCACTGAACAGGGCTGTCACTTCAACTGCTCCCTCACGGTACCGGGAACAATCGGGTTTAGGGTATCAGACTGGGAGGTGGACGGGTGAGGTGGAACAAGCCAAACGGGATTTAATTGACTTTGTCAGAAAAAGACTTAAAGGCCTAGTGGGAATAACTGGAGACCCCCGCTAGAGCCATTTGCAGAACCAATGGACTTCAGTGCTAATCCCATATTTGGGCTAGATACAGTATTTTAGAGAAGGATTTTATTGCTATTGTTATTGTTATTGTGATGTATTGTGTGTTATTGCTACTGTTATTGCTATTGTGATAGTGTTCTCATTACTAACCCCTGTTGCAATCCCTGTCACTTGTTTAATATATATATTTATATATAAAATTGTTATTTATAGCTATTTGACTGCCCTCATTTTGTGACTCTGCGCGTTGCATTCTGACACCAGCATTACATTTGGTGTAGTCGGCAAGATGCAACATTCAGACGCAGAGATGGGGCATCAGTCTGTGACCGGGTCTGTCAGTGGACATATACCCTTGGGGGCTATGCTCAGTCACCTTCCCAAATTTACGGGGGATGGTACGTCACTGTGGGCCTAGGTAGAAAGACTGAAAAGTATGCTACGCATGTGTCCCCTTAATCCCCTAGCCCAGGCTGAGTTGGCCCTTTTAACCCTTGATGGGGAAGCCCGACAGACTGTAATGTACCGTCCACCAGGGGACCATGACACTGTAGACAAAGTGATCAAAATTCTGGAAGACATACATGGTAATACTACGGATCTGGGGCATTAACAGTTGTGGTTATTTCAGAGAGTACTATAGGAAAATTAGACTATTAATCAATATTAATAACCAAGCAATGTGAGCTGAGGTCTAAGATGGTACACATGCAAGAAATAGGAGCATGTTCACACTAGCAAAAAGAAGCAAAACCTACAAAAGACAAAAAATATATCTCATACCCTACCATCATTATATATAAATGTAAAGCAAAGTTGCATATTAAATATAGGGTACTTAGTGAACTATTTTTGATCAAAAAAAGTATACAAGCTGTCTCACCAGCGACAAGGTGACCCTAAATTGGGACGGTACTTACACTGTCTATATTAAAAACCTTACTGTATATCAAAGTTGAAGTAATGCATATAAAAGGGTAGACTAATAGGACCGGGTCCCAACTTCAGACCACCTAGTCCCGCGGTAAGCTACATATATACTAATCAGCTCAACAAAGGGGATGCCACACCCTTAATTTGCACAGAATGCAAACAAGACAAAAAACCAAGCAATGTGAACTGAGGTCTAAGATGGTACACATGCAAGAAATAGGAGCATGTTCACACTAGCGTAAAGAAGCAAAACCTACAAAAGACAATATTAATCAATATTAATGCATTGCAGGAAGTGACAGCCCATATCATTAAGAAGGCTCGAGATGGGAATAGAGGACTGGAATCATTAGATGAAATATTGCACTACCAATTGATTGCTGGCTTAAAAGACCCCTCCCTGAGACAGATCTTAAAGGAGCGGCTACGCCTGAGGCCCGGCCTAGGTTTCTTAGAGATTGGGGAGGAAGCTAGAGTCTTGGAGGAAGAATTTCCTGTTGTTAAGGCTAATGTCAAAAGTCATGAGGCCATAACCCCTCTTTCACCCAATTCTCAGCACACTGCTTTCAGTCAGTTGCCCGATTGGGCACAAGAAATACGTCAAGAGATTTGAGACCTTCGAAATGACCTGAGCACTACTAGAGAGACCCCTGCAGCCCCCTTGTTAATGGACCGCTCTGCCTCACGTGGATGGAGACAAGAGCAAGGAAGACATTGCTATCAGGTTCCAACGGGTCGTGCACCCAGTCCACCGGTAGAGCGAGGACCAGAGTGTTGGACCTGTGGTGGTAGAGGGCATATCTCCAGAGACTGTCCGAATAAAGAAAAGAGGAGACGAGAGCAGCCGTTAAACTAAGATGCCCCATGGTCGTGGAGCATATCGTGGGGTTTCAAACTTCAGGGCGTGTAAGGAGAACCTCTGAAGACATTGTCGCCAAGAAGCCTATTATTTGGGCTGAATTCAATGGACAGCAGATTCGTTGTTTAATAGACACTGGGTCTCAGGTGACCACTATGCCTGAAGCGTATTTCAAAGTAATTTTCCAGAGGTTGCTCGTTCCTGGAAGGAACGTACCATCAAATTGGTAGCGGCTAACCAATTACCTATCCCAGTGGCAGAGGTAGTATGGATGTCGGTCCGGGCATGTGGAAAGAACCTCGGCCGAAAGGGGATAATACTGACAACAGGATCTGGAGGTAACGGGCCCATTGTAACCCTGGGCATGAATGTGCTTAAGGAGGTCGGACAGTTCTTGGCTGAGGATTTTGACAGAAATAACTGGACCTGCACCACTCGTGACCCAGCCAGCAAGAGAGTCTTTCAACACCTCGTACGAGTCAGTCAAATTCAAAAATTGCCTGTTGCTTCTCAGTATCTTAGTAGAGTGTCTATGCCGTCTGAAGCTACAGTGACATTGCCAGTGGGACAGACTGTGCTCACTCTGCCGGTGCTGGCACATGTATCATTAGAGGGTATGGACATTCAGATAGAACCAATAGAAGGGGAAGAAGTGCCTGCTGGACTTCTGATTGCTCGCAGACTGGCAACCGTGCATCAGGGTCGAGTACCCGTACGCTGTATTAAACTAAGTGGCACAAGCCTACAGTTGTTGCCCTGCCAAGACTTAGCGTGAGTTTGCATAATGCCAGAGGACCTAACCAGAGCGGATGCTATAGAGTTGGAGTCCTTGAACGGAGAACCATGGACCCTAGAGGAGTCCCTTCACAGGCAAGAAGTCAAAAGGGAACCTTTGGCTGGGCGTCGCCTCTTAGAGCAAATGGAGGCTAATCTCACTGAGTTCTCGGCTGGACAAGTTAAGCAGATCGAGCAACTTTTACAGCGTTACCTGGGGGTGTTTAAACAACATGAAGATGATTTCGGGTGCACTCGAGATATTAAACGCAAAATACCCACAGGAAATACGGCTCCCATTTGGGAAAATTATCGGCAGATCCCACCTCAAATGTACCAGGAGGTGAAAGAACTTTTGGTCCATATGCTGTGGAATGGTGTAATTCGCGAAAGTCAGAGTACTTGGGCATCTCCGATTGTGCTACTTCAGAAAAAAGACGGTACTCTGAGATTTTGCGTAGATTATTGGAAATTGAATGCATGTACTGTGTGAGACTCTTAGCCATATGGATATTACTGCAGATTCATTAAAGACTTCGCTAAGATTGCGGTCCCGCTCAATGAATTACTGAGGGGGATGGCTGGAGGAGCAAAGTGGCAACCTATTCAGTGTGGACCACGACAAGAAGAGGTGTTTAAAGCATTGAAAATGGCGCTAACGAACGCCCCAATACTGGCCTATGCTAATTTCTAACAGCCTTTTGTATTGTACACTGATGGAAGTCTACATGGACTGGGAACAGTGTTGGCTCAAGTGCAGTAAGGAAAAGAGTGGATGATCGCGTATGCCAGTCGGTCACTTTGGGATACTGATAAGAATCCAGATAACTACAGTACGCTCAAACTGGAGCTACTAGCTCTGGTATGGGCCATGACTGAGAAATTTGAAGAGTACTTGTCAGGTTCAGAAGTACAAGTGCGGACGGACAATAATCCCTTGGCTCGTTTTGAAAATGCAAAGTTGGGTGCATTGGAACAACGGTGACTCTACATATCAGTACAAAATCGCTTATCGGTCTAAGGCCCTGAACACCCATGCAGATGCTCCCTCCTAACCTATATGCTCAAGAGGAGTTTATTTGGTCTCAGATTCAACAGAAAACAGAAGAGTTTGCTCAAATCTTGTCTGAACTTACACTGCCTCGAAGGAGGCATTGATCTCGCCAAGAATCCACGAGGACTGGCAATCAAAAAGGAGGGAGGAATGTAATAGAAGGAGAAAATTCTTTCAAGGAATCAATGCGAGATGTACTGTATGTAATAAGGAGAAAGAGCGCCATCTGGTGAGCATTTCAAGTTTGCACGCTGGACCTGGTCAGGTGACCTTGACCTCCAGCAGAGGATTTCAAAACTTAACGGTCGAACATGTAGTGCCTGAGGTGAGAGAGACGTGACGCAGGCGGGACGTGCTGAAGGAACCAGCGAGAGAGACCGGGGTGAGAGACCCGTAAGGCAAGACGGGTGGCTGCCGGTGAACTAGCGTGGGATTCAGCACAGCGGTCCCTCGGGTATCACGGCTAGGGAAGAGGACTGCAATCCCTGTCAGCTTGTTTAATATATATATATATTATATATATATATATATACAGTATATATATATATATATATATATATATATATAAATTGCTATTTATAGCTATTTGACTGCCCTCATTTTGTGACTCTGCGCGTTGCATTCCGACACCTGCATTACAGCAGCACAATCATCTGCTAAGGTTCCCTTATACCCACAATTAGGGTATGCCACTGTAGTTGAAACCAGGATTACCAGGTTAGAGACCCATTCAAATGTTTCACCCCACCTGATCGGAACTTCTAGCTATGCACCTCGTCTCACTAGAGCATTTAAATTGGGTTGAGGACTGGACAATTTATTTTGACTTGGGTTATTACCACAACTTGGTTCTTTATATACATGTATAAATATGTATTCTTAAACACATATTTCCCACACATGCATTTATATATACACTGCACACAAACATTATTAAAAACGTATTTCCTTTGTACAAACAATTTACTAGTGGGCACTGCAAAATCAACTTGCAAACTGGAGGCAATGTGCTGATAGCCATCTCCTTCTTGTAGGGAGGGGAAGGGGATGGAAGAAGGGGAGAGGAAAAAAAGACATAATAAGATAACTGTATAGGGGAATAATAAACCAAAACTAAACTAAGAAGCAGCTATCATCTACTATATAATCGGCTTATCCCGTCTGTCTGTCCGTCCAGGAAATCCCACGTCGCTGATTGGTCCGGCTGCGGCCAATCTGCGACGCGGGATTTCAGAACACGTAGGGAGATAGCAGGGCTGACTCCGCCCATGTGGTCATGTGACTCACTAACTGCCCTTGACGTACTGAAGGTGTTTTGTCAGTCACAGTGTGTGATGTACTTCTGTCACGTTTAATGAATACGTTCTGTCAGTCACAGTGTGACATAGTTCAGTCACGTTTACTTAACACGGTCAGTCAGAGTGTGACGTACTTCTGTCACGTTCAGTGAACACGTTCTGTCAGTCACAGTGTGACGTACTTCTGTCACGTTCAGTGAACACGTTCTGTCAGTACTTCTGTCACATTCCATTCACCGTGGTACGCGGAACAGGAGACCCCTGGCTGCAGCCGCAAATAGTCGTGATGTAAGCGGAAGCAAGAGCCGGCTGCAGCCGGGGGAATTACGTACTGGCTGTGCGTGGTCAGCGATGTTGTCACAAGCAGTATTGACAGCATGACGTAATTACAAAATTCATTAGGGGCCCCGGGGGGATACATTGGGGGGTAAATTTAAGGTAGTGCACAACCCATTTAAGCACTGCTTCGCTGATTAGTCGCTCCCGGTCGGTTGCATACATATTCAAGAATACCCGATGCGTTAGAATTGGGCCTAGTTATCAATATACAGCTAAGGATTAGTGTCAATTTATGAAACCTATAAAATAGGTGCAGAGCAAGATAGCAAGGAAAAAGCCTTATACTCCAGCTGCCAAAGCTAAGACTGTGGTATACAGTAGCTTGCAAGAGGTCCAGAATACAGAACTGTGTGAATTTCTCCTGTGTGTGACCTGCTAGAACCCAGCAGACCAGAGAGCCCCACCCTCAGGTTACTATAGTTAATTAATCAATTATATGATGTAGTATCTACAAATTAAAAAAAGGCGCAATTGAAAGACATGGCGTGATTGTATAAGCAGAGGCTTACCTGTCAGCAAGTAGGGAAAAGCTGCCGGGTACACGCCTGTATGACTAGACTAGACAACTAGTCATTTGCACACCTCGGTCCCTAACAGCTATTAAAATTATGTTATTTATTAAATGCTGCAGTGTTTCAGGGTAAAACATACATGGATGTGATTGTACAGCTAGCGACTGGTACATGCTGCCCATGATATTTTGATACATAAAGTCAGTGATGTTAGGGCAGTTCAGGCGAGACTGGCTGCCATCCAGCTTATTGTTTATTATATGGTGTCCATCATTTCACAATAGCTAAATATAAAAAGTCATAGCATCAGAAATCCATCAAATCTACAAAATAGAGGGCAAGATGGATATAAAACTAAAACTATAGTAAGAAATATTGTACCTGTTTTTCTATGTACTTTTTTAGTATCACCTTCGCATTTCTGCAATATTTGCAATGTATATCATAATGATTGTCATGTATTGCATTCATAGGTTATTTTTTTAAGGAATGGCTAAGGGCTACTCGAGTGGTTAAGTGCTATTGACGCTGAGACTTTTGGCAAAATATTAGTGAAAGTCAAGCTTCAAGAACAATTAGCTGTAAATTATATAGGTCAAAATGATTCAAAATGTATGATTCACTCTGATCAAAGGGAAATAACATGTATCAAACAGTAAGAGCTTTTTGGTTGATGTTGGTTTCACCAGAGGAGTTTATAATGGGGCAGCAGTAAATGTGGATACAATTAAGCAAAGGAGGGTGCTATAGAAATTGACTAAAAGGAAATTAGCAGGATTCTTTTGGAAAATGAAAAGACAATAACATAGTACTGAAATTGCTAACATTGAGAAATGGTGTGTAGACTTTTAATTGCTCGCATAATTGGGATGAAAAATTATAATGAGCTTTCAGCACTCAAAGAAACCAGCTTTATTTCACAAATTTTTTGTAATAACATTTTTCAAGTGTATTAGCCAAATCCTAATGAACCCTCTGACAAATTGTGGGGAGACAAAGTGGCGATGCAGTGCATTTAGTCTCTATTACTATTATTATTGGGGTTTTTTTTGACTTGTTAATGGTTTGTGTCATTTCTGATCACAGTACTATATGTGTACAGAAATGTGACATGAATAAAATGAATACCATGTGGTTCAGTCTATGTAATGTATTTAATGTTCACAGAAATAGTAAAATAAAAATATTAGATGTATCAAATGTATAACCTTTAGATGGGATCAACTCAAAAAAAAGTTTATTTCTTCACAATGTTTAGGTTTCTAGAGATGTAAGTTAAATGGGGATTGTAGTTTGTTTTTATGTTTTTAGTGCTTTTCAGTAGTTTTTAATACCTCTTTTTATATATGAGTATAAACTAAAAGTATTTCGATATGATAATAGTATTTGAGCTTGATCATAAATTAAAAATAAATATTAGATTAGAATGGTTTATATATGATCAGGCTCATTTATACATGAAGTTGCAGATTTTTTTTATTTTTATTTTATTCTCACGGCAGAGTGAGGATGATGACAGATAGAATTAGCTATCAGTCTGCCCTAGTATAAAATCTTTTGCCCTTTACTAAGCACAATAGCCTTAATACATCTAAAGGAAAGCTGTCACTAGGACCAACCGTCTTTAGCTGTCTATATGGCCATGTAGGTCATAGGAAGTGAAAAAAATGATACCTTGATATCTGTGATCCAGTGTCTTATTCCAGAGAAATCCATGTTTTTATTATGTGTAAATGACCTGTTCCAGGCTGTGGGTCGGACACTGATCTGCATAAGAATCTGCCGGCAGAGCTTATTATAAATAAAAGGGGACATTACTTGTGTGATGTGTAATGGCTGCTTTCTGCTCTCCTGATCTCACTGCAGAGCTGTGTGTGATTATACCTAACACATCTGCAGGACCTGCAGGATCCTCTTGGTGCTTCAGCTTCCATCTCACAGGCAGTCAGTGTTGCAATATTGTTGCAATACAGCAGAGCTGTGAGAGCTGCAGTAAATTTGTTTGTAAGGAGATGTCCATTCTCCTGTTTTGTGTTAGTTATGTGTCTCACACTGGTAACTCCCTTTTTTATTTAAAATAAGCTCTGGAGGCAGATTCTCATGCAGATCAGTGTCCGGCCCATAGATCTTAACAGCTCATTTACATATAAGAAAAACATGGATTTCCCTGGAATAAGACATTAGATCGCAGATATCAAGGTATCCTTTTATTCAGCTTCCTATGACCTGTATGCCCATATGTGTTAGGTGTGTTAATTCTACTGACAAATTTCCTTTAAATTTCACTTAAACTTAATAGAAATTGGAGACACACTGCTGTTGTGCCATCTAGTAGTTGTTTGTCAGATGCTGGTATGCATTGAAGGTATCCCACAAGCCTCATTTTGTAATGAATAACAAGGAGTCGACGGACACCATGTCAGCAGCTTATAATATCTTGTAATGTTTAAGTGAGATAAGCTGGTTAACCATTGCACACTGTTCTAAAAATCTAATGGGCTGTGGGCCCCCTATACCTATGAGACATTTTAACCACTTCCCGACCGCCCACTGTATATAAACATCGGCGCTGCTTGGGCTCTGTGTAGCGCCGATGTTTATAAACGGTCGGTGGTCCCTCTGATCTCAGGACCCCTAGGGTCCGGCAAGCGCTGCGGGTGCGGTCCAAAGCGACAGCTCTGACAGGGGACATCATAGGGATCTGATTGGATCAGGTCCAAATGATGTTAACCCTTTGCTATCTTCTATATGCCACGATCTATAGCGATCATGGCATTTAGAAGATAGTGAGAGGAGAGGGGGTCGTTCACTTACCTCTCCGACGGCCCCCTGTCTGACAGGACCTGTCGTTGTCATGGCAGCCGGAGGTCACATGACCGCCTCTGGGTCTGCCATGTACGGTGTCCTGCTAAACTCAGCCTGCAGCTGAAGTCTAGCAGGAGACACTGACTGTGAAACTGTCAGCAAAGCTCTCATGCAATGCAATACATGTCTATTGCATTGCATGAGAACAGTGATTAGAAAAACAAAAATGAATGTCCCATACAGGTACTAAGTAAAAATGTAAAAAAAAGTCTAAAAAATGTTTTCAAACTGTTTAAAAAAAATCACAAAATAAATAAAAATAAATAAATAAAATAGTAAACCAATAAATCCGTATATTTGTGCAAAAACAAAAAAAGTACACATATTTGGTATCGCCGCATCCGAAACAACCCGATCTAAAAAACTGTCACACTAATTAACTCCTTCTGTGCACACCGTAATAAAAATAAATAAAAAACGGAGCAAAAAACTATACTTTTTCATCATATCGCCAAACAAAAAGTGGAAAAAAATGCGATCAAAGAGCAAAATCGAAATTAAAATGGTACCGCTGAAAACGTCATCTTGTTCCGCAAAAAAAAAAGCCACCATACAGCTCCATCAGCCGAAAAATAAAAAAGTTATAGCTCTCAGAATAATGCGATGCAAAAAAAATATTTTTTCCATAAAATTGTTTTATTGTGTGAAAGCGCCAAAACATAAAAAAATATATGGTAAGTGTAGTATCACTGTAAATGTACTGACCTGAAGAATAACGCTGCCTTATCACTTTTACCACACCCAGAATGGCATAAAAAAAAACTCAAAAAACAATTCCTGAATTGTTGGTTTTGATTAATTTTACCTCCCAAAAAACTGAATAGAAAGCGATCAAAAAACGTCACGTACCCAAAAATGGTACCAATATAAATGTCAACTTGTCCCGCAAAAAACAAGCCATCACATGACTCTGTCGGCCGAAATATGGAAAAATTATAGCTCTCAAAATATGGCGATGCAAAAACTAGATTTTGCAAAAAAAGTGTCTTTTAGTGTGTGACAGCTGTCAGTCATAAAAACCCGATATAAATCTGGTATCTCTGTAATCACACCGACCCGAAGAATAAAGTAATCTCATCACTTATATCGCACAAGGAACGACGTAAAAAATAAATAAAAACAATTCTTCACCTGCTACTGATTTGTTTATTATGTCTCCCAAAGATAGCAGTAAGGCTCGGCTCACATTTTTCCTGCGCTCTGCGCTGAGCACTTACACCAGAGTTTTCATGTAAATCTCTGAAATACGTGATTCAGACGGAACCCATGACAGAAGATTCCCTGTAATGAGGCAGATATAGGCCACTGTGGATGCCGTCTGGCATGTGATCCCACGGTGTCAGTTTTTTTAGGCATGCATAAAAGTGCGGTTTGCCACAGTTTTGTGCACTTCTGAAAAAAGGACACCGCTAAACAGAGGCCAGATGGAGTCCAGAGTAACTCTGCTGCCTCATTACAGAGAATGGATCCCGCAGGGGTTTCGTCTGAATTACATCACTTGGAAATTTAGATGGAAACCCCGATGTAAGTGCACAGCATAGAGCGCCGGATAAACAATATGTAAAATGTTCCCAATAAAAGCTTCAACTAAGTCCTCAAAAAAAGCTAGTCCATACTCAGGTCCGTTATCTGTTAAAAATATAAGGGACTTCCAAGTTACTGGTAGCAGAAAGGCTCTGGAAAAGCGAAATTGCCCTTGCCCCCCAAAAGAAATTCAGAAAATTTTGTGCTCCCAAATCCAAATGCCTATTCTACAATAATTTGTTCTTCAATTGTCAAATAGCACTCCGTCCCTCCCAGATCTCGCCATATGGCTAAGCGGTACGATACAGCCACATATGGGGTATTGTCACTTTTAGAAGAAATTGTGTGACACATTTTGGCACCATTTTTACCCATTGCCCTGTGTGAAAATGTAAAATCTGAGGGTAAAACATTTTTTTGTGCTAAGAAAATAATTATGTTTTCTTCACTGCCCAATGGTATAATTTAAAAAATTAAAAAATACTCGCTACTTCCCTAGATGAATTCCTTGAAAGGTGTAGTTTACAAAATGGGGTCACTTGTGGGAGTTTCTGCTGTTTCGTCATGTCAGCGACTCTTCAAATGTGACATGGTGTCTGCAACCTATCCCAGCCAACATAGCGCTCCTTTCTCTTCTGAACCCTGCCGTACACCAAAGCAGATTTTACATTCAAAAAGTCAAATGGCGCTCCTTCCCTTTCAAACCCTGCCATGTGCCCAAACAGTGGTTTTCATCCACATATGGTATATCAGGGTGTTCAGGAGAAATTGCACAACAAATTTCATTGTGCAATTTCTCCTTTTACCCTTATGATAATGCAAAATTAAGGGATGAAAAACGTTTTTGTGGGAAAAATGTGAAAATTTTATTTTTACAGCTCAATATTTTAAACTTCTGTGAAGCACCTGGGGGTTCAAGGTGCTCACCACACATCTAGATAAGTTCTCTAAGGGGTCTAGTTTCCAAAATGGTGTCACTTGTGGGGGGTTTCCACTGTTTAGGCACATCAGGAGCTCTCCAAACGCAACATGGCGTCCCCTAATTATTCAAACAAATTTTACATTCAAAAAGTCTAATGTCGCTCCTTGCCTTCCGAACCCTGCAGTGCACCCAAACAGTGGTTTTCCCTCACATATGGGGTCACAAGCGTGCACATGAGAAATTGCACTACAAACTGTGTAGTCCATTTTTTCCTGTTACCCTTGTGAAAATAAAAAATTGGGACTAAAGTAACATTTTTGTGAAAAAAAGTTAAATGTTCATTGTTTTCTTCCACATTCCAAAAATTCCCCTGAAACACCTGAAGTGTTAATAAACTTCTTAAATGTGGTTTTGAGCACCTTGAGGGGTGCAGTTTTTAGAATGGTGTCACTTTTTGGTATTTTCTGTCATAAAGGCCACTCAAAGTCACTTCAAATAAGATGTGGTCCCTAAAAAAATGTTTTTGTAAATTTTGTTGGAAAAATGAGAAATCGCTGGTCAAATTTAACCTTTATAGCTTCCTTACAAAAATAAAATTTAGTTCCAAAATTGTGCTGATGTAAAGTAGACATGTGGAACATGTTATTTATTAACTATTTTGTGTGACATATCTCTCTGATTTAAGGGCATGAAAATTCAAAATTTGAAAATTTCAAAATTTTCAAATTTTTGCCAAATTTCCGATTTTTTCACAAATAAACGCAAGTCATATCGAAGAAATTTTACCGCTATCATGAAGTACAATATGTCATGAAAAAACATTCTCAGAATCAGGGGAATCCGTTGAAGCGTTCCAGAGTAATTACTTCATAAATTGGCAGTGGTCAGAATTGAAAAAATTGGCCTGGTCACAAAGGCAAAAACAGGCTCTAGCGTGAAGTGGTTAAGTCTACCACTGAAGTCAGAATAGAAAATTGGACAAAACAAATGACTAATGTTTGACTTAGTGCAGAATCATATGTGGCAAACTTTCCAGACGACAAACCATCATGGATTATCCCTAACAAATGTACAGCAAAATAGCGTGCATTGCATGTGGATGTTAATGTATTGATAGTTGTAAAATTCAGTGTAAAAATCTACATTCAAAAACCTGTATTCTGCAAATTTTGCACATTTAAAAAATCTGCACTGAACTTAACAACCAATAAATATTGACATCAATGTGATTGCTACAACTTCTTTTGTTTTACTGCAGATTAAATTTTCTTTCTTTAACATTCAATTTTTCATAATGGATACTACATTTCAGAAATAATTATAAAAAATAAGGTCCATATGTTTTTCTTATTATTCAAGGAAAAAGAAAGAAAAAATGAATTAAAATCATCAATAAATTTTTAAAAATAATGGATTTGTGTTCAATTTTGCAATAAAGTCATTTTTTTGCCCGAATTACTTTGTAGACAAAAACATACTTTATTAATCAATAATTTTTAGAAACCTCTTTTATAATTAAGTCTTTTTTTATCCAATAATCGCCTTAGTTTAATAAAACATTGCTTTGGCCTCAATATTAATTCTTGCCATGGTGTTGTGCAATTCAGAATCCTATTAATAATGAAAATATCTGTCACTTACCAACAACATACATTCCAAATTTAATTTTAGAAAAAAAAACCTTTGGGATTGAGTTAGTGGGCTTCTGAGAGAAATAAATAATTATCAAACATCTGTGTTCTAAATAGTACGTGCTTTATCAGACAAACAACTGTTACCATCTTATTGTGCAAAATTGCTTGGGGAAAATACAGGATCAGAAAAACTCTTGAAATAAAAGGAAGCAAAGAATTCTGGCTGACTGTTTTATCAAATGCCCGAAGTGCCCCATTCTCTTTATACATTGGAGCATGCTGTCTTTGTTCAGTATAGTAAATATTCTTCACCAATAAATGTACTTTCTAAAGCACAGTCATGTTAATGTGTTATGTGCAGCCATAAAATCAGTTGTATGCTACCTCTAAGTTAAAAAATTACTGTAAAAAGTATGGTATATTTTATTACTAACTTCTTTACATTATTAATAGCTATTATTACAAAAAGATCATATTCTCTTCCATATGATTTTTTTGTCATTTGCTTCTTGCCTGACTGCGATTTTGCTGAATTGAGTCAATATCGTCCGAACTGATAACATTGTATAACAACTCTTATAACATGGCCAAATGCCTTGAGAAATGGCCTATATAAGTGATCCACATGGACACTTCTAACATTTACTTCCTACAAGAACCATGGAGTCAAAATCCACTATCACATATAAAATTCAAAAAGTTTATTAAATAGTACACAAGCCAGGTATGAAATTCATTTACATAAAAAATAAAATTCAAATACGAAGACTCATGTGTTTGCGGCTGCTGATCCACAAATCTTGAGTAGGCAGGGGTAGTATTTGATCCATATATGTACAATTAATCTCATAAAGTGCTAGTGCAATAATGTCATATTATGAAAAAAAAATCAGACCAAAAATGCTGACCAAGTTCAATGTGTACTGACCTGATATAGATAGTTTATATCACCACAAAGACTAACATGAATTGGTAAATAAAGTGCTAATGCATGAATAATATAACCATATAGCATGTAAGTAATTGTAGTCTGATGAAAACAAGATATTTTTCATCCAGCATAACTATCACTTATAGCTACAATAATAATCCCAAGAATCACAATGACTTTAGGGTATGTAAACTCCAGTAAAGATAAGTTAATGGTTTAAATTAATGGAGAGGACCCTCTTGCCCATGTTCAACATGTGTGGACCAGCTATGCCTGCAACTTTGATGCGCATTTCACGTTGGCTTCCTCAGGGGGCTGCATTTTCCTGAATTGTAGAGGATCCAAAAAAAATACTGATCTCAACACTTATCTGTCCCATGTCCAAAACCCCACCCTCTGTTTTTCCCATCTTCTACTTGTCCTGTTCAGCTCTTCCATCATATTTACTTGTCGCTGAGGATTCTGGCACCAAACATACCTTAGACATCATGATTTGTGTCATAACATGATGCCTGCAGCCTATAGAGCACCTTGTATTATCACGGCGTTTAATTATGTGTGAGGCCTACTTAATGCTGTATTTTATCAAATGTTTATTATGCTCTGGGGTCTGTAGAGAAAATAAAGAACATTTGATTTGCACTAAAAAACTTTGATGCAAATTGAATTTCCTGACAAAGTTTGAGCGAACTGATCATTTTCACTTATTAATAGAAATGAGCAAATCGAACCGCAAAGAATCGAGTTCAAGTTGACCTTCCTGAAATTTTAGATTTCACGCACTGCTGAAGCATCAGAGAGTGGTTAATGTTATTCAGCTATGACATTTTACCAGCAGCAGACATATCATTGATGCAACCTGTGTGGCCGCACTGGGACCTAAGTGGTAAGGGGGTCCATTTCTACCGCCAAAGCAGGTGCAATTTTGCATTTTTGGGAGCTCTTGGCTGCAAATATATTGTTCTTGCATAGGGGCCATTTCTGCCTGTGTCCGTCAGTGCATTTTATGCATTATAATAACTTGTACAGCAGGGGTTAATCTGAGATTATCAGTACCCAATAGCACAGTGTGTACGGCAGAGTCGTTTTTCATTTCCAGAGTCATTGGGGAAGTCCGTTTTTTCTCCTGGGGAAGAGTTTGTCTCTCTCTCGCCTGTAGAGTGTAAGCTATCATAGAAAGTAGGCTCCACTCTCATAGACTATAAGTTATACCTCAACGTGTATTTTCCGTGCAATTAAAAGCTTTCCAGTATTGAGATTTGCGCAAATGTATTTGCCTCAAATAGAGGTTTTGGAAAAATTTAGCAAAGTCTGCAAATTTGAATGTCAAAAGATCCGCTCATCTATACTTATTATTCTAAAAACATGTAGAATATATCAAGGCTTTTGCACCAGATATTTAGTTTAAAAAAGTCCCATTTTTCGAATGTTAGTTTTGCATAAAAATGTTGACTTTTTTCAATTTTTGACCTCTTTTGCTACTCTTGAAAGTGGGTTGGATAGTAGGCTTAGCTAGTTATGCAAAGTTTAAGCAAGATTTATGAAATACAAATGGCAAAAAAATCATAATTCTCTTTCCAGTAAGATTTAAAATGTGGAAAAACAGGTCTAGACAGAATTGTTATATGTAACGGTGTGCAAAGTCATATAATATATTGATACATTTAACAAAATTGATGGCAACACAACCAAAAACAAAAACAAATAATTTTGAGAGCACGGTTAAGTACAAATTGTGACAGGGTAATAGTTAGTGTTGAGCCACCCCCGTAGTGTTCGGGTTCGGTTCGGTTCGTCGAACACCAGCATGTTTGACGAACAGTTCGTCGAACGGTTCGTCGAACACCGTTAAAACCAATGGCAGGCAAACAAAAACACATAGAAACACATAGAAAACACATAGAAAACACCTTCAAAGGTGTCCAAAGCTGACAAACTGCTCAGAAGACACAACTAACACATGGAAAAGTGACAAGTACATATAGTCATGCGAAAAGAAAAGAGGTGGAGGAGTAAAAGGAGGAGGAGACACAAATATAGGCATGTCATGCCCTTCTAAAAAATAAAGAAAGGCTGGAGTAAAAATCTAAAATCAGCCTACCAACACCCAGACGTCGTGACAAGAAAATTAAAAAAAGAAATATCTTTAGGTCGAATGGCGGGTCCATTCAGAACACTTTCCTTACAAGACGTAGTGGTATCCCCGTTGGGAGTCATGCCAAAAACGGGACCCAGTACATTCGGACTAATCCACCATTTGTCATATCCAAGGGCAGGTCAGTAAACAAAATCATCGACGCGGAACCAAGTACAGTAGTATATACTGTACCTCCTTTGACAAGGCAATCAGAGTCAAGAAGTTGGGAAGGGGCACCCTAATGGCCAAAACAGACATTGAGGGGGTGTTCTGGTTACTTACTACCTGTGCCTCCGAATAGTGTCCACCTATTGGGCTGCTTCTGGGAAGGAGCATACTATATAGATCGCTGTTAGCCCATGGGGTGCTCCATATCCTGCTCACTATTTGAGGCGTTTAGTTGCTTCCTCGAATGGGTCATCATGGACGTTTCTAAGGGGGCATATATTATCCATTACCTTGACGACTTCTTATGCCTGGGCTCAAAAGATTCGCCACAATGTGAATACAAGCGGGATTCCACCTGTGAGAAGGAGAGAGCTGGAGAGAGAGCGGACACCACAGAGCCGAGGGGTTAGATGGAGAACGGAAGAAGGAAAGAGGGTGAGGGAGGTAAGGGAGTACGGTGGAAGGCCGACCTGAGCTCCCCCACGTTCCTGCTGGGCGGGGAACAGCCCTGGGAAGAAAAGCTGCTTGGGCATCCCTTTGAGGTTACGGGTGCGAGCAGGCAAAGGGACTACGTTGGAGTGCGAAGCCGACACGGCCAGGCCGTTCCTGCCCGTGCGACTTCCGTGTCGCCGGGTTTGTGCCAGAGCCACGGTGGACCCTGACGGCCAGCCCCCCTCTCCCAATACTGGTGCCTGTCCACTGGTGGGTCGAGACCCCCCGCGGTGGAGGCAGGTCTAAGCTCTGTAATTTAAATTGGCTCTGTAATTTGAATGAGTACACTTTAAATCCTTTTACAAGGATCTATTGGAGGGCAAGTCTGGTGCCAGCAGCTGTGGTAATCCCAGCTCCAGTAGCGTCCACTAAAGCTGCTGCAGTTAAAAAGCTTTTATAAGGATAAAGCATGGCGGTCCACCGCAAGGCGTGCTACCGCAAGTCAAAGCCCCTTTGCCTTGGAGCGCCTCCCCGATGCTCTTGACTGAGTGTCCCGGGGGCCCGAAGCATTTCTTCTGAAAAAATTAAATGTCTAAAGCACAGGTGGTGTAGCTTGCTTAACAGCTGGGCTACTCCGCTGACAAGCAGACACTGCTACTTGGCCCAAAGTATTGCCTGGGCTAGATGCAGTTAAAAATTTGTAATTAGGTCTACAGGCGGTGTAGCTTGCTTAACAGCTGGGCTACTCCACTGACTAGCAGACACTGCTACTAGGCCCAAAGTATTGCCTTGGCTAGAAGCAGTTAAAAATTTGTAATTAGATCCACAGACAGTGTAGCTTGCTTCAGATGGGCTACTCCGCTGACTACGAGACACTGCTACTAGCCCAAAAGGATTTCCTGGGTTAGATGCAGTAAAAAATTGTTATTAGATACACAGGCGGTGTAGCTTGCTTCACAGCTGGGCTTCTACGCTGACTAGCAGACACTGAAGCTTTGGAGCAGACCTCTGATTCCCAGGCTATAGTATGAGTAAACAGCTCTGCAGACTCAACCATCTGTGTTACCCCAAGCCATAGTGTATGTAGTTTCTTACAGTTAAAAGGGGGGGAGCGACACGACCCACCTGGAATTGACAATTCCAATGTCATGTAAAACACAGCAAGGGGACTCCAAAATTGTGGCACAGACACCACTTAAGTGGCATCAATTGCCCCAGAGTTGCTTAAAATGGTTGGTGAGGTGATTTTCCAAAATCCTCAAGCTTTTACTCTCCCCAGGATGACACAGGTGTAGAAAAGTCCTTGCGGATCCATGATTTGTTCATCTTTATGAACGTGAGTCTGATTATATTCCCAGTGGACAGCCGTGTGCGCTTATCTGTCAGCACACCACCAGCAGTGCTGAACACACTTTCAGAGAGAACGCTGGCTGCGGGGCACGACAAGATCTCCAAGGCGTGACTGGCGAGCTCAGGCCATTTTTCCAGATTGGAAGCCCAAAATGAGCAAGGGTCCTGTGACACAGTCATGGCTTCGATGTTCACTTGGAGATACTCCAGTACAAGCCTCTCTAGGCATTGACTATGTGTCAGACTTCTTGTCTCCTGTGGCCTTGCAAAGGATGGTCTAAAAAATTGGTGAAATGATTCCACAAAGTTACCAGCAGATAAGGTGTTACTGTTATGGTTTGAGTGATGAAGACTCGACAGTCCCACGGTTGGCAAGTTAGAACTGTGAGATTCACTGCGTGCACCACTGGTGTTTTGTGGAAAAGCACAAGTAAGATTCTGCAACAGCCTCTGCTGAAACTCTTGCATGCGTGAATCCCTTTCTATGGCAGGAATTATTTTGGCAAACTTACTTTTGTACCGGGGATCTAAGAGTGTGGCAACCCAGTAGTTGGGATTACTTCGAATTCTGACAATCCGAGGGTCATGTTGCAGGTAGTGTAGCAAGAAGGCACTCATGTGTCTTGCGCATCCAGGAGGACCAAGTCCTTGTGTTGGTGGCGAGGTAAGAATCATGCTTCCTTCCTCTGCCCTCTCCCCCGAACCTCACACAACAGAAATGTGATCAAGGTCTCCCACATCTGATGAGTCTTCCATGCCCATCGCCAGTTTGTCCTCCACTTCTTCCTCGGCTCCTGCACCTTCCTCAACAGTTTGGCTGTTACCATGCGCCCTCGTTAATCCCTCTCCCCCACCCTCCCATGCCTGCCGCCTTGGTGCTGCCGACCGTCTGGACCTTGGAGATGTTATCCCTTCCGCATACAACTCCTCCTGTACTTCCTCTCCCTCCTCTTGTCCCACCACCTGACTCCGAATACTGTTTAAAGTGTGCTCCAGCATGTAAATGATCGGAATAGTCATGCTGATAATGGCATCGTCAGTACTAAACATCTTCGTCGCCATTTCAAAACTGTGCAGAAGGGTGCATAGGTCCCTGATCTGAGACCACTCCTGCAGCGTGTTTTGCCCCACCTCTGGATCTCGTTGTCCCAGGCTATACATTATGACGCACCAGGGCTTGTCAGTTCTGCCACAGTTGCTGCAACATGTGCAGAGTAGAATTCCATCGTGTCGGCGCATCGCATTTCAGCAGGTGAACTTGCAGCCCAACGACTTCTGTAGAGATGTAAGTCGTTGAGTTGCGGGATGCGAACGGCGGAACTGAGCACACAGCCACCGTGCCCTCTGCAGAAGGCCATCTAGTCTGGGATAGTGGACTAAAAATTGCTGGACAACCAGGTTCAACACGTGAGCCATACAAGGCACGTGTGTGACATTGCCCCGGCGAAGGGCCGCACCCAGGTTTGCAGCATTGTCGCACACAGCCTTCCCTGGCTGCAGGTTCAGTGGAGACAACCATTCATGAAACTCGGTCTCCAGAGCTGACCACAACTCCTCAGCTGCGTGACTCACATTTCCCAGACTTGTCAAAGTAAACACCGCATGATGCCGTTGAGCCTGCTGCCAGCATAGTAAGGAGGTGTGCAGGATTCCTTTTGCGCAGTTACAATGTGGGTGGCATTACCAGACAGGCTTTGGGTGCAGGTGGAGGACCGAGAGGAAGTTAAGGAGGCGGAAGCAGTGGAGGAACATCTAGATAAAGAGGATTGACGAACAACTCGTCGGGACGGCAAGACTTGGACAGCAGCCCCTTGTCCTGCTGTCAACATATTTACCCAGTGCCCAGTCAGCGACATGTAACGCCCCTGTCCATGCCTACTCGTCCAAGTGCCTGTGGTGAAATGCACCCTGTCACACACAGAGATTATCAAGGAAGCAGTGATATGTGCGACATGCTGGTGTAGCGCAGGCACAGCTTTCTTTGAGAAGTAGTAGCGACTGGGCATCGGGTACTGGGGCACTGCGATGGACATATAGTCTCGAAAATCCTCTGTGTCCACCAAGCGGAAAGGCTGCATTTCTGTAGCCTACAGCTCGCAAATGGTGAAATTCAACCTCTTAGCTTTGTCATGACTAGGAGGAAATGGTCTTTTACTTGTCCACATCTGAGGGACCGAGTGGTGGCTGTTGTGCTTAGACGGGGTTGAGTAGGGTGTCCCCGGCAAACTGCCGGTCTGTGAGGAAGATGCAGGCGGACATGTTATGTTGCCTTGATCCAAAGGTGGTGCTCTCGATGTCGGAGAGCGCTCAACACCAGCAGGTGTTTCCACTTCCAAATGAACTGACGACCTGCCAATCACACTGGCTGTTGCGGGTAAAGAGGTGGCAGATCTGCGTCCAAAAACATGTGTGACTGCTGTCCCCCCAGTCACAGAGGATGAAGAGGCTGCGGATGCACAAGATAGGGCAGATGGTGGTTGGCCCGGCCCACTAGGCTTCATTGTAGCACAGTGAGCTTCCCACTGCAACTTATGCTTCATATCCATATGACGGTTCATGCATGAAGTACTCAAACTATGGATTTTTTGGCCTCTACTTAGCTTTTGGTGACAATTGTTGCAGATAACATGAGTTGGGTCATCCTTTGCGATCTCAAAAAATGCCCAGACTATGCAAGGCTTAGAGCCCATGCGACCTGAAGAGCTACCACGACTTGTGGTCAGAGGCAGAGTTGTTGTTGAGTATGCAGTTGTTGACGTGCTTCCAGTACTCCGTCTCTGTCCAGGAAGGCGCAACCTAACCTCGTCGTCACTAGGATCCTCCTCCACCTCCTCTGCTGACCTCATCGACTGGCTGACTGTGGGTTTACAGTAAGTGGGATCTCCAACCTCGTCATCATCACCCTGTGTGTTCTCACACCCGTCGTCCTCAGAGCCAACCTCTTCCTGCCCTGACCGAAAAGTCAAGTTGTCGCTCCAATCAGCTATCTGAGTCTCATCATCGTCTTCCTCATTGTCTCCACCAACAGGAGTTACAGTTTGGGAACGAGGGTCTACATTATGCGCAGAACCTTCTTCATCTGGGCCTGAATCCGACTCATAAACTTTCTGGGCATCAGTGCAGATCATTTCCTCATCTGGATACACAGAAGCTCTGGAGCAGACCTCTGATTCCCAGGCCATAGTATGAGTAAACAGCTCTGCAGACTCAACCATCTGTGATTCCCCTTTCTCAGACGGGCAGCTGGAGACTTGGGAGCTGTGAGGAAGCAAGTGCGATTGGGGTGACACCTCTGAGGACTGGAGTATTTGTGATGTTGAAGTTGAGGTGGAGGAGAGCCCACTTAAAGAAGCCCTTGATATCCGTTGAAGCACCTGCTGTTTTTGTGCCTCATCTTTAATTTGTAGTGATGGGCGTGTCCGTAAGAAAGGAATCATATCACATTGTCCACGAAAAGAAGTAGACATCTTAGCTTGGCTGGAAGATGGCCTTTCTTCTGTAGATGTTACAGCTGCTTTACCACCTACCCCACGGACACAACCTTTTTTTTCCCTTTCCATTATGCCTATTCCCATTTCCATCAGCAGCAGGTCTTTTGTCACTCATTTTGGTGGTTAACTAATTGGCAACTCTGTAGTTGTTTGCACAAAAAGCGATGGATGGAAACCGAGCAGAGCTGAGTGGCCAAACTGTGGTACTAGCCCAAAAGGATTGGCTGGGTTTGATGCAGTAAAATAATTTTATTAGATACACAGGCGGTGTAGCTTGCTTCACAGGTGGGCTACTCTGCTGACTACGAGACACTGGTACTATGCCCAAAAGGATTTACTGGGTTAGATGCAGTAAAAAATTAGAATTAGATACACAGGTGGTGTAGCTTGCTTCAGATGGGCTACTCCACAGACTACCAGACACTGCTACTAGGCCCAAAAGGATTTCCTGGGTTAGATGCAGTAAAAAATTAGAATTAGATACACAGGTGGTGTAGCTTCCTTCACAGGTGGGCTACTCCGCTGACTACCAGACACTGCTGCTATGCCCAAAAGGAATTACTGGGTTAGATGCAGTAAAAAATTGTTATTAGATACACATTTGGTGCATCTTGCTTCAAATGGGCTACTCCACTGACTACCAGACACTGCTACTAGGCCCAAAGGATTTACTGGGTTAGATGCAGTAAAAAATTAGATACACAGGCTGTGTAGCTTCCTTCACAGGTGGGCTACTCCACTGACTACCAGACACTGCTACTAGGCCCAAAAAGATTTCCTGGGTTAGATGCAGTAAAAAATTAGAATTAGATGCACAGGCAGTGTAGCGTCCTTCAAAGGTGGGCTACTTTGCTGACTACGAGACACTGCTACTATGCCCAAAAGGATTTACTGGGCTAGATGCAGTAAAAAATTGTTATTAGATACACAGGTGGTGTATCTTGCTTCAGATGGGCTACTCCACAGACGACCAAACACTGCTACTAGGCCCAAAAGGATTTCCTGGGTTAGATGCAGTAAAAAATTAGAATTAGATACACAGGCGGTGTAGCTTCCTTCACAGGTAGGCTACTCCGCTGACTACCAGACACTGCTACTATGCCCAAAAGGATTTACTGGGTTAGATGCAGTAAAAAATTGTTATTAGATGCACAGGTGGTGTAGCTTGCGTCATATGGGCTACTCCACTGACTACCAGACAATGCTACTAGGCCCAAAATAATTTAGTGGGTTAGATGCTGTAAAAAATTGTTATTAGATACACAGGTGGTGTAGCTTGCTTTAGATGGGCTACTCCACTGACTACCAGACACTGCTACTAGGCCCAAAAGGATTTACTGGGTTAGATGCAGTAAAAAATTGTTATTAGATACACAGGTGGTGTAGCTTGCTTCAGATGGGCTACTCCACTGACTACCAGACACTGCTACTAGGCCCAAAAGGATTTCCTGGGTTAGATGCTGTAAAAAATTAGAATTAGATACACAAGCTGTGTAGCTTCCTTCACAGGTGGGCTACTCCGCTGACTACCAGACACTGCTACTATGCCCAAAAGGATTTACTGGGTTAGATGCAGTAAAAAAAATTTATTAGATACACAGGTGGTGTAGCTTGCTTCAGATGGGCTACTCCACTGACTGCCAGACACTGCTACAGACCCAAATGGATTGGCTGGCTGAGATGCAGTAAAAAATTGGTATTAGATACACAGGTGGTGTAGCTTGTAACACAGATAGGCTACTCCAATAACTAACAGACACTGCTACATGCCCAAAAGGATTGGCTGAGCTACATTTCGCCAAATGCTGGAAAAACACTTGCACAGCACTGGCACAGACCTGCCTGGCAAAAAGTGCTATGAACTGCTGTAACCTAGCCCTCAAAAGGGCTGCAATTAGAACTAGTCCCTACTCCCTAAACCTATCTCTCTATGGAACTGGAAATACGCTCTCAATTCACAGTTATACTGTATAGCGCCCACAGCAGCAGCGGTGCCGTCTAACACTCAGCTGCAGCAGAGAGAAAATGGTGGCGACGGGGAAAATGGCTGGGTCTTATAGGGCAAGGACATGTGACATACACAGCCAATGACACATGACCTTGCTTGTGTGTAAAAAAAGAACTTCGCTGCGTGTGTGCGCTGCTGATAGGCTGACAGACTGCACCGCCCCACTGTAAATGCGGGAAAGAAAAAAAAAATGGAGATCGGCATTATTTCTGCAGAGATCCATCCCCTGCCCCACCCCCCGCCCACTCTAACACTAAAACTGTCTATTAACCTTGATTCACAGTATTACTGTGAAAAAATCCAGTTACGCTTTTGGTGCACGAACAGTTATCGAACATAACCTTGAACAGCCAAATTTTTTGCAAATCGTTCGAGTTCGTCGAATGACTGGAACACCGCCCAAATCAACTCGAATTTGAGATTGGTGAACAGTTTGAGTCGAACATCGCTCATCTCTAGTAATAGTATGAGAAATTTCAGAAATTATACATACAGTGGTGTAAAAAAGTCACTGGTCGTGTCTCACACCCCACAAGGCCAAATAAGGTAGTAAAATGTTAAAATGAAATTTACCAGTGAATGTAATTTTCATCATTGAAAGCAATGCAAAAGCACAAAAATGCTTCAAAAACACTACTTGTGAACATAGCCCAAGGTGTGGAGGAGCACTTTTGTTTTTGTTTATAGTTATATACAAATCATTACCCTGGAAAACATGTTCCTTAACATTTTTCCCAGGAAAATCTATTATAGATTAGTTTTTGAATGGTTTATTGTGAGTCCATAAAAGTGGCGTAAAACTCTGACAAAATTGTTGACAGCAGTGACCTGGGAGTCAGAAATGATTCCACGGGTCTTCCCTATGCTGTTGCCATGTCATTTGAGCACTGTTCCCATCGATTTTGGCAATTTTTAGGCCCTCTGCAGACCGCTGGAAAAATGCTTGAGTTTCCCATAGACTTACATTGGGCTCGTTGCTCGGTTCGAGCACTTGAGCATTCCAATTTGTTCAACTCGAGTAACGAATTCCCCGAACATTTTAGTGCTCGCTCATCACTAGTACTGACATCCCCCTATATACTGTTTGAACCCAAATACAGACTTCTATATATTTATGACCACCCCACAGCCACTTATATACTGTAAGAGCCCCCACACAGCCTCCCCATATACATCATGAAACCCCCATAGCCTCTCCATGTTCAGAATGAGATCATTATAGCCTCCCCATGTCCAGCATTAGACCCTCGTAGCCTCCCCATGTCCAAGATGAGACCCCCCATATCCTCACCATGTCCTGGATGAGACCCTCATAGCCTCCCCATGTCCAGCATGAGACCCCAATAGTCTCCCCATGTCCAAGATGAGAGCCTTATAGCCTATCCATGTAGAGCATTAAACCCTCATAGCCTCACCATGTCCAGGATGAGTCCCTCATAGCCTCCCCATAAACATCATGAGCCCCACACAGCATCCCCATTTACAGCATGAACCCCATACAGCCCCCCATAAACAGCATGAGCCCCACACAGCCTCCTCAAATACAGAATGAGCCCCACACAGCCTCCCCATGTCCAGCATGAGCCCCACAGACTTCCCTTGTCCAGAATGAAATCCCTAAAGTCTCCCCATGTCCAGCATGAGAGCCCCACAGCCTCATCATGTCCAGCACAAGAGCCCTACAGCCTCCCCACGTCCATGATAGCCCCCCATCCTTCCGATATCCAGCATGAGAGCCCCACAGCCTTTCCACATACAGCATGAGAGCCCCACAGCCTTCCCATGTCCATCATGAGAGCCCCACAGCCTTCCCATGTCCAGCATGAGAGCCCCTCAGCCTTCCCATGTCCAGCATGAGCGCCCCACAGCCTTCCTATGTCCAGCATGAGAGCCCCACACAGCCTCCCTATATCCAGCATGAAAGCCCAACAGCCTCCCTATGTCCAATATGAGAGCCCCATAACCTCCCCATGTCAAGCATGAGAGCACCACAACCTTCCAATGTCCAGCATGAGAGCCCCACAGCCTTCCCAGGTCACGCATGAGAGCCCTACAGCCTCCCTATGTCCAGCATGAGAGCTCCACAGCCTCCCCATGTCAAGCTTGAGAGCCCCACAGCCTTCCCATGTCCAGCTTGTGAGCCCCACAGCCTCCCCATGTCCAAGATAAGAGCCTCATAGCCTCCCCATGTCCATCATGAGAGCCCAATAGCCTCCCCATGTACAGTATGAGACCCCCATAGCCTCCCCATGTCCAGAATGAGATGCCCATAGCCTCCCCATGTCCATCATTACAGCGCCATAGCCTCCCCATCTCCAGGATGAAAACCTTATAGATTCCCCATTTCCAGAATGAGACCCCCATAGCCTCCCCATGTCCAGAATGAGATCCCCATAGCCTCCTCATGTCAAGGATGAGATCCCCATAGACTTTCCATGCACAGGATGAGAGCCTTATAGCTTCCCCATGTCCAGAATGAGACCCCCATAGCCTCCCCAGGTCCAGAATGAGATCCCCATAGCCTCCCCATGTCAAGAATGAGACCCCCCATAGCCTCTCTGTGTCCAGTATGAGACCCCCATAGCCTCTCCATGTCCAGGATGAAAGCCTTATAGCCTCCCCATGTCCAAGATGAGACCACAATGGCCTCTCATGTCCAGGATGAGAGCCTTATAGCGTCCCCATGTCCAGGATGAGACCCCCATAGCCTCCCCAGATCCAGGATGAGAGCCTTATAGCCTCCCTATGTCCAGGATGAGACCCCCATAGCCTGCCCATGTCCAGGATGAGAGCCTTATAGCCTCCCCATGTCCATAATGAGACCCCCATAGCCTCCCCATATCCAGGATGAGAGCCTTAGAGCCTCCCCATGTCCAGGATGAGACTCCCATAGCTTTCCCATGTCCAGGATGTGACCTCCATAGTCTCCCAATGTCCAGGATGAGAGCCTTATAACCTTCCCATGTCCAGCATTAGACTCTCATAGCCTCACCATGTCCAGGATGAGACCCCCATAGCCTCCCCATGTCCAGCATGAGACCCCATAGTCTCTCATACACATGAAAAAAAAGAACAGCACATACTCAACTCAGTCCTGTTTCCCCGGTGCTCTGACTATGCCTCTGCTCCTGAGTCTGGTGCGCTGACTCTCTGCAGTACACAGCTGACGCAATGAAATTACATCATCGTGTCAGCTATTTCACATGCTGATTTGCGGAGGAAGTGGCCGTAACCAATGTAACTAGTAAGAATGGAGACAGCAGGCAGATGGAGACAGCGGGCGGGTGTGGAACAGCATGGTGCAGCCCAGGTCTGGTCTGAGGTAAATATATAAACAAAATTGCGCCATTATCAGCGCATGCACATACCACACTATCCGGGGACAATTTTCTTGAAAACACTGTGAATTTGTCTTCAGTAAAATGTCGCTGGAGATCACACTATGTTCACAGGCATACCGCTATCTTCGGTGCCACACTCCTCATCCTCCTCCCAGTCCGGATGTGTTCTTCTGTCTCCGGACACACTGCGCAGGCACAGTGCACATGTGCAGTCTATAGAGGCTTCGAACAGAAGGACACATCCCTGATTATATTTTAGATGTCCCATGCTATTCTCTTCTCCAATGAGAATTCAATTGCTAAAGGTTTTAAATAGACTTCTCTATCTTTTTCTATAAATGAAGGAACTAAGTAGGCGTAATCTCCCAAAATGTAAATTCAACAGATTAAGTTTGGCCAGGATATTTGTTTTGCAGTGAATTGATTCATTATGAATCAAAAATACTCTGAAGTCTCCAACTGCCCTAAAAAGTATTTTATGAAACTCTGACGTTTGTAAAGTGAAGATAGCCTTTCTAATGTTGAAGTGACCATAACGTAGATGTCTATGGGTAAACAGAAGGTAACCAGTGGTAACAAACAGCCTGCTTAATTACACACTTTTTAGACTTTTATGCTTTTTAAAATTAGAAAAATCTTCCAAAAATTATCTCTATTTGTAGGTAGATGTCGGTCATGCCGGGTATTAAACATTTGCATTTTATACAGAAGAAACCATTACTTTTTAACAAGCAGTCCACATACTATCCCTTTTTGGCGAGTATCTACAGGTTTGTTGTTTGTTAAGTGAATAAACCTGTAAGACGGCTTAGCAGTGCTTCAGCTTACATGCAAAAAACCTCAGGGTGGAGACTGCCAGCAATGTTGTGCCCTGTCGATCCTGGAAATGGAAATGTGTAGTTGTCTTGAGAAGGATGTCTTCCCTTGAGAAGGATGTGGAGGAGGTGGATAAGCGTTGCCTGGTTCTGGAACCAGACCTTCCCAGTCATGGATGTGTCACTAACTCATGGCCAGATTGTGGTGGTGCAATGCCACCATTGCTGCCAAAAACATGGATCCATGGGGCCATGAAATACATGTACTATCCCTTGCCATAATTTCATTTCTATGTGTCAATGGTAGTGTGCACCTTGCCAAACAGTGACAAGTCTAAGGAGCGACCTAAGTTTTGCTCCACATGAGAGAACAGAGCAGGCACCTGTAGAAATAATGTCAGCCAGTGAGTATCCTCCATTTTGACCATTAAAAATAATCTATTTTTAGGATCAACAACAGGTAGTTTGTTTGGAAAGTGAAGACACATTGGCTTTTTAACAAGCTGTTCAATTTTTTTTTTTTTTTTTCAAAACAAATTGAAGATTTTCTGTATTTACCCTGTGCATGATAGTGTTCTCAGCAGCAGTACAGTATAGAGCACAATGCACCGGCAGGAGATGTGTAGCTGGAAAGTTGTAGTGGCAGATACAGCAGCGGCACTGTATAAAACATAATGGACAGGCAGAAGATGTCCAGCTCTACACTGTGTTCTGAATTATTGGGCAAATGAGTATTTGGATCACATGATACTTTTTATACATGTTGTCCTACTCCAAGCTGCATAGGCTTGAGAGCCAACTACCAATTAAGTAAATCTGGTGATGTGCATCTCTGTAATGAGGAGGGGTGTTGACTAATGACATCAACACCCTATATAAGGTATGCTTAATTATTAGGCAACTTCCTTTCCATTGGCAAAATGGGTCAGAAGAGAGTTTTGGCGGGCTCTGAAAAGTCCAAAATTGTGAGATGTCTTGCAGAGGGATGCAGCAGTCTTGAAATTTCCAAACTTTTGAAGCGTGATCACCGAACAATCAAGCGTTATATGGAAAATAGCCAACAAGGTCGCAAGAAGCGTGTTGGCCAAAAAAGGCACAAAATAACTGCCCATGAATTAAGGAAAATCAAGCGTGAAGCTGCCAAGATGCCATTTGCCACCAGTTTTGCCATATTTCAGAGCAGCAACGTTACTGGAGTATCAAAAAGCACAAGGTGTGCAATACTCATGGACGTGGCCAAGGTAAGGATGGCTGAAAAACGACCACCTTTGAACAAGAAACATAAGATAAAAATTCAAGAATGGTTCAAGAAATATCTTAAGACTAATTTCTCAAAGGTTTTATGGACTGATGAAATGAGAGTGACTCGTGATGGGCCAGAGGCTGGATCAGTAAAGGGCAGAGAGCTCCACTCCGACTCAGAAGCCAGCAAGGTGGAGGTGGGGTACTGGTATGAGCTGGTATCATCAAAGATGAACTTGTGGGACCTTTTCGGGTTGAGGATGGAGTGAAGCTCAACTCCCAGACCTACTGCCAGTTTCTGGAAGACAACTCCTTCAAGCAGTGATACAGGAAGAAGTCAGTATCGTTCAAGAAAAACATGATTTTCATGCAGGACAATGCGCCATCACATGCATCCAACTATTCCACAGCGTGGCTGGCCAGTAAAGATCTAAAAGAAGAAAAAATAATGACATGGGCCCCTTGTTCACCTGATCTGAACCCATAGAGAACCTATGGTCAATCATAAAATGTAAGATCTACAGGGAGGGAAAACAGTACACCTCTCGGAACAGTGTCTGGGAGGATGTGGTGGTTGCTGCACGCAATGTTGATCGAAAACAGATCAAGCAACTGACAGAATCTATGGATGGAAGGCTGTTGAGCGTCATCATAAAGAAAGGTGGCTATATTGATCACTAATTATTTTGGTTTTTGTTTTTGCATGTCAGAAATGTTTATTTCTAAATTTTGTGCCCTGATATTGGTTTACCTGGTGAAAATAAACAAGTGAGATGGGATTATATTTGTTTTTTATTAAGTTGCCTAATAATTCGGGACAGTAATAGTTACCTGCACAAACAGATATCCTCCTAAGATAGCCAAATCTAAAAAAAAAACACTCCAACTTCCAAAAATATTAAGCTTGGATATTTATGAGTCTTTTGGGTTGATTGAGAACATAGTTGTTGATCAATAATAAAAATAATCCTCTAAAATACAACTTGCCTAATAATTCAGAACACAGTGTATAGGCAGCAGCCCAATCAGGAGTTGTCCAGCTTTAGAGGGACAGCAGGTCCAACAGAAGCAATATAGTATGAAACATAATGGCCAGGCAGTTTATGTATGGGGCTGCAGCACTGTCAGCAACTGTAACAGAAATACAGTATGGAACCTGATGAACAAGCGGGCAGCAACAGGGGCATCATTGGGTCAGTGATAAATAGCTAGTACCTACAGTCAGCCCAGATTTAATCACTTGCATCAGACATAGGTGTGTGAAAATCCTAATAGATCCATCATGATGAATACCCTGTCTGAGAGTACACTTATGGTTGGACAAGAAAGTAGGCTGATTGCAAACATGAAAACATGTACAGTAACTGGCCATAATTAAGGCTCCTTGTGTCAGTGCTAGAGTGCACTTTGCCAAACAATGGAAATTTCAAAGTGCAATCCATGCTCTATTGCCATGTGAAAGTTCAAAGCAGACATGGCTTTTTTCCAGAAATAATATTGACTATGTATCCTCCTTTGAGACGAAGCACACATTTCCTTATAAAATTCTCCATATTGATCTCTACAGTACCCACTTCCTAAAAAGGGCCAACTAAACTTCTAAGTAAATAACCAAACAATTATAGCAACAAGCTACAGTAATATAGGATTATAGCAAATTAACAAAACAGTGGCACAAGCAAGACTTCAGTTTGGCACACAGTTGTTGTCACAGGAAGAGAGTAAAATTATTTTTCTTCTTTCTTCTACCAAAAAGGAGGTACAAACAATTGCTAGACAAAAGCTCCAAACAACTACAGCTACTAGTCACAGCAATATTGGGATGGCATATGGCAAATTACACCATCAAAACAGGTGCATTAATCTGTTCTCAGTGTGACACCCACTCTGTCACAGTAGAAAAATATATACATATCAGCAATATTGGGCTTTACTGTGACTAAGCTAAAATTAACAAATTAAAAAAATAATGCAAAAAAAAATTAAGAAAATAAGTGCACTGCTGTACAAGTTCAGCCTGATTGAATAGCAGTACTGTGGCACAATGAGCAAGAAGCTATCTATCCCTATCAACCTTACACACTTTCAGACACAGTGACTCCCCTATTTTTTTTCTCTTTTTCCCTATCAATTAAAGGTAATCTGTCAGTTGGATCAGCCCTCCCAAGCCATTTATATTTGTGTGTAGTACATAGAAAGCTGAATAAAATAATACCTGCGATCTGATGAAATCTGTGATCCGATGTCTTGTTCCAGAAATATTCGCACTGTTTTTATATGTAAATGATCTGTTCGGGACTATGGGCAGGACACAGATCAGTATGACAATCTTCCTGCAGAGTTTATTTTCAATGAAAGGGGAAGTTACCAGTGTGAGAAATGTAACTAGCACAGTACAGTAGGACTGAACTTTGCATCATAACAAACACCTAAGCAGCTGCAGCTCTCACAGCTCTGCTGTATTGCAACAATATATGTATTGTTATGTAATATAACACTTGCTGTCTGTGGCTGCCTGTCGGTAGACTCAACACTCCTAAACCGTCTATATGGGCATATAGGTCATAGGAAGTTGAATAAAATGATACCTTGATAGCTGCGATCCAATGTCTTATTCCAGAGATATCCATGTTTTCCTTATATGTAAATAAGCTTTTCCAGTGAGACATGTAACTAACACAGAACAGTAGAACTGACATTTGTCTCCTTGCAAACAAAGTTCCTGCCGCTCTCACAGCTTTGCTGTATTGAAACAATATTGCAACCCTGTCTGCTTGTGAGGTGGAAGCTGAAGCGCTAAGAGGATCCTGCAGATGTGTCAGGTATAATTACACACAGCTCTGCAGAGAAATCAGGAGAGCAGAGAGTGGCCATTACACATCCGCCTGATGACACACATATGACTGAGCTCTGATTTATCTACTTCCCGCACAAAATGGATGATGCATTTCCTGCTTCCGCTTCCATACAATAATTAGATATAATGGTCAGCACTCAAAATAAGCAGAGGTGCCAGTAAGAATAATCTACTCACTAAATGTCCCAAAATACAGCACTCTCCAAATATAGATTTTTTGCAATCAGGAATTTAATTGAGCAAAATTCAATTGGCGTATTTTGTGGACTATAAGTCGCACAGGACTATAAGATGCACACCAAATTTTTGGGTGGAAAATGGGAAAAAAAAATTTTTAATAAAAAGATGGTGCATCTTATAGTCCGTTTGAATGGTAGGTTGGCAATGGTGGAGCGGGGTAACAGCAGGCAGGGTCGCTGCTTCAGGAGGCCGGCGGCAGGAGTGGGGTGATTCTCTAGTGCTTGGGCGCTCATTAGATGTCGACGCCGGTGAGCGGAGTTCCCTTTCTCATTCAGTTCCCTGCGGTGTGCTTCGGGAAAATGGCCACCAGAAGCGGCGCAGATTGAGATCTTGAGAAACGAGATCTCGTCCCCTGAGAACTCAATCTGAGCCACTTTCCTGAAGCCCGCAATAGGAAACTGAATGGGAAAGGGGACTCTGCTCACTGGCACCGACATCTAATAAGAGCCCAGGCACCGCAGCATCGTCCCACTCCTGACGCCATCCCCCTAAAGCAGTGACCCGGCCTCCTGTGACACCGCTCCTCCACCACCGACCCCGATAGTAAGCTACCTTTTGATTATAAGATGCAAGCTCATTTTCCTCCCAAATTTGGAGACAAAAAAGTGCTTTTTATAATCCGAAAAATACGGTTACATATATATGGTTATGTGGCTATTAGTGTTATTTTGGCTCTTTCTGAGCCTTGATCTCAAAGTTACAAAAGCATGGAGAAGAGAAAGTACAGGTCTAATAGTAGAATAGATGCCAAGGCTGATAATGTCTGTAAATTGTCTGAATTATAAAGCGCTGCGGAATATGTTGGTGCTAAATAAACTAAAAAAAATATTCTTCTTATTATTATTAAGGCTGCGGGCAACAGGGAACAGAATGTACTGTTCAGATGTAATAGCAGCTTTGTATCAGCTGCTCGTTCTTTATAGCTGAAATTATAGGGGTAAAATGCCAGTCACAGAGCTGCTGCAAACAACGATGGCAAAGTCACTAGCGAAGCCACTTCAGGTAAAAAGACTTCGGCAGCTACGCCGTCGAAATTAAGACATTGTGTGCACATACCCTAAATGCTGATGTTTACCACTGTGTTTGGCATTGTTTTTGTATGTGCAGAATTTTTCCCTTCTTCAAATTGATTGGGAGTGTTTGTCTAGGCTTGGAGACACAAAGAAATTTCATTTTGATTTTTCTATTCTGAAGAAAGAAAAACTGCACCATGTGAGCTATAGAAGCACTTTGCATTTAATAATGAGTTTACTTTAATAGTATTTTACGTGGTTTGTTGGCAAAACTCCTGGTAAGAAAAAAACTCAGTAATCATAGGGTACTAGGCCTCACTAAGGAGGGGTTCAAAATGATCATGTTTATGTTGATTGTCTAGCATGGAATTTTTGGTATGATTAGCGTAACACAATTTAACTGACTAATTTCTTTTTATTTTAATTACTATATACCATATAGCCATGACCATTTTATGTTAACAAAATTTGCAAAGAAGAAAACTTACAATTTTTACTATAATAATAAAAACCTTCAGTTCTAGATTATAGTTTTGCATTAATTGTTCAATATACATAGTACTCCTTTAAACCATCCAGTATATGCTTTAGTCTAATTTTTTCTTGTAGTAATACAAACTGGGATTTTGCTACCTTTTGATCTGGCGTTTGTCTGCTCCTTTAGGTAACTGTGTTAAAATATCCTATTCCAGCTGTAACACTTGTTTTACAAGAGCACTGTTTTTGTCTGACACAATATGGAACAACATTTGTCATTCGTTATCAGGGGTGATATATTTGTTAGCCTGCAGAGAAACATCTGCTGTGCTTTAATCTCCAGTGTGCAGGCCAATATTCATAGGATACAGCTGCATAAAATCAGAGTATTAGATGGGGCTGTCCACTTTGACATGAAGACTAGTTGGCAGGCTGATAGAAACAGCTTTTTATTATCTTCCTTTTTACATATCTACCCATAGTGAATATGTATGTAAAGGTACACCATATGCTTGTCTGTCATGACTACTCAGCAATACAAGATCAATGACAATAACAATCAGCATTGTAGATTTCCATATCTTAAAGGGTTAAACAAACGTATATCAATGTATAAGCAACACATGAGAATTGTAAGCAGTTAAAAGGTCATTAATATGTTTTGTGTTCTTAAAAAGAGGAAACAATTCATTCACCAGAAATGATAGAAAATTGTGTTTTGCAAATGCCAGATGTGATTTGCAAATGTCAGATTGACAAGAGTATCCTTGCTTTGGTTTTAGGTCTTTTACATTCAGCATTACAGATTTGTTTGGTATAGATTTTGCTTACAGTGCATGTGGTTCAAAAATTGCACATGAACTGTGTAAAGAGCTCTTCAGCCTACCCTTTGTGATGTCATCTACATATGCATTGGCTAAAAAAACAAACAGTGGAAAATTATGTGTATGATGAATGGCACATCACTGGACATATTGGAAGAGGGGACCAAAGTTAGCATGACCAATACTTAGAACAACGGATCTGTGATGATATGGTTAATACATTATATTACAAAAATGCATAAAATTGGGATGTAAAGTGATTAAAAAATTATTTCTTGGACAACCCATTATAAATAATAATAATATGTAGGTGATGTATAATGCTGAAAAAGAAGAAAACCATATATTTTAGTGGTTCCGTTCTGATTCAGAGGCAGACTATGGGATCACTAATGAGGCCTAATTCAGGAATGTTTGCTTTTTTCAATAGGAACTCAGAGAAATACTGATGCAAGTAAGCAGGCACCTTATACCATTTACAGACAAAGTGATACTTCATGTAATGTTCCCATGGGAAATTTCATCAAACCCCCTGCTCTCAGGAGTTAGTTCTCATAACAATTAGTTCACATCCATTCTAGCATACTCCCTACAACCCATAGTTTCTAAAAACCTTGCATATGAGATGGGATTTCCTACCTGCTTCACCCATCCAACTTCAGTGTAGACTAGTGTTGAGCCACCCCCGTAGTGTTCGAGTTCGGTTCGTCGATCACCCGTATGTTCGCCGAACTGTTCATTGAACTGTTCGTTGAACACCTTCGAACACCGTTAAAACCAATGGCAGGCAAACAAAAACACAAAGAAAATACATAGAAAACACTTCAAAGGTGTCCAAAAGCTGACAAACTGCTCAGAAGACACAACTAACACATGGAAAAGTGACAAGTACATATAGTCATGCGAAAAGAAAAGAGGTGGAGGAGTAAAAGGAGGGGGAGACACAGATATAGGCATGTCATGCCCTTCTAAAATCAAGAAAGGCTGGAGTAAAAATCTAAAATCAGCCTACCAACACCCAGACGTCGTGACAAGAAAATGAAAAAAAGAAATATCTTTAGGTAGAATGGCGGTTCCATTCAGAACACTTTCCTTACAAGACGTAGTGGTATCCCCGTTGTGAGTTGTGCCAAAAACGGAACCCAATACATTCGGACTAATCCACCATTTGTCATATCCAAGGGGCAGGTCCGTAAACGACAACATCAACGCGGAACCAGGTACAGTAATATATACTGTACATCTTTTGACAAGGCAATCAGGGGGATCAAGAAGTTGGGAAGGGTCACCCTAATGGCCAAAACAGACATTGATGTGGCATTCCGGATACTTACTACCTGTGCCTCCGAATAGTCTCCACCTATTGGGCTGCTTCTGGGAAGGAGCATACTATATAGATCGCTGTTTGCCCATGAGGTGCTCCAGATCCTGCTCACTATTTGAGGCGTTTAGTTGCTTCCTCGAATGGGTTGTAATGGACGTTTCTAAGGGGGCACATATTATCCATTACCTCGACAACTTCTTATGCCTGGGCCCAAAAGATTCGCCACAGTGTGAATACATGCGGTAGTCCACCTGTGAGAAGGAGAGAGCTGGAGGGAGAGCGGACACCACAGAGCTGAGGGGTTAGATGGAGAATGGACAAAGGAAAGAGGGCGAGGGAGGTAAGGGAGTACAGTGGAAGGCCGACCTGAGCTCCCCCACGTTCCTGCTGGGCGGGGAACAGCCCTGGGAAGAAAACCCGCTTGCGCATCCCTTTGAGGTTACGGGCGCGAGTGGGCAGAGGGACTACACTGGAGTGCCAAGCCAACACGGCCAGTCCATTCCTGCCCGTGCGACCTCCGTGTCGCCGGGTTTGTGCCAGAGCCACGGTGGACCCTGACGGCCAGCCCCCCTCTCCCAATACTGGTGCCTGTCCGCTGGTGGATCGAGCCCCCCCGCGGTGGGGGGGGAGTAACATCTGCAAAAGAAAGACCATCTTCCAGCCAAACTAAGATGTCTACTTCTTTTCGTGGACAATGTGATACGATCCCTTTCTTACGGACACGCCCATAGCTACAAATTCCAGATGAGGCACAAAAACAGCAGGTGCTTAAACGGATATCAAGTGCTCCTTCAAGTGGGCTCTCCTCCACCTCAACTTCAACATCACAAATACTCCAGTCCTCAGAGGTGTCACCTAAATTGCACTTGCTTCCTCACAGCTCCCAAGTCTCCAGCTGCTCATCTGAGTATGGGGTAACACAGATATTTGAGTCTGCAGAGCTGTTTACTCATACTATAGCCTGGGAAACGGAGGTCTGCTCCAGAGCTTCTGTTAATCCAGATGAGGAAATGATCTGCATTTATGCCCAGAATCTTTATGAGTCGGATCCAGGACCAGATGAAGAAGGTTCTAAGCATAATGTAAACCCTCATTCCCAAACTGTAACTCCTGTTGGTGGAGATAATGATGAAGACGATGATGAGACTCAAATACCTGATTGGAGCGACAACTTGACTTTTCTGTCAGGGCAGGAAGAGGTTGGCTCTGAGGACGACGGGTGTGAGAACACAAAGGGTGATGATGACGAGGTTGGAGATCCCACTTACTGTCAACCCACAGTCAGCCAGTCGATGAGGTCAGCAGAGGAGGTGGAGGAGGATGTGACTAGCCCAGGGGATGGGGATGACTCGGTACCCGGACCTTTGCCTGGCCTTGGGGATGTCGCGGTGGTCGGCTCCCGGGCCCGTACCCCTAGGGTCACTCTTTAAAAGGGTGGATAATTGTTAATTTTATAAGAGTTCGTGACGCCACTGTGGTATCTGGTGAGAAGCACCAGTGCTGTAGCAGTCCACTGAGGCCAGTGATAAGGCAGCTCGATGGTAGATCTCCCCACAGGTGGAGCTAGGCCTGAGAAAAGCGTATGCAGGGGGAATGCAGGACAGGCGAGACCCAGCTGGGTCAGAGCAAGAACAGGAACGTACACGGTAGTCACTTCAGTACCTTTTACTGGTGGAAATTCAGGCACATCCCGGAGCACTGTAGGGTGAAGGGTGCATATCAGGATCCTCCCCAATGAGCGGGTGTAGGGCCTACTGTTTCTTGCCTCTGTGTAGTAAGTTTCTGACCTGCCTGGAGCTAGGCCTAACTTTGTCTCTGTCCTGCACTGGCTGACCTTGTGGTAGGGCCTTGTCTTGGAATTCACGCTCCCAGTATGCGGGGCCTAAGCATCTCCTGGCTCTGTTACGTATCAGCACCTTAGCGATCCTGGGACTTACTGGGTCATAGAGATCCTGTTAAGCTCGGATCCGGTGTCCGATAAATGCTTCTGGGTGAGCTGGTAAAGCTCCTCTGCCCCCTATGTACTAACTCTCCACTCGCCTTCGGCCTACTCGGGCCCTCACTAGGCTATAAACACTAACGGCAGCTTGCCACGCTTCACCGATCTTATGGCGCCGGCACACCTTAAGCTCTAACTGGGCTCCCTGAATCTAGCTAACAGGAGCCTCATGCTCCACTGCTGAACAATTAACTGAGTTCTCTAGACTAGACTGAGCTTCACTGCAGACTGACCTCTCTTAGGCTTCTCTACTGCAGGAACTCTTCAGAGGAACTGAACTGCCTAGCTCCACCTTCCCTATTTATATCCCTAACGGGCTCCCTCTGCTGGTCTGAGGTGGAAGGTGGATATGTGTGAATGTATATGGGGGCCTCTTGTGGAGGATTCCATCAATGCACTATTCTAGGATCTGTGATACCAAGCGCAGCTGGGCGTCACAGATGCTATTGATGATGAGGTTAGGTTGCGCCTTCCTGGACAGAGACTGAGTACTGGAAGCACGTCAACAACTGCATCCTCAACCACAACTCTGCCTCTTACCAAAAGTTGTAGTGGCTCTTCAGGTTGCATGGGCTCTAAGCCTTGCATAGCCTGGGCATTTTTTCAGATCGATAAGGGTGACCCAACTCGTGTTATCTGTAATATTTGTCACCAAAAGCTAAGTAGAGGCCAAAAAATCCATAGTTTGAGTACTTCATGCATGAACCGTCACATGGATATGAAGCATAAGTTGCAGTGGGAAGCTCAATGTACTACAATGCGGCCTAGCGGGCCAGGCCAACCACCGTCTGCCCCATCTTGTGCATCCGCGGCCTCTTCATCCTCTGTGACTGGGGGGACAGCAGTCACACATGTTTTTGGATGCAGACCTGCCACCTCTTTACCCGCAGCAGCCAGTGTGATTGGCAGGTCATCATTTCAATTGGAAGTGGAAACACCAGCTGGTGTTGAGCGCTCTCCGACATCGAGAGCACCACCTTTGGATCAAGGCAACCTAACTTTTCCGCCTGCATCTTCCTCCCAGACCGGCAAGTTTACCGGGGACACCCTACTCAACCCCGTCTAAGCACAGCAGCCAGCCCTCGGTCCCTCAGATGTGGACAAGTAAAAGACCATTTCCTCCTAGCCATGACAAAGCTAAGAGGTTGAATTTCACCATCTGCAAGCTGTTGGCTACAGAAATGCAGCCTTTCCACCTGGTGGACACAGAGGATTTTCGAGACCTTATGTCCGTCGCAGTTCCCCAGTACCAGATGCCCAGTTGGCACTACTTCTCAAAGAAAGGTGTGCCTGCGCTCCACCAGCATGTCGCACACAACATCACCACTTCTTTGAGAAACTCTGTGTGTGACAGGGTGCATTTCACCACAGACACTTGGGCGAGTAGACATGGACAGGGGCGTTACATGTCGCTGACTGGGCACTGGGTAACTATGGTGACAGCAGGACAAGGGGCTAATGTCCAAGTCTTGCCCTCCCCAAGAGTTGTACATCAATCCTCTTTATCTCAAAGTTCCTCCACTGCTTCTGCCTCCTCAACCTCCTCTTGGTCCTCCACCTGCACCCAAAGCCTGTCTGGTAATGCCACCCGCTTTCTAACTGCGCAGAAGGAATCCTGCACACCTCTTTACTATGCTGGCAGCAGGGGTCAACGGCATCAGGCGGTGTTTACTTTGAAATGTCTGGGAAATGTGAGTCACACAGCTGAGAAGTTGTGTTCAGCTCTGGAGACCCAGTTTCATGAATGTTGTCTCCACTGGACCTACAACCAGGGAAGTCCGTGTGCGACAATGCTGCAAACCTGGGTGCGGCCCTTCGCCGGGGCAATGTCACACACGTGCCTTGTATGGCTCACGTGTTGAACCTGGTTGTCCAGCAATTTTTAGCCCACTATCCCGGACTAGATGGCCTTCTGCAGAGGGCACGGTCGCTGTGTGCTCACTTCCGCCGTTCGCATCCCGCAGCTCAATGACTTACATCTCTACAGAAGTCATTGGGCCTGCCGGTTCACCGGCTGAAATGCGATGTGCCGACACGTTGGAATTCAACTCTGCACATGTTGCAGCAACTATGGCAGCACCGACAAGCCCTGGTACAATACGTTCTGACGTATAGCCTGGGCCAACGAGATCCAGAGGTGGGGCAAATCACGCTGGAGGAGTGGTCTCAGATCAGGGACCTATGAAGTTGATGCACCTCCTGGGCCATGGGGTACCCGGAGCCGGGCCGGTAGACGCTGGGGGTTGTAGTCACTGTGGCGGTGACCCGGTCTGTGACCCAGGGCGGTCAATCCAAGGGGGATTTGTATATATGGGTTTTATAATGTCCGACTACGCCACCTGTGGAGTGTGGCCAAAGGGGCCTCCGCTGCGGAACAGTCCTCTGAAGCTGGTGGGTTTGCAGCAATGGTATTATTACTCCCCACAGGAAGAGTGTAGCTTCAGGGCAGTGTGGGTGGATGATGGTGGTTGTAGTGCAGGGAGTCAGTAATGAACACAGAGTCCGTGTGATGCAGTCCCAAGATCTTTACTCACAGTTGTTGCAGTCCAGATTACAGGTACCAGAGCAATCTCCCCCGTCGTGCTGTGCGTATTCAGTGAGGGGCTCTGTCCACCCCCAGATAGCTCCGGAGTACTTAGCAGGACCCCCTTCTGTGTGTCCTTTCTCTGGCCTTCTCCCTGCACCTCACACCTAGTGACACTTCTATCCGGTATCCTCGGGCCTTGGCAGGCGACGTGTGTTCCGGCCAATGGGTCCTATGTGGCTACCTTCTTAGAGAGACTGGTGTGGATTTTGTCCTGCAGTACATGAAATGCTGCTGCCTCCGGTTTCTAGTTGAGCCTTGCTGTTTCTCCGCTAGTTGAGGGACCGGTTCCCCTTATCTGGCCTGACCCCTCTACCTCCTGGTAGCAGCGGGTGAACGGGTGGCCTTCTGCATGGCCCGTACCCCTAGGGTCAATTCAGTTCCTGGAGCCTTCCTGCTCCCACTCCTCTCTTCTCTCCTTCAGTCCTGGGCCTCCCAGGCTAGGCCCGCCTCCAGAGCAGAGCTCATGCAGAGCCTCTGCTCCTGTCACTTCTCCTCCTCTGACTGGCTTGCTCTTTCTAAAATGGCTTCCTATTTATACTCTCCCTGTCATGTGCTCCCCTAAGCTGCTTTCTCCACCCACACCCACTACATAGGACCCTCCCGCCAGCTAGGGACCTGGGACTGTGCTCTCCCTTAGGAGCAATCTCGCCCTACCCCCACTGCGGGTATGTGTTGGATGCAGGTGATAGGGTCCCGAGCCATACTCCTTCCTTACCTGAGGGTGAGATACCACACCTCTAGGTGAGATGCAGTACCTCTGTGACGACAGAACCCTCAGGGGCGCCACACACCCTTCTGTACAGTTTTGAAATGGCGACGAAGATGTTTAGTGCTGACGCCGATGCCATTATCAGCATAACTATTCCAGTGATTTACATGCTGGAGCACACGTTAAACAGAATTCAGAGTCAGGTGGTGGGACAAGAGAAGGTGGAGGAAGTAGAGGAGGAGTCGAATGCGGAAGGGATAACATCTCCAAGGTCCAGACAGTCGGCAGCACCAAGGCGGCAGGCATGGAAGGGTGGGGGAGAGGGATTAATTAGGGCACATGGTAGTAGCCAAACTGTTGAGGAAGGTGCAGGAGCCGAGGAAGAGGTGGAGGGCGAACTGGCGATGGGCATGTAAGACTCATCAGATGAGGGAGACCTTGATCACATTTCTGTTGTGTGAGGTTGGGGGGAGAGGGCAGAGGAAAGAAGCATGATTCTTACCTCGCTACCAACACAACCAGGACTTGGTCCTCCTGGATGCGCAAGACACATGAGTGCCTTCTTGCTGCACTACCTGCAACATGACCCTTGGATTGTGAGAATTCGAAGTAATCCCGACTACTGAGTTGCCACACGCTTAAATCCCCACTACAAAAGTAAATTTGTCGAACTAATTCCTGCCATAGAAAGGGATTCACGCATGCAGGAGTATCAGCAGAGGCTGTTGCAGAATCTTACATGTGCTTTTCCACAAAGCACCAGTGGTGCACATAGTGAATCTCACAGTTCTAACTTGCAACCCGTGGGAATGTCGAGTCTTCATCACTCAAACCGTAACAGTAACACAGTATCTGCTGGTAACAGCAATTTTGTGGAATCGTTTCACCACTGTTTTAGACCATCCTTTGCAAGGCCACAGGAGACAAGAAGTCTGACACATAGTCAACACCTAGAGAGGATGGTACAGGAGAATCTCCAAGTGAACATCGAAGCCATGACTGTGTCACTGGACCCTTGCTCATTTTGGGATTCCAATCTGGAAAAATGGCCGGAGCTCGCCACTCATGCCTTGGAGATCTTGTCATGCCCTGCAGCCAGCGTTCTCTCTGAATGTGTGTTTAGCGCTGCTGGTGTTGTGCTGACAGATAAGCGCACGCGGCTGTCCACTGAGAATGTAGACAGACTCACATTCATAAAGATGAGCAAATCATGGATCTGCAAGGACTTTTCTACCCCTGTGTCATCCTGGTGAGACTAAAAGCTTGAGGATTTGGTAAAATCACCTCACCAACCATTTTAAGCAACTCTGGGGCAATTGATGCCACTTAAGTGGCGTCTGTGCCACAATTTAAAAATGGAGACTCTTTTTGGAGTCCCCTTGCTGTGTTTTACGTGATGTTGGCATCGTCAATTCAAGGTGGGTTGGGTCACTCCCCCTACCTTTTAACCGTAAGAAACTACATACACTATGGCTTGGGGTAACATAGATGGTTGATTCTGAAGAGCTGTTTACTCAGAGGTCTGCTCCAAAGCTTCAGTGTCTGCTAGTCAGCGTAGAATTTTTAACTGCATCTAGCCTAGGCAATACTTTGGGCGTAGTAGCCCAGCTGCGGAGCAAGTTGAACCTCCTGTGTATCTAATAAGAATTTTTTAATGCATCTAGCCTAGGCAGACTGTGGGGACCCCCAACCAAACCGAGACACTCAGCCCCCCTACCGCCCCCCTTTCCTTGACAATACAATAATGTAACTCTTACAACTGGATGGGTGAGGATCGGTCACAGCTTTATTAACTCTTTATAGTCATTCCATTAGAAAGGCATTTTATTTCTAAAATAATTCAGCTTGTTGCAGCATGCCCTGGGTCTCCACACCGGCAAGTTGGCCAACAAGTGTAACTCTCCAACATGTCCTTTCTATTTCCAGGCCACGAAGTATCCTGCGTACTCGTATGCAGGAGTCTGACCCCCATCCATCACTCTTAATGCTTGTTCCACTCCGTCCTGGAGTCCTGACAGGAATATGTCCAGTCCAATATCCATTAAGTGAACACCGTCGGGCCGTATGAGGCCTGCTTTATCTCCTTCCAGTTGTCGCTGTTGTATCACTACACTGCCTCTGTCTCTTCTAAATTTTGCCATCCGAATATTTATTACCCGCCTTGTCCTTTTGATGGCCGTGATGTCTCGCGCACCTTGCCATACCGCTATCGGCACAATCTCTGACCATACTATAGTTAGTTTTGTGAAAAATTCTCTGAAGCGCTCAGTGTCTAGTTTCATTATTGCCATTAGTTATGTGCTCTTGTGATGACCTAGGTCGTTTCCCCCGGCCTGTATAACTAAGATGACTGGACCTCTTGCCTCTCTCCCTACCTTGATTACCTCCATTAGTACCTGTGGCCATAGCAGGCCTCTAATACCTCTCCAGTTGAAATATGTGTTATGAAACTCTAATTTCCTCCTGCCTGGGCGGACTTTCGCCCTTTTTTCTGCCCAATATATATATACGAGTGGCCTATCACCCACACTGTTGGCTTAGCATGACCTGTAAAAGAAACAAACCACGTTAGGATAACAAGTCCGGTCTTATGTATCTCGTCAAACACGTGGATCGCCATCTCCCTATCCTCTGAACTTCCGTTTCTGACAGTCCTGCTATTGCTGCGTCCATGGTCGCGCCTATGCGGAAAGAGTGTGTCCCATAATCTTTGGGGTGGTTCCCTGCCGATGTTATGCATTTATTAAATATAGCTTGGAACTGGTATCTTGATAATGGCATTCCATCAATGTGTGATAGGAAGAAATTACTTTGTGATCTGATAGTTATATATGTTTTTACTATTGTTACCTGACTCAGTGTACCATTTGTGGGTTGTAGAAGTACCCAAGTGCCCCTGCCCGCTGGAACCGTTTTCGATTGGCGTATGCGTAGACGTATTTCATTATTGGCTATGACTACGTCCTGGTGTAATAAGCCTCCACTGGTGGTAATTTTGGATTGAGGGACTAATTCGCTTATGCATAGCGCCCCGAAGAAGGCGATCGCAAATGCAGTAGACGGTAGTGTTGCTTCAAATTGTGAGTGTCATGTTAATGGTGTTAGGGATATGATGTGAGAAATCAGTTTTAGTGACACGGGACGGGACGTCTACACTCCTGACTTGGCTGACCCCTTTTCCACCCTTTTATGGAATTTCTGATGATAAATCTCTTTGTCACATCTCCCCAATTCAGTAGTTGGAAGTTAAATGCTACTCCGGTCAGACACCGCTGCGCTGATGCCCCTGATATGCCCCTCATCTTTAGCTGGTGGATAAATTCTATGGTGACTTGTGATCTGGCTTGTTCACATTGGTCAACCTGTCTGCCTGCTACTAGTCGTGTCCACTCTTCCCATGCCTTACCGTATGCTTGCCACGTTGACGGGGCAACTGACGCTCTGATTAATGGCATCAACTATTCGCCACTAGATCCCATAGGGAGCGTGGGCAACTGTTGCCCGATGGGTGTACGTTGGGGAGGAGCTCCGTGAAAATCTGCCAATTGAATTGTGATAAAGCATTATCAGCAGCTTTAGACCCCTCAGCATCGTGGCTAGCGCGGACCCATACATTGTGTTTTAGGCACAGGAATGCTAGCCGGCGTAGTAGGCCTAGCACTGGGAGAGACGATGATGCCATCTTATTAAAGCAGTGCGCTAGGCTGTTGTTTTTTGTTATGAAGCGTATATTTTTGTTAGCCAGGCGCGCGCCCCATATTTCTATTGCTCCCACTCTTGGGAAGAAAAATTATTTTCCGGGCTAGATGCAGCTAAAAATTATTATTAATTTCAAAGCTGGTGGAGCTTGGTATAGATGGCCTAATACAATGAGTACCACACACTGCTACAAGCCCAAATATTTTTTCAGAGCTAGATGCAGATAAAAATTATTTTTAATTTGCAACCTGGTGGAGGTTAGTACGGATGGACTAATAAAACAAGTCCCACACACTGCTACAAGCCGAAATATTTTTTCAGAGCTAGATGCAGATAAAAAATATTTTTAATTTGCAACCTGGTGGAGGTTAGTATAGACGGACTAATAGAACAAGTCCCACACACTGCTACAAGCTCAAATATTTTTTCAGACCTAGATGCAGATAAAAATAATTTTTAATTTGCAACCTGGTTGAGGTTAGTATAGATGGACTAATAGAACAAGTCCCATACACTGCTACAAGCCCAAATATTTTTTCAGAGCTAGATGCAGATAAAAATTATTTTTAATTTGCAACCGGGTGGAGGTTAATATAGATGGAGTAATAGAACAAGTCCCACACACTGCTACAAGCCCAAATATTTTTTCAGACCTGGATGCAGATAAAAATTATTTTTAATTTGCAACCTGGTGGAGGTTAGTATAGATGGACTAATAGAACAAGTCTCACACACTGCTACAAGCCCAAATATTTTTTCAGAGCTAGATGCAGATAAAAATTATTTTTAATTTGAAACCTGGTTGAGGTTAGTATAGATGGACTAATAGAACAAGTCCGATACACTGCTACAAGCCCAAATATTTTTTCAGAGCTAGATGCAGATAAAAATTATTTTGAATTTGCAACCTGGTGGAGGTTAGTATAGATGGACTAATAGAACAAGTCCCACACACTGCTACAAGCCCATATATATTTTCAGAGCTAGATGCAGATAAAAATTATTTTGAATTTGCAACCTAGTGGAGGTTAGTATAGATGGACTAATAGAACAAGTCCCACACACTGCTACAGACCTAAATATTTTTTTCAGAGCTAGATGCAGATAAAAATTATTTCTAATTTGCAACCTGGTGGAGGTTAGTATAGATGGACTAATAGAACAAGTCCCACACACTGCTACAAGCCCAAATATTTTTTCAGAGCTAGATGCAGATAAAAATTATTTTGAATTTGCAACCTGGTGGAGGTTAGTATAGATGGACTAATAGAACAAGTCTCACACACTGCTACAAGCCCAAATATTTTTTCAGAGCTAGATGCAGATAAAAAATATTTTGAATTTGCAACCTGGTGGAGGTTAGTATAGATGGACTAATAGAACAAGTCCCACAGACTGCTACAAGCCAAAATATTTTTTCAGAGCTAGCTGCAGATAAAAATTATTTTGAATTTGCAACCTGGTGGAGGTTAGTATAGATGGACTAATAAAATGATGCTATGCCCAAAAGGTTTTACTTGGCTAGGTGCAGTAAAAAAATTTGTATTCTATACACAGGTGGTCTAGCTTGCAACACAGATAGGCTACTCCACTGACTAACACACACTGCAAGAGGCCAGAAATGATTTTCTTAGATAGATTTAGCCAAATGGTGTGAAAAAAACTTGCACAGCACTGGCACAGACCTGCCTGGCAAAAAGTGATAGGAACTGATGTAACTTAGCCTTGAAAAGGACTGCAATTACAATTAGTCCCTTCTCCCAACCTATCTATTTAAGAGCACAGACCTGCCTGATAAAAGTCGTAGGAAATGATGTAACCTAGTCCTCAAAAAGACTGCAATCACAACTATTCCCTACTCCCAAGCTATCTGTAGATTTGTGCGACAATTGGCTTGAAATTAACACTCAAAGTATAGCGCGCACAGCAACAGCGGTGCAGTCTAACATGCAGCTGCAGCAGTGAGAAAATGGTGGCCACGTGGAGAATAGCTGGGTGTTATAGGGCAAGGACATGAGACATACACTGCCAATGACACATGCCCTTGCTTGTGTGAAAAAAAGCAGTTCGCTCCGTGTGTGCGCTGCTGATAGGCTGACAGATTGCACATCCCCTCTGTAAATGCGGGAAACAGAAAAAAAAAATGGAGATCTTCATTGTTTATGCAGAGATCCATTCCCTGCCTCCCCCCGCCCTGCTGTGCACTCAAACTGCGTATTATCATTAATTTTCAGCATTACTGAGAAAAAATCCAGTTATGACTTTGGTGCATGAACAGTTATTGAACACAACCTCGAACAGCCGAATTTTTTTCAAATCGTTAGGGTCCGTCGAACGGCTCGAACACCGCCCAAAACAGCTCGAATTTGAGATTGGCGAACAGTTCGAGTCAAACACCGCTCATCTCTAGTGTAGACCCCATTAAGAGTGTTCATCTATCATCTGGGGTCTATAATACACGACAGAAGATTCCTTACTAGAACTCTTAACACATACGCTATTCAATAACTTGGCTAATACAAATATCAGTAATATATATATATATATATATATATATATATATATATATATATATATACATATTACGGTGGCTCAGTGGTTAGCACTGCAGCCTTGCAGCGCTAGGCTCAAATTCTACCAAGGACAACATTTGCAAGGAGTTTGTATGTTCGCCCTGTTTTTGCGTGGGTTTCCTCCGGGTTCTCCGGTTTCCTCCCACATTCCAAAGACATGCTGATAGGAAATTTAGATAGTGAGCTCCAAAGGGGAGAGTGCCCGTAATGTCTATAAAGCGCTGTGCAATTAATGGCGCTATTTAAGTGAGTAAAATAAATAAATTATATATATATATATATATATATATATATATATATATATATACAGGAGACAACTGTTGGTGCAATAGTAAGAAAATAGAAGAAATACAAAAAGACTGTCAGTCGACATCGATCTGGGGCACCATGCAAAATCTCACCTCGTGGGGTATCCATGATCATGAGGAAGGTGAGAGATCAGCCTAAAACTACACGAGGGGAACTTGTTAAAGATCACAGTCACCAAGAAAACCATTGGTAACACATTACACCTTAAAGGTTTAAAATCCTGCAGTGCCCACAAGATCCCCCTGCTCAAGAAGGTACATGTGCAGGCCCGTCTGAAGTTTGCCAATGAACACCTGGATGATTCTGTGAGTTATTAGGAGAAGGTGTTGTGGTCAGATGAGACCAAAATTGTGCTCGTTGGCATTAACTCAACTCGCCGTGTTTGGAGGAAGAAAAATGCTGCCTATCACACAAAGAGCACCATCCCCACTGTCAAGCATGGAGGTGAAAACATGTTTTGGTGGTGTTTCTCTGCTAAGGGCACAGGAATACTTCACCGCATCAATGGGAGAATGGATGGAACCATTAACAGTAAAATCCTGAGTGACAACCTCCTTCCCTCCGCCAGGACATTAAAAATGGGTCATGGCTGGGTCTTCCAGCAAGACAATGAACCAAAACATACAGCCAAGGCAAGAAAGGAATTGCTCAAAAGAAGCACATTAAGGTCATGAAGTGGCCTAGCCAGTCTCCAGACCTTAATCCCATAGAAAACTTATGGAGGGAGTTAAAGCTCCGAGTTGCCAAACAACAGCCTCAAAATCTGAATGATTTAGAGATGATCCGCAAAGATTAGTGGACCAAAATTCCTCCTGACATGTGTGTAACCCTCATCATAAACTACAAAAAACATCTGACTGCTGTGCTTGCCAACAAGGGTTTTGCCACCAAGTATTACGTGTTGTTTGCCAGAGGGATCAAATACTTATTTCACACTGCAAAATGCAAATAAATTTATCTAATTTATACAATGTGATTTTCTTGATTTTCTTTGGATATTCTATCTCTCAATGTTAAAATTAACCTACCCTTAAAGTTATAGACTGTTCATGTCTTTGTCAGTGGGCAAACTTACAAAAACAGCAAAGGATCAAATAATTATTTCCTTCACTGTATATTATGGCTACATGAAGCAATAGACAAAATAATAATATCTGCATGCAAGTTTGTATTTTGCCAGAAACCCAGGTACATTTAACTAGAACCAGGGGTCAGTGACTCACCTGGATAATGTCAGTGAGGCAGACAATGGCTACTATATTTCCAAAGGTAAGGCTAAATACAGCACAATAATGGATGATAATAACAGACTGTGTGTGCAGATTCAATAGTCCTGTGGCTTTTCTCCTTTCTCTGAAAGAAGTATGGTCTTCCATGCCGTCTATGAAAGATATATTGTGCCATACAAGTTTATTAGAATAGAAAAAGCTAGTCAGCTCACCACACTGGGAGATGATTATGTTCCAGACCTGGGTGGACCCGTACAGATGGTGTCAGAGCAACAACTTCATGTATGCAAAGGAAGAATCCATGGGTGAGACATCTTTTCAGGTAAATGTATAAAACATTCAGGAGCAGTAATTGACTGGTCAGCAAGATCAAATAGGTAGCAAGACAGACCTATGCGTTTCGGCGGAAAACCTTATTCATGGTCTGGATGTTTTTAATGGTGAAATAAAAGTCAAGTTTTATATATTTATCTGTAATGAAGTCTTACCGCTGGATTCCTCCTCCTTTGTATACAAGTTTATTGTCCCAGTCCTCATTTTAATTTTTATCTAGTGTCTTTGTTACGGGCAATAATACTCCTACTCAAAGCAGGACAAATCGTAGAATGATCATTTTGCTGGTTGAGTGAACTTTTTGCAGTGACAGGCTTTGATACGGGTAGGCTTTCCCTCATGTTTCATTGGGAAGGACATGGTAAGCTTGACTTGGATTAGACCATCAAACCAACCATGGGTCTAAGCTCCCTCTTGATGAACATATGCACTTGCTTTGGGATCTCAGTTGAAGAAAACACATGTTTATGCACCATAATGAGTCTTTCCTGTAAGGCCTGGACAATCATAATACTGTGTTACATCTGTAACATTTGCGAGAAGTAAAGACCCTTCTTTGAGGCACTAACAAAAAGAATTTCAAATGGTGACAAGCCTGTTTTCCTGTTTGGAATATATCTGACTAAAAAGAGTGCAGGGTCGGGTACTCCATCCAGTTTATTCCTATGTCTGCCTTTTGAATTTTTAGCTTAAGTGTCCCATTTAATCTCTCCACACTTCTCTTGCTTTGTGAATTATAAAGGGTATGGAATACCTATTCTATCCCTAGGGCCTGCATAATTTCCCTCATTACTTCCATATTATAGTGTTTACTCCTATAACTCTGTATGTTTTTTGGGACGCCATATTAGCAGACTAGTTCTTTCATTAATTTGCTGTTGTTTTGGCAGTGGCACTTTTTTACTGGTTAGGATTTTGGCCATCCTGAAAAGGCATCCATACATACCAAGACTAGTGATGAGCGAGCGTGCTTGTTTAACCCTTTCACCGAGCATGCTCTGGTGCTCGACGAGTAACTTCGGCGTGCTTGTATATTATGTTCAAGTCCCTGCCTCTGCATGATTCACAGCTGTAAGACAGCATCAACACATGCATGGACTGCCTGTTTGTTAGGGAATCGTCAAATGTGTTGAAGCTGTCTTACAGCTGTAAATCATGCAGACGCAGGAACTTGAACAAAATATACGAGCATGCCGAAGCTACATGACAAGCAAGCATGCTCGGTGAAAGGCTTAAACGAGCATGCTCGCTCATCACTAATCAGGACACACTCATACATTTCTACTATGGATATTTATATGTAATCAATCTGTAGTCTCTGAAATGGTTAGATTGGTCTGGATGTTGCTTTCTTAGGGACTTTTACTGTTTTACCTGGATTGTGTTGTGCACTTGAAGTAAGACTGCACGTTTTTGGAAGCTATGTGACTTAAACCAGGAGTGATCAAGAAGGCATTTACTATGCTACACATGTGACTCTTTGAGGTATGAATGGGTCAATGGTTTTGGACCATCATGAGAACCCGGGACTTTGGTAATCACAACTTATCCTTGCTTTCACATACTCTATTGGAATCCATCTCAGATCCCAGTTTACCTCAGTGTTCCTTATTAGTGGTCAGAGAGCACTAAAAGGCTCGGGTACTCGTTGCTCGGGTCAGGCAAATTCGAATGCTCGAGTGCTCGGCCCGAGTAATGATCCCAATGTAAGTCTATGGGAACTCGAGCATTTTTCCGTCTGTTTCCCCCGGTCTGCAGAGGGCTTAAAAATTGCCCAAATCAATGGGAACAATGCTCAAATGACATGGGAACAGCATGGGGAAGACCCTGGAAGCATTTCTTTTTCCCAGGTCACTGCTGTCAGCAATGTTGCCAGAGGTATTATGCCACTTTTTAGGACTCACAATAAAACATACAAAAACGAAACCAAAATGGGAAATATGTTAAGGAACATCCTTTCCAGGGTAATAACTTGCATATAAGGCAAAATAAATAACCAAAAACAAAAATGCTTCTCCACACCTTGGGCTATGTTCACACATAGCATTTTTGATGCGTTTTTGCACTTTTGCATTGCTTTCAACCAAGACAAATGCATTCACCAGGAAATGTCACTTTAACATTTTACAACCTTATCTGACCATGTGGTATGTGACACATCATCAGACACATCCTGTTTCATTTATGATGGAGGTACTCTGAAAGTTACAAAGCCTATTTTTATATGGCCATAAAGCGGCCCTTACTATTCTTAAAGGGCTAGAAGTCGGCCCTCGCTATTGTTAGACAGCCATCAGCTGGCTATGCCTTGTTGTTTCCATTATTAATGAGAGGGTTTCCTATACTGTTATTGCATAAGCAGTGACTGCAAGGGCTGCCAAAATTTGGGAAAAAACCCAATAACAATTTAAAGACACATAGAGGGGGGCCTCAGAAACGACATGTTCCTATTAGAAAGGAGCGGTTCTGCTATACAGTTATAGGGTATGCAGTGAGTCCAACAGCTGCCAAAATTTAGGAAAAACCCCACTAACAATTTAAACACACAGAGAGCTGCGCCACAATATCAACATGTTCCAATTAGAAAGGAGAGGGTCTGCTATCCAGTTATAGGGTATGCAGTGAGTCCAACGGCTGTCAAAATTTAGAAAAAAGTCAGCTAACAATTGAAAGACACATGGAGCTGGGCTACAGTAATGAGTATGACATGTTCCCATTAAAAAGAAGTGGGTCTCCCATACTGTTTGCCTATGAAGTAAAAGCAACGGCTGCAAAAAATTTGGCAGCACTCCAATGCCGCTTGCAAGAGATGTAGAGGTGGGAGGGCCTTCTGAAAACAATGTTCCCATTATTAGGAAGTGGGTCTCCCATACTGTTTGCCTATGCAGTGAATGCAAAGGCTGCCAAAAATTTGGAGAAGCTCCAATGTCCCTTGCAAGAGACATAGAGGTCGGAGGACCTCCTGAAAACAATGTTCCTATTATTAGGAAGTGGGTATCCAATACTGTTTACCTATGCAGTGAATGCAACTGTTGCCAAAAATTTGGAGGAACTCCAATGTCCCTTGCAAAAGATGTAGATATGGTGATAAGAGCAAGTAAACAAAATCAGGAAGTGTATACCCATGTCTGGGTGTGAAGACAGAGGTGCATGGGAATAGAGTTAGACCTCCCAAAAAAACACTGTATTTGTGTTTATGTTACGCTGCTATCATTCAGTGGTGTTGAGAAGTCTGGCCCAATCCAGCCCTTTTTCATTTTTATAAATGCCAGCCTATCAGCATTTTCAGTTGACAGGCAGATGCACCTATCGGTTTTAATTCCACCGTCAGAACTAGAAACCCGCTCTGACAAAACGCTAGCGGCAGGGCAGGCCAGGACCTCCAAGGCATAGAGAACCAGTTCATGCCATGTGTCCAGCTTGGATACCCAAAAATTATAAGGCTCAGAGGAATCACGAAGGATGTTGGTACGGTCGGCAAGGTGCTACCTCACCACCTTCGAATTTTTTCCCTCCTTGGGAGAGTACCCCACGTCTCAGAGCCTGTGCGATGGGAGGGTCTGAGAAAACTGTCCCAGAACATTGACAGTGTGTCCTGCCTCTGCTCTATTGCATTTGTGTCTCTCTCGCCTGTACTCCTTAGTAGTGTTGAGCCACCCCCGTAGTGTTCGAGTTCAGTTCGGTTCGTCGAACACCCGTGTGTTCGCCGAACTGTTCGTCGAACTGTTCGTCGAACACCTTCGAACACCGTTAAAACCAATGGCAGGCAAACAAAAACACATAGAAACACATAGAAAACACCTTCAAAGGTGTCCAAAAACTGACAAACTGCTCAGAAGACACAACTAACACATGGAAAAGTGACAAGTACATATAGTCATGCGAAAAGAAAAGAGGTGGAGGAGTAAAAGGAGGGGGAGACACAAATATAGGCATGTCATGCCCTTCTAAAATCCAAAAAGTGAGAAGCCGACACGTTCAGTCCGCTCCTGCCCGTGCCACCTCCTGTCGCCGGGTTTGTGCCAGAGCCGCGGTGAACCCTGACGGCCAGCCCCCCTCTCCCAATAGTGGTGCCTGTCCGCTGGTGGGTCGAGCGAGCCCCCCTGTGATGGAGGCAGCTCTAAGCTTTTTAATTTAAATTGTCTCTCTAATTTGAATGAATACACTTTAAATCCATTTACAAGGATCTATTGGAGGGCAAGTCTCATGCCAGCAGCCGCGTAATTCCAGCTCCAGTAGCGTCCACTAAAGCTGCTGCAGTTAAAAAGCTTTTATAAGGATCGAGCTCGGCTGTCCACCGCAAGGCATCCTACTGCCAGTCCCAGCCCCTATGCCTTGGGGTGCCTCCTGATGCTCTTCACTGAGTATCCCGTGGTCCCGAAGCATTTCCTTTGAAAAAATTAAGTGTCCAAACTACAGGTGGTGTAGCTTGCTTAACAGCCGGGATAATCCGCTGACTAGCAGACACTGCTACTAGGCACAAAGTATTTCCTGGGCTAGATGCAGTTAAAAATTTGTAATTAGATACTCTCGTTGGATGCTGAGAAAGCATTCCATAGAGTCTCCTGGCACGCCATATATGATTCTCTTAAAAAGCTTGGGGTAGGGGTCTAGGGGACCCTTTTATAGCCAAAATCACGGCCCTGTATCACAATACGTCACCTAGGCTGAAGATAAATGGAACTGTAGCACCGTGAGGGCTCGGTTGCTACAGAGGTATTGCAACTCACCCAGAGGTGTGATATCTCACTCTCAGATAAGGATGGAGTGTGGATCAGGACCCGACACCTGCATGCATTACACCACATTGCCGTGGGGCAGGATGACCAATATGCCTCTGAGATGGGCACGACAGTCCCTGTCCCTGGCTGGAGTGGGGGGAGGGAACACTGAGGAAGGGGAACCCTGTAGTGCAGGAGCAGGGAGGAAGCAGTTCCTGGGTGCATTGAGAAGGGAGTATAAAAGGTGGGCACCATCTTAGTTCAGTGCAGAGAAGTCTGAGCAGAAGTGGCAGGGAGCAGGGGCTCTGCATGAGCTCTGCTCTGGAGGCGGGCCTAGTAACAGAGGCCCAGGCCTGGAAGAGGGAGAAGGAGGAAGAGGAGCGGAGAAGGCTCCAGGAACGAGGAATGAAGGGATCCCAGGGGTGCGGACGGGCGAGTCGCCACCGCACGCCCGAATCCACCTGCGTGGAGGGGTCAGGCCAAAGGGGGAGACCGGTCCCCGAAACTAGTGGAGGCAGGAAACGACCCTCAGCTAGAAACCGGAGGCTCTGACATTTTATGTGGCGCAGCCCCTCGCTACACCCGCTAGGAAGGCACCACATAGGGTCAGGGAAACTGGCGCCAAGTTTACCAAGAGGAGGCCCGAGGCAGCGGGACAGAAGGGTTGGTAAGAAAGGCCAGACAAAGGACACACAAAGGGGGTCCTGTGAAGCGCTCCAAAGTTATCTGGGAGTTGTCTGAGCCCCTCACCTGGTGAGCACAGTACGACGTGGGCAGCCGTTACCTGCAGACGTGGTCTGGATAATAAGAACTGTGAGTAAAGGCCCTGGACTGCATCACTGACTCCGTGTCGTTACTTCTGCTGCCCTGCACCATCACCCCCATCCTCCGCATACACTGCCCTGAGGCTATACTCCTCCCGTAGGGAGTTATGCTACGCTCTGCTGCACCCACAACACCAGCCTCAGCGGTCTGCCCTGCAGCGGCGGTTCACTCTGACCGCATTCCACGGGTGGCGTAGTCGGATATTTAAACATCAAAACCACATAAATAGTTCCGCCACTGGTTTGACCACAATGAGCCACGGACTCGGGTCGCCGCCACGAAGACTACAACCACCAGCATCCACCAAAAAGGGTCCGGCTCCGGGTGTCCCAAGGCCCAGGGGGTGCGTCAGAACATTTTCATCACCTTTCACAATCACCAATGGGACAAGGCAGGGATGTCCTCTGTCCCCTCTCTTATACATCCTAGTGACGGAGCACCTGCTCTCATCAATTCGCCATAACCCCAATATTAGGTGGATTGAGGTGGGAGGCACCGAGTACAAGCGCTCTCTATTTGCTGATGATGTCCTAGTATATATCACTCAATCACATATATCCATCCATGCTGTTATGGCTGAAATAGATCACTTTGTTACATGGTCAAATTTTAAAATCAATGCAGCGAAGTCTGAGGCCCTCGATGTCTCCCTCCCCAAATCCATATAGGATTCCATCCAGTCCAACTTTCCCTTTGCCTGGCCCTCACAGGGTATCAAATACTTAGGAATTCCTATTCATAGAGACCTCTCCCATCTATGTTATCTTAATTTTGGGCCCTTTATTGAACAACTCCATACAGACCACGGTTGGCAAGTTAGAACTGTAAGATTCACTACTTGAACCACTGGTGTTTTGTGGAAAAGCACATGTACACTGTGTTCCAAATTATTATGCAAAAAGTGTTTAGGAGTGATAAGGGAAGAATTTGTTTGTTTGTCAGTTAAACTCATTGATGGTGATGTGTGTCAGGGCTCTTTATATCACTGTAAGCAATTGCAGACACCTGTGCTAATTAGTTTGGCAGGTGTGTCCAATGAAAGGCAAGACTACTTAAGAAGGCTGTCTCACATTATTAAGCAGCCTACATTTTCTGCCAAAATGGGAAAAAAAAAGGATGTGTCGGCTGCTGAGAAGCAACAAATTGTGGAGTGTTTAGGTCAAGGCATGACTACAATCAACATTGTGCGATGATCAGGATGAAGTGTCTTGGCAATCAAGAAGTATGTAGCTGATTCACAGTACACACGTGTGCGTGCTGATAAGGGCAAATTGAGGACTCTTTCCTACAGGCAATTACGTCAGGTTAAAAGAGCAGCGGCAAAAAAGCCTTGTCATAGCAGCAGACAAGTTTTTGAAGCTGCTGGTGCCTCCAACGTCCCCCAAACAACAAGATGCAGGGTCCTTCAGAGGTTTGCAGCTGTGCATACGCCATCCTGTCGACCTCCTCTATCCACTTCACACAAGCAGAAACGACTCCAGTGGGCTAAACATTACAAGAAGACTGATTTCAAAACTGTTTTGTTCACGGATGAGTGCCGTGCAGCGCTCGATGGTCCAGATGGATGGAGTGGAGGATGGCTGGTTGATGGACACCCCACGCAAACACGGCTACAGCGCCAACAAGGAGGAGGTGGAGTAATGTTTTGGGCTGGAATCATGGGGAGAGAGATTGTCGGCCCCTTTAGGATCCCTGAAGGCGCTAAAGATGAACTCCATAATGTATGTGGATTTCCTCAAACAGCACTTCCTGCCATGGTTCAAGAAGAAGAACCGTGTATTTCACAGCAAGATCATTTTTTTGCATGATAATGCACCATCTCATGCTGCACATAAAACATCTGCATCTCTGGCTGATATGGGCATAAAAGGGGACAAACTTATGGTGTGACCCCCATGCTCCCCTGACCTCTACCCCATTCAGAACCTCTGGAGCATCATCAAAAGGAGTGTCTATGATGGCGGGAGGCAGTTCACATCTAAGCAACACCTCTGGTAGGGTATTCTGTCCTCATACAAAACAATTGAAGCAGAAACCATCCAAAACCTGACAAATTCAATGGACGAGAGAGTTCAGAAGCTCCTTTCGAACAAGGGGTCCTATGTGAAAATGTAACATCACCTAGAATAAAGTTTTGAGTTGAAAACTGTTTGATTTCAGTTTCTAATAACCTGCTAATGCTTATAATTTCAAAAATGACCATTTTTTTGGTCTTTATTAAAATGAAAAGGTTGATCGAAAAGTTTGGGGGATCTAAGAGTGTGGCAACCCAGTAGTCATGATTACTTCGAATTCTGACAATATGAGGGTCATGTTGCAGATACTGTAACAAGAAGGCTCTTATGTGTCTTGCGCATCTCGGAGCCCCAAAATTATTTTCCGGGCTAGATGCAGCTAAAAATTATTATTAATTTTAAATTTGGTGGTGCTTATTATAGATGGCCTAATAGAATCAGTGCTGCACACTGCTACAAAGCCCAAATTATTTTCCAGCCAAGATACAGATAAACATGATTAGTAATTTGAAAGCTTAAAACGGTTGGTAGGGTGATTTTAACCAATCATCAAGCTTTTACTCTCCCCAGGATGACACAGGGGTAGAAAAGTCGTTTCGGATCCATGATTTGTTCATCTTTATGAACGTGAGTCTGTCTACATTATCAGTGGAGAGCCGCGTGCGCTTATCTGTCAGCACACCACCAGCAGCACTGAACACACGTTCAGACAGAACGCTGGCTGCGGGGCATGACAAGATCTCCAAGGCGTAAGTGGCTAGCTCCGGCCATTTATCCAGATTGGAAGCCCAAAAAGAGCAAGGGTCCAGTGACACAGTCATGGCTTCAATGTTTACTTGGAGATACTCCTGTACCATCGTCTTTAGGCGTTGACTATGTGTCAGACTTCTTGTCTCCTGTGGCCTTGCAAAGGATGGGCTAAAAAAGTGGTGAAATGATTCCGCAAAATTGATGTTACCAGCAGATACTGTGGTTCTGTTACGGTTTGAGTGCTGAACACTTGACGGTCCCACGGTTGGCAAGTTGGAACTGTGAGATTCACTACGTGCACCACTGGTGTTTTGTGGAAAAGCACATGTAAGATTCTGCAACAGTCTCTGCTGATACTCCTGCATGCGTGCATCCCTTTCTATGGCAGGAATAATTTCAGCAAATTTACTTTTGTACCGGGGATCTAACAGTGTGGCAACCCAGTAGTCAGGATTATTTCTAATTCTCACAATTCGAGGGTCATGTTGCAGGTAGTGCAGCAAGAAGGCACTCATGTGTGTTGCGCATCCAGGAGCACCAAGTCCCTGTTGTGTTGGTGGCGAGGTAACAATCATGCTTCCTTCCTCTGTCCTCTCCCCCCAACCTCGCACAACAGAAATGTGATCAAGGTCTCCCTCATCTGATGAGTCTTCCATCAGTTCGTCCTCCACTTCTTCCTGGGCTCCTGCACCTTCCTCACTAGTTTGGCTGCTACCATGCGCCCTGGTAAAACCATCTCCCCCACCGTCACATGCCTGCCGCCTTGCTGCTGCTGACCGTCTGGACCTTGCAGATGTTAGCCCTTCCGCATACAACTCCTCCTCCTCTACTTCCTCCACCTCCTCTTGTGCCACCACCTGACTCCGAATTCTGTTTAACATGTGCTCCAGCATGTAAATCACCGGAATAGTCATGCTGATAATGGCATCGTCAGCACTAAACATCTTCGTCGCCATTTCAAAACTGTGCAGAAGGGTGCATAGGTCCCTGATCTGAGACCTCTCCTCCAGCGTGATTTGCCCCACCTCTGGATCTCGTTGGCCCAGGCTATACGTCAGAACGTATTGCACCAGGGCTTGTCGGTGCTGCCACAGTCGCTGCAACATGTGCAGAGTTGAATTCCACCGGGTAGGCACATCGCATTTTAGCCGGTGAAGTGGCAGGCCCAACGACTTCTGTAGAGATGTAAGTCGCTGAGCTGCGGGATGCGAACGGCGGAAGTGAGCACACAGCGACCGTGCCCTCTGCAGAAGGCCATCTAGTCTGGGATGGTGGGCTAAAAATTGCTGGACAACCAGGTTCAACACGTGAGCCATACAAGTCACGTGTGTGACATTGCCCCGGCGAAGGGCCGCACCCAGGTTTGCAGCATTGTCGCACACGGCCTTCCCTGGTTTCAGGTCCAGTGGAGACAACCATTCATGAAATTGGTTCTCCAGAGCTGACCACAACTCCTCAGCTGTGTGACTCACATTTTCCCAGACATTTCAAAGTAAAAACCGCCTGATGACGTTGAGCCCTACTGCCAGCATAGTAAGGAGGTGTGCAGGATCCCTTCTGCGCAGTTAGAAAGCTTGTGGCATGACCAGACAGGCTTTGGGTGCAGGTGGAAGACCGAGAGGAGGTTGAGGAGGCAGAAGCAGTGGAGGAACTTTGACATAAAGAGGATTGACGCACAACTCGTGGGGACGGCAAGACTTGGACAGCAGCCCCTTGTCCTGCTGTCACCATAGTTACCCAGTGCCCAGTCAGCGACATGTAACGCACCTGTCCATGCCTACTCGTCCAAGTGTCTGTGGTGAAATGCACCCTGTCACACACAGAGTTTCTCAAAGAAGCGGTGATGTTGTGTGCGACATGCTGGTGGAGCGCAGGCACACCTTTCTTTGAGAAGTAGTGCTGACTGGGCATCTGGTACTGGGGCACTGCGACGGACATAAGGTCTCGAAAGTCCTCTGTGTCCACCAGGCGGAAAGGCAGCATTTCTGTAGCCAAGAGCTTGCAGATGGTAAAATTCAACCTCTTAGCTTTCTCATGGCTAGGAGGAAATGGTCTTTTACTTGTCCACATCTGAGGGACCGAGGGCTGGCTATTGAGCTTAGACGGGGTTGATAAGGGTGTCCCCGGCAAACTGCCGGTCTGTGAGGAAGATGCAGGCGGACATGTTAGGTTGCCTTGATCCAAAGGTGGTGCTATCGATGTCGGACAGAGCTCAACACCAGCTGGTGTTACCACCTCCAAAGAAAATGATGACCTGCCTATCACGCTGGCTGTTGCGGGTAAAGAGGTGGCAGGTCTGCGCCCCAAAACAGGTGTGACTGCTGTCCCCCCAGTCACAGAGGATGAAGAGGCCGCGGATGCACAAGATATGGCAGACGGTGGTTGGCCCGGCCGGCTAGGCCGCATTGTAGCACACTGAGCTTCCCACTGCAACTTATGCTTCATGTCTATGTGCCGGTTCATGCATGAAGTACTCAAACTATGTATTTTTTGGCCTCTACTTAGCTTTTGCTGACAAATGTTACAGATAACACGAGTTGGGTCATCTTTATCGATCTGAAAAAATGCCCAGGCTATGCAAGGCTTAGCACCCATGCGACCTGAAGAGCCACCACGACTTGTGGTGAGAGGCAGAGTTGTGTTTGAGGATGCAGTTGTTGACGTGCTTCCAGTACTACGTCTCTCTCCAGGAAGGCGCAACCTGACCTCGTCGTCGCTAGCATCTTCCTCCACCTCCTCTGCTGACCTCATCTCTTCGCTGACTGTGGGTTGACAGTAAGTGTGATCTCCAACCTCATCATCATCACCCTGTGCGTTATCACACCCGTCGTCCTCAGAGCCAACCTGTTCCTGCCCTGACAAAAAACTAAAGTTGTCGCTCCAATCAGGTATTTGAGTCTCATCATCGTCTTCCTCATTGTCTCCACCAACAGGAGTTACAGTTTGGGAATGAGGGTCTACATTATGGTCAGAGCAGCTACCTCCATATATAATGAACAAATAAAGTAGCACAATGTAACACTGAGTATATAGATGTGAAATATGAAATATGAATAGCATAACTGCTGTAAAAAATAGAAATAAATGAAAAATTTTTTGAAAAATTTTTTTATCGCATGAAATGTGAAGTATGGAAAATGAATAGCATTACTGCTGTAAATAAATGAGAAATCTTAGCGCATAAATTGGCCAATTCATGTGTACCTGACAGCCGCGGTAAGGCGTTTCTCGATGTCAGGACCTACCAATGTGAATACCTCTCTAAGAGACCTCCGTCTGCTTATGTGTGGGAAAGACAGATCCTGATGCATTTAAAACCACCTGCGGCATGGGGGTGGGGGTGGAGTGCTCAGTCAACGCTAAATCTAGTAACAAAGAGAATGACGGCACTTCCACTAGAAAAACTAGGTGTGAACAGGTGCTTACTAAGAGCAGTTACCTCCATATATAATGAACAAATAAAGTAGCACACTGTAACACTGAGTATATAGATGTGAAATATGAAATATGAATAGCATAACTGTTGTAAAAAATGGAAATAAATGAAAAATTTTTTGAAAATTTTTTTTAGCGCATGAAATATGAAGTATGGAAAATGAATAGCATTACTGCTGTAAATAAATGAGAAATCTTAGCGCATAAATTGGCCAATTCATGTGTACCTGACAGCCGCGGTAAGGCGTTTCTCGATGTCAGGACCTACCAATGTGAATACCTCTCTAAGAGACCTCCGTCTGCTTATGTGTGGGAAAGACAGATCCTGATGCATTTAAAACCACCTGCGGCATGGGGGTGGGGGTGGAGTGCTCAGTCAACGCTAAATCTAGTAACAAAGAGAATGACGGCACTTCCACTACAAAAACTAGGTGTGAACAGGTGCTTACTAAGAGCAGCTACCTCCATATATAATGAACAAATAAAGTAGCACACTGTAACACTGAGTATATAGATGTGAAATATGAAATATCAATAGCATAACTGCTGTAAAAAATAGAAATAAATGAAAAATTTTTTGAAAATTTTTTTTAGCGCATGAAATATGAAGTATGGAAAATGAATAGCATTACTGCTGTAAATAAATGAGAAATCTTAGCGCATAAATTGGCCAATTCATCTGTACCTGACAGCCGCGGTAAGGCGTTTCTCGATGTCAGGACCTACCAATGTGAATACCTCTCTAAGAGACCTCCGTCTGCTTATGTGTGGGAAAGACAGATCCTGATGCATTTAAAACCACCTGCGGCATGGGGGTGGGGGTGGAGTGCTCAGTCAACGCTAAATCTAGTAACAAAGAGAATGACGGCACTTCCACTACAAAAACTAGGTGTGAAGAGGTGCTTACTAAGAGCAGCTACCTCCATATATAATGAACAAATAAAGTAGCACACTGTAACACTGAGTATATAGATGAGAAATATGAATAGCATAACTGCTGTAAAAAATAGAAATAAATGAAAAATTTTTTGAAAAATTTTTTTAGCGCATGAAATATGAAGTATGGAAAATGAATAGCATTACTGCTGTAAATAAATGAGAAATCTTAGCGCATAAATTGGCCAATTCATGTGTACCTGACAGCCGCGGTAAGGCGTTTCTCGATGTCAGGACCTACCAATGTGAATAACTCTCTAAGAGACCTCCGTCTGCTTATGTGTGGGAAAGACAGATCCTGATGCATTTAAAACCACCTGCGGCATGGGGGTGGGGGTGGAGTGCTCAGTCAACGCTAAATCTAGTAACAAAGAGAATGACGGCACTTCCACTACAAAAACTAGGTGTGAACACGTGCTTACTAAGAGCAGCTACCTCCATATATAATAAACAAATAAAGTAGCACACTGTAACACTGAGTATATAGATGAGAAATATGAAATATGAATAGCATAACTGCTGTAAAAAATAGAAATAAATGAAACATTTTTTGAAAAAATTTTTTAGCGCATGAAATATGAAGTATGGAAAATGAATAGCATTACTGCTGTAAATAAATGAGAAATCTTAGCGCATAAATTGGCCAATTCATGTGTACCTGACAGCCGCGGTAAGGCGTTTCTCGATGTCAGGACCTACCAATGTGAATACCTCTCTAAGAGACCTCCGTCTGCTTATGTGTGGGAAATACAGATCCTGATGCATTTAAAACCACCTGCGGCATGGGGGTGGGGGTGGAGTGCTCAGTCAACGCTAAATCTAGTAACAAAGAGAATGACGGCACTTCCACTACAAAAACTAGGTGTGAACAGGTGCTTACTAAGAGCAGCTACCTCCATATATAATGAACAAATAAAGTAGCACACTGTAACACTGAGTATATAGATGTGAAATATGAAATATGAATAGCATAACTGCTGTAAAAAATAGAAATAAATAAATTGGCCAATTTATGCGCTAAGATTTCTCATTTATTTACAGCAGTAATGCTATTCATTTTCCATATTTCATATTTCATGCGCTAAAAAAATTTTTCAAAAAAAATGTTTCATTTAATTCTATTTTTTACAGCAGTTATGCTATTCATATTTCATATTTCACATCTATATACTCAGTGTTACAGTGTGCTACTTTATTTGTTCATTATATATGGAGGTAGCTGCTCTTAGTAAGCACCTGTTCACACCTAGTTTTTGTAGTGGAAGTGCCGTCATTCTCTTTGTTACTAGATTTAGCGTTGACTGAGCACTCCACCCCCACCCCCATGCCGCAGGTGGTTTTAAATGCATCAGGATCTGTCTTTCCCACACATAAGCAGACGGAGGTCTCTTAGAGAGGTATTCACATTGGTAGGTCCTGACATCGAGAAACGCCTTACCGCGGCTGTCAGGTACACATGAATTGGCCAATTTATGCGCTAAGATTTCTCATTTATTTACAGCAGTAATGCTATTCATTTTCCATACTTCATATTTCATGCGCTAAAAAAATTTTTCAAAAAATTTTTCATTTATTTCTATTTTTTACAGCAGTTATGCTATTCATATTTCATATTTCACATCTATATACTCAGTGTTACAGTGTGCTACTTTATTTGTTCATTATATATGGAGGTAGCTGCTCTTAGTAAGCACCTGTTGACACCTAGTTTTTGTAGTGGAAGTGCCGTCATTCTCTTTGTTACTAGATTTAGCGTTGACTGAGCACTCCACCCCCATCCCCATGCCGCAGGTGGTTTTAAATGCATCAGGATCTGTCTTTCCCACACATAAGCAGACGGAGGTCTCTTAGAGAGGTATTCACATTGGTAGGTCCTGACTAGTGTTGAGCCACCCCCGTAGTGTTCGAGTTCGGTTCGGTTCGTCGAACACCCGTGTGTTCGCCGAACTGTTCGTCGAACTGTTCGTCGAACACCTTCGAACACCGTTAAAACCAATGGCAGGCAAACAAAAACACATAGAAACACATAGAAAACACCTTCAAAGGTGTCCAAAAGCTGACAAACTGCTCAGAAGACACAACTAACACATGGAAAAGTGACAAGTACATATAGTCATGCGAAAAGAAAAGAGGTGGAGGAGTAAAAGGAGGGGGAGACACAGATATAGGCATGTCATGCCCTTCTAAAATCCAAAAAGTGAGAAGCCGAGACGGCCAGTCCGCTCCTGCCCGTGCCACCTCCGTGTCGCCGGGTTTGTGCCAGAGCCACGGTGAACCCTGACGGCCAGCCCCCCTCTCCCAATACTGGTGCCTGTCTGCTGGTGGGTCGAGAGAGCCCCCCTGTGGTGGAGGCAGCTCTAAGCTTTTTAATTTAAATTGTCCCTCTAATTTGAATGAATACACTTTAAATCCATTTACAAGGATCTATTGGAGGGCAAGTCTCATGCCAGCAGCCGCGTAATTCCAGCTCCAGTAGCGTCCACTAAAGCTGCTGCAGTTAAAAAGCTTTTATAAGGATCGAGCTCGGCTGTCCACCGCAAGGCATCCTAGTGCCAGTCCCAGCCCCTATGCCTTGGGGTGCCTCCTGATGCTCTTCACTAAGTATCCCGTGGTCCTGAAGCATTTCCTTTGAAAAAATTAAGTGTCCAAACTACAGGTGGTGTAGCTTGCTTAACAGCCGGGATAATCCGCTGACTAGCAGACACTGCTACTAGGCACAAAGTATTTCCTGGGCTAGATGCAGTTAAAAATTTGTAAGTAGATACTCTCGTTGGATGCTGAGAAAGCATTCCATAGAGTCTCCTGGCACGCCATATATGATTCTCTTAAAAAGCTTGGGGTAGGGGTCTAGGGGACCCTTTTATAGCCAAAATCACGGCCCTGTATCACAATACGTCACCTAGGCTGAAGATAAATGGAACTGTAGCACCGAGGGCTCGGTTGCTACAGACGTATTGCACCTCACCCAGAGGTGTGATATCTCACTCTCAGATAAGGATGGAGTGTGGATCAGGACCCGACACCTGCATGCATTACACCACATTGCCGTGGGGCAGGGCGACCAATATGCCCCTGAGATGGGCACGACAGTCCCTGTCCCTGGCTGGAGTGGGGGGAGGGAACACTGAGGAAGGGGAACCCTGCAGTGCAGGAGCAGGGAGGAAGCAGTTCCTGGGTGCATTGAGAAGGGAGTATAAAAGGTGGGCACCATCTTAGTTCAGTGCAGAGAAGTCTGAGCAGAAGTGGCAGGGAGCAGGGGCTCTGCATGAGCTCTGCTCCGGAGGCGGGCCTAGTAACAGAGGCCCAGGCCTGCAAGAGGGAGAAGGAAGGAAGAGGAGCGGAGAAGGCTCCAGGAACGAGGAATGAAGGGATCCCAGGGGTGCGGACGGGCGAGTCGCCACCGCACGCCCGAATCCACCTGCGTGGAGGGGTCAGGCCAAAGGGGGAGACCGGTCCCCGAACTAGTGGAGGCAGGAAACGACCCTCAGCTAGAAACCGGAGGCTCTGACATTTTATGTGGCGCAGCCCCTTGCTCCACCCACTAGGAAGGCACCACATAGGGTCAGGGAAACTGGCGCCAAGTTTACCAAGAGGAGGCCCGAGGCAGCCGGACAGAAGTGTTGGTAAGAAAGGCCAGACAAAGGACACACAAAGGGGGTCCTGTGAAGCGCTCCAAAGTTATCTGGGAGTTGTCTGAGCCCCTCACCTGGTGAGCACAGTACGACGTGGGCAGCCGTTACCTGCAGACGTAGTCTGGATAATAAGAACTGTGAGTAAAGGCCCTGAACTGCATCACTGACTCCGTGTCGTTACTGCTGCTGCCCTGCACCATCACCCCCATCCTCCGCATACACTGCCCTGAGGCTATACTCCTCCCGTGGGGAGTTATGCTACGCTCTGCTGCACCCACAACACCAGCCTTAGCGGTCTGCCCTGTAGCGGCGGTTCACTCTGACCGCAATCCACGGGTGGCGTAGTCGGACATTTAAACATGAAAACCACATAAATAGTTCCGCCACTGGTTTGACCGCCCTGAGCCACGGAACCGGATCACCGCCACGAAGACTACAACCACCAGCATCCACCAAAAAGGGTCCGGCTCCGGGTGTCCCAAGGCCCAGGGGGTGCGTCAGAACATTTTCATCACCTTTCACAATCACCAATGGGACAAGGCAGTGATGTCCTCTGTCCCCTCTCTTATACATCCTAGTGACGGAGCACCTGCTCTCATCAATTCGCCATAACCCCAATATTAGGTGGATTGAGGTGGGAGGCACCGAGTACAAGTGCTCTCTATTTGCTGATGATGTCCTAGTATATATCACTCAATCACATATATCCATCCCTGCTGTTATGGCTGAAATAGATCACTTTGTTACATGGTAAAATTTTAAAATCAATGCAGCGAAGTCTGAGGCCCTCGATGTCTCCCTCCCTAAATCCATATAGGATTCCATCCAGTCCAACTTTCCCTTTGCCTGGCCCTCACAGGGTATCAAATACTTAGGAATTCCTATTCATAGAGACCTCTCCCATCTATGTTATCTTAATTTTGGGCCCTTTATTGAACAATTCCATACAGACCACGGTTGGCAAGTTAGAACTGTAAGATTCACTACGTGAACCACTGGTGTTTTGTGGAAAAGCACATGTACACCGCGTTCCAAATTATTATGCAAAAAGTGTTTAGGAGTGATAAGGGAAGAATTTGTTTGTTTGTCAGTTAAACTCATTGATGGTGATGTGTGTCAGGGCTCTTTATATCACTGTAAGCAATTGCAGACACCTGTGCTAATTAGTTTGGCAGGTGTGTCCAATGAAAGGCAAGACTACTTAAGAAGGCTCTCTCACATTATTAAGCAGCCTACATTTTCTGCCAAAATGGGAAAGAAAAAGGATGTGTCGGCTGCTGAGAAGCAACATATTGTGGAGTGTTTAGGTCAAGGCATGACTACAATCAACATTGTGCGATGATCAGGATGAAGTGTCTTGGCAATCAAGAAGTATGTAGCTGATTCACAGTACACACGTGTGCGTGCTGATAAGGGCAAATTGAGGACTCTTTCCTACAGGCAATTACGTCAGGTTGAAAGAGCAGCGGCAAAAAAGCCTTGTCATAGCAGCAGACAAGTTTTTGAAGCTGCTTGTGCCTCCAACGTCCCCCGAACAACAAGATGCAGGGTCCTTCAGAGGTTTGCAGCTGTGCATACGCCATCCTGTCGACCTCCTCTATCCACTTCACACAAGCAGAAACGGCTCCAGTGGGCCAAACATTACATGAAGACTGATTTCAAAACTGTTTTGTTCACGGATGAGTGCTGTGCAGCGCTCGATGGTCCAGATGAATGGAGTGGAGGATGGCTGGTTGATGGACACCCCACGCAAACACGGCTACAGCGCCAACAAGGAGGAGGTGGAGTAATGTTTTGGGCTGGAATCATGGGGAGAGAGATTGTCGGCCCCTTTAGGATCCCTGAAGGCGCTAAAGATGAACTCCATAATGTATGTGGATTTTCTCAAACAGCACTTCCTGCCATGGTTCAAGAAGAAGAACCGTGTATTTCACAGCAAGATCATTTTTCTGCATGATAATGCACCATCTCATGCTGCACATAAAACATCTGCATCTCTGGCTGATATGGGCATAAAAGGGGACAAACTTATGGTGTGACCCCCATGCTCCCCTGACCTCTACCCCATTCAGAACCTTTGGAGCATCATTAAAAGGAGTGTCTATGATGGCGGGAGGCAGTTCACATCTAACCAACAGCTCTGGGAGGGTATTCTGTCCTCATGCAAAACAATTGAAGCAGAAACCATCCAAAACCTGACAAATTCAATGGACGAGAGAGTTCAGAAGCTCCTTTCGAACAAGGGGTCCTATGTGAAAATGTAACATCACCTAGAATAAAGTTTTGAGTTGAAAACTGTTTGATTTCAGTTTCTAACAACCTGCTAATGCTTATAATTTCAAAAATGACCATTTTTTTGGTCTTTATTAAAATGAAAAGGTTGATCGAAAAGTTTGGGGGATCTAAGAGTGTGGCAACCCAGTAGTCATGATTACTTCGAATTCTGACAATATGAGGGTCATGCTGCAGGTAGTGCAGCAAGAAGGCACTTATGTGTCTTGCGCATCTCGGAGCCCCAAAATTATTTTCCGGGCTAGATGCAGCTAAAAATTATTTTTAATTTTAAATCTGGTGAAGATTATTATAGATGGCCTAATAGGATCAGTGCTGCACACTGCTACAAAGCCCAAATTATTTTCCAGTCAAGATACAGATAAACATGATTAGTAATTTGAAAGCTTAAAACGGTTGGTAGGGTGATTTTAACCAATCATCAAGCTTTTACTCTCCCCAGGATGACACAGGGGTAGAAAAGTCGTTTCGGATCCATGATTTGTTCATCTTTATGAACGTGAGTCTGTCTACATTATCAGTGGAGAGCCGCGTGCGCTTATCTGTCAGCACACCACCAGCAGCGCTGAACACACGTTCAGACAGAACGCTGGCTGCGGGGCATGACAAGATCTCCAAGGCGTAAGTGGCTAGCTCCGGCCATTTATAAAGATTGGAAGCCCAAAAAGAGCAAGGGTCCAGTGACACAGTCGTGGCTTCAATGTTTACTTGGAGATACTCCTGTACCATCGTCTCTAGGCGTTGACTATGTGTCAGACTTCTTGTCTCCTGTGGCCTTGCAAAGGATGGGCTAAAAAAGTGGTGAAATGATTCCGCAAAATTGATGTTACCAGCAGATACTGTGGTTCTGTTATGGTTTGAGTGCTGAACACTTGACGGTCCCACGGTTGGCAAGTTGGAACTGTGAGATTCACTACGTGCACCACTGGTATTTTGTGGAAAAGCACATGTAAGATTCTGCAACAGTCTCTGCTGATACTCCTGCATGCGTGCATCCCTTTCTATGGCAGGAATAATTTCTGCAAATTTACTTTTGTACCAGGGATCTAACAGTGTGGCAACCCAGTAGTCAGGATTATTTCTAATTCTCACAATTCGAGGGTCATGTTGCAGGTAGTGCAGCAAGAAGGCACTCATGTGTGTTGCGCATCCAGGAGCACCAAGTCCCTGTTGTGTTGGTGGCGAGGTAACAATCATGATTCCTTCCTCTGTCCTCTCCCCCCAACCTCGCACAACAGAAATGTGATCAAGGTCTCCCTCATCTGATGAGTCTTCCATCAGTTCGTCCTCCACTTCTTCCTGGGCTCCTGCACCTTCCTCACTAGTTTGGCTGCTACCATGCGCCCTGGTAAAATCATCTCCCCCACCCTCACATGCCTGCCGCCCTGGTGCTGCCGACCGTCTGGACCTTGCAGATGTTAGCCCTTCCGCATACAACTCCTCCTCCTCTACTTCCTCCACCTCCTCTTGTGCCACCACCTGACTCCGAATTCTGTTTAACATGTGCTCCAGCATGTAAATCACCGGAATAGTCATGCTGATAATGGCATCGTCAGCACTAAACATCTTCGTCGCCATTTCAAAACTGTGCAGAAGGGTGCATAGGTCCCTGATCTGAGACCACTCCTCCAGCGTGATTTGCCCCACCTCTGAATCTCGTTGGCCCAGGCTATACGTCAGAACGTATTGCACCACGGCTTGTCGGTGCTGCCACAGTCGCTGCAACATGTGCAGAGTTGAATTCCACCGGGTAGGCACATCGCAATTTAGCCGGTGAAGTGGCAGGCCCAACGACTTCTGTAGAGATGTAAGTCGCTGAGCTGCGGGATGCGAACGGCGGAAGTGAGCACACAGCGACCGTGTCCTCTGAAGAAGGCCATCTAGTCTGGGATAGTGGGCTAAAAATTGCTGGACAACCAGGTTCAACACGTGAGCCATACAAGGCACGTGTGTGACATTGCCCCGGCGAAGGGCCGCACCCAGGTTTGCAGCATTGTCGCACACGGCCTTCCCTGGTTTCAGGTCCAGTGGAGACAACCATTCATGAAATTGGTTCTCCAGAGCTGACCACAACTCCTCAGCTGTGTGACTCACATTTTCCCAGACATTTCAATGTAAAAACCGCCTGATGACGTTGAGCCCTACTGCCAGCATAGTAAGGAGGTGTGCAGGATCCCTTCTGCGCAGTTAGAAAGCTTGTGGCATGACCAGACAGGCTTTGGGTGCAGGTGGAAGACCGAGAGGAGGTTGAGGAGGCAGAAGCAGTGGAGGAAAAATGACATAAAGAGGATTGACGCACAACTCGTGGGGACGGCAAGACTTGGACAGCAGCCCCTTGTCCTGCTGTCACCATAGTTACCCAGTGCCCAGTCAGCGACATGTAACGCCCCTGTCCATGCCTACTCGTCCAAGTGTCTGTGGTGAAATGCACCCTGTCACACACAGAGTTTCTCAAAGAAGCGGTGATGTTGTGTGCGACATGCTGGTGGAGCGCAGGCACATCTTTCTTTGAGAAGTAGTGCCGACTGGGCATCTGGTACTGGGGCACTGCGACGGACATAAGGTCTCGAAAATCCTCTGTGTCCACCAGGCGGAAAGGCAGCATTTCTGTAGCCAAGAGCTTGCAGATGGTGAAATTCAACCTCTTAGCTTTCTCATGGCTAGGAGGAAATGGTCTTTTACTTGTCCACATCTGAGGGACCGAGGGCTGGCTATTGTGCTTAGACGGGGTTGATAAGGGTGTCCCCGGCAAACTGCCGGTCTGTGAGGAAGATGCAGGCGGACATGTTAGGTTGCCTTGATCCAAAGGTGGTGCTATCGATGTCGGACAGCGCTCAACACCAGCTGGTGTTACCACCTCCAAAGAAAATGATGACCTGCCAATCACGCTGGCTGTTGCGGGTAAAGAGGTGGCAGGTCTGCGCCCCAAAACAGGTGTGACTGCTGTCCCCCCAGTCACAGAGGATGAAGAGGCCGCGGATGCACAAGATATGGCAGACGGTGGTTGGCCCGGCCGGCTAGACCGCATTGTAGCACACTGAGCTTCCCACTGCAACTTATGCTTCATGTCCATGTGCCGGTTCATGCATGAAGTACTCAAACTATGTATTTTTTGGCCTCTACTTAGCTTTTGCTGACAAATGTTACAGATAACACGAGTTGGGTCATCTTTATCGATCTGAAAAAATGCCCAGGCTATGCAAGGCTTAGCACCCATGCGACCTGAAGAGCCACCACGACTTGTGGTGAGAGGCAGAGTTGTGTTTGAGGATGCAGTTGTTGACGTGCTTCCAGTACTACGTCTCTGTCCAGGAAGGCGCAACCTGACCTCGTCGTCACTAGCATCTTCCTCCACATCCTCTGCTGACCTCATCTCTTGGCTGACTGTGGGTTGACAGTAAGTGGGATCTCCGACCTCATCATCATCACCCTGTGCGTTATCACACCCGTCGTCCTCAGAGCCAACCTGTTCCTGCCCTGACAAAAAACTAAAGTTGTCGCTCCAATCAGGTATTTGAGTCTTATCATCGTCTTCCTCATTGTCTCCACCAACAGGAGTTACAGTTTGGGAATGAGGGTCTACATTATGGTCAGAACCTTCTGCGTCTGGTCCTGGATCCGACTCATAAAGATTCTGGGCATCAGTGCAGACCATTTCCTCGTCTGGATTCACAGAAGCGCTGGAGTCGACCTCTGATTCCCAGGCTATAGTATGAGTAAACAGCTCTGCAGACTCAACCATCTGTTCTACCTCATACTCAGACAGGCAGCTGGAGATTTGGGAGCTGTGAGGAAGCAAGTGCGATGTGGGTGACACCTTTGAGGACTGGAGTATTTGTGATGTTGAAGTTGATGTGGAGGAGAGCCCACTTAAAGGAGCACTTGATATCCGTTGAAGCACCTGCTGTTTTTGTGCCTCATCTGGAATTTGTAGCGATTGGCGTGGCCGTAAGAAAGGGATCTTATCACATTGTCCGCTAAAAGAAGTAGACATTTTAGTTTGGCTGGAAGATGGTCTTTCTTCTGCACCTACCCCACGGACACAACCTTTTTTCCCCTTCCCAACACGCCTATTCCCCTTTCCACCAGCAGCAGGCCTTTTTCCACTCATTTTGGTGGTTAACTAATTCACAACTCTGGAGTTGTTTGCACAAAAAAACAATGGATGGTAACCGAGCAGAGCTGAGTGGCCAAACTGTGGTATTAGGCCAAAACTATTGGCTGGGTTAGATGCAGAAAAAAATTATTTTTAATTTGCAACCTGATGGAGGTCAGTATAGATGGACTAATAGACCAAGTCCCACACACCGCTAGAAGCCCAAATATTTTTTCAGAGCTAGATGCAGAAAATTTTTTTATTCAATTTGCAACCTGATGGAGGTCAGTATAGATGGACTAATAGACCAAGTCCCACACACTGCTAGAAGCCCAAATATTTTTTCAGAGCTAGATGCAGAAAAAAATTATTTTTAATTTGCAACCTGATGGAGGTCAGTATAGATGGACTAATAGACCAAGTCCCACACACCGCTAGAAGCCCAAATATTTTTTCAGAGCTAGATGCAGAAAAAAATTATTTTTAATTTGCAACCTGATGGAGGTCAGTATAGATGGACTAATAGACCAAGTCCCACACACCGCTAGAAGCCCAAATATTTTTTCAGAGCTAGATGCAGTAAAAAATTATATTCAATTTGCAACCTGCTGGAGGTCAGTATAGAAGGACTAATAGAACAAGTCCCACACACTGCTAGAAGCCCAAATATTTTTTCAGAGCTAAATGAAGAAAAAAATTATTTTTAATTTGCAACCTGATGGAGGTCAGTATAGATGGACTAATAGACCAAGTCCCACACACCGCTAGAAGCCCAAATATTTTTTCAGAGCTAGATGCAGAAAAAAATTATTTTTAATTTGCAACCTGATGGAGGTCAGTATAGATGGACTAATAGACCAAGTCCCACACACCGCTAGAAGCCCAAATATTTTTTCAGAGCTAAATGAAGAAAAAAATTATTTTTAATTTGCAACCTGATGGAGGTCAGTATAGATGGACTAATAGACCAAGTCCCACACACCGCTAGAAGCCCAAATATTTTTTCAGAGCTAGATGCAGAAAAAAATTATTTTCAATTTGCAACCTGCTGGACGTCAGTATAGAAGGACTAATAGAACAAGTCCCACACACTGCTAGAAGCCCAAATATTTTTTCAGAGCTAAATGAAGAAAAAAATTATTTTTAATTTGCAACCTGATGGAGGTCAGTATAGATGGACTAATAGACCAAGTCCCACACACTGCTAGAAGCCCAAATATTTTTTCAGAGCTAGATGCAGAAAAAAATTATTTTTAATTTGCAACCTGATGGAGGTCAGTATAGATGGACTAATAGACCAAGTCCCACACACCGCTAGAAGCCCAAATATTTTTTCAGAGCTAGATGCAGAAAATTTTTTTATTCAATTTGCAACCTGATGGAGGTCAGTATAGATGGACTAATAGACCAAGTCCCACACACTGCTAGAAGCCCAAATATTTTTTCAGAGCTAGATGCAGAAAAAAATTATTTTTAATTTGCAACCTGATGGAGGTCAGTATAGATGGACTAATAGACCAAGTCCCACACACTGCTAGAAGCCCAAATATTTTTTCAGAGCTAGATGCAGAAAAAAATTATTTTTAATTTGCAACCTGATGGAGGTCAGTATAGATGGACTAATAGAACAAGTCCCACACGCTGCTAGAAGCCCAAATATTTTTTCAGAGATAAATGAAGGAAAAAATTATTTTTAATTTGCAACCTGATGGAGGTCAGTATAGATGGACTAATAGACCAAGTCCCACACACTGCTAGAAGCCCAAATATTTTTTCAGAGCTAGATGCAGAAAAAATTATTTTTAATTTGCAACCTGATGGAGGTCAGTATAGATGGACTAATAGACCAAGTCCCACACACCGCTAGAAGCCCAAATATTTTTTCAGAGCTAGATGCAGAAAAAAATTATATTCAATTTGCAACCTGCTGGAGGTCAGTATAGAAGGACTAATAGAACAAGTTCCACACACTGCTAGAAGCCCAAATATTTTTTCAGAGCTAAATGAAGAAAAAAAATATTTTTAATTTGCAACCTGATGGAGGTCAGTATAGATGGACTAATAGACCAAGTCCCACACACTGCTAGAAGCCCAAATATTTTTTCAGAGCTAGATGCAGAAAAAAATTATATTCAGTTTGCAACCTGATAGAGGTCAGTATAGATGGACTAATAGAATGATGCTATGCCCAAAAGATTTTACTTCACTAGGTGCAGTAAAAAAATTGGTATTCTATACACAGGTGGTATATCTTGCACACAGATAGGCTACTCCACTGACTAACACACTCTGCAATAGGCCAAAAAGGATTAGCTTTGCTAGATTCAGCCAAATGCTGTGAAAAAAACTTGCACAGCACTGGCACAGACCTGCCTGGCAAAAACTGATAGGAACTGATGTAACCTAGTCCTGAAAAGGACTCCAATTACAATTAGTCTTTACTCCCACAATCTATCTATTTAAGAGCACAGACCTGCCTGATAAAAGTCGTAGGAAATGCTGTAACCTAGTCCTTAAAAGGACTGCAATCACAACTATTCCCTACTCCCAAGCTATCTGTATATTTGTGCGAAAATTGGCTTGAAATTAACAAGGTATAGCGCACACAGCAACAGCGGTGCCGTCTAACACGCAGCTGCAGCAGTGAGAAAATGGTGGCGACGGGGAAAATGGCTTGGTCTTATAGGGCAAGGACATGTGACATACACTGCCAATCACACATGCCCTTGCTTGTGTGAAAAAAAGCACTTCGCTCCGTGTGTGCGCTGCTGATAGGCTGACAGATTGCACCTCCCCACTGCAAATGCGGGAAAGAGAAAAAAAAATGGAGATCTTCATTGTTCCTGCAGAGATCCATCCCCTGCCCCTCCCCCCGCCCCGCTGTACACTCAAACTGCGTATTAACATTAATTTTCATCATTACTGAGAAAAAATCCAGTTATGATTTTGGTGCACGAACAGTTATCGAACATAACCTCGAACAGCCGAATTTTTCTCAAATTGTTCGTGTTCGCCGACCGGCTCGAACACCGCCCAAAACAGCTCGAATTTGAGATTGGCGAACAGTTCGAGTAGAACAACGCTCATCTCTAGTCCTGACATCGAGAAACGCCTTACCGCGGCTGTCAGGTACACATGAATTGGCCAATTTATGCGCTAAGATTTCTCATTTATTTACAGCAGTAATGCTATTCATTTTCCATACTTCATATTTCATGCGCTAAAAAAATTTTTCAAAAAATTTTTCATTTATTTCTATTTTTTACAGCAGTTATGCTATTCATATTTCATATTTCTCATCTATATACTCAGTGTTACAGTGTGCTACTTTATTTGTTCATTATATATGGAGGTAGCTGCTCTTAGTAAGCTCCTGTTCACACCTAGTTTTTGTAGTGGAAGTGCCGTCATTCTCTTTGTTACTAGATTTAGCGTTGACTGAGCACTCCACCCCAACCCCCATGCCGCAGGTGGTTTTAAATGCATCAGGATCTGTCTTTCCCACACATACGCAGACGGAGGTCTCTTAGAGAGGTATTCACATTGGTAGGTCCTGACATCGAGAAACGCCTTACCGCGGCTGTCAGGTACACATGAATTGGCCAATTTATGCGCTAAGATTTCTCATTTATTTACAGCAGTAATGCTATTCATTTTCCATACTTCATATTTCATGCGCTAAAAAAAATTTTCAAAAAATTTTTCATTTATTTCTATTTTTTACAGCAGTTATGCTATTCATATTTCATATTTCACATCTATATACTCAGTGTTACAGTGTGCTACTTTATTTGTTCTTTACATTATGGTCAGAACCTTCTGCGTCTGGTCCTGGATCCGACTCATAAAGATTCTGGGCATCAGTGCAGATCATTTCCTCGTCTGGATTCACAGAAGCGCTGGAGTCGACCTCTGATTCCCAGGCTATAGTATGAGTAAACAGCTCTGCAGACTCAACCATCTGTTCTACCTCATACTCAGACGGGCAGCTGGAGATTTGGGAGCTGTGAGGAAGCAATTGCGATTGGGGTGACACCTTTGAGGACTGGAGTATTTGTGATGTTGAAGTTGATGTGGAGGAGAGCCCACTTAAAGGAGCACTTGATATCCGTTGAAGCACCTGCTGTTTTTGTGCCTCATCTGGAATTTGTAGCGATTGGCGTGGCCGTAAGAAAGGGATCTTATCACAATCTCCGCTAAAAGAAGTAGACATTTTAGTTTGGCTGGAAGATGGTCTTTCTTCTGCAGCTGTTACTGTTGCTTTAACACCTACCCCACGGACACAACCTTTTTTCCCCTTCCCAACACGCCTATTCCCCTTTCCACCAGCAGCAGGCCTTTTTCCACTCATTTTGGTGGTTAACTAATTCACAACTCTGGAGTTGTTTGCACAAAAAAACAATGGATGGGAACCGAGCAGAGCTGAGTGGCCAAACTGTGGTATTAGGCCAAAACTATTGGCTGGGTTAGATGGAGAAAAAAATTATATTCGATTTGCAACCTGATGGAGGTCAGTATAGATGGACTAATAGAACAAGTCCCACACACAGCTAGAAGCCCAAAAATTTTTTCAGAGGTAGATGCAGAAAAAAATTATATTCAGTTTGCAACCTTATGGAGGTCTGTATAGATGGATTAATAGAACAAGTCCCACACACAGCTAGAAGCCCAATATTTTTTCAGAGGTAGATGCAGAAAAAAAATTATTTTTAATTTGCAACCTGATGGAGGTCAGTATAGATGGACTAATAGAGAAAGTCCCACACACTGCTAGAAGGCCAAATATTTTTTCAGAGCTAGATGCAGATAAAAATTATTTTTAATTTGCAACCTGATGGAGGTCAGTATAGATGGACTAATAGAGAAAGTCCCACACACTGCTAGAAGGCCAACTATTTTTTCAGAGCTAGATGCAGAAAAAAATTATATTCAGTTTGCAACCTGATGGAGGTCTGTATAGATGGATTAATAGAACAAGTCCCACACACAGCTAGAAGCCCAATATTTTTTCAGAGGTAGATGCAGAAAAAAAATATATTCAGTTTGCAACCTGATGGAGGTCTGTATAGATGCATTAATAGAACAAGTCCCACACACAGCTAGAAGCCCAATATTTTTTCAGAGGTAGATGCAGAAAAAAAATATATTCAGTTTGCAACCTGATGGAGGTCAGTATAGATGGACTAATAGAGAAAGTCCCACACACTGCTAGAAGGCCAAATATTTTTTCAGAGCTAGATGCAGAAAAAAATTATATTCAGTTTGCAACCTGATGGAGGTCAGTATAGATGGACTAATAGAACAAGTCCCACACACAGCTAGAAGCCCAAATATTTTTTCAGATTTAGATGCAGATAAAAATTATTTTTAATTTGCAACCTGATGGAGGTCAGTATAGATGGACTAATAGAGAAAGTCCCACACACTGCTAGAAGGCCAAATATTTTTTCAGATCTAGATGCAGATAAAAATTATTTTTAATTTGCAACCTGATGGAGGTCAGTATAGATGGACTAATAGAGAAAGTCCCACACACTGCTAGAAGGAAAATATTTTTTCAGAGGTAGATGCAGAAAAAAATTATATTCAGTTTGCAACCTGATGGAGGTCAGTATAGATGGACTAATAGAACAAGTCCCACACACTGCTAGAAGCCGAAATATTTTTTCAGAGCTAGATGCAGAAAAAAATTATATTCAATTTGCAACCTGATGGAGGTCAGTATAGATTGACTAATAGAATGATGCTATGCCCAAAAGATTTTACTTCACTAGGTGCAGTAAAAAAATTGGTATTCTATACACAGGTGGTATATCTTGCAACACAGATAGGCTACTCCACTGACTAACACACTCTGCAATAGGCCAAAAAGGATTAGCTTTGCTAGATTCAGCCAAATGCTGTGAAAAAAACTTGCACAGCACTGGCACAGACCTTCCTGGCAAAAACTGATAGGAACTGATGTAACCTAGTCCTGAAAAGGACTGCAATTACAATTAGTCTTTACTCCCACAATCTATCTATTTAAGAGCACAGACCTGCCTGATAAAAGTCGTAGGAAATGCTGTAACCTAGTCCTTAAAAGGACTGCAATCACAACTATTCCCTACTCCCAAGCTAACTGTAGATTTGTGCGAAAATTGGCTTGAAATTAACAAGGTATAGCGCACACAGCAACAGCGGTGCCGTCTAACACGCAGCTGCAGCAGTGAGAAAATGGTGGCGACGGGGAAAATGGCTTGGTCTTATAGGGCAAGGACATGTGACATACACTGCCAATGACACATGCCCTTGCTTGTGTGAAAAACAGCAGTTCGCTCCGTGTGTGCGCTGCTGATAGGCTGACAGACTGCACCTCCCCACTGCAAATGCGGGAAAGAGAAAAAAAAATGGAGATCTTCATTATTCCTGCAGAGATCCATCCCCTGCCCCTCCCCCCACCCCGCTGTACACTCAAACTGCGTATTAACATTAATTTTCATCATTGCTGAGAAAAAATCCAGTTATGATTTTGGTGCACGAACAGTTATCGAACATAACCTCGAACAGCCGAATTTTTCTCAAATCGTTCGTGTTCGCCGAACGGCTCGAACACCGCCCAAAACAGCTCGAATTTGAGATTGGCGAACAGTTCGAGTAGAACAATGCTCATCTCTACTCCTTAGTTGTCCAACTAACTGTGACCACTGTCACCATCGTTTTCAGATGGGAATTTTTTTAATAATTCCGCAACAAGGGCCTTCTTGTACTGCACTATTTTGTTAGGCCTGTCCTGCGCTGGAAGAAGAAACAGAAAGTTCTCCTTGTGGCGTGCGTCAAGAAGTGTCACCAACCAGTAATGACTGTCACCCAAAATTTGGACAATGCGAGGTTCACGGGAAAGGCAGCATAGCATAAACTCAGCCATGAGTGTCAGACTGCTAACAGGCAAGAATTCCGAGTCCTCACCAAGAGGACGACTGACCATGCTCTCCTCCTCATCCTCCTCCTCATCCTCCTCCTCTTCCCTGTCCTCAGGCCATCCACGCTGAACAGATGGTATGACAGTTGTGCAGGTAGTAACGTCTATAATGTAGAGTTCCAACGCGTGTGACATCGCAGATCAATCGGTGAGCTGGAAGCTGCAAGTGCTGCTGAAGCATAGCAAGGGCAGCGGAAGCTGTAGCTGACTTTCTAAAATGGGCACACAAATGGCATACTTTGACAAGCAGGTCCAACTGACCCGGGTAGGTTTTTAGAAACTGCTGAACCACGAGGTTAAGCACATGGGCCAGTCATAGTACGTGTGTGACCTCGTCTCAGAGCCTCCACCAGGTTCCGGCCATTGTCACACACGACCATGACTGGCTGTAGGGTTAGCAGTGTGTCAGCCACTGATCTGTCTGCTCTTTCAGAGCTGTCCACAAGGTACTGCAGTGCTTCCAGCTTGCTACAGATGTGGTCATTTCGAAGATGGAGCCTGAGTAGGAGAAGGTGCAGGAGCTGTGGAATGTGGGGGCAGCCCTGATTTACTCAGGGCCCGCAATCCTTGGCGTTGGGAGGACATGTTCCGTCCCAAGGTCCGACTGGGTCCCGGCTTCCACTATATTAATCCAGTGGGCTGTCAGCAAGATGTACCGTCCTTGCCCACAAGAACTTGTCCACTTGTCCGTGGTTAGATGGATATTCCCAGTAACTGCGTTGTTGAGAGCACTGCTAATGTTGTGGGACACATGTTCATTTAATCTGGGGACAGCACACCGGTAGAAATAGTGGTGGCTGAGGACCGAATACTGAGGGACAGCTGTCACCATCAGATTGCGGAAAGCTTCCATCTCCACCAACCTAAAAGGCAACATTTCGAGCACAAGCATTCCCGTGAATTTAGTAGTGTGGTCTGTGGGGTATTGTATGCATATTTGCACTAGCGTTCCAAGGACTGGGGTAGGGACAACTGAACGCTGTGCTGTGACAAGGACGTGGATGTGCTTGCTGATGGTGCTAATTGAGAGTATGCAATGACAGGTGCAGGGTGGGAGGCATCTTGCCATGCACCATGGACAGGGGATTGGCATGCATGCACAACAGCAGAAGAAGCAGTGATGTCACCCTCAGACACTGTTGCTGGACCCTGAGGTGGGTTCGGCCCACTTATTCGGGTGCTTTGCTGCCATGTACCTGATCATGCTGATGGTGGTCAGGTTACTAGTTTTGAAACCCCTGCTGATGCTGGACTGGCAGGTGGTGCAAATGGACTTTTTGGGGTTATCTGCACAGACTTTAAAAAATAATCAGACTCGGGAAGGAAGGCCTAACAGTTGTACTGGAAACTTCCATCATGTTGGCGTTACGAGGAACGCTTTCTCCCCTTAGTCAGCAGCCACCACGCAGCTTCTTCCTGCCTGTTGTGGTGCTACGTTTCCCTCCCCCTGTGTTCTGCTGTCCTCACTCTGCATGTTCCCCTGCCAGGTTGGGTCAGTTACTATATCATCCACCATCTCGTCTTCCACTTCCGCACCCTGGTCCTCCTCCTGACTTTCTGGCAATTGTGTCTCATCATCATCATCCACCTCTTTCGACAGTAATTTCACTTTCCCACCATCGCCTTCATGTGACCGTGGCTGCTCCAATATTTGGGCATTGTTACACGTGTTCTTCTCTTGACTCGCTTGAAGCTGGCTGGGCGAGAGGCCCGAATCTACAAATGGAAAAGTGAACAGCTCTTCTGAGTGTCCAAGTGTGGGATCAGTTGTCTCCGAGCACTCAACATGGTGGGAGGAAGGAGGATCAGGGTGAGAAATATGCAGTCCAGACTCACGTCTACTGAGACTTGACCATGTGGAGGACAGGGTGGTGGTGATGGTGGCAAAGTGACTGGAAGCATTATCTGCTATCCAACAAATATCCTTTTGACACTGCTCTGTGTTCAATAGTGGTGTACTGTGTTCCCCTAGTAATTGTGACAGAATGGTCGAGCGACAAGATCTGGGTGTTTATTGTGGCAAAATTTCAGCTGGCCCACGGCCACGTCCTCGGCCTTTGCATGCACCATCACCATCACGTCCACTTCCCCATCCCTTGCCATGCACCTTGCCCATTTTAAATGGAGGACAATTTTTCCCTGTTAATGAGAAATGGCTGATTTTGGAACTCAGTTATATGTGATATGTCTGAGAGAGAACAACGATTTTAAATAGCAGGCCTGTAATTTACTAATATTATTCTACACAGAGACCTAGTGTAAATAGCTTGATCAACACTCTGCAACAGAATGGAAATGGAAGAAATGATTTTGGAACAGTCTTATAGGTGATATGTCTGACAGACAACCAGGTTTTTAAATAGCAGGCCTGTAATTTACTAATACTATTCTTCATAGACAGCTAGTGTGAATAGCTTGACCAACACACTGCAACAGAATGGAAAAGAAGGCCAATATTTTCCACGTTCATTTCAAATTTCTGGATTTTTATCGCTGAAATATGGAACAGATCTGGCATTATTCTGCAGTGAGGACAAGCAAATGGAGGAGAAAAATGGTGCGCTCTGGATTGCTTTTTAAGCAAATAACCATGATTAAGATAAAAAAAAATTGCCCTGGCCTCTGATATCTGAGGCTATGTCTACAAATATCTGTAATTATTACAGCAGCAGCAGACAAGACATTCAATGGACCTTCTTGCGCTATATGCACTGCAGTCTGCCACATACACTGCCTGCCTGCCTAACTCCTGCCTAGTATTGATTATATGCAGCTGGATTAGTCCTCAGAAGGACGGTTAGTTCAGATGGATATATAAAGTATATACAGTACAGACCAAAAGTTTGGACACACCTTCTCATTTAAAGATTTTTCTGCATTTTCATGCCTATGAAAATTGTACATTCACACTGAAGGCATCAAAACTATGAATTAACACATGTGGAATTATATACTTAACAAAAAAGTGTGAAACAACTCTTGGCATTCTCTTGATGAGCCTCTCCGTGTAGGAATGGATCAGATGCTCTATACTGCCACAGTAGAAGCAACTCCCCTTGGCTTGGCGCGTCTCCAGTCGAGACTTGACTATCTTGGTTTGATCAATTTGCCTAGGCTCAAGTGAACATGCCTGGGGAATTCCTGGTTGTGAGGCTGGCCTTTCGGAATACTGGAGCGAGGCGCGGAAATCTTCTCTCCCGGGTAGTCTCCTTAGCACGTTCCAGAAAACGGATGTCAATCCGGGCAGCTAATGACACCAGATCGTCCAAGGTGGAAGGGATGTCACTACCGGCTAGCTCATCCTTGATCCGTCTGGAAAGACCCTCCCAAAAGGTGGACACCAGAGCCTCGTCGTTCCAGGTAAGCTCAGATGTGAGGGTTTGGAAATGGATGGCATACTGGCCCACGGTGAGTCTCCCAGAGAAGTGAGGAGGCAGTAGAAGATTTTCGTCCTGGCTCATCGATGACCTTCCGGAAGGCAGCGAGGAAAGCCAGAAGATCGGAGACCAGGGGATCCCCTCTTTCCCACAGAGGGTTTAGCCATGCCAATGCCTCCCCAGTGAGGTGAGACATGATGAACGCCCCCTTTGCCCGGTCGGAGGTGAACTGGTTTGCCAGGAGTTCAAAGTGCAGCGTGACTGATTTATGAAGCCCCGAAATAATACGGGGTCACCATCGAATAGTGCAGGCGCAGAGAGCCGGGATCCAAATCCTGGTGCCACAGCACCACTGGGTTGAGGTGCCACCAGAACAGGTGCCGCTGGCAAGGGACGGACACAGATGGGGTGGACAGCATGTCCAGGCGGGAGTTGACAGTCCGTAGATAGGACAGGATAGTTTCCTGTTGGGATCTCTGACATGAGACCTCCTGGTACGGGTCCGAGAGCGAAGGAACCTGGGGGCCACCGGGTTCCATGGCCTGGGCAAACTGTTATGGACACGGCAGGTAACTGCATGCCACAGCAGTAGGGGAGCAGGAAGACGCCGGACCAGGACTGCTGCGGTGAGGGGAATGGCGTCTCTGCCTGGCAGGAGGCAGAGACGCCGATGCTAAAGATGATATTTAAGTTGAGGATTATTCACATTTTTTCGAGCCACAATTCTAGACTTGTGTAATGTGTGTTGCATGGTGCTGGCATGAATGTCTGTGATCTCACTATTACAAAGCATACAAGCCACCTCCACTGCCACAATGGTCTCACCAGGAATGATAGACCTTGTAATTAGAGATGATCGAATGTTTCAATATTCGATTCAGATTACAATCGCCGAATTTGTGATATTCGCCCATTTATTCGTCAAATGTTTGTCGAACGTTACCGAACGCCATAGGATTCAATGGGGGGACAAAAAAAAAGCATATGCAACACATTAAAACCGGCCTAAAAGCTGCCAAAACACATCAAATTAGGGGTCGACACCTGAAAAGTGCCATCAATTGACCCAGAGTATAAGTACTATAATTATTATTACTATTACAGTGACATTTATTCCGTGGTGCGTTACATGTCAAAAGGGGTCACCGACTGGTAAAAGAGGAGAGAGGACCCTGCCCACCACAAACAATTTCACAAACAATCTACAAGGGATGGGTGAGGCTACAGTAGGTCAGGAACAGCAAGTTGTATGCTGGAGCGATGGTTTCTGCAGATTGTACACTTGTCACAAGAAGTGGGTCTGAAGGTTCCTTTTCAAGGTTTCCACAGTAGGCGACAGTCTGATATGTTGGGGTACAGCGTTATCACAGTAGGGGAGATGCAAGGGACAATCTGTCGAGAGCCTAAATCGCGTTAAACTTCCAGGACACACAAATGAGCAGATTAACCCCTGCACCGATTAATATGAAGGTGTAAGGCTTCTTTTCAATGACTGCAGGAGTGGGAGGAATCAGATGCTGCAGTGTTCTGGCTCCTCTTAGTCACGGTAAACCCATGACATTTTGCAAGCTTCACCACAATGTTCACAAGGTAGACAGCAGCGGTGGTCGGTCTACCAAACATTGAGCTAACTCGTTTATGATGATAGAGGACAACATCTGCAAGTAGTTTGTATGTTCTCCCCATGTTTGCGAGGGTTTCTATCAGGTTCTCCAGTTACCTCCTCAGTAAAAATGCAGCCATACAGGAGGGTTCACAAATCAAAAAATTAGGGCCTGACACCACCATTTCCATGGCCAACAGATTAGAGATGGTGGCTTTACACCTCTCAGCTTTGTCATGTGTTGGAGGAAACAATTTTTTACGTGACCACAAATGGGGGACCGAGGGCTGGCTGCTGTGCTGAGAGAGGGCGAAGTTCGGTGAAATGAACAAACTGCTGGACTGTGAGTGAGGTGCAGGGGGACATGTTACGGTGGATTGAGAAACATGTGGTGTGCTTGCTAAAACACAGCATGAATGTCCGCTTCCGTTACAGATGGCAGGCTCTCACTCAGCCTGACTGGAGCAGGTAGAGAAACAGAGGTCCTGCAGTGGGACACCTGCATGCCAATACTTAGCATGGTAACAGAGGAGGAGGAAGAAGCAGTGGATGCGGTTGATGGGGCAGCTGATGGTTGTTGAGGTCCACTGGTCTGCATTTTAGTGCAGAGAGATTGCCAGAGTAACGCATGTTGTGTGTGCATGTGATGGTTCATGCATGTAATAGTCAAATTACTGCACTTTTCCCTCTACTGAGTTTTTTCTTGCAAAGTGTGCAGATAACGTGAGTTGGCTCATCCTTTGCTTTCTCAAAAAAGGCCTAGGCTAGGCAACCCTTGTCACCCCTGCCATAGTTGTGGCTAAGGATGCAGTGCTGCTCGTGATTGCATCACTCCGTGTCTGCGCCGTAGGGTGAAAGATAACCTCCTTGTCTTCCTCCTCCACATTCTCAGATGACCTACTCAGCTGCGTGACTATGGGTTCACACCAAGTAGGATCTTCAACCTCATCATCATCCAATATGTTATCCCATTCCCCGCCCTCAGAGTGACCCTTCTCCTCTTGTTGCCCTGACAGCACTGTACAGTCTGCATGAGCCTCAGGTATCTGAGTTTCATCAGGAACACCTCTCTCCCTGGTGGTTAACGTCTGGTGATGATGGTCAGGAACCTGCTCAGATCCTACTCTGTCCGACCCCAAATCCAACGTAAAAAAATGTTGGCATCGGTGCAGATGCTTTTCTCCTCTTCTTGACTCTGTGAATGTTTGGAGAACACTTCTGATGCCCATGGTATAGAATGGGTGAACAGTTCTACAAACTCGCCCATCTGTGGTTTGCTATAGTCAGTTGGGCGCTTGGACAGTTGTGACACGGGGATAAGCAAGGGTAATTGGGGTGCCACCTCTGTGGACTGTACCGTGTGTGATGTTGAGGTGGAGGAAGAAGAGGAGAGGCCACTTGAAGCAGCGTTTGCCATCCACTGGAGCAACTACTCTTTCTGGCCCTTATCAACAAGGCATATCGCTGTGCGGCTGCCAAAGAAAGGGAGTGGAGTAGTTCAGTAACAGAAGTTGTCAGTAGTCTTTGGATAGGACATGACGGTGTTGGTTCACTAGTGCTTTCACTAACATTACCACTTACTCCACATATACCTTGAACACCAAGCCTATTTCCCCTTCCACCACGACCTCTCTTTTTCCCATTTATGTTGCTCAGATACTGTAGTAGGAACACGCCATTAGCAAAACAAAAATAGATTTTTTCCTCTGCAACAGCTCTGCACATACCTGAATTTAAGCTGCACTAAATGGCAAGGTAAGTTATGGCTTGCTGTATAACGTTACTAACCGAACAAAGTATTTTTTTTTTACTGGGGATGATGCCTGTATAACATAGGAGATATTCTCTAAGCTATGTCAAACTGAGATGTCCCTGCTGTCTAACGTTAGGAACCAAACAAAGTATTTTTTTACTGTGGATGAGGCCTGTATAACATGGGAGATATTCTCCAAACTATTTCAAACTGAGATGTCCCTGCTGCATAACGTTAGGAACCAAACAAAGTATTTTTAACTATGGATGACACCTGTATAACATAGGAGATATTCTCCAAACTATTTCAAACTCAGATTTAGGTTGCTGTATAACATTAGAAACAGCAAATAATAGATTTTTTTGACTCTGCACAAGCTCTGAATACAGATGAATTTCACCGCCACTAAAAGCACTAGGTGGCATATAGCAGAGTGTAACACATCTGAGACACAAAAAAAATCCTTGGTGGACTGTGGCTAGCAACAGAAAATATATATTTTTGTACTCTGAAAACAGTTGAATTTCACCGCCACTAAAAGTATTAGGTGGCTTATAGCAGAGGGTAACTCATCTGCAACACAAAATAATCTTTGGTGGACTGTGGCAAGCAAAAGAAAAAATCTATTTTTTTTACTCTGAAAGCAGTTGAATTTTACCGCCACTAAAAGCACAAGGTGGCTTATAGCAGAGTGTAACACATCTACAAAACAAAAAAATCTTTGGTGGACTGCGGCTAGCAACAGAAAATAAATATTTGTTTTACTGTGCATAAAGCAGAAGTTCATCCACCAAAAAATGACAAACTGGGCTAACACAGCTTGCACTATCATATTAGCAAATGAAAAAAAAAGTTTTTTGCACTCAGAGGCTCTGCAATGACAAGCTCTGCAGATAGTTGAATTTCAACCCAACAAAAACAAAAAGTGGCCTACAAGGGCTTTCTTGCTTGCTTTATCACATTAGCAAGTGCAAAAGTAGATTGAAGGTCTGCATGAAGCACAGTACAACCGATGCACAGCACTGTTCTGAGCCATAGACCCTGCTTTTTCTGTGAGAATTGCACAAAAACAAAAAAAAGGCTGCAAGGTCGATTGAACAGGTAAACAGCACAGTAGTTATCTACACTATCTGACTTCCACAGAAGCGCCCATCTATCTAGCTAATATCTCTCATTACACAGGACAGAGCACACTGAGCAGCGTCTATCTCCATCAGTGGCATGCATAAAATTGCGCTGAGGGAACATGGCCATTTTTTATATGGAGAGGACATGTGATTTCAGCAGCCAATTGCAGAAACCCTTGTGTCTGGACACTGTGGATGCTTCCTGCGCTCTGATTGGCGAGCCTCGCTTTTGTGACTTAAAGTTACTGCCTACAGGAAGGAAAAAAAAAACAGTGCGCTGCTTATCTAACCTGTTCTGAGCTTTCACCAATCCCCCCACTCATCTGCCACATCTCCCTGCTCATCATACGCAAGCACTATGGTAGTAAAACTGTAAAAACTCAGTAGTTGCCCCGCAATAACTTAACCACGTAAATTCGTCAAACAATACCAATTTTCCTGAATTCAACAAATTTTGCTCGTCTTTCCGATCACAAATCTGAATGTGCCACCTTTGTGTCGAACTTAACATTTGAGATGGGATTTCCGATATTTTGCCTCTTGGCTTTTAAATGGATAGGTGGACTTAATTTCATATTCTAACAACTGTCATAGCACTCATATTTTGTAGTTTGACAGTTTTCTTGGCTGAGAGACCACTATCAATAAGCTGCATGATGCTTGCTCTCTTTTCCTGGGAAATCTTTTTCATGGCTGCTTCTCTACCGAACCACTAACCTTTTGCTTTGGAATCATCCTAATAACACACTGAGCTATTAAAGAATGTGAGAACAGGTTGTATTTTGTTGTATACAGGGAGAAAAAGATTTTTCCACCACCAGGAGCAAACAGTAACAATGCAGTGACATGACAAGAATCTGCATCTCTAATCATATGCTAAAAAGTTGTAAGCCAAATTTATGTATGAGCTAGCCAAGATGATTGTCTATAAAATGGTGGTAGTCTCATGTTCGAAGAATTAGGTAATGGTGAGATATGGAACCTGAAAGTCAAAAGTTCAAAACACTGTTACCCTTTTGCTCATCAGTGTAAAAGGGCTCTTTAGTTTCCTTTAATTTTGCACTAAATTTAGTAAAGGGTCTGATGGGGTTAAAGATATGAGAAAACAAGAATTCAAAAATCTACTAATGATTAATCCTGTTTGTTTTGTTAAAGTAATTGTCCAATGACCAAATTACATTTTAATCAATAGATCTTGGAATAGTAATAAGTTCCACAATTAGATGTGTGAAAAAAGTTCATCTGCTGAGATAATTTTATGACTATGCCCCTGATACATACTGTTATACAGTGCTGCTCACTATTATTGGCACCCCTTAATTTTTTTAATAGACTGAACAATATCTTCAGAAATACATGGAAATGTACCAAAGTTATATCCTCAGAAATTTTGAATTAGTGGTCCAAGGTAATACAATAAAACATTGTTTTTCAACTTCCATGTTGCAATTTCAAAGAAAAAAAAGAATAAACAGCATGTGCAGCAATAAAGGCACGCTAATTATTACTTGGTTGCACACCCTTTAGCATTGCTGACAGCCTCCAAACGTTTCTTGTAACCATCTATAAGCTTCTTGCACTTCTCAGCTGGAATTTTCTCCCACTTTTCCTTTGCAGCTTGTTCAAGCTCTTGAATGTTTGCAGGGTTCTTTTTCCAAATAGCAGATTTCACATCACCCCAAAGATTTTCAATGGGATTGAGGTCAGGACTCACTGCTGGCCATTTTAAAACAGTCCATTTTTTCTGGGTAGGACATTTAGCTCTAAAATCTCTTGATAATTCCTTGATTTCATGATTCTTGTGATATGGTCAAGGCCTCCAGTACCAGACGCAGCAAAGCAACCTCACAGCATTATAGATCCTTCACTATGCATAACTATTGGTAAGATGTTCTTTTGCTTATAAGCTTAATTACACCATCTGTAAACAAACTGTTCCTTTGCATCGTTAAAAAGTTCTATTTTTGTTTCATCTGTACACAGAACATTTTCTCAGAAGGATTGTGGTTTGTCTTTGTCAAAGATCAGTCTTTCCTTTTTAGGTCTTTTCTTCAGCAATGGTTTCTTCCTTGGCCTTCGCCCAAAGAGCTCTGCTTGCTTTAGTGTGCAGCGTAAGGTAATTATTGAAACCATGATCCCAGACTGTTCCAGGTTGGTCTTCAGGTCTTTGGATGTTTGTCGGGGTGTTTTTTCCACAGTTCGCCTCAACCTTTGAAGACATCTCTTGTAAATGTTCTTCTTTCCCCCACGTCCAGGGAGGTTCTTAATGGTTCCATGCTTGACAAACTTCTTAACATTGCGGACTGTGGAAACTGGGATGCCAAGGTCTTTGGAGATGGACTTATATCCTTTGGCTAATAATAGCAGTTCTGATGTCCTCAGACAGCTCCTTTGTCTTCACCATTGTGACAAAAAAACAGGGCTTTCCAATGAAAAAATGGCCAAATTCTGCCCAAAGTTGCCAGGTTGCCACTGGAATCCTCTTCCACCCCTCTATGACGGCATCGCGGAGGAGATTTAAATAGAATGTAAATAGAATAAAATATAAAACATATAGATAGATAGTCAGACAGACAGACAGCAAGATAGATAGATAGATAGATAGATAGATAGATAGATAGATAGAAAGTGCATAAAAATCATGTTTAAAATGAACCTATGAGTATATTTAGATCTATTAGGTGTTACAGGAGTTCAGCTAGACATCAGGCTTCTTAGACATTTTTACACAGTATAGATTGCAGTAGATTGGGAAAAACTCTTTAAATCGATACATCTGCTTAGACATCTGTGATAAACCCTCTTTGCTATTATCAGCTACTACAATACTTTTTAATTTACAAAAATGTCTATTTCTGAGAACTTTGTGAAGAATCCTTTGTGTAAAAAAAACAATGGTTCTAGTGATAAAACGAAACAAAAAACATTTTGGACAATGATATGTCAATGATGTTTCCAGTTTTGTGTATTAAATACTAATTACTTATTTTATTGTTTGAAGAGATTAAACGTTAATAGGAGAATCTAAATAAACAGAACGCTTTTCTGCACAAAGTATATAAGCTAGTAATTAATTTGTGGCCTCCTCTGAGCTAATTAACTCATATAAAGAAATGAAGTTAATGAACCATAATTCTAGTCATACAAGTGTAGATACAAGCAGTTTGACTTAATGAATTAATACGATATTTTGGTTCTTATAGGTTTTTCAATTGAATTCTCAGTCTGTAGGCATCATGATGGTTATATGCTGTTAAAAAAAATCATAAATGTTCCTGTTGTTTGGTCATGCATGGAAATGGTTAACAAAGGTGGTCTTCAAAATTCCTTAGCACATACTGTACAGTATGATATACAACAAAGAAGTTATTAGAGGATTCTAGATTCTATTGAAGCCATCTAGATAGTACAAGACAGTATAACCTATTCTTTTTATACTTTAGCTTCAATGACCCATACTACATGTATTAGGTAAGGCAGATATTTAAAGCTAATCCTGTAACACTTTTGTATGTTAAAATATTTTAAAATGTAGGGTATGTTCACACGTGGTGGACATGTTGCATATTTTTCATGTAGATTTGCAATTAGAAAGTTTGCACTGTACTATACTAGCAGCAAAGTGGATGAGATTTATCAAATATCACTAATTTACAGCAGAAAAAAATCTGCTATGGAAAATAATCTGCAGATTTTCATTGCTTTTAACTTTTAAATTTGAATTTTCACCTATGTATATTGCATCGGGTGAAATCCACAATAAAACCCACAACAATATTTGTTGTGCACCGAAAAAATTGTAAATGTGAATGTACCCTGACAAAACTACTTGGGTCTGATTTATCAAAATTGACTAAAAGAAAAACTGTCTTGGTTGAAAACTACCGATCAGAGCTCAGATTTCATTTCTTAAGCCACGTACACATGTTCAGTATTTGGTGAGATTTTAACCTTTCTTGTACACTGAAAGTTACATTTTGCTTTCAATGTACAACATAGACAGTTGTTTTTTTATGCAGTTTTAGTAAAGTCCTGATGCAGGACCTGTTGAAGATCAGCGTAGCACAAAATGGCTGTCGTCCACATTGAATTCCATTCATTCTGTCATTATGTTTTAATCTTTTTTTGAATAAAAAGATATTTTAAGAGACTGTGAGTGCCACTTTTTTCCATCTCACAAATTATGCATTTTGCCTATTGAATCAGTTTAAGTAAAATAGTAATAAACGCTTATAAAATAGTTGGTGTGGGCTGCCATTTTCATCTTAGTAATACACTGGGTTTCAATTATTTCACACCCCAAGTCCAGGAGTGAAAAACTTGTTGCATCATTCCCAAGAAGACTCATGGCTGTACTAGCTCAAAATGGTGCTTCTACTCAATACTGAGCAAAGGGTCTGAATACTTATGGCCATGTGAGATTTCAGTTTTTCTTTTTTAATAAATTTGCAAAAATTTCTACATTTCTGTTTTTTTTTCAGACAAGATGGGGTGCAGTGTGTACTTTAATGAGAAAAAAAATGAACTTTTTAGAATTTACCACATGGCTGCAATGAAACAAAGAGTGAAAAATTTAAAGGGGTCTGAATACTTTCCGTACCCACTGTATTTTAGATTGATTCACATTTTTTACACAATATATCTCAGAACACCTCAGGAAAACATTATCCTTTTTTATTATTATGTAGTTTTTCTCTGTAACCGGGGCATCCATAGAAGACCCACTTTCGTGTAAAAAAAGAAAAGATCCCTGTCCATGACAGAACTAACTGGCAGAGCTGAACTAGGACAGCAAAATCTTCTATGCCTTGTGGCCACCCAAAGATCATGTGGTCATCATGAAAAAATTAAAAAATACACTTGTTCAACACCTTCTTGACCACAATAACCTCAAGCATTAGTTAAACAGGTGAATAAAAGCATTGGCAATATTGCTTCTCTTGATCTCTATTTCTATTTCTGCTTTTTAAAAAATTGGATATAAATTAGGTAGTAATTTATTTTTACTCACATTTATTAACCCTGCTGTTCTGTTCGGGTCTACTATACACTAACAATGTTCCGGTCATTTTTGACCGGACCTATTAAAGTCTTGATTTTTAGCTAATTTAAGTGTTTTATTTGAATACCTGTTGAATTATTATACTGTATGTGAACATGGTTGTTCATAAACAAATGAAAAATGAAATAAAAAATGTAATTTATTTTTTTTTTGGATCAAAAAATGTTACTTGGCCTTATTGCGATATTCATGCCTATTGCACATTTGCACATAAAAAAATCTTCTTTTTATAACTGCAAATTATAACATCAAACTGTATGTAAGTATATTTTTTTCAAAAAAATAAAAAAATAAAAAGTTCAGTGTTTTCTATATAAAATGGTAAATAAGGTTCACGGTGCTAAATTTACTGTTTGCATTTTATCACAAGTATAATTTACATGTCTTTTGCATAGATACTTTGCACAACTGCAACATATCACATTTGTTTTGTGATTACTTGATGTTGGACAGAAGGCACATCGTTTCCGTTTTAGGCTGGTTGAGTTGCTGGTAGAGGCTGTGGGTATCGTAGCACTGCTGGTGGAAGCCGTTGGTTCACCTTCTTTAGCATGCTGTTGGCTCCTGTTGCATCATCTCTGGATGTTACTTTTCTTTCTTCGATATATGGGCAAACCAGTGATTTTCCCAACTCCTCTATAAAAATTCTTCTTTTATATAGTTTATTTTTGTTCCAATTTCGGTGTATTTCATGCCATAACACGAATGCATTTTATGCCGATTAGAGATGAGCGAGTACCGTAATATTTGTAATCGCTTTACTCGTAACGAGTACTTTGTAATACTCGCATATTCATTCTGAATGGCGAGTACAATGTAAGTCAGTGGGAAATGCGAGTAATTTTTTGCTGGACCCTACAAAGGGGTCTGGGGGCCTGAGGAAAAGGCTGAAATCGATGGGAAAGTGCTGAAACAGAATGGGAAGAGCTTGGAGACTATGCCTGCATGCATTTCTGACTGACATATGATTTCTGGGAGTAAGTTTGTCGTAGTATTACGCCACTTTTACAGACACACATGAACAACTACCAAACCTAACATAAATTGCACTTTTCAAGCACAGCTCTAACGCACCAGTAGGTATGTTGATCTTTGACCTGAGAGGCCTCAGGTGGCTCTGTAACATGTGTTTTGGAGGGACAGCTTTTAATTAGACACTTATTCATATTGTAGGGCCCTCACTATATTATTTAACTCATTTAAGGGCAGAGACTACATAGAAAAAGGCCAATAGACATGGAGTACTAGAAGGTAGCAGTGAGTGCGGCCTGCGATCCTCAGGTTTGGCTGAACTCTGTGAACCGGAAAAATAAAGCTGCACTAGTCAACTGGATGATGAGCTCAAATATATCATTTGTGCAAGTCAATGGACAAAGGATATATGGTGCCCCCCCTCCAGGATGGGTTAAAGAAGCTTCTCCAAATGGCTAAGAGATTTTGATTATCAATATTCCCCAGATTATATAGCAAGAGAAGACTTCTTGATACTGTACTACTTGGTCCAGTGCAGAATGTGCATCATATTTCCAAAAATTACTCCTGGGGGCTGTGTCATAGGTGCAGGAAGATTCCATGACAATGGACTCCCTTGACAAACATTATCTATGATGGAGTACTGTAGTAGTTGTGGCCCTCAATTCAAGTTTTCAGAGGGCCATCAGTCGGTCATCAACAGTCAGTGTAAATTTCTATTGAATATGTATCCCCTATCTCAGTCACAATGTGGCACAAGCCAGGCATGTTTGTTTGCCAAATAGGGTGACTGACAGTACATTTCAATTGAATATGTATCCCTTATCTCAGTCTCTCAGTCACAATGTGGCACAACCTGTGACAAGGGCCTCCAATAACAAATATTAGTTTTGTAGGACCACTGTTCATTCCAGATTTGTCCACTGCACAATGTGCATAGGGTTTGTAAAAATTAGCTCTATGTGCTGAGTCATGGTTGATGCAGGAAGCCACCATCACAAGGGCCTCCAATCACAAATAGTAGTTAAGCCGGAGTAGGAATACTGTCCTGGTTTGTCCACTGCACAATGTGCATAGGGTTTGTAAAAATTAGCCCTATGGGCTGAGTCATGGTTGACGAAGGAAGGAAACGTTTTTTTTAGGGAAGGGGGTGACTTTAACACTAGTAGCATGAATCTGCATTTTTGGTGAATTTAGGTTGGCTTGCTGTCATCTGGAGGGATTACAAACTGTGGAGATATCCAGTCCTTGTTGAATTTAATCAAAGTAAGTTTGTCTGCTGTCTGCATTTTCCATGGAGAGGCGTGTGCGCCTATCAGTGAAGATTGCCCCAGCGAAACTGAAAACTCACTCTGACACCTCACTAGCAGCCAGGCAGGCCCATACCTCCAAGGCATATAAGGAGAGGTCGGTCCAAGTGTGGCTTAGACACCCAATAATTAAAGTGAACTGAAGAGTCAGAAAGGATGCACATATGGCAACTTAAGTATCCCTTGACCATGTTCTGCAACTTATCCCTCCTTGGCATTGTTACAGGCACAGAAAGCCCTTGCTGTTGTGCTGGTTTATTGAAAATTGCCCAATTTGTGCACATTTTCCCCCCACCACTGTTGGAGCTGGTGTTCGTGTCTCTCCCCATTATCCCTTGGTGTTGTAAAGGGCCTGTACCTCTGCCACCAGCATCGTCTGAGGGTGATATTTTCAGCAACTTATCTACAATGGCCCTCTTGAACGATTCCATTGTAAAACTCTTTGGTGACTCCAAAAGGAGAGAAGGAAATTTCTCCTTGTACCGTAGATCGAGAAAGGTGGGCAATCAGTATAGGCTGTTGGATAAAATGGGTATCACGTGAGGGTCTTGCCACAGACGCTTACACATAAACTGTGCCATGTGGGCCAAGCTGCAAAAAGGCACATATTCTGTGTCCCCAACAGTAGAAACAGTACCCATCCTGTCCTCACGCTGATTCGCCTCCTCCTCCACCTCCTCCTCTCCAGCCCATCCAGGCTGGATAGACATGAAGCTTGGGTTGGGTGTCCCCTCTGTAGCATTATGAGTCCCCTTGGTAGCACAGAAAAACTAGTCCTCTCACTCTTCAACCTCCTCATTTTCCTCCTCATCACCCAATGTTGCGTCAGAATATTGGCTGGGCTTGGTAGTATCACCCATTGGGAAATCTGGCTCCATACCAACATGCTGGGCACTCAAGGCTTCCTCTTTGAGATTATGCAGTGATTGTTCTCGAGACACAGCAGCGGGATGGTTACGCTGATAATAGCCTTATCATCGCTCATGAGGTTGATGCAGTACTCAAAGTTCTCAAGAACCTCACAAATGCCAGCGATCCACACCCACTCGACAGTTGTTATGTGTGGTGGCTGACTCCCAGTCCGACGGGCATGTTGAAGCTGGTATTCAGCTACTGCCCTCTGCTGTTCACTAATCCTCGCCAACATATCATAGGTTGAATTCCACCGCATGGGCAGGTCGCAAATGAGTCAGTGACTTGGAAAATTCAAGTGCTTTTGCAGCTCTGCAAGAGCAGCAAAAGTGGTAGAGGCATGGCGGAAATGGACGCATATACGGCGCACCTTCTCAAGTAGGTTCGCGAAGTTTTCTGAAATTTCCGAACAACTAGGTTCAGCACGTGAGCCATGCATGGCGCGTGTACCAGCTTGCCGACCTTTAAAGCCACCACCAGGCTATGCCCATTATTACAGACGACCAGACCAATTTGGAGGTTCAGCGGGGAGGGCCACTGATCAGTCTGTTGTTTTAAAGCTAGCCACAGCTCTGCTGCAGAGTGTGCTTTCTGACCTAAACAGATCAGCTTCAGCAGAGCGTGTTGCCACTTTGCCGATGCGCTGCTGCACAGATCACAGCTTGGCAGTAATGGGGAGGGTAATTCATCAGAGGATGTGAAGCAGGAGGAGGGGAGATAGGAAGTGGAATAAGAAGAGCCGGAAACCCTGACAGAAGTTGGGCCCGCTATTTTCGGCGTGGGTAGGATGTGTGATGTTCCAGTTTGCGCCTTTGTCCCACCCTCCACCAGGTTCGCCCAGTGTGCCATGACAGAAATGTATCGTCCCTGTCCACAACAACTTGTCTAGGTGTCTGTTGTTGGTGAGAGCACGGTTCAGATTGTTTAACACATGCTTGTGTAACGCGGTGACATCACACTGGGCAAAATAGTGGCAGTTGGGAACATTGTATCGTGGGGCAGCCACAGCAAAGAGATCACGGAAAGACTGTGTTCCCACAAGCCTAAACGACAACATCTCCACAGCTAACAATTTAGCAAACTGCAAGTTTAGTATTTGTGCCTGTGGGTGCGTGGCTGGGCATTTACGCTTTCTTTCCAAGCTCTCAGGCACGGACAATTAGACACTTCGCTGGGACAAGGAAGTGGATGTGGTTGATGTTTGTTGTGTGTGAGCAACTGCAGCTTGTGTGCAAGAGATATGAGCGCCTGCTTCCTGAACAGCAGATTCTAAAGGACATAGCCCAGGCAACATGGCATTGGTTTGACCCGCAGACGCAGATTTGGTACCCTGGTGTTCCGCCCACCAACTGGTGTGCTTGGCTGTCATGTGGTTTCACATACTGGTGGTGCTCAGGTTGCCTTTGCCCTGGCCTCTGCTCAACTTGGTATGGTTGATGCTACAGACTACAATGTTTTTCTCTGAAGGACTTTCTGAAAAAAAATTCCACACAGCAGCTAAACGCCCCCTTGCCCCAACTTGGCGCACAGCGTGGGTGGTCTTGGGAACAGTTGACCCAGTTCTCACTCTGGGCAAACCACAACCCCTTAGTGCCGGTGTTGGTGCTTCATATCCATCTTCATCTGTGATGCTGTCATGGCTATGCATGCCAACAGTCCAGGTCGTATCAGTGGACTCATCATCGATCACCTCATCTTCCATCTCATCTTCCTTCCCAGTTGACATTGTAGATAGTGTTGAGCCACCCCCGTAGTGTTCGAGTTCGGTTCGGTTCGTCGAACACCCGTGTGTTCGCCGAACTGTTCGTCGAACTGTTCGTTGAACACCTTCGAACACCGTTAAAACCAATGGCAGGCAAACAAAAACAGATAGAAACACATAGAAAACACCTTCAAAGGTGTCCAAAAGCTGACAAACTGCTCAGAAGACATAACTAACACATGGAAAAGTGACAAGTACATATAGTCATGCGAATATAAAAGAGGTGGAGGAGTAAAAGGAGGGGGAAACACAGATATAGGCATGTCATGCCCTTCTAAAATCCAAAAAGTGAGAAGCCGACACGGCCAGTCCGCTCCTGCCCGTGCCACCTCCGTGTCGCCGGGTTTGTGCCAGAGCCGCGGTGAACCCTGATGGCCAGCCCCCCACTCCCAATACTGGTGCCTGTCCGCTGGTGGGTCGAGCGAGCCCCCCTGTGGTGGAGGCAGCTCTAAGCTTTTTAATTTAAATTGTCTCTCTAATTTGAATGAATACACTTTAAATCCATTTACAAGGATCTATTGGAGGGCAAGTCTCATGCCAGCAGCCGCGTAATTCCAGCTCCAGTAGCGTCCACTAAAGCTGCTGCAGTTAAAAAGCTTTTATAAGGATCGAGCTCGGCTGTCCACCGCAAGGCATCCTACTGCCAGTCCCAGCCCCTATGCCTTGGGGTGCCTCCTGATGCTCTTCACTGAGTATCCCATGGTCCCGAAGCATTTCCTTTGAAAAAATTAAGTGTCTAAACTACAGGTGGTGTAGCTTGCTTAACAGCCGGGATAATCCGCTGACTAGCAGACACTGCTACTAGGCACAAAGTATTTCCTGGGCTAGATGCAGTTAAAAATTTGTAATTAGATGCTCTCGTTGGATGCTGAGAAAGCATTCCATAGAGTCTCCTGGCACGCCATATATGATTCTCTTAAAAAGCTTGGGGTAGGGGTCTAGGGGACCCTTTTATAGCCAAAATCACGGCCCTGTATCACAATACGTCACCTAGGCTGAAGATAGATGGAACTGTAGCACCCTAAGTGCTCGGTTGCTACAGAGGTATTGCACCTCACCCAGAGGTGTGATATCTCACTCTCAGGTAAGGATGGAGTGTGGATCAGGACCCGACACCTGCATGCATTACACCACATTGCCGTGGGGCAGGGCGACCAATATGCCTCTGAGATGGGCACGAGAGTCCCTGTCCCTGGCTGGAGTGGGGGGAGGGAACACTGAGGAAGGGGAACCCTGTAGTGCAGGAGCAGGGAGGAAGCAGTTCCTGGGTGCATTGAGAAGGGAGTATAAAAGCTGGGCACCATCTTAGTTCAGTGCAGAGAAGTCTGAGCAGAAGTGGCAGGGAGCAGGGGCTCTGCATGAGCTCTCCTCCGGAGGCGGGCCTAGTAACAGAGGCCCAGGCCTGGAAGAGGGAGAAGGAAGGAAGAGGAGCGGAGAAGGCTCCAGGAACGAGGAATGAAGGGATCCCAGGGGTGCGGACTGGCGAGTCGCCACCGCTCGCCCGAATCCACCTGCGTGGAGGGGTCAGGCCAAAGGGGGAGACCGGTCCCCGAAACTAGTGGAGGCAGGAAACGACCCTCAGCTAGAAACCGGAGGCTGTGACATTTTATGTGGCGCAGCCCCTCGCTACACCCTCTAGGAAGGCTCCACATAGGGTCAGGGAAACTGGCGCCAAGTTTACCAAGAGGAGGCCCGAGGCAGCCGGACAGAAGGGTTGGTAAGAAAGGCCAGACAAAGGACACACAAAGGGGGTCCTGTGAAGCGCTCCAAAGTTATCTGGGAGTTGTCTGAGCCCCTCACCTGGTGAGCACAGTACGACGTGGGCAGCCGTTACCTGCAGACGTGGTCTGGATAATAAGAACTGTGAGTAAAGGCCCTGGACTGCATCACTGACTCCGTGTCGTTACTGCTGCTGCCCTGCACCATCACCCCCATCCTCCGCATACACTGCCCTGAGGCTATACTCCTCCCGTGGGGAGTTATGCTACGCTCTGCTGCACCCACAACACCAGCCTCAGCGGTCTGCCCTGCAGCGGCGGTTCACTCTGACCGCAATCCACGGGTGGCGTAGTCGGACATTTAAACATCAAAACCACATAAATAGTTCCGCCACTGGTTTGACCACCCTGAGCCACGGAACCGGGTCGCCACCACGAAGACTACAACCACCAGCATCCACCAAAAAGGGTCCGGCTCCGGGTGTCCCAAGGCCCAGGGGGTGCATCAGAACATTTTCATCACCTTTCACAATCACCAATGGGACAAGGCAGGGATGTCCTCTGTCCCCTCTCTTATACATCCTAGTGACGGAGCACCTGCTCTCATCAATTCGCCATAACCCCAATATTAGGTGGATTGAGGTGGGAGGCACCGAGTACAATTGCTCTCTATTTGCTGATGATGTCCTAGTATATATCACTCAATCACATATATCCATCCATGCTGTTATGGCTGAAATAGATCACTTTGTTACATGGTGAAATTTTAAAATCAATGCAGCGAAGTCTGAGGCCCTCGATGTCTCCCTCCCCAAATCCATATAGGATTCCATCCAGTCCAACTTTCCCTTTGCCTGGCCCTCACAGGGTATCAAATACTTAGGAATTCCTATTCATAGAGACCTCTCCCATCTATGTTATCTTAATTTTGGGCCCTTTATTGAACAACTCCATACAGACCACGGTTGGCAAGTTAGAACTGTAAGATTCACTACGTGAACCACTGGTGTTTTGTGGAAAAGCACATGTACACTGTGTTCCAAATTATTATGCAAAAAGTGTTTAGGAGTGATAAGGGAAGAATTTGTTTGTTTGTCAGTTAAACTCATTGATGGTGATGTGTGTCAGGGCTCTTTATATCACTGTAAGCAATTGCAGACACCTGTGCTAATTAGTTTGGCAGGTGTGTCCAATGAAAGGCAAGACTACTTAAGAAGGCTGTCTCACAATATTAAGCAGCCTACATTTTCTGCCAAAATGGGAAAGAAAAAGGATGTGTCGGCTGCTGAGAAGCAACAAATTGTGGAGTGTTTAGGTCAAGGCATGACTACAATCAACATTGTGCGATGATCAGGATGAAGTGTCTTGGCAATCAAGAAGTATGTAGCTGATTCACAGTACACACGTGTGCGTGCTGATAAGGGCAAATTGAGGACTCTTTCCTACAGGCAATTACGTCAGGTTGAAAGAGCAGCGGCAAAAAAGCCTTGTCATAGCAGCAGACAAGTTTTTGAAGCTGCTGGTGCCTCCAACGTCCCACGAACAACAAGATGCAGGGTCCTTCAGAGGTTTGCAGCTGTGCATACGCCATCCTGTCGACCTCCTCTATCCACTTCACACAAGCAGAAACGGCTCCAGTGGGCCAAACATTACATGAAGACTGATTTCAAAACTGTTTTGTTCATGGATGAGTGCCGTGCAGCGCTCGATGGTCCAGATGGATGGAGTGGAGGATGGCTGGTTGATGGACACCCCACGCAAACACGGCTACAGCGCCAACAAGGAGGAGGTGGAGTAATGTTTTGGGCTGGAATCATGGGGAGAGAGATTGTCGGCCCCTTTAGGATCCCTGAAGGCGCTAAAGATGAACTCCATAATGTATGTGGATTTTCTCAAACAGCACTTCCTGCCATGGTTCAAGAAGAAGAACCATGTATTTCACAGCAAGATCATTTTTCTGCATGATAATGCACCATCTCATGCTGCACATAAAACATCTGCATCTCTGGCTGATATGGGCATAAAAGGGGACAAACTTATGGTGTGACCCCCATGCTCCCCTGACCTGTACCCCATTCAGAACCTTTGGAGCATCATTAAAAGGAGTGTCTATGATGGCGGGAGGCAGTTCACATCTAAGCAACAGCTCTGGGAGGGTATTCTGTCCTCATGCAAAACAATTGAAGCAGAAACCATCCAAAACCTGACAAATTCAATGGACGAGAGAGTTCAGAAGCTCCTTTCAAACAAGGGGTCCTATGTGAAAATGTAACATCACCTAGAATAAAGTTTTGAGTTGAAAACTGTTTGATTTCAGTTTCTAACAACCTGCTAATGCTTATAATTTCAAAAATGACCATTTTTTTGGTCTTTATGAAAATGAAAAGGTTGATCGAAAAGTTTGGGGGATCTAACAGTGTGGCAACCCAGTAGTCATGATTACTTCGAATTCTGACAATATGAGGGTCATGCTGCAGGTACTGCAGCAAAAAGGCACTTATGTGTCTTGCGCATCTCGGAGCCCAAAAATTATTTTCCGGGCTAGATGCAGCTAAAAATTATTATTAATTTTAAATCTGGTGAAGCTTTAGTATAGATGGCCTAATAGGATCAGTGCTGCACACTGCTACAAAGCCCAAATTATTTTCCAGTCAAGATACAGATAAACATGATTAGTAATTTTAAATCTGGTGGAGCTTATTATAGATGGTCTAATAGAATCAGTGCTGCACACTGCTACAAAGCCCAAATTATTTTCCAGCCAAGATACAGATAAACATGATTAGTAATTTGAAAGCTTAAAACGGTTGGTAGGGTGATTTTAACCAATCATCAAGCTTTTACTCTCCCCAGGATGACACAGGGGTAGAAAAGTCATTTCGGATCCATGATTTATTCATCTTTATGAACGTGAGTCTGTCTACATTATCAGTGGAGAGCCGCGTGCGCTTATCTGTCAGCACACCACCAGCAGCGCTGAACAAACGTTCAGACAGAATGCTGGCTGCGGGGCATGACAAGATCTCCAAGGCGTAAGTGGCTAGCTCCGGCCATTTATCCAGATTGGAAGCCCAAAAAGAGCAAGGGTCCAGTGACACAGTCGTGGCTTCAATGTTTACTTGGAGATACTCCTGTACCATCGTCTCTAGGCGTTGACTATGTGTCAGACTTCTTGTCTCCTGTGGCCTTGCAAAGGATGGGCTAAAAAAGTGGTGAAATGATTCCGCAAAATTGATGTTACCAGCAGATACTGTGGTTCTGTTACGGTTTGAGTGCTGAACACTTGACGGTCCCACGGTTGGCAAGTTGGAACTGTGAGATTCACTACGTGCACCACTGGTATTTTGTGGAAAAGCACATGTAAGATTCTGCAACAGTCTCTGCTGATACTCCTGCATGCGTGCATCCTTTTCTATGGCAGCAATAATTTCTGCAAATTTACTTTTGTACCGGGGATCTAACAGTGTGGCAACCGAGTAGTCAGGATTATTTCTAATTCTCACAATTCGAGGGTCATGTTGCAGGTAGTGCAGCAAGAAGGCACTCATGTGTGTTGCGCATCCAGGAGCACCAAGTCCCTGTTGTGTTGGTGGCGAGGTAACAATCATGCTTCCTTCCTCTGTCCTCTCCCCCCAACCTCGCACAACAGAAATGTGATCAAGGTCTCCCTCATCTGATGAGTCTTCCATCAGTTCGTCCTCCACTTCTTCCTGGGCTCCTGCACCTTCCTCACTAGGTTGGCTGCTACCATGCGCCCTGGTAAAACCATCTCCCCCACCCTCACATGCCTGCCGCCTTGGTGCTGCCGACCGTCTGGACCTTGCAGATGTTAGCCCTTCCGCATACAACTCCTCCTCCTCTACTTCCTCCACCTCCTCTTGTGCCACCACCTGACTCCGAATTCTGTTTAACATGTGCTCCAGCATGTAAATCACCGGAATAGTCATGCTGATAATGGCATCGTTAGCACTAAACATCTTAGTCGCCATTTCAAAACTGTGCAGAAGGGTGCATAGGTCCCTGATCTGAGACCACTCCTCCAGCGTGATTTGCCTCACCTCTGAATCTCGTTGGCCCAGGCTATACGTCAGAACGTATTGCACCAGGGCTTGTCGGTGCTGCCACAGTCGCTGCAACATGTGCAGAGTTGAATTCCACCGGGTAGCCACATCGCATTTTAGCCGGTGAAGTGGCAGGCCCAAGGACTTCTGCGGAGATGTAAGTCGCTGAGCTGCGGGATGCGAACGGCGGAAGTGAGCACACAGCGACCGTGCCCTCTGCAGAAGGCCATCTAGTCTGGGATAGTGGGCTAAAAATTGCTGGACAACCAGGTTCAACACGTGAGCCATACAAGGCACGTGTGTGACATTGCCCCGGCGAAGGGCCGCACCCAGGTTTGCAGCATTGTCGCACACGGCCTTCCCTGGTTTCAGGTCGAGTGGAGACAACCATTCATGAAATTGGTTCTCCAGAGCTGACCACAACTCCTCAGCTGTGTGACTCACATTTCCCAGACATTTCAATGTAAAAACCGCCTGATGACGTTGAGCCCTACTGCGAGCATAGTAAGGAGGTGTGCAGGATCCCTTCTGCGCAGTTAGAAAGCTTGTGGCATGACCAGACAGGCTTTGGGTGCAGGTGGAAGACCGAGAGGAGGTTGAGGAGGCAGAAGCAGTGGAGGAACTTTGACATAAAGAGGATTTACGCACAACTCGTGGGGACGGCAAGACTTGGACAGCAGCCCCTTGTCCTGCTGTCACCATAGTTACCCAGTGCCCAGTCAGCGACATGTAACGCCCCTGTCCATGCCTACTCGTCCAAGTGTCTGTGGTGAAATGCACCCTATCACACACAGAGTTTCTCAAAGAAGCGGTGATGTTGTGTGCGACATGCTGGTGGAGCGCAGGCACACCTTTCTTTGAGAAGTAGTGCCGACTGGGCATCTGGTACTGGGGCACTGCGACGGACATAAGGTCTCGAAAATCCTCTGTGTCCACCAGGTGGAAAGGCAGCATTTCTGTAGCCAAGAGCTTGCAGATGGTGAAATTCAACCTCTAAGCTTTCTCATGGCTAGGAGGAAATGGTCTTTTACTTGTCCACATCTGAGGGACCGAGGGCTGGCTATTGTGCTTAGACGGGGTTGATAAGGGTGTCCCCGGCAAACTGCCGGTCTGTGAGGAAGATGCAGGCGGACATGTTAGGTTGCCTTGATCCAAAGGTGGTGCTATCGATGTCGGACAGCGCTCAACACCAGCTGATGTTACCACCTCCAAAGAAAATGATGACCTGCCAATCACGCTGGCTGTTGCGGGTAAAGAGGTGGCAGGTCTGCGCCCCAAAACAGGTGTGACTGCTGTCCCCCCAGTCACAGAGGATGAAGAGGCCGCGGATGCACAAGATATGGCAGACGGTGGTTGGCCCGGCCGGCTAGGCCGCATTGTAGCACACTGAGCTTCCCACTGCAACTTATGCTTCATGTCCATGTGCCGGTTCATGCATGAAGTACTCAAACTATGTATTTTTTGGCCTCTACTTAGCTTTTGCTGACAAATGTTACAGATAACACGAGTTGGGTCATCTTTATCGATCTGAAAAAATGCCCAGGCTATGCAAGGCTTAGCACCCATGCGACCTGAAGAGCCACCACGACTTGTGGTGAGAGGCAGAGTTGTGTTTGAGGATGCAGTTGTTGACATGCTTCCAGTACTACGTCTCTGTCCAGGAAGGCGCAACCTGACCTCGTCGTCACTAGCATCTTCCTCCACCTCCTCTGCTGACCTCATCTCTTGGCTGACTGTGGGTTGACAGTAAGTGGGATCTCCAACCTCATCATCATCACCCTGTGCGTTATCACACCCGTCGTCCTCAGAGTCAACCTGTTCCTGCCCTGACAAAAAACTAAAGTTGTCGCTCCAATCAGGTATTTGAGTCTTATCATCGTCTTCCTCATTGTCTCCACCAACAGGAGTTACAGTTTGGGAATGAGGGTCTACATTATGGTCAGAACCTTCTGCGTCTGGTCCTGGATCCGACTCATAAAGATTCTGGGCATCAGTGCAGATCATTTCCTCGTCTGGATTCACAGAAGCGCTGGAGTCGACCTCTGATTCCCAGGCTATAGTATGAGTAAACAGCTCTGCAGACTCAACCATCTGTTCTACCTCATACTCAGACGGGCAGCTGGAGATTTGGGAGCTGTGAGGAAGCAAGTGCGATTGGGGTGACACCTTTGAGGACTGGAGTATTTGTGATGTTGAAGTTGATGTGGAGGAGAGCCCACTTAAAGGAGCACTTGATATCCGTTGAAGCACCTGCTGTTTTTGTGCCTCATCTGGAATTTGTAGCGATTGGCGTGGCCGTAAGAAAGGGATCTTATCACATTGTCCGCTAAAAGAAGTAGACATTTTAGTTTGGCTGGAAGATGGTCTTTCTTCTGCAGATGTTACTGTTGCTTTAACACCTACCCCACGGACACAACCTTTTTTCCCCTTCCCAACACGCCTATTCCCCTTTCCACCAGCAGCAGGCCTTTTTCCACTCATTTTGGTGGTTAACTAATTCACAACTCTGGAGTTGTTTGCACAAAAAAACAATGGATGGGAACCGAGCAGAGCTGAGTGGCCAAACTGTGGTATTAGGCCAAAACTATTGGCTGGGTTAGATGCAGAAAAAAATTATATTCAATTTGCAACCTGATGGAGGTCTGTATAGATGGATTAATAGAACAAGTCCCACACACAGCTAGAAGCCCAATATTTTTTCAGAGGTAGATGCAGAAAAAAATATATTCAGTTTGCAACCTGATGGAGGTCTGTATAGATGGATTAATAGAACAAGTCCCACACACAGCTAGAAGCCCAATATTTTTTCAGAGGTAGATGCAGAAAAAAATATATTCAGTTTGCAACCTGATGGAGGTCTGTATAGATGGATTAATAGAACAAGTCCCACACACAGCTAGAAGCCCAATATTTTTTCAGAGGTAGATGCAGAAAAAAATATATTCAGTTTGCAACCTGATGGAGGTCTGTATAGATGGATTAATAGAACAAGTCCCACACACAGCTAGAAGCCCAATATTTTTTCAGAGGTAGATGCAGAAAAAAATATATTCAGTTTGCAACCTGATGGAGGTCTGTATAGATGGATTAATAGAACAAGTCCCACACACAGCTAGAAGCCCAATATTTTTTCAGAGGTAGATGCAGAAAAAAATATATTCAGTTTGCAACCTGATGGAGGTCTGTATAGATGGATTAATAGAACAAGTCCCACACACAGCTAGAAGCCCAATATTTTTTCAGAGGTAGATGCAGAAAAAAATATATTCAGTTTGCAACCTGACGGAGGTCTGTATAGATGGATTAATAGAACAACTCCCACACACAGCTAGAAGCCCAATATTTTTTCAGAGGTAGATGCGGAAAAAAATATATTCAGTTTGCAACCTGATGGAGGTCTGTATAGATGGATTAATAGAACAAGTCCCACACACAGCTAGAAGCCCAATATTTTTTCAGAGGTAGATGCAGAAAAAAATATATTCAGTTTGCAACCTGATGGAGGTCAGTATAGATGGACTAATACAACAAGTCCCACACACAGCTAGAAGCCCAATATTTTTTCAGAGGTAGATGCAGAAAAAAATATATTCAGTTTGCAACCTGAAGGAGGTCTGTATAGTTGGATTAATAGAACAAGTCCCACACACAGCTAGAAGCCCAATATTTTTTCAGAGCTAGATGCAGAAAAAAATATGTTCAGTTTGCAACCTGATGGAGGTCTGTATAGATGGATCAATAGAATAAGTCCCACACACAGCTAGAAGCCCAATATTTTTTCAGAGCTAGATGCAGAAAAAAATTATATTCAATTTGCAACCTGATGGAGGTCAGTATAGATGGACTAATAGAATCATGCTATGCCCAAAAGATTTTACTTCACTAGGTGCAGTAAAAAAATTGGTATTCTATACACAGGTGGTATATCTTGCAACACAGGTAGGCTACTCCACTGACTAACACACTCTGCAATAGGCCAAAAAGGATTAGCTTTGATAGATTCAGCCAAATGCTGTGAAAAAAACTTGCACAGCACTGGCACAGACCTGCCTGGCAAAAACTGATAGGAACTGATGTAACCTAGTCCTGAAAAGGACTCCAATTACAATTAGTCTTTACTCCCACAATCTATCTATTTAAGAGCACAGACCTGCCTGATAAAAGTCGTAGGAAATTCTGTAACCTAGTCCTTAAAAGGGCTGCAATCACAACTATTCCCTACTCCCAAGCTATCTGTAGATTTGTGCGAAAATTGGCTTGAAATTAACAAGGTATAGCGCACACAGCAACAGCGGTGACGTCTAACACGCAGCTGCAGCAGTGAGAAAATGGTGGCGACGGGGAAAATGGCTGGGTCTTATAGGGCAAGGACATGTGACATACACTGCCAATGACACATGCACTTGCTTGTGTGAAAAAAAGCACTTCGCTCCGTGTGTGCGCTGCTGATAGGCTGACAGCTTGCACCTCCCCACTGCAAATGCGGGAAAGAGAAAAAAAAATGGAGATCTTCATTGTTCCTGCAGAGATCCATCCCCTGCCCCTCCCCCCACCCCGCTGTACACTCAAACTGCGTATTAACATTAATTTTCATCATTACTGAGAAAAAATCCAGTTATGATTTTGGTGCACGAACAGTTATCGAACATAACCTCGAACAGCCGAATTTTTCTCAAATTGTTCGTGTTCGCCGAACGGCTCGAACACCGCCCAAAACAGCTCGAATTTGAGATTGGCGAACAGTTCGAGTAGAACAACGCTCATCTCTAATGGTGAGTCTGCACTTTACATTACACTGCTGAGTGCTTAAATAAGGCTATGTTCCCACAATGAGATTTTGGCGAATTTTTGATGTTGCAGATTTTCTGCGCCATTTCGGCACCAGTTATGTAAATTAAGATAATTGCGTTTTTTTATTGCATTTTTTTGCATGCATATTTATTGAATTTTTGACGCTGCATTTTTTTGTCTCTTGTTGGTGTATCATATTTTAAATACAGTTTTTGATAGTTACTGGTATTTGGCTTTTGACAAAAGTTTATTGATACAGTCATGTGTGGATTAAATGTGTTATTGATGCACTAAAACGCATGTGCATTTTTTACCTACAAATTATCTGCAACTAATGCAAGTCTATTGGAAAAATCTGTACATAAAACTCAGCGTACCCGCAAGAGAAAGTGACATGTTGCCGATTTGAAACCCGCGCCGCAGGTCTGTTTACGTTGTGTTAAAAAGAAGCACAGAGGGAATGAGACTTCTATAAATCCCATCCACTTTTCCAAAACTGGAAGCTACTGCATTTTTGATCCAACAAAAATACACAGTGTCAAAGACTCATCAAAAACTCTCGGGGGCACAAAGCCTGAATGGTTAGAAGGTCCATTGAAAGACATTATTTATTTTTCATTCAAGATGATGTGAATGGCTTTTTTTTTTACAAAAAGCATAGTGTGTTATGAAATCAATATTTAACTGCTTCTGGGTTGACCATAGATGATAAACATTCAGGCTGTCTGTGTTGTACTGCACAGTGAAGTTCTAAAATGATACTGCATAGTAGAGCAGCTGCACAACATTGTGCAGGTGCAGAAGCAGAGACGATGTGTCAGATGGTTTATTACAATCTTTTCCTTTCCTATCACCATATACATAGACCTGAATAAATGATGTGCATGCAGAATAGGAAGTGGTAATGGCACTTACTCCTGTGGAATCAGCGGTCATGTGATTGCTGGGTGTAGGGAGGGAGCAGGAACGGTTGGGTTCTAAGATAGTGATCCCCAACTCCAGTCCTCAAGGCCCACCAACAGATCATGTTTTTAGGATTTCCTTACTATTACACAGATGATGGAATTATTGCTTGTGCAGGTGATGGAATTATCACCTGTGCAATACTAAAGAAATCCTGAAAGCATGACCTGTTGGTGGGCCTTGAGGATTGGAGTTGGGGAAGCCTGTTCTGAGAGACCCAGTCAGCTCTGCTATTTAGCCAATAGGCAGATTTTTCCCTGTAACCGCAGCTGATATAAGTCAGATAAAAAAAGAAATGTATTTAATTGTTGAAATGCCCTCCAAAGGTCTTTAATGACCTTGTGGTGAAATAAATGAAATAAAGAAATAAATAGCAGGAAAAAAAAATATAATTAAAAAAAACCAAGGCCAATTCAAATTGCTGTTAATAGCCCCACCCCCTTCTGATGTGTCTGATATATAAAAATAATTGTTATGGAAAAGGGAACAACATTTAAAATATATTTTAATAGTCATTTGTGGTCATAAAAGATTATAAAATGTGAAAAACAGATACGTATTTCCTTTATTTTCTTTATTTTTTTTTAAAGCTGAAAAAATAGAGAATAAAAATATCATAAAAATTAAGCCTCAATTATCATGGAAAAAACATGCAAAAATTATTTAACTATTCGAACAAGAAACAGGTTTACAGCTTTTTAAACTGCTTATATGAGAAAATACAAAAAAAGTAAGGAATGAAAGTAAATGGCCTGGCCTTTAACTGGTTAATTATTATAGATCCAAGGGAAGATGTGCTTATCTTTTATAGACTAATAATGGTCTTTAAGTGATTCATACAGTTGAGTCTTTAAAATACAAGACACCATACTTACCAGGGCCATGTTTGTCACATGTTACTTCTTGAAAGTTTCAACGATTATACAGTACTTGATGCTGACTCATTCCTTCTATTTTTTTTGTTTTTGCAAAAAAATAGATACTTTCCCAGCACTTATCAAAAGTATACATACACTATGTGTTAGGACACCGCGTTAATGAATAGATGAACTCCGCTATTGCTGTAAACATTAAAAAAAGAAAGATATTTAGTTAGCTTTTCTTAAATGAAAGAGCACAAAAGTCATCCAACCACGTCAAGGTGTACCTAAATGTGAATGGTCCCTATCACTAAAGTCTCACTACTCCATATGCAAAACCAAGCCTCATCTGAACAATTAAAACCTTGTCTAGGAAGGACGTGTGGATAAGAGAGGATGAAGAGGTAATAGAGAGAAGTAATAGAGACATTTTTGATAGATACCATCCATATTTATGTACACTTGATGTGATTGGATGGCATTTGTGTTCTTTGATCAAAAACTGCCAAGTACCTTTCATTTTCAATGTTTATAGCAGAGTTCGTGTATTCAATAATCACAGTGTGTTGATACCTAGTGTATGTATATGTCTGTATATTGGCCAAGTGGTGTATTTGTGCTCCTGTACATTACTTTAATTCTAAAGGTGTGCGGGCCCAATATTTTCTTTGTTTTTCTTTTTTGTAGCACCTATAAAAAGGTAATAATATTAATAGTTAGCCTACTTTTCAGAAAAAGCAAGTCTCTAGGTATATAACTGAATATTACTTAATGGGCTGCAGAAGGAAACATATGGTTTGTGCCATAGTGAATATTTAGTGGGGAAAAGTCGGATATTAAGCTTTTCATCTCATTTTTTCTCACAAAAATGGTTGGATCTTGAAGCCTAGAAATACATTTCAACAATAGCAATAAAAGCATGTGTTAAACCATCGCAATGTCAGGTATTAAGAAACAGCTAAATTAGGATCTCTCTTAATTACTGCTTACAGAAACAGATGCTGAGGTTGCAGAAGGAATTCTCAACAAGCCAGCATTAGAGTAAATTATTTACGGCACCAAGTTTTACTTGTAGTGAGTTAATAAAAAGCCTTGGTACTTTAAGTATTTTCTCGTAATAAAGTGGTTAAAAAACAAACACATTGATACTGGGTTTTTAGGTATCTGCAATGCTGGCTAATGATAGAACACGACAAGAGTAATGTACACATGGGGGATATATATCTTATCTTATAATTATATCGGGCCAGTCAACTGGAAGTGAGTGGAAGCATAAAATATATATAGCTGTCACCATAGATGAACCGTACGAACTATGCAAAAATCTCATAAAAATCCAAAATCCAAATGTATTATATTGTAGTTCTTTTTTAATTAAAAAAATATATATTGATAACTCATAAATCAGCAAATAACGACTTTTCTTTTTCTATTCTATCTCATTTAGCATTTTTTTAGCAAAGTTATTTCTATTTCTCAACCATCCAAGCCTTTCCGTTGAGTAAAGTAAGTGCTTGACTTCTAGTGAATTGCCACAAGCCAACCAGTGAATGATGATTGAGCACTACATGGTTCTATGTACAAATACCCATTAATTTTAAATCTCGCTTACTCTCCACTGCTAAAGAGAGCACAAGTGTTAACAGCTGTGTTTAAGCGCAAAGAAGCATGTGATGCTGGCATTACCACTGAGAGGATTTTTACTGAAAAGCTAGTTCAAGCATGTCTATGGCAACAATTGTGGAACATATGCTCATCAACAAGGGATTCATTAACTATTTATCATAAATACACTAATTATCATATCACTATTTATTGCATATACATATGCCCTTTAGCTGTAGGAACATGAAATACCCTGGAATCCAATTTAGAGTTTATGATTATTCCTATAGCAAAAGTATAACTACAAAAAAAGTATCCATTTAAACAATATGGAAACAGAAACTATGAAGGTATCGTATAATATATCTAGTTACAATTTTACAGCAAATTATTCTTTTTATGATGCAGAATCTCTCTATTTTATTTACATTAAAGCTATACAAATTGTCATAATATCAAGTCAAGGCAATCTCTTGATGTCCATTAAATAATGTTCACAATAAACACGGGATCATATTGGTTAAGGAAGGCTCACGGATTGTTGACATATGTTACCCATCAGAAGTATTGCTCACAGTAGGTAAAAAAAAGTATATGTTAACTTGTGTTTTTTAAACATTTCCATGTATGACTGATGGAATACTGATGGATAGACAGTAGTGTTGAGCGAGCATGCTCGACACTGCTCGGTACTCGCCCGAGCATCTCACTACTCGGGATGTTCGGCGAGCACCGAGCATTTCCGGGTTACTCGGGTCCCCGCCCTGCACGTTTGGTGCTCTTTACAGAGCCAATGAACATGCAGGGATTGCCAGCCAGTCACTGTAATGTCGCAGCCATGTTGTTTGTGGGCATTACAGTGATTGGCTGGCCGACAGCGTCACCTCGAGTATTTAAAACCGTGCACCGCCATCTTGGACATAGTCGCCCGGGATCAGACAGTGTAGGGAGAGTGCTGCTGAGTTAGAGAGAGATATATAGTGCGAAATAGGTAGTGTAGGTTCTCTAAAGCCTGCCAAATCAAACAAACAGTCCTTCTCAGAACTAATATCCATCCCAGATATCAGGCAGGCAGGCTGTATAGAAGACGCAGTGGTTATACCAGCAAATGCTGCGTTACAGTCCTGTGTGCTCCTGTTGGTCAAATTGCTAGACTTATCGCCCGGTCTCAGGGGCCAGGAAAAATTCTTTTTTTTTTCATCTAAATCCTGTATTTTTTTTTTTCCTCAGTCAGACTGTACAAATACGCGTCTTATTAACCTTTTGGTATTCCCCCCCCCCCCAAAAAAATGAGTGTGTCTGTGACTGTTCAGACACCAATATATCTGTTTAAAAGAGTCTGGTGTAGGCCAGATAAATAGAACTGTGGTTTTGCAGTTCCACGGATCAAATCTCTGTATTATCCTGCTTTTGGCATTTTTTGCCATAAAAAAAACCTGTAATAGTGTCTCCCTGACTGGTCAGACACCAATATATCTGTTTAAAAGAGTCTGGTGTAGGCCAGCGAAATAGAACTGTGGTTTTGCAGTTCCACGGGTCAAATCTCTGTATTATCCTGCTTTTGGCATTTTTTGCTGTAAAAAAAACTGTAATAGTGTCTCCCTGACTGGTCAGACACCAATATATCTGTTTAAAAGAGTCTGGTGTAGGCCAGAGAAATAGAACTGTGGTTTTGCAGTTCCATGGGTCAAATCTCTGTATTATCCTGCTTTTGGCATTTTTTGCCGTCAAAACAAAACTGTAATAGTGTCTCCTTGACTGGTCAGACACCAATATATCTGTTTAAAAGAGTCTGGTGTAGGCCAGAGAAATAGAACTGTGGTTTTGTAGTTCCACGGGTCAAATCTCTGTATTATCCTGCTTTTCGCATTTTTTGCCGTAAAAAAAAACTGTAATAGTGTCTCCCCTACTGGTCAGACACCAATATATCTGTCTAAAAGTGTCTGGTGTAGGCCAGAGAAACAAAACTGTGGTTTTGCAGTTCCACGGGTCAAATTTCTGTATTATCCTGCTTTTGGCATTTTTTGCTGTAAAAAAAAACTGTAATAGTGTCTCGCTGACTGGTCAGACACCAATATATCTGTTTAAAAGAGTCTGGTGTAGGCCAGAGAAGTAGAACTGTGGTTTTGAAGTTCCACGGGTCAAATCTCTGTATTATCCTGCTTTTGGCATTTTTTGCTGTAAAAAACAAGTGTAATAGTGTCTCCCTGACTGGTCAGACACCAATATATCTGTTTAAAAGAGTCTGGTGTAGGCCAAAGAAATAGAACTGTGGTTTTGCAGTTCCACGGGACAAATCTCTGTATTATCCTGCTTTTGGCATTTTTTGCCGCAAAAAAAACAGTAATAGTGTCTCCCTGACTGTTCAGACACCAATATATCTGTTTAAAAGAGTCTGGTGTAGGCCAGAAAAATAGAACTGTGGTTTTGCAGTTCGACGGGTCAAATCTCTGTATTATCCTGCTTTTTGGCATTTTTTGCCGTCAAAACAAAACTGCAATAGTGTCTCCTTGACTGGTCAGACACCAATATATCTGTTTAAAAGAGTCTGTTGTAGGCCAGAGAAGTAGAACTGTGGTTTTACAGATCCACGGGTCAAATCTCTGTATTATCCTGCCTTTTTGCTTTTTTTGCTCTAAAAAACAAGTGTAATAGTGTCTCCCTGACTGGTCAGAAACCAATATATCTGTTTAAAAGGGTCTGGTGTAGGCCAGAGAAATAGAACTGCGGTTTTGCAGTTCCACGGGTCAAATCCCTGCATTATCCTGCATTTGGAATTTTTTGCCGTAAAAAAAAAACAGTAATAGTGTCTCCCTGACTGGCCAGACACCAATATATCTGTTTAAAAGAGTCTGGTGTAGGCCAGAGAAATAGAACTGTAGTTTTGCAGTTCCACAGATCCAATCTCTGTATTATCCTGCTTTTGGCATATTTTGCCGTAAAAACAAAACTGTAATAGTGTCTCCTTGACTGGTCAGACACCAATATATCTGTTTAAAAGAGTCTGGTGTAGGCCAGAGAAGTAGAACTGTGGTTTTGAAGTTCCACGGGTCAAATCTCTGTATTATCCTGCTTTTGGCATTTTTTGCTGTAAAAAACAAGTGTAATATTGTCTCCCTGACTGGTCAGACACCAATATATCTGTTTAAAAGAGTCTGGTGTAGGCCAAAGAAATAGAACTGTGGTTTTGTAGTTCCACGGGTCAAATCCCTGTATTATCCTGCTTTTGGAATTTTTTGCAGTAAAAAAAAACAGTAATAGTGTCTCCCTGACAATTTAGACACCAATATATCTGTTTAAAAGAGTCTGGTGTAGGCCAGAGAAATAGAACTGTGGTTTTGCAGTTCCACGGGACAAATCTCTGTATTATCCTGCTTTTGGCATTTTTTGCCGCAAAAAAAACAGTAATAGTGTCTCCCTGACTGTTCAGACACCAATATATCTGTTTAAAAGAGTCTGGTGTAGGCCAGAGAAATAGAACTGTGGTTTTGCAGTTCGACGGGTCAAATCTCTGTATTATCCTGCTTTTTGGCATTTTTTGCCGTCAAAACAAAACTGTAATAGTGTCTCCTTGACTGGTCAGACACCAATATATCTGTTTAAAAGAGTCTGTTGTAGGCCAGAGAAGTAGAACTGTGGTTTTGCAGTTCCACGGGACAAATCTCTGTATTATCCTGCTTTTGGCATTTTTTGCCGCAAAAAAAACAGTAATAGTGTCTCCCTGACTGTTCAGACACCAATATATCTGTTTAAAAGAGTCTGGTGTAGGCCAGAGAAATAGAACTGTGGTTTTGCAGTTCGACGGGTCAAATCTCTGTATTATCCTGCTTTTTGGCATTTTTTGCCGTCAAAACAAAACTGTAATAGTGTCTCCTTGACTGGTCAGACACCAATATATCTGTTTAAAAGAGTCTGTTGTAGGCCAGAGAAGTAGAACTGTAGTTTTACAGATCCACGGGTCAAATCTCTGTATTATCGTGCTTTTTGCTTTATTTGCTGTAAAAAACAAGTGTAATAGTGTCTCCCTGACTGGTCAGAAACCAATATATCTGTTTAAAAGGGTCTGGTGTAGGCCAGAGAAATAGAACTGCGGTTTTGCAGTTCCACGGGTCAAATCCCTGCATTATCCTGCATTTGGAATTTTTTGCCGGAAAAAAAAAACAGTAATAGTGTCTCCCTGACTGGTCAGACACCAATATATCTGTTTAAAAGAGTCTGGTGTAGGCTCGAGAAATAGAACTGTGGTTTTGCAGTTCCACTGGTAAAATCTCTGTATTATCCTGCTTTTGCCATTTTTTGCCGTCAAAACAAAACTGTAATAGTGTGTACCTGACTGGTCAGACACCAATATATCTGTTTAAAAGAGTCTGGTGTAGGCCAGAGAAATAGAACTGTGGTTTTGCAGTTCCACGGGTCAAATCTCTGTATTATCCTGCTTTTGGCATTTTTTGCCATGAAAAAAAACTGTAATAGTGTCACGCTGACTGGTCAGACACCAATATATCTGTTTATAAGTGTCTGGTGTAGGCCAGAGAAGTAGAACTGTGGTTTTGCAGTTCCACGGGTCAAATCTCTGTATTATCCTGCTTTCTGCATTTTTTGCTGTAAAAAACAAGTGTAATAGTGTCTTCCTGACTGGTCAGACACCAATATATCTGTTTAAAAGAGTCTGGTGTAGGCCAGAGAAATAGAATTGTGGTTTTGCAGCTCCACAGGTCAAATCCCTGTATTATCCTACTTTTGGAATATTTTGCCATAAAAAAAACTGTAATAGTGTCCCCCTGACTGGTTAGACACGAATATTTCTGTTTAACCCCTTTACGACCTAGGACGTATTAGTACGTATCTGTGCCCTGGGCCTAATGGACCTGATATGTAATAGTACGCCCTGACGATTTCGCCCGCACACAGGCTGTGCGGGCGCGATCGCCGCCGGGTGTCAGCTGATTGCCACAGCTGACACCCAGGGCTATGTGCAGGGAGCGGTCCCGCACTGCTCCCAGCACATTAACCCCCGCAATGCTGCGATCGAAGTCCATCACAGTTGATCGCAGCATTGCGGTGGCAAGGGGAGGTGATCGCCGATACTCATCTCCTCTTCCGGACTCCAGCGATGTCTGCCGCGGCTTCCAGGATGTTGCCATGACGATCCGATGTCGTCATGACAACATCCGGGTCACCAGACAGCAGGAAGATTTTTTGGACATGCGCAGTGCATCTCCAAACTATCTTCTCCCTGTCCAGTGCTGACAGCCTGCATGGCACAGGGATGGTGCTGCATTCCTGTGCCATGCAGCCGATCAGAGAAAATAAAGTGAAAGTCCCATAGTGGGACAAAGTAAAAAAGTGTAAAAAGTGTCATAAAGTGAAAAAAAAAATGAAAAAAAATTTGTAAAAATATAAAAAAAAAAAAAATAAAATAAATAATCCACCAAAAATAAAAATATAACGTACCCATCAATAAATATTATTATCAAAAAAAAAAAAAAGTACACATATTTGGTATCGCCGTGTCCAGAACGTCCTGACCTATAAAACTTTCCCACTAGTTAACCGCTTCAGTGAACACGGTAAAAATAAAAAATAAAAAACGAAGCAAAAAACAATGCTTTATCACCATACCACCAAACAAAAAATGGAATAACACGCGATTAAAAAGACGAAAATAAATAAGAATGGTACTGCTGAAAACGTCATCTCGTCCCGCAAAAAACAAGCTGCAATACAGCTCCATCAGCCATAAAATAAAAAAGTAAGAGCTTTCAGAATAAAGCGATGCTAAAAAATAATTTTTTCTATAAAATTGCTTTTGTTATGTAAAAGTGCAAAACATAGAAAAACGATATAAATGTGGTACCACTGTAAACGTATTGACCCAAAGAATAAAGCTGCCTTATCAATTTTACCACACGCGGAACAATATAAAAAAAACAAAATAAAACAATTCCTGAATTGATGGTTTTTGTTTATTCTGCCTCCCAAAAATCGGAATAGAAAGCGATCAAAAAGCGTCACGTGCCTGAAAATGGCACCAATAAAAACGTCAACTCATCCTGCAAAAAACGAGCCATCACATGACTCTGTCTGCTAAAATCTGGAAAAATTATAGCTCTCAAAATATGGCGATGCAAAAACTAGATTTTACAAAAAATGCATCTTTTAGTGTGTGACAGCTGTCAATCATAAAAACCCCATATGATTCTGGTATCGCTGTAGTTGCACCGACCCGAAGAATAAGGTCATCTAATCACTTATACCGCATGAGGAACGGCGTAAAAAATAATCTCTCGGGTTAGGTTTGTGCTTGGTTTAGGGTTGGGCTAGGGTTAGGGCTGGGGTTGGGGTTAGGTTTGGGGTTAGGGTTGTGATGGGGTTGGGATTTTTTTCAAAAGTAAGAAAAAAAGATGACGATATGGCGACTATTGTTGAGCGCAAGTGCTCGCTACTTGAGTTTGCATCGGGTGCTCTGGTATGCATTGAGTATTGTGGGTATTTGAGTGACATGCTCGAGTCTCCGCCCCATATGCTTCGCGGCCAAAAAAACTTTGCGGGGATTGCCTGCCATGCACGAGCGATCCCCGTATGTTTTTTTTTGGGTGTCTAATAACCGTGAAACATGCGGGGCAGGGACTCGAGCATGTCACTCGAGCACACGCAGTACATGGTGCATACCTGAGTACGCGATGCAAACTCAAGTAGCGAGCACTTGCGCTCAAGACTAATGACAACTTATTCAATATGATGACCTAATGTTATCAAATTCTGTGTGTACCTCTGGGTTCAAAATGTTCACTATACTCCTTAATAAAATCATTGAGGGGTATAGTTAAAAAATGGGGTCACTTGTGGGGGAGCTCCACTGTTTAGGCACATCAGGGGCTCTCCAAATGCAACATGGTGTCCGCTAACAAATTGAATGGAAAATCGGCTCAAATTGTTAGCGGATGCCATGTTGTGTTTGGAGAGCCCCTGTGTGCCTAAACATTGGCGCTCCCCCACATGTGACCCCATTTTGGAAACTAGACCACCCAAGGCACCTACCTAGATGCATAGTGAGCACTTGGAACCCCCAGGTGCTTCACAAATTGATTCGTAAAAATGAAAAAGTGGAAAAAAAAACACTTTTTCATTTTTACGAATCAATTTGTGAAGCACCTGGGAGTTCCAAGTGCTCACTATGCATCTAGATAGGTGCCTTGGGGGGGTCTAGTTTCCAAAATGGGGTCACTTGTGGGGGAGCTCCAATGTTTAGGCACACAGGAGCTCTCCAAAAGCGACATGGTGTCTGCTAACAAATTGGAACCATGTTATGTTTGGAGAGCCCCTGTGTGCCTAAACATTGGAGCTCCCCCACAACTGACCCCATTTTGGAAACTAGACCCCCCATGGCACCTATCTAGATGCATAGTGAGCACTTCGAACCCCCAGGTGCTTCACAAATTGATTCGTAAAAATGAAAAAGTGTTTTTTTTTCCACTTTTTCATTTTTACGAATCAATTTGTGAAACACCTGGGGGTTCGAAGTGCTCACTATGCATCTAGATAGGTGCCTTGGGGGGTCTAGTTTCCAAAATGGGGTCACTTGTGGGGGAAGCTCCAATGTTAAGGCGCACAGGAGCTCTCCAAACGCAACATGGTGTCGGCTAACAATTTGCGCCGATTTTCCATTCAATTTTCTTAGCGGACACCATGTTGCATTTGAAGAGCCCCTGTGTGCCTAAACATTGGAGCTCCCCCACAAGTGACCCCATTTTGGAAACTAGACCACCCAAGGCACCTATCTAGTTGCATAGTGAGCACTTGGAACCCCCATGTGATTCACAAATTGATTTGTAAAAATAAAAAAGTAAAAAAAAAACACTTTTTCATTTTTACGAATCAATTTGTGAAGCACCTGGGGTTCCAAGTGCTCACTATGCATCTAGATAGGTGCCTTGGGGGGTCTAGTTTCCAAAATGGGGTCACTTGTGGGGGAGCTCCAATGTTTAGGCACACAGGGGCTCTCCAAATGCAACATGGTGTCTGCTAACAATTTGCGCCGATTTTCCATTCAATTTTCTTTGCGGACACCATGTTGCGTTTGAAGAGCCCCTGTGTGCCTAAACATTGGAGCTCCCCCACAAGTGACCCCATTTTGGAAACTAGACCCCCCTAAGCACCTATCTAGATGCATAGTGAGCACTTGGAACCCCCAGGTGCTTCACAAATTGATTCGTAAAAATGAAAAATTAAAAAAAAAAACACTTTTTCATTTTTACGAATCAATTTGTGAAGCACCTTGGGGTTCCCAGTGCTCACTATACATCTAGATAGGTGCCTAAAGGGGGCCTAGTTTCCAAAATGGAGTCACTTGTGTGGGAGCTCCAATGTTTAGGCACACAGGGGCTCTTCAAACACAACATGGTGTCCGCTAAGAAAATTGAATGGAAAATCGGCGCAAATTGTTAGCGGACACCATGTTGCATTTGGAGAGACCCTGTGTGCCTAAACATTTTAGCTCCCCCACAAGTGACCCCATTTTGGAAACTAGACCCTCCAAGGTACCTATCTAGATGCATAGTGAGCACTTGCGACCCCCAGGTGCTTCACAAATTGATTCATAAAAATGAAAAAGTGAAAAAAAAAACACTTTTTCATTTTTACGAATCAATTTGTGAAGCACCTAGGGGTTCCAAGTGCTCACTATGCATCTAGATAGGTGGCTTGGGTGGTCTAGTTTCCAAAATGGGGTCACTTGTGGGGGAGCTCCAATATTTAGGCACACAGGAGCTCTCCAAAAGCAACATGGTGTCCGCTAATTAATCAAGCAAATTTTACAATCAAAAAGTCAAATGGCGCTCCTTCCCTTCCGAGCCCTGCCGTGCGCCCAAACAGTGTTTTTTCCCCACATATGGGGTATATGCGTGCCCAGGGGAAATTGCACAACAAATTTTGGGGTCCATTTTTTCTTGTTACCCCTGTGAAAATAAAAAAAAATGGGTCTAAAGTAACATTTTTGTGAAAAAAGTTAAATGTTCATTTTTTTCTTCCACATTCCAAAAATTCCTGTGAAGCACCTGAAGGGTTAATAAAGTTTTTGAATGTGGTTTTGAGCACCTTGAGGGGTTCAGTTTTTAGAATGGTGTCACTTTTGGGCATTTTCTGTCATAAAGACCTCTCAAAGTGACTTCAAATGTGATGTAGTCCCTTAAAAAATGGTTTTGTAAATTTTGTTGGAAAAATGAGAAATCGCTGGTCAACTTTTACCCCTTATAGCTCCCTAAAAAAAAAATTTTGGTTCCAAAATTGTGCTGATGTAAAGTAGACATGTGGGAAATGTTATTTATTAACTATTTTGTGTAACATATCTCTCTGATTTAAGGGCATAAAAATTCAAATTTTGAAAATTGCAAAATATTCAAAATTTTCACCAAATTTCCATTTTTTTCACAAATAAACGCAAGTAATATCGAAGAAATTTTACCACAATCATGAAGTACAATATGTCACAAAAAACAATGTCAGAATCAACGGGATCCATTGAAGCGTTCCAGAGTAATTACCTCATAAAGTGACAGTGGTCAGAATTGTAAAAATTTGCCTGGTCATTAACGTGCAAACCACCCTTGGGGGTAAAGGGGTTAAAAGAGTCTGGTGTAGGCCAGAGAAATAGATCTGTGGTTTTGCAGTTCCATTGGTCAAATCTCTGTATTATCCTGCTTTTGGCATTTTTTGCCGTTAAAAAAAAACTGTAATATTGTCTCCCTGACTGGTCAGACACCAATATATCTGTTTAAAAGAGTCTGGTGTAGGCCAGATAAATAGAACTGTGGTTTTCCTCTTCCACGATTCTAATCTCCTTTTTGTTACCCTTTTTCCATTGATATTGCAAGTGTAAGCTATTTTACTCCATTTACAATGGGCAAGGCACGTGGCAAGGGGCGTTGAACTGGATGTTCTGGTGATGGTGCGTGTAGAGGATGGGGCTGTGGCCAAGGTGAAAATGTGCCACAAGCAACAGCCACATCTTCTCGCTCCCACTTCTTGACCGAATTACTAGGGAAGCACACTGCAACACCTATTGATCAGTGTGAACAGGTTATTAATTGGATAGCAGATAATACTTCCAGTTACCTGGGCACCACCACCTCCGGTCTGTCTTCCACACAGTCAAGTTTTAGTAGCCATGAGTCTCGACCGCATACTCCTCCTCACCCTGATGCTCCTTCCTTCCACCATGCCGAGTGTTGTCAGACAGCAACTGATCCCACACTTGGACACTCTGAAGAGCTGTTCACTGGTTCATTTCCATATTTGTGCCCCTCGCCTGCTCCGCTTGAAGTGGTGGAAGAGGAGATCCCATGTAGCGATGCCCAAATATTTGAAAAGCCACGGCCACAGGAAGTCGACGCTGGCAATTTGTCACAAGAGGTGGACGATGACGAGACACAATTGCCAGGAAGTGAGGAGGAGTATCGTGGTGCGGAAGTGGAAGAGGAGGAGGTGGTGGATGATCTAGTAACTGACCCAACGTGGCAGGAGGACACGCAGAGTGAGGCCAGCAGCACACAGGGGGAGGGAGGCAGAGTAACCCAACAGGCAGGAAGAAGCAGTGTGGTGGCTGCACACAGAAGGCGGGCAACAGTTCCCCGTAACACCAACACGAGAGTCGTTGCCAGTACAACCAGTAGGTCTTCCAGAGTCTGGAATTTTTTTAAAGACTCTGCTGATAACCCCAAAAAGGCCATTTGTACCACCTGCCATGCCAGCATCAGCAGGGGTGACAAAACTACCAGTCTGACCACCACCAGCATGATCAGGCACATGTGAGCAAAGCACCCGACTTTGTGGGGCGAACCCCAGGGTCCACGACAAGTGTCAGCGGGTGTCACCACTGCTTCTTCCGCTGTTGTGCGTGTAATAAAACCCCCTGTTGTGCGTGCAAGGCAATCCCCTGTCCATACTGCATGCAAAGATGCCCCCTCCTCTCAGTCTTCACTTGTTATGGCAGTTTCTCAAGAAACAGCATCAACGTACACGTCCACGTCCCACCGCAGCGTTCAATTGTCCATATCCCAGAGCTTTGAACAAAAGCGCAAATTCGCAGCCAACGCCCCACAGGCAACAGTCCTAAATTCGCACATTTCACGACTGCCTTTTAGGCTGGTGGAGACGGAATACTTCCACAACCTTATGGCGGTGGCTGTCCCTCGGTACTTGGTCCCCAGCCGACACTATTTTGCCCGGTGTTCCATCCCCGCATTACACAAGCACGTGTCCCAAAACATCTGCCGTGCCCTCAACAATGCAGTTACTGGGAGAGTCCACCTGACAATGGACACGTGGACAAGTGCTTGTGGCCAGGGGTGGTACATCAACCTGATGGCACACTGGGTAAACATAGTGGAAGCCGGGACCCAGTTGGACCTTGGGACAGAACACATCCTCCCCACACCGAGGATTGCGGGCCAGTCAGAGTTGCCCCCACAGTGTACAGTTCCTGTGCATCATCCTCCTCCTCCTCATGTTCAGCCTCCATCTCAGATATCACCACATCAGTTACAAGCTGGAAGCACTGCAGTACTGCCTCAGCCAAGCGGAAACAGGCTCTGTTGAAACTCATAAGCTTAGGTGATAAACCTCACACTGCTTGTGAGTTGTGGACAGCTGTGAAAGAGCAGGCATATTTGTGGCTGAGACCGCTGAACCTACATCCAGGCATGGTCGTGTGTGACAATGTCCGTAACCTGGTGGCGGCTCTGAGGCGAGGCGAGATCACACACGTACCATGCCTGGCTCATGTGCTTCACCTCGTGGTTCAGCGGTTTCTTAAAAAGTACCCCAAGTTGCCAGATCTACTCATCAAAGTACGCCGCCTGTCAGCTCATTTTCGCAAGTCGGCTACAGCTTCCGCCACCCTTGCTGTGTTGCAGCAGCGTTTGCAGCTTCCGGCACACCGACTGGTGTGTGATGTCCCCACACGTTGGAACTCTACCCTCCACATGTTGCAAAGGATTTGTGAGCAGAAGAGAGCAGTTGTGGAGTACCAGCTGCAACAAGGCCGTCGATATTCAGGTCAGACTCCACACATAAAACCTCAGGAGTGGACCTCGATGTCTGACATATGTACCATCCTAACAAACTTTGAGGAGTCCACCAAGATGGTGAGTGGCGATGACGCCATCATTAGTGTCAGCATCCCACTTGTCTGTCTTTTGCAATGCTCTCTGCAGAGAATTAAAGAGGAGGCATTGCAGCCAGAGTATGATGATATGGACCAAGAACCCATAATGGGCGATTACACACAGCCCAGCCTCATCTCATCCTAACGTGCATTGGGGGACAATGAGGGAGAGGAGGAGGAGGAGGAGTAAGAACAGGAGCTGGTATCATGCGCTGTAGACGGTAGTGCCTTTACCACTGTCATACAGTCGGTTCAGCATGGGTGGCCTGAGGACAGTGGGGAGGAGGAGGAGGAGGCGATCATGGTCAGTCGTCATCTTGGTGAGGACACGGAAGTCTTGCCCATTACCAGTCTGGCACGCATGGCTGACTTTATGTTACGCTGCCTTAACCGTGACACTCGCATAGTCAAAATGTTGGGTGACAGTCATTACTGGTTGGTGACACTTTTAGACCCCCGCTACAAGGAGAACTTTCACTCTCTTATTCCTGAGGTGGAGAGGTCTACAAAAATGGGGCAGTAACTGAAGGCCCTTGCTGCAGAACTGTTAAAAAAATTTCCATCTGAACACACAAGCGGCAGAGGTCACAGTTCGTTGACCAACCAAGGCGTACAGGCAAGAGAGACGCAACTCCAATCCAGTAGAGGCAGGGGAACACTGTCAACATTCTTGGACAGTTTTCTGAGACCCGCCCAGCTTACAGGCCCTGAGGTGCGGGGTACTCTCACAAGGAGTGGAAAGTTTCAAAAGATGGTGAGGGAGTACCTTGCCGACCCTATCAGCGTCCTCCATGATTCCTCTGTGCCTTTTAATTATTCGGTATCCAAGCTGGACACTTGGAATGAACTCGCTCTGTATGCCTTGGAGGTCCTGGCCTGCCCTGCCGCTATTGTGTTATCGGAGCCTGTTTTAAGTGCCGCTGGGGGAATTATAACTGATTAGCGCACTCGCCTGTCAACTGACAATGCTGACAAACTGACCCTTATCAAAATGAACAAGGGCTGGATTGGGCCAAACTTCTCATCACCACCAAATGACAGCAGAGTAACATAAAGTCAAATCCACTGTGCTATTTCGGGAGGTGTATTCCCATGCAATGCTTCACACCCACACATGGGTATACACTTCGTCAATTCGGCTGTATTTTGCTCTTCTCCTTCTCCTCAGCCTCCACCACCACTATACCTCTAGGGTGACCGTGGTCCTTGTTGCCAGCATTGCAAGTTCCTCCGTCCTAATTTTTGGCAGCTTTTATTTGGAAGGCATAGTCAAAGACTATGGGAGACCCACTCCCCAATAATGGGAATAATGTTTTAAATATGCTGTACTGCATGGCTCTTGTAAGGGGCATGAAAACCATCTTGTTAAGCTACTGCGACCTCCACCACTTTTCCAAGGGGCATTAAAAATGCCTTGTTAAGCTACTGCGACCTCCACGTCTCTTCCAAGGGGCATTAAAACCGTCTTTTAAGCTACTGCGACCTTCACCACTTTTCCCAGGGGCATTGATATTGTCTTTTTATTCCACTGCGACCTCCACATCTCTTCCAAGGGGCATTAAAACCATCTTGTAAGCTACTGCGACCTCCATGTCTCTTCCAAGGGGCATTAAAACCATCTTGTTAAGCTACTGCAACCTCCACGTTTCTTCCAAGGGGCATTAAAACCGTCTTGTTAAGCTACTGCGACCTCCACCACTTTGCCAAGGGGCATTGATATTGTCTTTTTATTCCACTGCGACCTCCACCATTCTTCCAAGGGGCATTAAAACCGTATTGTTAAGATACTGCGACCTCCACAACTTTTCCAAGGGGCATGAAAACCGTCTTTTTAAGGTACTGCGACCTCCACCACTTTTCCAAGGGGCATTAAAACCATCTTGCTAAGCTACTGTGACCTCCACCACTTTTCCAAGTGGCATTGATATTGTCTTTTTATTCCACTGCGACTTCCACCATTCTTCCAAGGGGCATCAAAAAACCGTCTTGTTAAGCTACTGCGACCTCCGTCACTTTTCCAAGGGGCATTAAAACCGTCTTGGTAAGTTACTGCGACCTCCACGTCTCTTCCAAGGGGCATTAAAACCGTTTTGTTAAGCTACTGCGACCTCCACCACTTTTCCCTGTGTCATTGATATTGTCTTTTTATTCCACTGCGACCTCCACGTCTCTTCCAAGGGGCATTAAAAACGTCTTTTTAAGCTACTGCGACCTCCATGTCTATTCCAAGGGGCATTAAAACCGTCTTGTTAAGCTACTGCGACCTCCACGTTTCTTCCAAGGGGCATTAAAACCGTCTTGTTAAGCTACTGCGACCTCCACCACTTTTCCAAGGTGCATTGATATTGTCTTTTTTTTCCACTGCGACCTCCACCATTCTTCCAAGGGGCATTAAAACCGAATTGTTAAGCCATTGCGACCTCCACCACTTTTCCAAGGGGCATTAAAACCATCTTGTTAAGCTACTGCGACCTCCACGTCTCTACCAAGGGGCATTAAAACCGTCTTGTTAAGCTATTGCGACCTCCACGTCTCTTCCAAGGGGCATTAAAACCGTTTTGTTAAGCTACTGCGACATTCACATCTCTTCCAAGGGGCATTAAAACAGTTTTGTTAGCCACTGCGACCTCCACGTCTCTTCCAAGGGGCAATAAAATCATCTTGTTATGCTACTGCGAACTCCTCTTCTCTTCCAAGGGGCATTAAAACCGTCTTGTTAAGCTACTGCGACATTCACGTCTCTTCCAAGGGGCATTAAAACCGTCTTTTTAAGCTACTGTGACCTCCACGTCTCATCCAAGGGGCATTAAAACCATCTTGTTAAGCTACTGCGACCTCCACCACTTTTACAAGGGGCATTGATATTGTCTTTTTATTCCACTGCGACCTCCACGTCTCTTCCAAGGGGCATAAAAACCGTCTTGTTAAGCTGCTGCGACCTCCACCACTTTTCCAAGGGGCAATATAACCGTCTTGTTAAGCTTCTGCGACCTCCACTACTTTTCCAAGGGGCATTGATATTGTCTTTTTATTCCACTGCAACCTCCACGTCTCTTCCAAGGGGCATTACAACCGTCTTGTTAAGCTACTGCGACCTCCACATCTCTTCCAAGGGGCATTAAGACCATCTTGTTAAGCTACTGCGACCTCCACCACTTTTCCCAGGGGCATTGATATTGTCTTTTTATTCCACTGCGACCTCCATGTCTCTTCCAAGGGGCAATAAAACCGTGTTTTTAATCTACTGCGACCTCCATGTCTCTTCCAAGGGGCATTAAAACCATCTTGTTAGCTACTGCGACCTCCACCTCTTTTCCCTGGGGCATTGATATTGTCTTTTTATTCCACTGCGCCCTCCACGTCTCTTCCAAGGGGCATTAAAACCGTCTTTTTAAGCTACTGCGACCTCCATGTCTCTTCCAAGGGGCACTAAAACCATCTTTTTAAGCTACTGCGTCCTCCACGTCTCTTCCAAGGGGCATTAAAACCGACTTGTTAAGCTACTGCGACATCCACCACTTTTACAAGGGGCACTGATATTGTCTTTTTTTTCCAATGCGACCTCCACCATTCTTCCAAGGGGCATTAAAACCGAATTGTTAAGCCATTGAGACCTCCACCACTTTTCCAAAGGGCATTAAAACCATCTTGTTAAGCTACTGCGACCTCCACGTCTCTACCAAGGGGCATTAAAACCGTCTTGTTAAGCTACTGCGACCTCCACGTCTCTTCCAAGGGGCATTAAAACCGTTTTGTTAAGCTATTGCGACATTCACGTCTCTTCCAAGGGGCATTAAAACAGTTTTGCTAGCCACTGCGACCTTCACGTCTCTTCCAAGGGGCAATAAAATCATCTTGTTAAGCTACTGCGAACTCCACGTCTCTTCCAAGGGGCATTAAAACCGTCTTGTTAAGCTACTGCGACATTCACGTCTCTTCCAAGGGGCATTAAAGCAGTTTTGTTAGCCACTGCGACCTCCATGTCTCTTGCAAGAGGCATTAAAACCGTCTATTTAAGCTACTGTGACCTCCACGTCTCATCCAAGGGGCATTAAAACCATCTTGTTAAGCTACTGCGACCTCCACCACTTTTACAAGGGGCATTGATATTGTCTTTTTATTCCACTGCGACCTCCACGTCTCTTCCAAGGGGCATAAAAACCGTCTTGTTAAGCTGCTGCGACCTCCACCACTTTTCCAAGGGGCATTAAAACCGTCTTGTTAAGCTACTGCGACCTCCACTACTTTTCCAAGGGGCATTGATATTGTCTTTTTATTCCACTGCAACCTCCACGTCTCTTCCAAGGGGCATTACAACCGTCTTGTTAAGTTACTGCGACCTCCACATCTCTTCCAAGGGGCATTAAGACCGTCTTGTTAAGCTACTGTGACCTCCACCACTTTTCCCAGGGGCATTGATATTGTCTTTTTATTCCACTGCGACCTCCATGTCTCTTCCAAGGGGCTATAAAACCGTGTTTTTAATCTACTGCGACCTCCATGTCTCTTCCAAGGGGCATTAAAACCATCTTGTTAGCTACTGCGACCTCCACCTCTTTTCCCTGGGGCATTGATATTTTCTTTTTATTCCACTGCGACCTACACGTCTCTTCCAAGGGGCATTAAAACCATCTTTTTAAGCTACTGCGACCTCCATGTCTCTTCCAAGGGGCACTAAAACCATCTTTTTAAGCTACTGCGTCCTCCACGTCTCTTCCAAGGGGCATTAAAACCGACTTGTTAAGCTACTGCGACATCCACCACTTTTCCAAGGGGCATTGATATTGTCTTTTTTTTCCAATGCGACCTCCACCATTCTTCCAAGGGGCATTAAAACCGAATTGTTAAGCCATTGCGACCTCCACCACTTTTCCAAGGGGCATTAAAACCATCTTGTTAAGCTACTGCGACCTCCACGTCTCTACCAAGGGGCATTAAAACCGTCTTGTTAAGCTATTGCGACCTCCACGTCTCTTCCAAGGGGCATTAAAACCGTTTTGTTAAGCTACTGCGACATTCACATCTCTTCCAAGGGGCATTAAAACAGTTTTGTTAGCCACTGCGACCTCCACGTCTCTTCCAAGGGGCAATAAGATCATCTTGTTAAGCTACTGCGAACTCCTCTTCTCTTCCAAGGGGCATTAAAACCGTCTTCTTAAGCTACTGCGACATTCACGTCTCTTCCAAGGGGCATTAAAACCGTCTTTTTAAGCTACTGTGACCTCCACGTCTCATCCAAGGGGCATTAAAACCATCTTGTTAAGCTACTGCGACCTCCACCACTTTTACAAGGGGCATTGATATTGTCTTTTTATTCCACTGCGACCTCCACGTCTCTTCCAAGGGGCATAAAAACCGTCTTGTTAAGCTGCTGCGACCTCCACCACTTTTCCAAGGGGCAATATAACCGTCTTGTTAAGCTTCTGCGACCTCCACTACTTTTCCAAGGGGCATTGATATTGTCTTTTTATTCCACTGCAACCTCCACGTCTCTTCCAAGGGGCATTACAACCGTCTTGTTAAGCTACTGCGACCTCCACATCTCTTCCAAGTGGCATTAAGACCATCTTGTTAAGCTACTGCGACCTCCACCACTTTTCCCAGGGGCATTGATATTGTCTTTTTATTCCACTGCGACCTCCATGTCTCTTCCAAGGGGCAATAAAACCGTGTTTTTAATCTACTGCGACCTCCATGTCTCTTCCAAGGGGCATTAAAACCATCTTGTTAGCTACTGCGACCTCCACCTCTTTTCCCTGGGGCATTGATATTGTCTTTTTATTCCACTGCGCCCTCCACGTCTCTTCCAAGGGGCATTAAAACCGTCTTTTTAAGCTACTGCGATCTCCATGTCTCTTCCAAGGGGCACTAAAACCATCTTTTTAAGCTACTGCGTCCTCCACGTCTCTTCCAAGGGGCATTAAAACCGACTTGTTAAGCTACTGCGACATCCACCACTTTTACAAGGGGCACTGATATTGTCTTTTTTTTCCAATGCGACCTCCACCATTCTTCCAAGGGGCATTAAAACCGAATTGTTAAGCCATTGCGACCTCCACCACTTTTCCAAAGGGCATTAAAACCATCTTGTTAATCTACTGCGACCTCCACGTCTCTACCAAGGGGCATTAAAACCGTCTTGTTAAGCTACTGCGACCTCCACGTCTCTTCCAAGGGGCATTAAAACCGTTTTGTTAAGCTATTGCGACATTCACGTCTCTTCCAAGGGGCATTAAAACAGTTTTGCTAGCCACTGCGACCTTCACGTCTCTTCCAAGGGGCAATAAAATCATCTTGTTAAGCTACTGCGAACTCCACGTCTCTTCCAAGGGGCATTAAAACCGTCTTGTTAAGCTACTGCGACATTCACGTCTCTTCCAAGGGGCATTAAAGCAGTTTTGTTAGCCACTGCGACCTCCATGTCTCTTGCAAGAGGCATTAAAACCGTCTATTTAAGCTACTGTGACCTCCACGTCTCATCCAAGGGGCATTAAAACCATCTTGTTAAGCTACTGCGACCTCCACCACTTTTACAATGGGCATTGATATTGTCTTTTTATTCCACTGCGACCTCCACGTCTCTTCCAAGGGGCATAAAAACCGTCTTGTTAAGCTGCTGCGACCTCCACCACTTTTCCAAGGGGCATTAAAACCGTCTTGTTAAGCTACTGCGACCTCCACTACTTTTCCAAGGGGCATTGATATTGTCTTTTTATTCCACTGCAACCTCCACGTCTCTTCCAAGGGGCATTACAACCGTCTTGTTAAGTTACTGCGACCTCCACATCTCTTCCAAGGGGCATTAAGACCGTCTTGTTAAGCTACTGTGACCTCCACCACTTTTCCCAGGGGCATTGATATTGTCTTTTTATTCCACTGCGACCTCCATGTCTCTTCCAAGGGGCTATAAAACCGTGTTTTTAATCTACTGCGACCTCCATGTCTCTTCCAAGGGGCATTAAAACCATCTTGTTAGCTACTGCGACCTCCATCTCTTTTCCCTGGGGCATTGATATTGTCTTTTTATTCCACTGCGACCTACACGTCTCTTCCAAGGGGCATTAAAACCATCTTTTTAAGCTACTGCGACCTCCATGTCTCTTCCAAGGGGCACTAAAACCATCTTTTTAAGCTACTGCGTCCTCCACGTCTCTTCCAAGGGGCATTAAAACCGACTTGTTAAGCTACTGCGACATCCACCACTTTTCCAAGGGGCATTGATATTGTCTTTTTTTCCAATGCGACCTCCACCATTCTTCCAAGGGGCATTAAAACCGAATTGTTAAGCCATTGCGACCTCCACCACTTTTCCAAGGGGCATTAAAACCATCTTGTTAAGCTACTGCGACCTCCACGTCTCTACCAAGGGGCATTAAAACCGTCTTGTTAAGCTATTGCGACCTCCACGTCTCTTCCAAGGGGCATTAAAACCGTTTTGTTAAGCTACTGCGACATTCACATCTCTTCCAAGGGGCATTAAAACAGTTTTGTTAGCCACTGCGACCTCCACGTCTCTTCCAAGGGGCAATAAAATCATCTTGTTAAGCTACTGCGAACTCCTCTTCTCTTCCAAGGGGCATTAAAACCGTCTTGTTAAGCTACTGCGACATTCACGTCTCTTCCAAGGGGCATTAAAACCGTCTTTTTAAGCTTCTGTGACCTCCACGTCTCATCCAAGGGGCATTAAAACCATCTTGTTAAGCTACTGCGACCTCCACCACTTTTACAAGGGGCATTGATATTGTCTTTTTATTCCACTGCAACCTCCACGTCTCTTCCAAGGGGCATAAAAACCGTCTTGTTAAGCTGCTGCGACCTCCACCACTTTTCCAAGGGGCATTATAACCGTCTTGTTAAGCTTCTGCGACCTCCACTACTTTTCCAAGGGGCATTGATATTGTCTTTTTATTCCACTGCAACCTCCACGTCTCTTCCAAGGGGCATTACAACCGTCTTGTTAAGCTACTGCGACCTCCACATCTCTTCCAAGGGGCATTAAGACCGTCTTGTTAAGCTACTGCGACCTCCACCACTTTTCCCAGGGGCATTGATATTGTCTTTTTATTCCACTGCGACCTCCATGTCTCTTCCAAGGGGCAATAAAACCGTGTTTTTAATCTACTGCGACCTCCATGTCCCTTCCAAGGGGCATTAAAACCGTCTTGTTAGCTACTGCGACCTCCAACACTTTTCCAAGGGGCATTGAGATTGTCTTATTATTCCATTGCGACTTCCACCATTATTCCAAGGGGCATTAAAACCGTCTTGTTAAGCTACTGTGACCTCCACCATTATTCCAAGGGGCAATAAAACCGTTTTGTTAACCTACTACGACCTCAACGTCTCTTCCAAGGGGCATTAAAACCGTTTTGTTAAGCTACTGCGTCCTCCATGTCTCTTCCAAGTTGCATTAAAACGGTCTTGTTAAGCTACTGCGACCTCCACCACTTTTCAAAGGGGCATTGATATTGTCCTTTTATTCCACTCCGACCTCCAACATTCTTCCAAGTTGCATTAAAACCGTATTGTTAATCTACTGCTACCTCCACCACTTTTCCAAGGGGCATTAAAACCGACTTGTTAAGCTACTGCGACCACCACATCTCTTCCAAGGGGCATTAAAACAATCTTGTTAAGCTACTGCAATCTCCATGTCTCTTCCAAGGGGCATTAAAACCGTCTTGTTAAGATACTGTGACCTCCACGTCTCTTCCAAGGGGCATTAAAATTGTTTTGCTAAGCTACTGGGACCTCCACGTCTCTTCCAAGGGGCATTAAAACCGTCTTGTTAAGATATGGCGACTTCCACCTCTCTTCCAAGGGGCAATAAAACCGTCTTGTTAAGCTACTGCGACCTCCTCCACTTTTCCCAGGGGCATTGATATTGTCTTTTTATTCCACTGCGACCTCCACATCTCTTCGAAGGTGCATTAAAACCGTCTTGTTAAGCTACTGCGACCTCCACCACTTTTCCAAGGGGCATTAAAACCGTCTTGTTAAGCTACTGCGAACTCCACGTCTCTTCCAAGGGGCATTAAAACGGTCTTGTTAAGCTACTGCGACCTTCACCACTTTTCCCAGGGTCATTGATATTGTCTTTTTATTCCACTGCGACCTCCACATCTCTTCCAAGGGGCATTAAAACCGTCTTGTTAAGTTACTGCGACCTCCATGTCTCTTCCATGGGGCATTAAAACCATCTATTTAAGCTACTGCGACCTCCACGTCTCTTCCACGGGGCATTAAAACCATCTTGTCAAGCTACTGCAACCTCCACAACTTTGCCAAGGGGCATTGATATTGTCTTTTTATTCCACTGCGACCTCCACCATTCTTCCAAGGGGCATTAAAACCGTATTGTTAAGCTACTGCAACCTCCACAACTTTTCCAAGGGCCATTAAAACCGTCTTGTTAAGCTACTGCGACCTCCACCACTATTCCAAGGGGCATTAAAACCGTCTTGTTAAGCTACTGCGACCTCCACCTCTTTTCCAAGGGGCATTGATATTGTCTTTTTATTCCACTGCGACTTCCACCATTCTTCCAAGAGGCATTAAAACCGTCTTGTTAAGCTACTGCGACCTCCGCCACTTTTCCAAGGGGCATTAAAACCGTCCTGGTAAGCTACTGCGACCTCCACGTCTCTTCAAAGGGGCATTAAAACCATCTTGTTAAGCTACTGCGACCTCCACCACTTTTCCCTGGGGCATTGATGTTGTCTTTTTATTCCACTGCGACCTGTACGTCTCTTCCAAGGGGCATTAAAACCGTCTTTTTAAGCTACTGCGACCTCCATGTTTCTTCCAACGGGCACTAAAACCATCTTTTTAAGCTACTGCGTCCTCCACGTCTCTTCCAAGGGGCATAAAAACCGTCTTGTTAAGCTGCTGCGACCTCCACCACTTTTCCAAGGGGCATTAAAACCGTCTTGTTAAGCTACTGCGACCTCCACTACTTTTCCAAGGGGCATTGATATTGTCTTTTTATTCTACTGCAACCTCCACGTCTCTTCCAAGGGGCATTACAACCGTCTTGTTAAGCTACTGCGACCTCCACATCTCTTCCAAGTGGCATTAAGACCGTCTTGTTAAGCTACTGCGACCTCCACCACTTTTCCCAGGGGCATTGATATTGTCCTTTTATTCCACTGCGACCTCCATGTCTCTTCCAAGGGGCAATAAAACTGTGTTTTTAATCTACTGTGACCTCCATGTCTCTTCCAAGGGGCATTAAAACCGTCTTGTTAGCTACTGCGACCTCCACCACTTTTCCAAGGGGCATTGAGATTGTCTTATTATTCCATTGCGACTTCCACCATTATTCCAAGGGGCATTAAAACCGTCTTGTTAAGCTACTGCGACCTCCACCATTATTCCAAGGGGCAATAAAACCGTTTTGTTAACCTACTACGACCTGGACGTCTCTTCCAAGGGGCATTAAAACCGTTTTGCTAAGCTACTGCATCCTCCATGTCTCTTCCAAGTTGCATTAAAACGGTCTTGTTAAGCTACGGCGACCTCCACCACTTTTCCAAGGGGCATTGATATTGTCCTTTTATTCCACTCCGACCTCCACCATTCTTCCAAGGGGCATTAAAACCGTATTGTTAATCTACTGCGACCTCCACCACTTTTCCAAGGGGCATTAAAACCGACTTGTTAAGCTACTGCGACCACCACGTCTCTTCCAAGGGGCATTAAAACCATCTTGTTAAGCTACTGCAAACTCCACGTCTCTTACAAGGGGCATTAAAACCGTCTTGTTAAGATACTGTAACCTCCACGTCTCTTCCAAGGGGCATTAAAATTGTTTTGTTAAGCTACTGGGACCTCCACGTCTCTTCCAAGGGGCATTAAAACTTTCTTGTTAAGCTACTGCGACCTCCACGTCTCTTCCAAGGGGCATTAAAACCGTCTTGTTAAACTACGGCGACTTCCACGTCTCTTCCAAGGGGCATTAAAACCGTCTTGTTAAGCTACTGCGACCTCCTCCACTTTTCCCAGGGGCATTGATATTTTCTTTTTATTCCACTGCGACCTCCACGTCTCTTCCAAGGTGCATTAAAACCATCTTGTTAAGCTACTGCGACCTCCACCACTTTTCCAAGGGGCATTAAAACCCTCTTAAGCTACTGCGACCTCCTCTACTTTTCCAAGGGCCATTGATATTGTCTTTTTATTCCACTGTGACCTCCACGTCTCTTCCAAGGGGCATTACAACCTTCTTGTTAAGCTGCTGCGACCTCCACGTCTCTTCCAAGGGGCATTAAGACCGTCTTGTTAAGCTACTGCGATACCCACGTCTCTTCCAAGGGGCATTAAAACCGTCTTGTTAAGCTACTGCGACCTCCACCACTTTTCCCAGGGGCATTGATATTGTCTTTTTATTCCTCTGCGACCTCCATGTCTCTTCCAAGAGGCAATAAAACCGTGTTGTTAAGTTACTGCGACCTCCACCACTTTTCCCAGGGGCAATGATATTGTATTTTTATTCCACTGCGACCTCCACGTCTCTTCCAAGGGGCATTAAAACCGACTTGTTAAGCTACTGCGACATCCACCACTTTTCCAAGGGGCATTGATATTGTCTTTTTTTTCCAAAGCGACCTCCACCATTCTTCCAAGGGGCATTAAAACCATCTTGTTAAGCTACTGCGACCTCCACGTCTCTACCAAGGGGCATTAAAACCGTCTTGTTAAGCTACTGCGACCTCCACGTCTCTTCCAAGGGGCATTAAAACCGTTTTGTTAAGCTACTGCGACATTCACGTCTCTTCCAAGGGTCATTAAAACAGTTTTGCTAGCCACTGCGACCTCCACGTCTCTTCCAAGGGGCAATAAAATCATCTTGATAAGCTACTGCGAACTCCACGTCTCTTCCAAGGGGCATTAAAACCTTCTTGTTAAGCTACTGCGACATTCACGTCTCTTCCAAGGTTCATTAAAACAGTTTTGTTAGCCACTGCGACCTCCATGTCTCTTTCAAGAGGCATTAAAACCGTCTATTTAAGCTACTGTGACCTCCACGTCTCATCCAAGGGGCATTAAAACCATCTTGTTAAGCTACTGCGACCTCCACCACTTTTACAAGGGGCATTGATATTGTCTTTTTATTCCACTGCGACCTCCACGTCTCTTCCAAGGGGCATAAAAACCGTCTTGTTAAGCTGCTGCGACCTCCACCACTTTTCCAAGGGGCATTATAACCGTCTTGTTAAGCTACTGCGACCTCCACTACTTTTCCAAGGGGCATTGATATTGTCTTTTTATTCCACTGCAACCTCCACGTCTCTTCCAAGGGGCATTACAACTGTCTTGTTAAGCTACTGCGACTTCCACATCTCTTCCAAGGGGCATTAAGACCGTCTTGTTAAGCTACTGCGACCTCCACCACTTTTCCCAGGGGCATTGATATTGTCTTTTTATTCCACTGCGACCTCCATGTCTCTTCCAAGGGGCAATAAAACCGTGTTTTTAATCTACTGCGACCTCCATGTCTCTTCCAAGGGGCATTAAAACCGTCTTGTTAGCTACTGCGACCTCCACCACTTTTCCAAGGGGCATTGAGATTGTCTTATTATTCCATTGCGACTTCCACCATTATTCCAAGGGGCATTAAAACCGTCTTGTTAAGCTACTGCGACCTCCACCATTATTCCAAGGGGCAATAAAACCGTTTTGTTAACCTACTACGACCTCGACGTCTCTTCCAAGGGGCATTAAAACCGTTTTGTTAAGCTACTGCGTCCTCCATGTCTCTTCCAAGTTGCATTAAAACGGTCTTGTTAAGCTACTGCGACCTCCACCACTTTTCCAAGGGGCATTGATATTGTCCTTTTATTCCACTCCGACCTCCACCATTCTTCCAAGGGGCATTAAAACCGTATTGTTAATCTACTGCGACCTCCACCACTTTTCCAAGGGGCATTAAAACCGACTTGTTAAGCTACTGCGACCACCACATCTCTTCCAAGGGGCATTAAAGCAATCTTGTTAAGCTACTGCAAACTCCATGTCTCTTCCAAGGGGCATTAAAACCGTCTTGTTAAGATATTGTGACCTCCACGTCTCTTCCAAGGGGCATTAAAATTGTTTTGCTAAGCTACTGGGACCTCCACGTCTCTTCCAAGGGGCATTAATACCTTCTTGTTAAGCTACTGCGACCTCCACGTCTCTTCCAAGGGGCATTAAAATCGTCTTGTTAAGCTACGGCAACTTCCACGTCTCTTCCAAGGGGCATAAAAACCGTCTTGTTAAGCTGCTGCGACCTCCACCACTTTTCCAAGGGGCATTAAAACCGTCTTGTTAAGCTACTGCGACCTCCACTACTTTTCCAAGGGGCATTGATATTGTCTTTTTATTCCACTGCAACCTCCACGTCTCTTCCAAGGGGCATTACAACCGTCTTGTTAAGTTACTGCAACCTCCACATCTCTTCCAATGGGCATTAAGTCCGTCTTGTTAAGCTACTGTGACCTCCACCTCTTTTCCCTGGGGCATTGATATTGTCTTTTTATTCCACTGCGACCTCCACATCTCTTCCAAGGGGCATTAAAACCGTCTTTTTAAGCTACTGCGACCTCCATGTCTCTTCCAAGGGGCACTAAAACCATCTTTTTAAGCTACTGCGTCCTCCACGTCTCTTCCAAGGGGCATTAAAACCGACTTGTTAAGCTACTGCGACATCCACCACTTTTCCAAGGGGCATTGATATTGTCTTTTTTTTCCAATGCGACCTCCACCATTCTTCCAAGGGGCATTAAAACCGAATTGTTAAGCCATTTCGACCTCCACCACTTTTCCAAGGGGCATTAAAACCATCTTGATAAGCTACTGCGACCTCCACGTCTCTACCAAGTGGCATTAAAACCGTCTTGTTAAGCTACTGCGACCTCCACGTCTCTTCCAAGGGGCATTAAAACCGTTTTGTTAAGCTACTGCGACATTCACATCTCTTCCAAGGGGCATTAAAACAGTTTTGTTAGCCACTGCGACCTCCACGTCTCTTCCAAGGGGCAATAAAATCATCTTGTTAAGCTACTGCGAACTCCTCGTCTCTTCCAAGGGGCATTAAAACCGTCTTGTTAAGCTACTGCGACATTCACGTCTCTTCCAAGGGGCATTAAAACCGTCTATTTAAGCTACTGTGACTTCCATGTCTCATCCAAGGGGCATTAAAACCATCCTGTTAAGCTACTGCGACCTCCACCACTTTTACAAGGGGCATTGATATTGTCTTTTTATTCCACTGCGACCTCCACGTCTCTTCCAAGGGGCATAAAAACCGTCTTGTTAAGCTGCTGCGACCTCCACCACTTTTCGAAGGGGCATTATAACCGTCTTGTTAAGCTACTGCGACCTCCACTACTTTTCCAAGGGGCATTCATATTGTCTTTTTATTCCACTGCAACCTCCACGTCTCTTCCAAGGTGCATTACAACCGTCTTGTTAAGCTACTGCGACCTCCACATCTCTTCCAAGGGGCATTAAGACCGTCTTGTTAAGCTACTGCGACCTCCACCACTTTTCCCAGGGGCATTGATATTGTCTTTTTATTCCACTGCGACCTCCATGTCTCTTCCAAGGGGCAATAAAACCGTGTTTTTAATCTACTGCGACCTCCATGTCTCTTCCAAGGGGCATTAAAACTGTCTTGTTAGCTACTGCGACCTCCACCACTTTTCCAAGGGGCATTGTGATTGTCTTATTATTCCATTGCGACTTCCACCATTATTCCAAGGGGCATTAAAACCGTCTTGTTAAGCTACTGCGACCTCCACCATTATTCCAAGGGGCAATAAAACCGTTTTGTTAACCTACTACGACCTCGACGTCTCTTCCAAGGGGCATTAAAACCGTTTTGTTAAGCTACTGCGTCCTCCATGTCTCTTCCAAGTTGCATTAAAACGGTCTTGTTAAGCTACTGCGACCTCCACCACTTTTCCAAGGGGCATTGATATTGTCCTTTTATTCCACTCCGACCTCCACCATTCTTCCAAGGGGCATTAAAACCGTTTTGTTAATCTACTGCGACCTCCACCACTTTTCCAAGGGGCATTAAAACCGACTTGTTAAGCTACTGCGACCACCACATCTCTTCCAAGGGGCATTAAAATAATCTTGTTAAGCTACTGCAAACTCCATGTCTCTTCCAAGGGGCATTAAAACCGTCTTGTTAAGATACTGTGACCTCCATGTCTCTTCCAAGGGGCATTAAAATTGTTTTGCTAAGCTACTGGGACCTCCACGTCTCTTCCAAGGGGCATTAAAACCTTCTTGTTAAGCTACTGCGACCTCCACGTCTCTTCCAAAGGGCATTAAAACCGTCTTGTTAAGCTACGGCAACTTCCTCGTCTCTTCCAAGGGGCATAAAAACCGTCCTGTTAAGCTGCTGCGACCTCTACCACTTTTCCAATGGGCATTAAAACCGTCTTGTTAAGCTACTGCGACCTCCACTACTTTTCCAAGGGGCATTGATATTGTCTTTTTCTTCCACTGCAACCTCCACGTCTCTTCCAAGGGGCATTACAACCGTCTTGTTAAGTTACTGCGACCTCCACATCTCTTCCAAGGGGCATTAAGACCGTCTTGTTAAGCTACTGTGACCTCCACCACTTTTCCCAGGGGCATTAATATTGTCTTTTTATTCCACTGCGACCTCCATGTCTCTTCCAAGGGGCTATAAAACCGTGTTTTTAATCTACTGCGACCTCCATGTCTCTTCCAAGGGGCATTAAAACCATCTTGTTAGCTACTGCGACCTCCACCTCTTTTACCTGGGGCATTGATATTGTCTTTTTATTCCACTGCGACCTCCACATCTCTTCCAAGGGGCATTAAAACCGTCTTTTTAAGCTACTGCGACCTCCATGTCTCTTCCAAGGGGCACTAAAACCATCTTTTTAAGCTACTGCGTCCTCCACGTCTCTTCCAAGGGGCATTAAAACCGACTTGTTAAGCTACTGCGACATCCACCACTTTTCCAAGGGGCATTGATATTGTCTTTTTTTTCCAATGCGACCTCCACCATTCTTCCAAGGGGCATTAAAACCGAATTGTTAAGCCATTGCGACTTCCACCACTTTTCCAAGGGGCATTAAAACCATCTTGTTAAGCTACTGCGACCTCCACGTCTCTACCAAGGGGCATTAAAACCGTCTTGTTAAGCTACTGCGACCTCCACGTCTCTTCCAAGGGGCACTAAAACCGTTTTGTTAAGCTACTGCGACATTCACATCTCTTCCAAGGGGCATTAAAACAGTTTTGTTAGCCACTGCGACCTCCACGTCTCTTCCAAGGGGCAATAAAATCATCTTGTTAAGCTACTGCGAACTCCTCGTCTCTTCCAAGGGGCATTAAAACCGTCTTGTTAAGCTACTGCGACATTCACGTCTCTTCCAAGGGGCATTAAAACCGTCTATTTAAGCTACTGTGACCTCCACGTCTCATCCAAGGGGCACTAAAACCATCTTGTTAAGCTACTGCGACCTCCACCACTTTTACAAGGGGCATTGATATTGTCTTTTTATTCCACTGCGACCTCCACGTCTCTTCCAAGGGGCATAAAAACCGTCTTGTTAAGCTGCTGCGACCTCCACCACTTTTCCAAGGGGCATTATTACCGTCTTGTTAAGCTACTGCGACCTCCACTACTTTTCCAAGGGGCATTGATATTGTCTTTTTATTCCACTGCAACCTCCATGTCTCTTCCAAGGGGCATTACAACCGTCTTGTTAAGCTACTGCGACCTCCACATCTCTTCCAAGGGGCATTAACACCGTCTTGTTAAGCTACTGCGACCTCCACCACTTTTCCCAGGGGCATTGATATTGTCTTTTTATTCCACTGCGACCTCCATGTCTCTTCCAAGGGGCAATAAAACCTTGTTTTTAATCTACTGCGACCTCCATGTCTCTTCCAAGGGGCATTAAAACTGTCTTGTTAGCTACTGCGACCTCCAACACTTTTCCAAGGGGCATTGAGATTGTCTTATTATTCCATTGCGACTTCCACCATTATTCCAAGGGGCATTAAAACCGTCTTGTTAAGCTACTGCGACCTCCACCATTATTCCAAGGGGCAATAAAACCGTTTTGTTAACCTACTATGACCTCGACGTCTCTTCTAAGGGGCATTAAAACCGTTTTGTTAAGCTACTGCGTCCTCCATGTCTCTTCCAAGTTGCATTAAAACGGTCTTGTTAAGCTACTGCGACCTCCACCACTTTTCCAAGGGGCATTGATATTGTCCTTTTATTCCACTCCGACCTCCACCATTCTTCCAAGGGGCATTAAAACCGTTTTGTTAATCTACTGCGACCTCCACCACTTTTCCAAGGGGCATTAAAACCGACTTGTTAAGCTACTGCGACCACCACATCTCTTCCAAGGGGCATTAAAACAATCTTGTTAAGCTACTGCAAACTCCATGTCTCTTCCAAGGGGCATTAAACCGTCTTGTTAAGATACTGTGACCTCCATGTCTCTTCCAAGGGGCATTAAAATTGTTTTGCTAAGCTACTGGGACCTCCACGTCTCTTCCAAGGGGCATTAAAACCTTCTTGTTAAGCTACTGCGACCTCCACGTCTCTTCCAAGGGGCATTAAAACCGTCTTGTTAAGCTACGGCAACTTCCACGTCTCTTCCAAGGGGCATAAAAACCGTCTTGTTAAGCTGCTGCGACCTCTACCACTTTTCCAATGGGCATTAAAACCGTCTTGTTAAGCTACTGCGACCTCCATTACTTTTCCAAGGGGCATTGATATTGTCTTTTTCTTCCACTGCAACCTCCACGTCTCTTCCAAGGGGCATTACAACCGTCTTGTTAAGTTACTGCGACCTCCACATCTCTTCCAAGGGGCATTAAGACCGTCTTGTTAAGCTACTGTGACCTCCACCACTTTTCCCAGGGGCATTAATATTGTCTTTTTATTCCACTGCGACCTCCATGTCTCTTCCAAGGGGCTATAAAACCGTGTTTTTAATCTACTGCGACCTCCATGTCTCTTCCAAGGGGCATTAAAACCATCTTGTTAGCTACTGCGACCTCCACCTCTTTTACCTGGGGCATTGATATTGTCTTTTTATTCCACTGCGACCTCCACATCTCTTCCAAGGGGCATTAAAACCGTCTTTTTAAGCTACTGCGACCTCCATGTCTCTTCCAAGGGGCACTAAAACCATCTTTTTAAGCTACTGCGTCCTCCACGTCTCTTCCAAGGGGCATTAAAACCGACTTGTTAAGCTACTGCGACATCCACCACTTTTCCAAGGGGCATTGATATTGTCTTTTTTTTCCAATGCGACCTCCACCATTCTTCCAAGGGGCATTAAAACCGAATTGTTAAGCCATTGCGACCTCCACCACTTTTCCAAGGGGCATTAAAACCATCTTGTTAAGCTACTGCGACCTCCACGTCTCTACCAAGGGGCATTAAAACCGTCTTGTTAAGCTACTGCGACCTCCACGTCTCTTCCAAGGGGCATTAAAACCGTTTTGTTAAGCTACTGCGACATTCACATCTCTTCCAAGGGGCATTAAAACAGTTTTGTTAGCCACTGCGACCTCCACGTCTCTTCCAAGGGCAATAAAATCATCTTGTTAAGCTACTGCGAACTCCTCGTCTCTTCCAAGGGGCATTAAAACCGTCTTGTTAAGCTACTGCGACATTCACGTCTCTTCCAAGGGGCATTAAAACCGTCTATTTAAGCTACTGTGACCTCCACGTCTCATCCAAGGGGCATTAAAACCATCTTGTTAAGCTACTGCGACCTCCACCACTTTTACAAGGGGCATTGATATTGTCTTTTTATTCCACTGCGACCTCCACGTCTCTTCCAAGGGGCATAAAAACCGTCTTGTTAAGCTGCTGCGACCTCCACCACTTTTCCAAGGGGCATTATTACCGTCTTGTTAAGCTACTGCGACCTCCACTACTTTTCCAAGGGGCATTGATATTGTCTTTTTATTCCACTGCAACCTCCATGTCTCTTCCAAGGGGCATTACAACCGTCTTGTTAAGCTACTGCGACCTCCACATCTCTTCCAAGGGGCATTAACACCGTCTTGTTAAGCTACTGCGACCTCCACCACTTTTCCCAGGGGCATTGATATTGTCTTTTTATTCCACTGCGACCTCCATGTCTCTTCCAAGGGGCAATAAAACCTTGTTTTTAATCTACTGCGACCTCCATGTCTCTTCCAAGGGGCATTAAAACTGTCTTGTTAGCTACTGCGACCTCCAACACTTTTCCAAGGGGCATTGAGATTGTCTTATTATTCCATTGCGACTTCCACCATTATTCCAAGGGGCATTAAAACCGTCTTGTTAAGCTACTGCGACCTCCACCATTATTCCAAGGGGCAATAAAACCGTTTTGTTAACCTACTACAACCTCGACGTCTCTTCCAAGGGGCATTAAAACCGTTTTGTTAAGCTACTGCGTCCTCCATGTCTCTTCCAAGTTGCATTAAAACGGTCTTGTTAAGCTACTGCGACCTCCACCACTTTTCAAAGGGGCATTGATATTGTCCTTTTATTCCACTCCGACCTCCACCATTCTTCCAAGGGGCATTAAAACCGTATTGTTAATCTACTGCGACTTCCACCACTTTTCCAAGGGGCATTAAAACCGACTTGTTAAGCTACTGCGACCACCACATCTCTTCCAAGGGGCATTAAAACAATCTTGTTAAGCTACTGCAAACTCCATGTCTCTTCCAAGGGGCATTAAAACCGTCTTGTTAAGATACTGTGACCTCCACGTCTCTTCCAAGGGGTATTAAAATTGTTTTGCTAAGCTCCTGGGACCTCCACGTCTCTTCCAAGGGGCATTAAAACCTTCTTGTTAAGCTACTGCGACCTCCACGTCTCTTCCAAGGGGCATTAAAACCGTCTTGTTGAGCTAAGGCGACTTTCACGTCTCTTCCAAGGGGCATTAAAACCGTCTTGTTAAACTACTGCGACATCCTCCACTTTTCCCAGGGGCATTGATATTGTCTTTTTATTCCACTGCGACCTCCACGTCTCTTCCAAGGTGCATTAAAACCGTCTTGTTAAGTTACTGCGACCTCCACGTCTCTTCCAAGGGGCATTAAAACAGTCTTGTTAAGCTACTGCGACCTTCACCACTTTTCCCAGGGTCATAGATATTGTCTTTTTATTCCACTGCGACCTCCACATCTCTTCCAAGGGGCATTAAAACCGTCTTGTTAAGCTACTGCGAACTCCACGTCTCTTCCAAGGGGCATTAAATCCGTATTGTTAAGCTACTGCGACCTTCACCACTTTTCCCAGGGTCATTGATATTGTCTTTTTATTCCACTGCGACCTCCACATCTCTTCCAAGGGGCATTAAAACCGTCTTGTTAAGTTACTGCGACCTTCATGTCTCTTCCATGGGGCATTAAAACCATCTATTTAAGCTACTGCGACCTCCACGTCTCTTCCACGGGGCATTAAAACCATCTTGTCAAGCTACTGCAACCTCCACCACTTTGCCAAGGGGCATTGATATTGTCTTTTTATTCCACTGCGACCTCCACCATTCTTCCAAGGGGCATCATTAAAACCGTATTGTTAAGCTACTGCAACCTCCACAACTTTTCCAAGGGGAATTAAAACCGTCTTGTTAAGCTACTGCGACCTCCACCACTTTTCCAAGGGGCATTAAAACCGTCTTGTTAAGCTACTGTGACCTCCACCTCTTTTCCAAGGGGCATTGATATTGTCTTTTTATTCCACTGCGACTTCCACCATTCTTCCAAGAGGCATTAAAACCGTCTTGTTAAGCTACTGCGACCTCCGCCACTTTTCCAAGGGGCATTAAAACCGTCCTGGTAAGCTACTGCGACCTCCACGTCTCTTCAAAGGGGCTTTAAAACCATCTTGTTAAGCTACTGCGATCTCCACCACTTTTCCCTGGGGCATTGATGTTGTCTTTTTATTCCACTGCGACCTCTACGTCTCTTCCAAGGGGCATTAAAACCGTCTTTTTAAGCTACAGCGACCTCCATGTTTCTTCCAAGGGGCACTAAAACCATCTTTTTAAGCTACTGCGTCCTCCACGTCTCTTCCAAGGGGCATTAAAACCGTCTTGTTAGCTACTGCGACCTCCACCACTTTTCCAAGGGGCATTAAAACCGTCTTGTTAAGCTACTGTGACCTCCACCTCTTTTCCAAGGGGCATTGATATTGTCTTTTTATTCCATTGCGACTTCCACCATTATTCCAAGGGGCATTAAAACCGTCTTGTTAAGCTACTGCGACCTCCACCATTATTCCAAGGGGCAATAAAACCGTTTTGTTAACCTACTACGACCTGGACGTCTCTTCCAAGGGGCATTAAAACCGTTTTGTTAAGCTACTGCGTCCTCCATGTCTCTTCCAAGTTGCATTAAAACGGTCTTGTTAAGCTACTGCGACCTCCACCACTTTTCCAAGGGGCATTGATATTGTCCTTTTATTCCACTCCGTCCTCCACCATTCTTCCAAGGGGCATTAAAGCTGTATTGTTAATCTACTGCGACCTCCACCACTTTTCCAAGGGGCATTAAAACCGACTTGTTAAGCTACTGCGACCACCACGTCTCTTCCAAGGGGCATTAAAACCATCTTGTTAAGCTACTGCAAACTCCACGTCTCTTCCAAGGGGCATTAAAACCGTCTTGTTAAGATACTGTGACCTCCACGTCTCTTCCAAAGGGCATTAAAATTGTTTTGTTAAGCTACTGGGACCTCCACGTCTCTTCCAAGGGGCATTAAAACCTTCTTGTTAAGCTACTGCGACCTCCACGTCTCTTCCAAGGGGCATTAAAACCGTCTTGTTAAGCTACGGCGACTTCCACGTCTCTTCCAAGGGGCATTAAAACCGTCTTGTTAAGCTACTGCGACCTCCTCCACTTTTCCCAGGGGCATTGATATTTTCTTTTTATTCCACTGCGACCTCCACGTCTCTTCCAAGGTGCATTAAAACCATCTTGTTAAGCTACTGCGACCTCCACCACTTTTCCAAGGGGCATTAAAACCGTCTTAAGCTACTGCGACCTCCTCTACTTTTCCAAGGGGCATTGATATTGTCTTTTTATTCCACTGTGACCTCCACGTCTCTTCCAAGGGGCATTACAACCATCTTGTTAAGCTGCTGCGAAATCCACGTCTCTTCCAAGGGGCATTAAGACCAACTTGTTAAGCTACTGCGACCTCCACGTCTCTTCCAAGGGGCATTAAAACCGTCTTGTTAAGCTACTGCGACCTCCACCACTTTTCCCAGGGGCATTGATATTGTCTTTTTATTCCTCTGCGACCTACATGTCTCTTCCAAGAGACAATAAAACCGTGTTGTTAAGTTACTGCGACCTCCACCACTTTCCCCAGTTGCAATGATATTGCATTTTTATTATACTGCGACCTCCACGTCTCTTCCAAGGGGTCATTAAACCCGTCTTATTAAGCTACTGTGACCTCCACCACTTTTCCAATGGGCATTAAAACCGTCTTGTTAAGCTACTACGACGACCACGTCTCTTCCAAGGGGCATTAAAACCGTTTTGTTAAGCTAATGCGACCTCCACGTCTCTTCCAAGGGGCATTAAAACGGTCTTGTTAAGCTACTGCAACCGCCACCACTTTCCCAAGGGGCATTGATATTGTCTTTTTATTCCACTGCGACCTCCACCATTCTTCCAAGGGGCATTAAAACCGTATTGTTAAGCTACTGCGACCTCCACAACTTTTCCAAGGGGCATTAAAACCATCTTTTAAAGCTACTGCGAACTCCACGTCTCTTCCAAGGGCATTAAAACCATCATTTTAAGCTACTGTGACCTCCACGTCTCTTCCAAGGGGCATTAAAATGGTTTTGTTAAGCTACTGCGACCTCCAAGTGTCTTCCAAGGGGCATTAAAACCTTCTTGTTAAGCTACTGCGACCTCCACATCTCTTCCAAGGGGCATTAAAACAGTCTTGTTAAGCTACTGCGACCTCCTCCACTTTTTCTAGGGGCATTGATATTGTCTTTTTATTCCACTGCGACCTCCACGTCTCTTCCAAGGGGCATTAAAACCGTCTTGTAAAGCTTCTGCGACCTCCACCTCTCTTTCAAGGCGCATTAAAACCATCTTGTTAAGCTACTTCGACCTCCACCACTTTTCCAAGGGGCATTGATATTGTCTTTTTATTCCACTCCGACCACCACGTCTCTTCCAAGGAGCATTAAAACTGTCTTGTTAAGCTACTGCGACCTCCACCACTTTTCCATGGGGCAATGATATTGTATTTTTATTCCACCGCAAACTCCACGTCTCTTCCAAGGGGCATTAAAACCGTCTTGTTAAGCTACTGCTCCCTCCACCACTTTTCCAAGGGGTATTAAAACCGTCTTGTTAAGCTACTGCGACCTACACCACTTTTCCAAGGGGCATTGATTTTGTCTTTTTATTCCACTGCGACCACCACGTCTCTTCCAAGTGACATTAAAATCGTCTTGTTAAGCTACTGCGACCTCCACCACTTTTCCAAGGGGCATTGATATTGTCTTTTTATTGCACTGCGACCTCCACCATTCTTCCAAGGGGCATTAAAACCATCTTGTTAAGCTACTGCAACCTCCACGTCTCTTCCAAGGGGCATTAAAACCGTCTTGTTAAGTTACTGCGACCTCCACCACTTTTCCAAGGGGCATTGATATTGTCTTTTCTTTCCACTGCGACCTCTTCCATTCTTCCAAGGGGCATTGAAACTGACTTGTTAAGCTACTGCGACCTCCACCCATATACCAAGGGGCATTAAAACCGTCTTGTTAAGCTACTGGAACCTCCACATCTCTTCCAAGGGGCATTAAAACCGTTTTGTTAAGCTACTGCGACCTCCATGTCTCTTCCAAGGGGCATTAAAACTGTCTTGTTAAGCTACTGCGACCTCCACTTCTTTTCCAAGGCGCATTGATATTGACTTTTTATTCCACTGCGACCTCCACCATTCTTACAAGGGGAATTAAATCCGCATTGTTAAGCTACTGTGACCTCCACCACTTTTACAATGGGCATTAAAACCGTCTTGTTAAGCTACTGCGACCTCCACTATTTTTCCAAGGGGCATTGATATTGTCTTTTTATTCCACTGCTACCTCCACGTCTGTTCCAAGGGGCATTACAACCGTCTTGTTAAGCTACTGCAAACTCCACGTCTCTTCCAATGGGCATTAAGACCGTCTTGTTAAGCTACTGCGACCTCCACGTCTCTTCCAAGGGGCATTAAAACCGTCTTGTTTTGCTACTGCGACCTCCACCACTTTTCCCATGGGCATTGATATTGTCTTTTTATTCCACTGCGACCTCCATGTCTCTTCCAAGGGGCATTAAAACCGTCTTGTTAAGCTACTGCGACCTCCACCACTTTTCCAAGGGGCATTGAGATTGTCTTTTTATTCCACTGCGACCTCCACCATTCTTCCAAGGGGCATTAAAACTGTCTTGTTAAGCTACTGCAACCTCCACCACTATTCCAAGGGGCATTAAAAGCATCTTGTTAAGCAACTACGACCTCGACGTCTCTTCCAAGGTGCATTAAAACCGTTTTGTTAAGCTACTGCGACCTCCACATCTCTTCCAAGTTGCATTAAAATGGTCTAGTTAAGCTACTGCGACATCCACCACTTTTCCAAGGGGCATTGATATTGTCTTTTTATTCCACTGCGACCTCCACCATTCTTCCAAGGGGCATTAAAACCGTATTGTTAAGCTACGGAGACCTCCGCCACTTTTCCAAGGGGCATTAATTGCACCTTGTTAAGCTACTGCGACTTCCACGTCTCTTCCAAGGGGCATTAAAACCATCTTATTAAGCTACTGCGACCACCACGTCTCTTCCAAGGGGCATTAAAAACATCTTGTTAAGATACTTTGACCTCCACGTCTCTTACAAGGGGCATTAAAACCGTCTTGTTAAGCTACTGCGAACTCCACGTCTCTTAGAAGGGGCATTAAAACCGTCTTGTTAAGATACTGTGACCTACACATCTCTTCCACGGGGCGTTAAAATGGTTTTGTTAAGCTACTGCGACCTCCACGTCTCTTCCAAGGGGCATTAAAACCTTCTTGTTAAGCTATTGCGACCTCCACGTCTCTTCCAAGGGACATTAAAACCGCCTGGATAAGCTATGGCGACTTCCACGTCTCTTCCAAGGGGCATTAAAACCGTCTTGTTAAGCTACTGCAACCTCCTCCACTTTTCCCATGGGCAATGATATTGTCTTTTTATTCCACTGCGACCTACACCTCTCTTCCAAAGGGCAATAAAACCATGTTGTTAAGCTACTGTGACCTCCACCACTTTTCCAAGGGGCATTGATATTGTCTTTTTATTCCACTGCGACCTCCACGTCTCTTCCAAGAGGCATTGAAACCGTCTTTTTAAGCTACTGCGACCTCCACGTCTCTACCAAGGGGCATTAAAACCATCTTATTAAGCTACTGCGACCTCCACCACTTTTCCAAGGGGCAATGATATTGTATTTTTATTCCACTGCGACCTCCACGTCTCTTCCAAGGGGCATTAAAACCGTCTTGTTAAGCAACTGCGAACTCCACCACTTTTCCAAGGGGCATTGATATGGTCTTTTTATTCCACTGCGACCTCCACCATTCTTCCAAGGGGCATTAAAACCGTATTGTTAAGTTACCGCGACCTCCACCACTTTTCCAAGGGGCATTAAAACCGTCTTAAGCTACTGAGACCACCTCTACTTTTCCAAGGGGCATTGATATTGTCTTTTTATTCCACTGTGACCTCCACGTCTCTTCCAAGGGGCATTAAAACCGTATTGTTAATCTACTGCGACTTCCACCACTTTTCCAAGGGGCATTAAAACCGACTTGTTAAGCTACTGCGACCACCACATCTCTTCCAAGGGGCATTAAAACAATCTTGTTAAGCTACTGCAAACTCCATGTCTCTTCCAAGGGGCATTAAAATTGTTTTGCTAAGCTACTGGGACCTCCACGTCTCTTCCAAGGGGCATTAAAACCTTCTTCTTAAGCTACTGCGAACTCCACGTCTCTTCCAAGGGGCATTAGAACCGTCTTGTTGAGCTAAGGCGACTTTCACGTCTCTTCCAAGGGGCATTAAAACCGTCTTGTTAAGCTACTGCGACATCCTCCACTTTTCCCAGGGGCATTGATATTGTCTTTTTATTCCACTGCGACCTCCACGTCTCTTCCAAGGTGCATTAAAACCGTCTTGTTAAGTTACTGCGACCTCCACGTCTCTTCCAAGGGGCATTAAAACAGTCTTGTTAAGCTACTGCGACCTTCACCACTTTTCCCAGGGTCATAGATATTGTCTTTTTATTCCACTGCGACCTCCACGTCTCTTCCAAGGGGCATTAAAACCGTCTTGTTAAGCTACTGCGAACTCCACGTCTCTTCCAAGGGGCATTAAAACCGTATTGTTAAGCTACTGCGACTTTCACCACTTTTCCCAGGGTCATTGATATTGTCTTTTTATTCCACTGCGACCTCCACATCTCTTCCAAGGGGCATTAAAACCGTCTTGTTAAGTTACTGCGACCTTCATGTCTCTTCCATGGGGCATTAAAACCATCTATTTAAGCTACTGCGACCTCCACGTCTCTTCCACGGGGCATTAAAACCATCTTGTCAAGCTACTGCAACCTCCACCACTTTGCCAAGGGGCATTGATATTGTCTTTTTATTCCACTGCGACCTCCACCATTCTTCCAAGGGGCATCATTAAAACCGTATTGTTAAGCTACTGCAACCTCCACAACTTTTCCAAGGGGAATTAAAACCGTCTTGTTAAGCTACTGCGACCTCCACCACTTTTCCAAGGGGCATTAAAACCGTCTTGTTAAGCTACTGCGACCTCCACCTCTTTTCCAAGGGGCATTGATATTGTCTTTTTATTCCACTGCGACTTCCACCATTCTTCCAAGAGGCATTAAAACCGTCTTGTTAAGCTACTGCGACCTCCGCCACTTTTCCAAGGGGCATTAAAACCATCCTGGTAAGCTACTGCGACCTCCACCACTTTTCCCTGGGGCATTGATGTTGTCTTTTTATTCCACTGCGACCTCTACGTCTCTTCCAAGGGGCATTAAAACCGTCTTTTTAAGCTACTGCGACCTCCATGTTTCTTCCAAGGGGCACTAAAACCATCTTTTTAAGCTACTGCGTCCTCCACGTCTCTTCCAAGGGGCATTAAAACCGTCTTGTTAGCTACTGCAACCTCCACCACTTTTCCAAGGGGCATTGAGATTGTCTTATTATTCCATTGCGACTTCCACCATTATTCCAAGTGGCATTAAAACCGTCTTGTTAAGCTACTGCGACCTCCACCATTATTCCAAGGGGCAATAAAACCGTTTTGTTAACCTACTACGACCTGGACGTCTCTTCCAAGGGGCATTAAAACCGTTTTGTTAAGCTACTGCGTCCTCCATGTCTCTTCCAAGTTGCATTAAAACGGTCTTGTTAAGCTACTGCGACCTCCACCACTTTTCCAAGGGGCATTGATATTGTCCTTTTATTCCACTCCGACCTCCACCATTCTTTCAAGGGGCATTAAAGCCGTATTGTTAATCTACTGCGACCTCCACCACTTTTCCAAGGGGCATTAAAACCGACTTGTTAAGCTACTGCGACCACCAAGTCTCTTCCAAGGGGCATTAAAACCATCTTGTTAAGCTACTGCAAACTCCACGTCTCTTCCAAGGGGCATTAAAACCGTCTTGTAAAGATATTGTGACCTCCACGTCTCTTCCAAAGGGCATTAAAATTGTTTTGTTAAGCTACTGGGACCTCCACGTCTCTTCCAAGGGGCATTAAAACCGTTTTGTTAAGCTACTGTGACCTCCACCACTTTTCCAATGGGCATTAAAACCGTCTTGTTAAGCTACTGCGACCTCCACTATTTTTCCAAGGGGCATTGATATTGTCTTTTTCTTCCACTGCTACCTCCACGTCTGTTCCAAGGGGCATTACAACTGTCTTGTTAAGCTACTGCAAACTCCACGTCTCTTCCAATGGGCATTAAGACCGTCTTGTTAAGCTACTGCGACCTCCACGTCTCTTCCAAGGGGCATTAAAACCGTCTTGTTTTGCTACTGCGACCTCCACCACTTTTCCCAGGGGCATTGATATTGTCTTTTTATTCCACTGCGACCTCCATGTCTCTTCCAAGGGGCATTAAAACCGTCTTGTTAAGCTACTGCGACCTCCACCACTTTTCCAAGGGGCATTGAGATTGTCTTTTTATTCCACTGCGACCTCCACCATTCTTCCAAGGGGCATTAAAACTGTCTTGTTAAGCTACTGCAACCTCCACCACTATTCCAAGGGGAATTAAAAGCATCTTGTTAAGCAACTACGACCTCGACGTCTCTTCCAAGGGGCATTAAAACCGTTTTGTTAAGCTACTGCGACCTCCACATCTCTTCCAAGTTGCATTAAAATGGTCTAGTTAAGCTACTGCGACATCCACCACTTTTCCAAGGGGCATTGATATTGTCTTTTTATTCCACTGCGACCTCCACCATTCTTCCAAGGGGCATTAAAACCGTATTGTTAAGCTACTGCGACCTCCACCACTTTTCCAAGGGGCATTAATTGCACCTTGTTAAGCTACTGCGACTTCCACGTCTCTTCCAAGGGGCATTAAAACCGTCTTGTTAAGCTACTGCGACCACCACGTCTCTTCCAAGGGGCATTAAAAACATCTTTTAAGATACTTTGACCTCCACGTCTCTTACAAGGGGCATTAAAACCGTCTTGTTAAGCTACTGCGAACTCCACGTCTCTTCCAAGGGGCATTAAAACCGTCTTGTTAAGATACTGTGACCTCCACGTCTCTTCCAAGGGGCGTTAAAATGGTTTTGTTAAGCTACTGCGACCTCCACGTCTCTTCCAAGGTGCATTAAAACCATCTTGTTAAGCTACTGCGACATCCACCACTTTTACAAGGGGCATTAAAACCGTCTTAAGCTACTGCGACCTCCTCTACTTTTCCAAGGGGCATTGATATTGTCTTTTTATTCCACTGTGACCTCCACGTCTCTTCCAAGGGGCATTACAACCATCTTGTTAAGCTGCTGCGAACTCCACGTCTCTTCCAAAGGGCATTAAAACCGTCTTGTTAAGCTACTGCGACCTCCTCCACCTTTCCCAGGGGCATTGATATTTTCTTTTTATTCCACTGCGACCTCCACGTCTCTTCCAAGGTGCATTAAAACCATCTTGTTAAGCTACTGCGACCTCCACCACTTTTCCAAGGGGCATTAAAACCGTCTTAAGCTACTGCGACCTCCTCTACTTTTCCAAGGGGCATTGATATTGTCTTTTTATTCCACTGTGACCTCCACGTCTCTTCCAAGGGGCATTACAACCATCTTGTTAAGCTGCTGCGAACTCCACGTCTCTTCCAAGGGGCATTAAGACCATCTTGTTAAACTACTGCGACCTCCACGTCTCTTCCAAGGGGCACTAAAACCGTCTTGTTAAGCTACTGCGACCTCCACCACTTTTCCCAGGGGCATTGATATTGTCTTTTCATTCCTCTGCGACCTCCATGTCTCTTCCAAGAGACAATAAAACCATGTTGTTAAGTTACTGCGACCTCCACCACTTTTCCCAGGGGCAATGATATTGCATTTTTATTATACTGCGACCTCCACGTCTCTTCCAAGGGGTCATTAAAACCGTCTTATTAAGCTACTGCGACCTCCACCACTTTTCCAATGGGCATTAAAACCGTCTTGTTAAGTTACTGCGACCTCCACCACTATTCCAAGGGGCATTAAAACCGTCTTGTTAAGCTACTACGACGTCCACGTCTCTTCCAAGGGGCATTAAAACCGTTTTGTTAAGCTAATGCGACCTCCACGTCTCTTCCAAGGGGCATTAAAACGGTCTTGTTAAGCTACTGCAACCGCCACCACTTTCCCAAGGGGCATTGATATTGTCTTTTTATTCCACTGCGACCTCCACCATTCTTCCAAGGGGCATTAAAACCGTATTGTTAAGCTACTGCGACCTCCACAACTTTTCCAAGGGGCATTAAATCCGTCTTGTTAAGCTACTGCGACCTCCAAGTCTTTTCCAAGGGGCATTAAAACCATCTTGTTAAGCTACTGCGAACTCCACGTCTCTTCCAAGGGGCATTAAAACCATCTTGTTAAGCTACTGCGAACTCCACGTCTCTTCCAAGGGCATTAAAACCATCATTTTAAGCTACTGTGACCTCCACGTCTCTTCCAAGGGGCATTAAAATGGTTTTGTTAATCTACTGCGACCTCCAAGTGTCTTCCAAGGGGCATTAAAACCTTCTTGTTAAGCTACTGCGACCTCCACGTCTCTTCCAAGGGGCATTAAAACCGTCTTGTTAAGCTACTGCGACTTCCACATCTCTTCCAAGGGGCATTAAAACAGTCTTGTTAAGCTACTGCGACCTCCTCCACTTTTTCTAGGGGCATTGATATTGTCTTTTTATTCCACTGCGACCTCCACGTCTCTTCCAAGGGGCATTAAAACCGTCTTGTAAAGCTTCTGCGACCTCCACCTCTCTTTCAAGGGGCATTAAAACCATCTTGTTAAGCTACTTCGACCTCCACCACTTTTCCAAGGGGCATTAAAACCGTCTTGTTAAGATACTGTGACCTCCACGTCTCTTCCAAGGGGCGTTAAAATGGTTTTGTTAAGCTACTGCGACCTCCACGTCTCTTCCAAGGGACATTAAAACCGCCTGGATAAGCTATGGCGACTTCCACGTCTCTTCCAAGGGGCATTAAAACCGTCTTGTTAAGCTACTGCAACCTCCTCCACTTTTCCCATGGGCAATGATATTGTCTTTTTATTCCACTGCGACCTACACCTCTCTTCCAAAGGGCAATAAAACCATGTTGTTAAGCTACTGTGACCTCCACCACTTTTCCAAGGGGCATTGATATTGTCTTTTTATTCCACTGCGACCTCCACGTCTCTTCCAAGAGGCATTGAAACCGTCTTTTTAAGCTACTGCGACCTCCACGTCTCTTCCAAGGGGCATTAAAACCGTCTTGTGAAGCAACTGCGAACTCCACCACTTTTCCAAGGGGCATTGATATTGTCTTTTTATTCCACTGCGACCTCCACCATTCTTCCAAGGGGCATTAAAACCGTATTGTTAAGTTACCGCGACCTCCACCACTTTTCCAAGGGGCATTAAAACCGTCTTAAGCTACTGCGACCTCCTCTACTTTTCCAAGGGGCATTGATATTGTCTTTTTATTCCACTGTGACCTCCACGTCTCTTCCAAGGGGCATTACAACCGTCTTGTTAAGCTACTGCGACATCCTCGTCTCTTCCAAGGGGCATTAAGACCATCTTGTTAAGGTACTGCGACCTCCACGTCTCTTCCAAGGGGCATTAAAACCGTCTTGTTAAGCTACTGCGACCTCCACTACTTTTCCCAGGGGCATTGATATTGTCTTTTTATTCCACTGCGACCTCAATGTCTCTTCCAAGAGGCAATAAAACCGTGTTGTTAAGCTACTGCGACCTCCACCACTTTTCCCAGGGGCAATGATATTGTATTTTTATTCCACTGTGACCTCCACGTCTCTTCCAAGGGGTCATTAAAACCGTCTTGTTGAGCTACTGCGACCTCCACCACTTTTCCAAGGGGTATTAAAACCGTCTTGTTAAGTTACTGCGACCTCCACCACCATACCAAGAGGCATTAAAACCGTCTTGTTAAGCTACTACGACCTCCACGTCTCTTCCAAGGGGCATTAAAACCGTTTTGTTAAGCTAATGCGACCTCCACGTCTCTTCCAAGGGGCATTAAAACGGTCTTGTTAAGCTACTGCAACCGCCACCACTTTTCCAAGGGGCATTGATATTGTCTTTTTATTTCACTGAGACCTCCACCATTCTTCCAAGGGGCATTAAAACCGTATTGTTAAGCTACTGCGACCTCCACAACTATTCCAAGGGGCATTAAAACCGCCTTGTTAAGCTACTGCGACCTCCAAGTCTTTTCCAAGGGGCATTAAAACCATCTTGTTAAGCTACTGCGTAACTCCATGTCTCTTCCAAGGGGCATTAAAACCATCTTGTTAAGCTACTGCGAACTCCACGTCTCTTCCAAGGGGCATTAAAACCAACTTTTTAAGCTACTGTGACCTCCACGTCTCTTCCAAGGGGCATTAAAAAGGTTTTGTTAAGCTACTGCGACCTCCACATGTCTTCCAAGGGGCATTAAAACCTTCTTGTTAAGCTACTGCGACCTCCACGTCTCTTCCAAGGGGCATTAAAACAGTCTTGTTAAGCTACTGCGACTTCCACATCTCTTCCAAGGGGCATTAAAACAGTCTTGTTAAGCTACTGCGACCTCCTCGTCTCTTCCAAGGGGCATTAAAACCGTCTGGTTAAGCTACTGCGACCACCACGTCTCTTCCAAGGGGCATTAAAACCGTCTTGTTAAGCTACTGCGAACTCCACGTCTCTTCCAAGGGGCATTAAAACCATCTTGTTAAGGTACTTTGACCTCCACGTCTCTTACAAGGGGCATTAAAATCGTTTTGTTAAGCTACAGCGACCTCCACGTCTCTTCATAGGGGCATTAAAACCGTCTTGTTAAGCTACTGCGACCTCCACATCTCTTCCAAGGGGCATTAAAACCGTCTTGTTAAGCTACTGCGAACTCCACGTCTCTTCCAAGGGGTATTAAAACTGTCTTGTTAAGATACTGTGACCTCCACGTCTCTTTCAAGGGGCGTTAAAATGGTTTTGTTAAGCTACTGCGATCTCCACGTCTCTTCCAAGGGGCATTAAAACCTTCTTGTTAAGCTACTGCGACCTCCATATCTCTTCCAAGGGGCATTAAAACCGCCTTGATAAGCTATGGCGACTTCCACGTCTCTTCTAAGGGGCATTAAAACCGTCTTGTTAAGCTACTGCGACCTCCTCCACTTTTCCCAGGGGCATTGATATTGTCTTTTTATTCCACTGCGACCTCCACCTCTCTTCCAAAGATCATTAAAACCATATTGTTAAGCTACTGTGACCTCCACCACTTTACCAAGGGGCATTGATATTGTCTTTTTATTCCACTGCGACCTCCACGTCTCTTCCAAGAGGCATTAAAACCGTCTTTTTAAGCTACTGCGACCTCCACGTCTCTTCCAAGGGGCATTAAAACCATCTTATTAAGCTTCTGCGACCTCCACCACTTTTCCAAGGGGCAATGATATTGTATTTTTATTCCACTGCGACCTCCACGTCTCTTCCAAGGGGCATTAAAACCATCTTGTTAAGCTACTGCGACCTCCACCACTTTTACAAAGGGCATTAAAACCGTCTTGCTAAGTTACTGCGACCTCCACCATTTTTCCAAGGGGCATTGATATTGTCTTTTTATTCCACTGCGACCTCCACAATTCTTTCAAGGGCCATTAAAACCGTATTGCTAAGCTACTGCGACCTCCACGTCTCTTCCAAGGGGCATTAAAACCATCTTGTTAAGCTACTGCGACCTCCACGTCTCTTCCAAGGGGCATTACAACCGTCTTGTTAAGCTACTGCGAACTCCATGTCTCTTCCAAGGGGCATTAAAACCGTCTTGTTAAGATACTGTGACCTCCACGTCTCTTCCAAAGGGCATTAAAACCATGTTGTTAAGCTACTCTGACCTCCACCACTTTTCCAAGGGGCCTTGATATTTTCTTTTTATTCCACTGCGACCTCCACGTCTCTTCCAAGAGGCATTAAAACCGTCTTTTTAAGCTACTGCGACCTCCACGTCTCTTCCAAGTGGCATTAAAAACATCTTGTTAAGCTACTGTGACCTCCACCACTTTTCCAAGGGGCAATAATATTGTATTTTTATTCCACTGCGACCTCCACGTCTCTTCCAAGGGGCATTAAAACCGTCTTGTTAAGCAACTGCGACCTCCACCACTTTTCCAAGGGGCATTGATATTGTCTTTTTCTTCCACTGCGACCTCCACCATTCTTCCAAGGGGCATTAAAACCGTATTGTTAAGCTACCGCTACCTCCACCACTTTTCCAAGGGGCATTAAAACCATCTTAAGCTACTGCGACCTCCTCTACTTTTCCAAGGAGCATTGATATTGTCTTTTTATTCCTCTTTGACCTCCACGTCTCTTCCAAGGGGCATTACAACCATCTTGTTAAGCTACTGCGACCTCCTCGTCTCTTCCAAGGGGCATTAAGACCGTCTTGTTAAGCTACTGCGACCTCCACGTCTCTTCCAAGGGGCATTAAAACCGTCTTGTTAAGCTACTGCGATCTCCACCACTTTTCCCAGGGGCATTGATATTGTCTTTTTATTCCACTGCGACCTCCATGTCTCTTCCAAGAGGCAATAAAACCGTGTTGTTAAGCTACTGCGACCTTCACCACTTTTCCCAGGGGCAATGATATTGTATTTATACTGCGAGCTCCACGTCTCTTAAAAGGGGTCATTAAAACCGTCTTGTTAAGTTACTGCGACCTCCACCACTATTCCAAGATGCATTAAAACCGTCTTGTTAAGCTACTACGACCTCCACGTCTCTTCCAAGGCGCATTAAAACCGTTTTGTTAAGCTAATGCGACCTCTACGTCTCTTCCAAGGGGCATTAAAACGGTCTTGTTAAGCTACTGAAACCGCCACCACTTTTCCAAGGGGCATTGATATTCTCTTTTTATTCCACTGCGACCTCCACCATTCTTCCAAGGGGCATTAAAACCGTATTGTTAAGCTACTGCGACCTCCACAACTTTTACAAGGGGCATTAAAACCGCCTTGCTAAGCTACTGCGACCTCCAAGTCTTTTCCAAGGGGCATTAAAACCATCTTGTTAAGCTACTGCGAACTCCATGTCTCTTCCAAGGGGCATTAAAACCATCTTGTTAAGCTACTGCGAACTCCATGTCTCTTCCAAGGGACATTAAAACCATCTTTTTAAGCTACTGTGACCTCCAGGTCTCTTCCAAGGGGCATTAAAAAGGTTTTGTTAAGCTACTGCGACCTCCACATGTCTTCCAAGGGGCATTAAAACCTTCTTGTTAAGCTACTGCGACCTCCACGTCTCTTCCAAGGGGCATTAAAACAGTCTTGTTAAGCTACTGCGACTTCCACATCTCTTCCAAGGGGCATTAAAACAGTCTTGTTAAGCTACTGCGACCTCCTCCACTTTTCCTAGGGGCATTGATATTGTCTTTTTATTCCACTGTGACCTCCACGTCTCATCAAAGGGGCATTAAAACCGTCTTGTTAAGCTACTGCGACTTCCACCACTTTTCCAAGGGGCATTGATATTGTCTTTTTATTCCACTCCGACCTCCACGTCTCTTCCAAGGAGCATTAAAACTGTCTTGTTAAGCTACTGCGACCTCCACGTCTCTACCAAGGTCATTAAAAATGTCTTGTTAAGCTACTGCGACCTCCACCACTTTTCCATGGGGCAATGATATTGTATTTTTATTCCACTGCAAACTCCACGTCTCTTCCAAGGTGCATTAAAAACATCTTGTTAAGCTACTGCTCCCTCCACCACTTTTCCAAGGGGTATTAAAACCGTCTTGTTAAGCTACTGCGACCTCCACCACTTTTCCAAGGGGCATTGATTTTGTCTTTTTATTCCACTGCGACCTTCACGTCTCTTCCAAATGACATTAAAATCGTCTTGTTAAGCTACTGCGACCTCCACCACTTTTCCAATGGGCATTGATATTGTCTTTTTATTGCACTGCGACCTCCACCATTCTTCCAAGGGGCATTAAAACCATCTTGTTAAGCTACTGCGACCTCCACGTCTCTTTCAAGGGGCATTAAAACCGTCTTGTTAAGCTACTGCGACCTCCACCCATATACCAAGGGGCATTAAAACCGTCTTGTTAAGCTACTGCAACCTCCACGTCTCTTCCAAGGGGCATTAAAACCGTTTTTTTAAGCTACTGCGACCTCCATGTCTCTTCCAAGGGGCATTAAAACTGTCTTGTTAAGCTACTGCTACCTCCACTACTTTTCCAAGGGGCATTGATATTGTCTTTTTATTCCACTGCGACCTCCACCATTCTTACAAGGGGCATTAAAACCGTATTGTTAAGCTACTGTGACCGTGACCTCCACCACTTTTCCAATGGGCATTAAAACCGTCTTGTTAAGCTACTGCGACCTCCACTACATTTTCAAGGGGCATTGATATTGTCTTTTTATTCCACTGCTACCTCCACGTCTGTTCCAATGGGCATTACAACCGTCTTGTTAAGCTACTGCAAACTCCACGTCTCTTCCAAGGGGCATTAAGACCGTCTTGTTAAGCTACTGCGACCTCCACGTCTCTTCCAAGGGGCATTAAAACCGTCTTGTTTTGCTACTGCGACCTCCACCACTTTTCCCAGGGGCATTGATATTGTCTTTTTATTCCACTGCGACCTCCATGTCTCTTCCAAGGGGAATTAAAACCGTCTTGTTAAGCTACTGCGACCTCCACCACTTTTCCAAGGGGCATTGATATTGTCTTTTTATTCCACTGCGACCTCCATCATTCTTCCAAGGGGCATTAAAACCGTCTTGTTAAGCTACTGCGACCTCCTCCACTTTTCCCAGGGGCATTGATATTGTCTTTTTATTCCACTGCGACCTCCACCTCTCTTCCAAAGGGCATTAAAACAATGTTGTTAAGCTACTGTGACCTCCACCACTTTACCAAGGGGCATTGATATTGTCTTTTTATTCCACTGCGACCTCCACGCCTCTTCCAAGAGGCATTAAAACCGTCTTTTTAAGCTACTGCGACCTCCACGTCTCTTCCAAGGGGCATTAAAACCATCTTATTAAGCTACTGCGACCTCCACTACTTTTCAAAGGGGCAATGATATTGTATTTTTATTCCACTGCGACCTCCACGTCTCTTCCAAGGGGCATTAAAACCATCTTGTTAAGCTACTGCGACCTCCACCACTTTTCCAAAGGGCATTAAAACCGTCTTGCTAAGTTACTGCGACCTCCACCATTTTTCCAAGGGGCATTGATATTGTCTTTTTATTCCACTGCGACCTCCATCATTCTTCCAAGGGGCATTAAAACTGTCTTGTTAAGCTACTGCAACCTCCACCACTATTCCAAGGGGCATTAAAAGCATCTTGTTAAGATACTACGACCTCGAAGTCTCTTCCAAGGGGCATTAAAACTGTTTTGTTAAGCTACTGCGACCTCCACGTCTCTTGCAAGTTGCATTAAAATGGTCTAGTTAAGCTACTGCGACATCCACCACTTTTCCAAGGGGCATTGATATTGTCTTTTTATTCCACTGCGACCTCCACCATTCTTTCAAGGGGCATTAAAACCGTATTGTTAAGCTACTGCGACCTCCACCACTTTTCCAAGGGGCATTAAATGTGCCTTGTTAAGCTACTGCGACCTCCACGTCTCTTCCAAGGGGCATTAAAACCGTCTGGTTAAGCTACTGCGACCACCACGTCTCTTCCAAGGGGCATTAAAACCGTCTTGTTAAGCTACTGCGAACTCCACGTCTCTTCCAAGGGGCATTAAAACCAACTTGTTAAGGTACTTTGACCTCCACGTCTCTTACAAGGGGAATTAAAATCGTTTTGTTAAGCTACTGAGACCTCCACGTCTCTTCAAAGGGGCATTAAAACCGTCTTGTTAAGCTACTGTGACCTCCACGTCTCTTCCAAGGGGCATTAAAACCGTCTTGTTAAGCTACTGCGAACTCCACGTCTCTTCCAACGGGCATTAAAACTGTTTTGTTAAGATACTGTGACCTCCACGTCTCTTCCAAGGGGCGTTAAAATGGTTTTGTTAAGCTACTGCGACCTGCACGTTTCTTCCAAGGGGCATTAAAACCTTCTTGTTAAGCTACTGCGACCTCCATGTCTCTTCCAAGGGGCATTAAAACCGCCTTGATAAGCTATGGCGACTTCCACGTCTCTTCTAAGGGGCATTAAAACCGTCTTGTTAAGCTACTGCGACCTCCTCCACTTTTCCCAGGGGCATTGATATTGTCTTTTTATTCCACTGCGACCTCCACCTCTCTTCCAAAGGGCATTAAAACAATGTTGTTAAGCTACTGTGACCTCCACCACTTTACCAAGGGGCCTTGATATTGTCTTTTTATTCCACTGCGACCTCCACGCCTCTTCCAAGAGGCATTAAAACCGTCTTTTTAAGCTACTGCGACCTCCACGTCTCTTCCAAGGGGCATTAAAACCATCTTATTAAGCTACTGCGACCTCCACTACTTTTCAAAGGGGCAATGATATTGTATTTTTATTCCACTGCGACCTCCACGTCTCTTCCAAGGGGCATTAAAACCATCTTGTTAAGCTACTGCGACCTCCACCACTTTTCCAAAGGGCATTAAAACCGTCTTGCTAAGTTACTGCGACCTCCACCATTTTTCCAAGGGGCATTGATATTGTCTTTTTATTCCACTGCGACCTCCACAATTCTTCCAAGGGCCATTAAAACCGTATTGTTAAGCTACTGCGACCTCCACCACTTTTCCAATGGGCATTTAAACCGCCTTGCTAAGCTACTGCGACCTCCACGTCTCTTCCAAGGGGCATTAAAACCGTCTTGTTAAGCTACTGTGACCTCCACGTCTCTTCCAATGGGCATTACAACCGTCTTGTTAAGCTACTGCGAACTCCATGTCTCTTCCAAGGGGCATTAAAACCGTCTTGTTAAGATACTGTGACCTCCACGTCTCTTCCAAAGGGCATTAAAACCATGTTGTTAAGCTACTGTGACCTCCACCACTTTTCCAAGGGGCATTGATATTGTCTTTTTATTCCACTGCGACCTCCAAGTCTCTTCCAAGAGGCATTAAAACCGTCTTTTTAAGCTACTGCGACCTCCACGTCTCTTCCAAGGGGCATTAAAACCATCTTATTAAGCTACTGCGACCTCCACCACTTTTCCAAGGGGCAATGATATTGTATTTTTATTCCACTGCGACCTCCACGTCTCTTCCAAGGGGCATTAAAACCATCTTGTTAAGGTACTGCGACATCCACCACTTTTCCAAGGGGCATTAAAACCGTCTTGCTAAGTTACTGCGACCTCCACCATTTTTCCAAGGGGCATTGATATTGTCTTTTTATTCCACTGCGACCTCCACAATTCTTCCAAGGGCCATTAAAACCGTATTGTTAAGCTACTGTGACCTCCACCACTTTTCCAATGGGCATTAAAACCGGCTTGCTAAGCTTCTGCGACCTCCACGTCTCTTCCAAGGGGCATTACAACCGTCTTGTTAAGCTACTGCGAACACCATGTCTCTTCCAAGGGGCATTAAAACCTTCTTGTTAAGATACTGTGACCTCCACGTCTCTTCCAAGGGGCATTAAAATCGTTTTGTTAAGCTACTGCGACCTCCACGTCTCTTCCAAGGGCATTAAAACCGTCTTGTTAAGTTACTGCGACCTCCACCTCACTTCCAAGGGGCATTAAAACCGTCTTGTTAAGATACTGTTACCTCCACGTCTCTTCCAAGGGGCATTAAAATCGTTTTGTTAAGCTACTGCGACCTCCACGTCTCTTCCAAGGGGCATTAAAACCGTCTTGTTAAGCTACTGCGACTTCCACGTCTCTTCCAAGGGGCATTAAAACCGTCTTTTTAAGCTACTGAGACCTCCTCCACTTTTCCCAGGGGCATTGATATTGTCTTTTTATTCCACTGCGACCTCCACGTCTCTTCCAAGGGGCATTAAAACCGTCTTGTTAAGCTACTGCGACCTCCTCCTCTCTTCCAAGGGCATTAAAACCGTCTTGTTAAGCTACTGCGACCTCCACATCTCTTCAAAGGGGCATTAAAACCATCTTGTTAAGCTACTGCGACCTCCACCACTTTTCCAAGGGGCAATGATATTGTATTTTTATTCCACTGCGACCTCCACGTCTCTTCCAAGGGGCATTAAAACCGTCTTGTTAAGCTACTGCGACCTCCACCACTTTTCCAAGGTGCATTAATACCGTCTTTTTAAGTTACTGCGACCTCCACCACTATTCCACGGGGCATTAAAACCGTCTTGTTAAGCTACTACAACCTCCACGTCTCTTCTAAGGGGCATTAAAACCATTTTGTTAAGCTACTGCGACCTCCACGTCTCTTCCAAGGGGCATTAAAACGGTCTTGTTAAGATACTGCGACCTCCACCACTTTTCCAAGGGGCATTGATATTGTCTTTTTATTCCACTGCGACCTCCACCATTCTTCCAAGGGGCTTTAAAACCGTATTGTTAAGCTACTGCGACCTCCACCACTTTTCCAAGGGGCATTAAAACTGCCTTATTAAACTACTGCGACCTCCACGTCTTTTCCAAGGGGCATTAAAACCATCTTGTTAAGCTACTGCGAACTCCACGTCTCTTCCAAGGGGCATTAAAACCATGTTGTTAAGCTACTGCGAACTCCACGTCTCTTCCAAGGGGCATTAAAACCATGTTGTTAAGCTACTGTGACCTCTACGTCTCTTCCAAGTGGCATTAAAATCATTTTGTTAAGCTACTGCGACCTCCACATGTCTTCCAAGGGGCATTAAAACCTTCTTGTTAAGCTACTGCGACCTCCACGTCTCTTCCAAGGGGCAATAAAACCGTCTTGTTAAGCTACTGCGACTTCCACGTCTCTTCCAAGGGGCATTAAAACCGTCTTGTTAAGCTTCTGCGACCACCTCCACTTTTCCTAGGGGCATTGATATTGTCTTTTTATTCCACTGCGACCTCCACGTCTCTTCCAAGGGGCATTAAAACCGTCTTGTTAAGCTACTGCGACCTCCACCTATCTTCCAAGGGGCATTAAAACCATCTTGTTAAGCAACTGCGACCTCCTCCACTTTTCCAAGGGGCATTGATATTGTCTTTTTATTCCACTGCGACCTCAACGTCTCTTCCAAGGGGCATTAAAACTGTCTTGTCAAGCTACTGCGACCTCCACGTCTCTTCCAAGGGGCATTAAAACTGTCTTGCTAAGCTACTGCGACCTCCACCACTTTTCCAAGGGGCAATGATATTGTATTTTTATTCCACTGCGACCTCCATGTCTCTTCCAATGGGCATTAAAACCGTCTTGTTAAGCTACTGCGACCTCCACCACTTTTCCAAGGGGTATTAAAACCGTCTTGTTAAGCTACGGCGACCTCCACCACTTTTCCAAGGGGCATTGATATTGTCTTTTTATTCCACTGCGACCTCCACGTCTCTTCCAAGGGGCATTAAAATCGTCTTGTTAAGCTACTGCGACCTCCACCACTTTTCCAATGGGCATTGATATTGTCTTTTTATTGCACTGCGACCTTCACCATTCTTCCAAGGGGCATTAAAACCGTCTTGTTAAGCTACTGCGACCTCCACGTCTCTTCCAAGGGGCATTAAAACCGTCTTGTTAAGCTACAGCGACCTCCACGTCTCTTCCAAGGGGCATTAAAACCGTCTTGTTAAGCTACTGCGGCCTCCACCACTTTTCCAAGGGGCATTGATATTGTCTTTTTATTCCACTGCGACCTCCATTATTCTTCCAACGGGTATTGCATTTCCTCCTAATTTTAGTCAGCTTTTGCTTTTCAATGCATAGGCGAACACAAATTGAGACCCACTCCACAATAATGGTTAGAAGGTTTTTAGTTTGCTGTAATCCACGTCTGTTTCAAGGGGCATTGCAGTTCCTCATAATTTTTGGAAAGCCTTCCATTCACTGCTTAGGCCAACAGTGCACAGGAGACCCAGTTGCTATAAATGGAAAAAACGGTTTAGTTAAGGCCCTCTTACTAGTGTTGAGCCACCCCCGTAGTGTTCGAGTTCGGTTCGGTTCGTCGAACACCCGTGTGTTCGCCGAACTGTTCGTCGAACTGTTCGTCGAACACCTTCGAACACCGTTAAAACCAATGGCAGGCAAACAAAAACACATAGAAACACATAGAAAACACCTTCAAAGGTGTCCAAAAGCTGACAAACTGCTCAGAAGACACAACTAACACATGGAAAAGTGACAAGTACATATAGTCATGCGAAAATAAAAGAGGTGGAGGAGTAAAAGGAGGGGGAGACACAGATATAGGCATGTCATGCCCTTCTAAAATCCAAAAAGTGAGAAGCCGACACGGCCAATCCGCTCCTGTCCGTGCCACCTCCGTGTCGCCGGGTTTGTGCCAGAGCCGCGGTGAACCCTGATGGCCAGCCCCCCTCTCCCAATACTGGTGCCTGTCCGCTGGTGGGTCGAGCGAGCCCCCCTGTGGTGGAGGCAGCTCTAAGCTTTTTAATTTAAATTGTCTCTCTAATTTGAATGAATACACTTTAAATCCATTTACAAGGATCTATTGGAGGGGAAGTCTCATGCCAGCAGCCGCGTAATTCCAGCTCCAGTAGCGTCCACTAAAGCTGCTGCAGTTAAAAAGCTTTTATAAGGATCGAGCTCGGCTGTCCACCGCAAGGCATCCTACTGCCAGTCCCAACCCCTATGCCTTGGGGTGCCTCCTGATGCTCTTCACTGAGTATCCCATGGTCCCGAAGCATTTCCTTTGAGAAAATTAAGTGTCTAAACTACAGGTGGTGTAGCTTGCTTAACAGCCGGGATAATCCGCTGACTAGCAGACACTGCTACTAGGCACAAAGTATTTCCTGGGCTAGATGCAGTTAAAAATTTGTAATTAGATACTCTCTTTGGATGCTGAGAAAGCATTCCATAGAGTCTCCTGGCACGCCATATATGATTCTCTTAAAAAGCTTGGGGTAGGGGTCTAGGGGACCCTTTTATAGCCAAAATCACGGCCCTGTATCGCAATACGTCACCTAGGCTGAAGATAAATGGAACTGTAGCACCCTGAGGGCTCGGTTGCTACAGACGTATTGCACCTCACCCAGAGATGTGATATCTCACTCTCAGGTAAGGATGGAGTGTGGATCAGGACCCGACACCTGCATGCATTACACCACATTGCCGTGGGGCAGGGCGACCAATATGCCCCTGAGATGGGCACGACAGTCCCTGTCCCTGGCTGGAGTGGGGGGAGGGAACACTGAGGAAGGGGAACCCTGTAGTGCAGGAGCAGGGAGGAAGCAGTTCCTGGGTGCATTGAGAAGGGAGTATAAAAGATGGGCACCATCTTAGATCAGTGCAGAGATGTCTGAGCAGAAGTGGCAGGGAGCAGGGGCTCTGCATGAGCTCTGCTCCGGAGGCAGGCCTAGTAACAGAGGCCCAGGCCTGGAAGAGGGAGAGGGAAGGAAGAGGAGCGGAGAAGGCTCCAGGAACGAGGAATGAAGGGATCCCAGGGGTGCGGACGGGCGAGTCGCCACCGCACGCCCGAATCCACCTGCGTGGAGGGGTCAGGCCAAAGGGGGAGACCGGTCCCCGAACTAGTGGAGGCAGGAAACGACCCTCAGCTAGAAACCGGAGGCTCTGACATTTTATGTGGCGCAGCCCCTCGCTACACCCGCTAGGAAGGCACCACATAGGGTCAGGGAAACTGGCGCCAAGTTTACCAAGAGGAGGCCCGAGGCAGCCGGACAGAAGTGTTGGTAAGAAAGGCCAGACAAAGGACACACAAAGGGGGTCCTGTGAAGTGCTCCAAAGTTATCTGGGAGTTGTCTGAGCCCCTCACCTGGTGAGCACAGTACGACGTGGGCAGCCGTTACCTGCAGACGTGGTCTGGATAATAAGAACTGTGAGTAAAGGCCCTGGACTGCATCACTGACTCCGTGTCGTTACTGCTGCTGCCCTGCACCATCACCCCCATCCTCCGCATACACTGCCCTGAGGCTATACTCCTCCCGTGGGGAGTTATGCTACGCTCTGCTGCACCCACAACACCAGCCTCAGCGGTCTGCCCTGTAGCGGCGGTTCACTCTGACCGCAATCCACGGGTGGCGAAGTCGGACATTTAAACATCAAAACCACATAAATAGTTCCGCCACTGGTTTGACCGCCCTGAGCCACGGAACCGGGTCGCCGCCACGAAGACTACAACCACCAGCATCCACCAAAAAGGGTCCGGCTCCGGGTGTCCCAAGGCCCAGGGGGTGCGTCAGAACATTTTCATCACCTTTCACAATCACCAATGGGACAAGGCAGGGATGTCCTCTGTCCCATCTCTTATACATCCTAGTGACGGAGCACCTGCTCTCATCAATTCGCCATAACCCCAATATTAGGTGGATTGAGGTGGGAGGCACCGAGTACAAGTGCTCTCTATTTGCTGATGATGTCCTAGTATATATCACTCAATCACATATATCCATCCATGCTGTTATGGCTGAAATAGATCACTTTGTTACATGGTAAAATTTTAAAATCAATGCAGCAAAGTCTGAGGCCCTCGATGTCTCCCTCCCCAAATCCATATAGGATTCCATCCAGTCCAACTTTCCCTTTGCCTGGCCCTCACAGGGTATCAAATACTTAGGAATTCCTATTCATAGAGACCTCTCCCATCTATGTTATCTTAATTTTGGGCCCTTTATTGAACAATTCCATACAGACCACGGTTGGCAAGTTAGAACTGTAAGATTCACTACGTGAACCGCTGGTGTTTTGTGGAAAAGCACATGTACACCGCGTTCCAAATTATTATGCAAAAAGTGTTTAGGAGTGATAAGGGAAGAATTTGTTTGTTTGTCAGTTAAACTCATTGATGGTGATGTGTGTCAGGGCTCTTTATATCACTGTAAGAAATTGCAGACACCTGTGCTAATTAGTTTGGCAGGTGTGTCCAATGAAAGGCAAGACTACTTAAGAAGGCTCTCTCACATTATTAAGCAGCCTACATTTTCTGCCAAAATGGGAAAGAAAAAGGATGTGTCGGCTGCTGAGAAGCAACAAATTGTGGAGTGTTTAGGTCAAGGCATGACTACAATCAACATTGTGCGATGATCAGGATGAAGTGTCTTGGCAATCAAGAAGTATGTAGCTGATTCACAGTACACACGTGTGCGTGCTGATAAGGGCAAATTGAGGACTCTTTCCTACAGGCAATTACGTCAGGTTGAAAGAGCAGCGGCAAAAAAGCCTTGTCATAGCAGCAGACAAGTTTTTGAAGCTGCTTGTGCCTCCAACGTCCCCCGAACAACAAGATGCAGGGTCCTTCAGAGGTTTGCAGCTGTGCATACGCCATCCTGTCGACCTCCTCTATCCACTTCACACAAGCAGAAACGGCTCCAGTGGGCCAAACATTACATGAAGACTGATTTCAAAACTGTTTTGTTCACGGATGAGTGCCGTGCAGCGCTCGATGGTCCAGATGGATGGAGTGGAGGATGGCTGGTTGATGGACACCCCACGCAAACACGGCTACAGCGCCAACGAGGAGGAGGTGGAGTAATGTTTTGGGCTGGAATCATGGGGAGAGAGATTGTCGGCCCCTTTAGGATCCCTGAAGGCGCTAAAGATGAACTCCATAATATATGTGAATTTTCTCAAACAGCACTTCCTGCCATGGTTCAAGAAGAAGAACCGTGTATTTCACAGCAAGATCATTTTTCTGCATGTTAATGCACCATCTCATGCTGCACATAAAACATCTGCATCTCTGGCTGATATGGGCATAAAAGGGGACAAACTTATGGTGTGACCCCCATGCTCCCCTGACCTCTACCCCATTCAGAACCTTTGGAGCATCATTAAAAGGAGTGTCTATGATGGCGGGAGGCAGTTCACATCTAAGCAACAGCTCTGGGAGGGTATTCTGTCCTCATGCAAAACAATTGAAGCAGAAACCATCCAAAACCTGACAAATTCAATGGACGAGAGAGTTCAGAAGCTCCTTTCGAACAAGGGGTCCTATGTGAAAATGTAACATCACCTACAATAAAGTTTTGAGTTGAAAACTGTTTGATTTCAGTTTCTAACAACCTGCTAATGCTTATAATTTCAAAAATGACCATTTTTTTGGTCTTTATTAAAATGAAAAGGTTGATCGAAAAGTTTGGGGGATCTAAGAGTGTGGCAACCCAGTAGTCATGATTACTTCGAATTCTGACAATATGAGGGTCATGCTGCAGGTAGTGCAGCAAGAAGACACTTATATGTCTTGCGCATCTCGGAGCCCCAAAATTATTTTCCGGGCTAGATGCAGCTAAAAATTATTTTTAATTTTAAATCTGGTGGAGCTTATTATAGATGGCCTAATAGGATCAGTGCTGCACACTGCTACAAAGCCCAAATTATTTTCCAGTCAAGATACAGATAAACATGATTAGTAATTTGAAAGCTTAAAACGTTTGGTAGGGTGATTTTAACCAATCATCAAGCTTTTACTCTCCCCAGGATGACACAGGGGTAGAAAAGTCGTTTCAGATCCATGATTTGTTCATCTTTATGAATGTGAGTCTGTCTACATTATCAGTGGAGACCCGCGTGCGCTTATCTGTCAGCACACCACCAGCAGCGCTGAACACACGTTCAGACAGAACGCTGGCTGCGGGGCATGACAAGATCTCCAAGGCGTAAGTGGCTAGCTCCGGCCATTTATCCAGATTGGAAGCCCAAAAAGAGCAAGGGTCCATTGACACAGTCGTGGCTTCAATGTTTACTTGGAGATACTCCTGTACCATCGTCTCTAGGCGTTGACTATGTGTCAGACTTCTTGTCTCCTGTGGCCTTGCAAAGGATGGGCTAAAAAAGTGGTGAAATGATTCCGCAAAATTGATGTTACCAGCAGATACTGTGGTTCTGTTACGGTTTGAGTGCTGAACACTTGACGGTCCCACGGTTGGCAAGTTGGAACTGTGACATTCACTACGTGCACCACTGGTATTTTGTGGAAAAGCACATGTAAGATTCTGCAACAGTCTCTGCTGATACTCCTGCATGCGTGCATCCCTTTCTATGGCAGGAATAATTTCTGCAAATTTACTTTTGTACCGGGGATCTAACAGTGTGGCAACCCAGTAGTCAGGATTATTTCTAATTCTCACAATTCAAGGGTCATGTTGCAGGTAGTGCAGCAAGAAGGCACTCATGTGTGTTGCGCATCCAGGAGCACCAAGTCCCTGTTGTGTTGGTGGCGAGGTAACAATCATGCTTCCTTCCTCTGTCCTCTCCCCCCAACCTCGCACAACAGAAATGTGATCAAGGTCTCCCTCATCTGATGAGTCTTCCATCAGTTCGTCCTCCACTTCTTCCTGGGCTCCTGCACCTTCCTCACTAGTTTGGCTGCTACCATGCGCCCTGGTAAAACCATCTCCCCCACCCTCACATGCCTGCCGCCTTGGTGCTGCCGACCTTCTGGACCTTGCAGATGTTAGCCCTTCCGCATACAACTCCTCCTCCTCTACTTTCTCCACCTCCTCTTGTGCCACCACCTGACTCCGAATTCTGTTTAACATGTGCTCCAGCATGTAAATCACCGGAATAGTCATGCTGATAATGGCATCGTCAGCACTAAACATCTTCGTCGCCATTTCAAAACTGTGCAGAAGGGTGCATAGGTCCCTGATCTGAGACCACTCCTCCAGCGTGATTTGCCCCACCTCTGAATCTCGTTGGCCCAGGCTATACGTCAGAACGTATTGCACCAGGGCTTGTCGGTGCTGCCACAGTCGCTGCAACATGTGCAGAGTTGAATTCCACCGGGTAGGCACATCGCATTTTAGCCGGTGAAGTGGCAGGCCCAACGACTTCTGTAGAGATGTAAGTCGCTGAGCTGCGGGATGCGAACGGCGGAAGTGAGCACACAGCGACCGTGCCCTCTGCAGAAGGCCATCTAGTCTGGGATAGTGGGCTAAAAATTGCTGGACAACCAGGTTCAACACGTGAGCCATACAAGGCACGTGTGTGACATTGCCCCGGCGAAGGGCCGCACCCAGGTTTGCAGCACTGTCGCACACGGCCTTCCCTGGTTTCAGGTCCAGTGGAGACAACCATTCATGAAATTGGTTCTCCAGAGCTGACCACAACTCCTCAGCTGTGTGACTCACATTTCCCAGACATTTCAATGTAAAAACCGCCTGATGACGTTGAGCCCTACTGCCAGCATAGTAAGGAGGTGTGCAGGATCCCTTCTGCGCAGTTAGAAAGCTTGTGGCATGACCAGACAGGCTTTGGGTGCAGGTGGAAGACCGAGCAGAGGTTGAGGAGGCAGAAGCAGTGGAGGAACTTTGACATAAAGAGGATTGACGCACAACTCGTGGGGACGGCAAGACTTGGACAGCAGCCCCTTGTCCTGCTGTCACCATAGTTACCCAGTGCCCAGTCAGCGACATGTAACGCCCCTGTCCATGCCTACTCATCCAAGTGTCTGTGGTGAAATGCACCCTGTCACACACAGAGTTTCTCAAAGAAGCGGTGATGCTGTGTGCGACATGCTGGTGGAGCGCAGGCACACCTTTCTTTGAGAAGTAGTGCCGACTGGGCATCTGGTACTGGGGCACTGCGACAGACATAAGGTCTCGAAAATCCTCTGTGTCCACCAGGCGGAAAGGCAGCATTTCTGTAGCCAAGAGCTTGCAGATGGTGAAATTCAACCTCTTAGCTTTCTCATGGCTAGGAGGAAATGGTCTTTTACTTGTCCACATCTGAGGGACCGAGGGCTGGCTATTGTGCTTAGACGGGGTTGATAAGGGTGTCCCCGGCAAACTGCCGGTCTGTGAGGAAGATGCAGGCGGACATGTTAGGTTGCCTTCATCCAAAGGTGGTGCTATCGATGTCGGACAGCGCTCAACACCAGCTGGTGTTACCACCTCCAAAGAAAATGATGACCTGCCAATCATGCTGGCTGTTGCGGGTAAAGAGGTGGCAGGTCTGCGCCCCAAAACAGGTGTGACTGCTGTCCCCCCAGTCACAGAGGATGAAGAGGCCGCGGATGCACAAGATATGGCAGACGGTGGTTGGCCCGGCCGGCTAGGCCGCATTGTAGCACACTGTGCTTCCCACTGCAACTTATGCTTCATGTCCATGTGCCGGTTCATGCATGAAGTACTCAAACTATGTATTTTTTGGCCTCTACTTAGCTTTTGCTGACAAATGTTACAGATAACACGAGTTGGGTCATCTTTATCGATCTGAAAAAATGCCCAGGCTATGCAAGGCTTAGCACCCATGCGACCTGAAGAGCCACCACGACTTGTGGTGAGAGGCAGAGTTGTGTTTGAGGATGCAGTTGTTGACGTGCTTCCAGTACTACATCTCTGTCCAGGAAGGCGCAACCTGACCTCGTCGTCACTAGCATCTTCCTCCACCTCCTCTGCTGACCTCATCTCTTGGCTGACTGTGGGTTGACAGTAAGTGGGATCTCCGACCTCATCATCATCACCCTGTGCGTTATCACACCCGTCGTCCTCAGAGCCAACCTGTTCCTGCCCTGACAAAAAACTAAAGTTGTCGCTCCAATCAGGTATTTGAGTCTTATCATCGTCTTCCTCATTGTCTCCACCAACAGGAGTTACAGTTTGGGAATGAGGGTCTACATTATGGTCAGAACCTTCTACGTCTGGTCCTGAATCCGACTCATAAAGATTCTGGGCATCAGTGCAGATCATTTCCTCGTCTGGATTCACAGAAGCGCTGGAGTCGACCTCTGATTCCCAGGCTATAGTATGAGTAAACAGCTCTGCAGACTCAACCATCTGTTCTACCTCATACTCAGACGGGCAGCTGGAGATTTGGGAGCTGTGAGGAAGCAAGTGCGATTTGGGTGACACCTTTGAGGACTGGAGTATTTGTGATGTTGAAGTTGATGTGGAGGAGAGCCCACTTAAAGGAGCACTTGATATCCGTTGAAGCACCTGCTGTTTTTGTGCCTCATCTGGAATTTGTAGCGATTGGCGTGGCCGTAAGAAAGGGATCTTATCACATTGTCCGCTAAAAGAAGTAGACATTTTAGTTTGGCTGGAAGATGGTCTTTCTTCTGCAGATGTTACTGTTGCTTTAACACCTACCCCACGGACACAACCTTTTTTCCCCTTCCCAACACGCCTATTCCCCTTTCCACCAGCAGCAGGCCTTTTTCCACTCATTTTGGTGGTTAACTAATTCACAACTCTGGAGTTGTTTGCACAAAAAAACAATGGATGGTAACCGAGCAGAGCTGAGTGGCCAAACTGTGGTATTAGGCCAAAACTATTGGATGGGTTAGATGCAGAAAAAAATTATTTTGAATTTGCAACCTGATGGAGGTCAGTATAGATGGACTAATAGAGAAAGTCCGACACACTACTAGAAGGCCAAATATTTTTTCAGAGGTAGATGCAGAAAAAAATATATTCAGTTTGCAACCTGATGGAGGTCAGTATAGATGGATTAATAGAACAAGACCCACACACAGCTAGAAGCCCAATATTTTTTCAGAGGTAGATGCAGAAAAAACTATATTCAGTTTGCAACCTGATGGAGGTCAGTATAGATGGACTAATAGAACAAGTCCCACACACTGCTAGAAGCCCAAATATTTTTTCAGAGGTACTGTAGATGCAGATAAAAATTAGTTTTAATTTGCAACCTGATGGAGGTCAGTATAGATGGACTAATAGAGAAAGTCCGACACACTACTAGAAGGCCAAATATTTTTTCAGAGGTAGATGCAGAAAAAAATATATTCAGTTTGCAACCTGATGGAGGTCAGTATAGATGGATTAATAGAACAAGACCCACACACAGCTAGAAGCCCAATATTTTTTCAGAGGTAGATGCAGAAAAAAATATATTCAGTTTGCAACCTGATGGAGGTCAGTATAGATGGACTAATAGAACAAGTCCCACACACTGCTAGAAGCCCAAATATTTTTTCAGAGGTACTGTAGATGCAGATAAAAATTAGTTTTAATTTGCAACCTGAAGGAGGTCAGTATAGATGGACTAATAGAGAAAGTCCGACACACTACTAGAAGGCCAAATATTTTTTCAGAGGTAGATGCAGAAAAAAATATATTCAGTTTGCAACCTGATGGAGGTCAGTATAGATGGATTAATAGAACAAGACCCACACACAGCTAGAAGCCCAATATTTTTTCAGAGGTAGATGCAGAAAAAAATATATTCAGTTTGCAACCTGATGGAGGTCAGTATAGATGGACTAATAGAACAAGTCCCACACACTGCTAGAAGCCCAAATATTTTTTCAGAGGTACTGTAGATGCAGATAAAAATTAGTTTTAATTTGCAACCTGATGGAGGTCAGTATAGATGGACTAATAGAGAAAGTCCGACACACTACTAGAAGGCCAAATATTTTTTCAGAGGTAGATGCAGAAAAAAATATATTCAGTTTGCAACCTGATGGAGGTCAATATAGATGGATTAATAGAACAAGACCCACACACAGCTAGAAGCCCAATATTTTTTCTGAGGTAGATGCAGAAAAAACTATATTCAGTTTGCAACCTGATGGAGGTCAGTATAGATGGACTAATAGAACAAGTCCCACACACTGCTAGAAGCCCAAATATTTTTTCAGAGGTACTGTAGATGCAGATAAAAATTAGTTTTAATTTGCAACCTGATGGAGGTCAGTATAGATGGACTAATAGAGAAAGTCCGACACACTACTAGAAGGCCAAATATTTTTTCAGAGCTAGATGCAGGAAAAAATTATATTCAGTTTGCAACCTGATGGAGGTCAGTATAGATGGACTAATAGAGAAAGTCCGACACACTACTAGAAGGCCAAATATTTTTTCAGAGGTAGATGCAGAAAAAAATATATTCAGTTTGCAACCTGATGGAGGTCAGTATAGATGGATTAATAGAACAAGACCCACACACAGCTAGAAGCCCAATATTTTTTCAGAGGTAGATGCAGAAAAAACTATATTCAGTTTGCAACCTGATGGAGGTCAGTATAGATGGACTAATAGAACAAGTCCCACACACTGCTAGAAGCCCAAATATTTTTTCAGAGGTACTGTAGATGCAGATAAAAATTAGTTTTAATTTGCAACCTGATGGAGGTCAGTATAGATGGACTAATAGAGAAAGTCCGACACACTACTAGAAGGCCAAATATTTTTTCAGAGGTAGATGCAGAAAAAAATATATTCAGTTTGCAACCTGATGGAGGTCAGTATAGATGGATTAATAGAACAAGACCCACACACAGCTAGAAGCCCAATATTTTTTCAGAGGTAGATGCAGAAAAAAATATATTCAGTTTGCAACCTGATGGAGGTCAGTATAGATGGACTAATAGAACAAGTCCCACACACTGCTAGAAGCCCAAATAATTTTTCAGAGGTACTGTAGATGCAGATAAAAATTAGTTTTAATTTGCAACCTGATGGAGGTCAGTATAGATGGACTAATAGAGAAAGTCCGACACACTACTAGAAGGCCAAATATTTTTTCAGAGGTAGATGCAGAAAAAAATATATTCAGTTTGCAACCTGATGGAGGTCAGTATAGATGGATTAATAGAACAAGACCCACACACAGCTAGAAGCCCAATATTTTTTCAGAGGTAGATGCAGAAAAAACTATATTCAGTTTGCAACCTGATGGAGGTCAGTATAGATGGACTAATAGAACAAGTCCCACACACTGCTAGAAGCCCAAATATTTTTTCAGAGGTACTGTAGATGCAGATAAAAATTAGTTTTAATTTGCAACCTGATGGAGGTCAGTATAGATGGACTAATAGAGAAAGTCCGACACACTACTAGAAGGAAAAATATTTTTTCAGAGGTAGATGCAGAAAAAAATATATTCAGTTTGCAACCTGATGGAGGTCAGTATAGATGGATTAATAGAATAAGACCCACACACAGCTAGAAGCCCAATATTTTTTCAGAGGTAGATGCAGAAAAAAATATATTCAGTTTGCAACCTGATGGAGGTCAGTATAGATCGACTAATAGAACAAGTCCCACACACTGCTAGAAGCCCAAAAATTTTTTCAGAGGTACTGTAGATGCAGATAAAAATTAGTTTTAATTTGCAACCTGATGGAGGTCAGTATAGATGGACTAATAGAGAAAGTCCGACACACTACTAGAAGGCCAAATATTTTTTCAGAGGTAGATGCAGAAAAAAATATATTCAGTTTGCAACCTGATGGAGGTCAGTATAGATGGATTAATAGAACAAGACCCACACACAGCTCGAAGCCCAATATTTTTTCAGAGGTAGATGCAGAAAAAAATATATTCAGTTTGCAACCTGATGGAGGTCAGTATAGATGGACTAATAGAACAAGTCCCACACTCTGCTAGAAGCCCAAATATTTTTTCAGAGGTACTGTAGATGCAGATAAAAATTAGTTTTAATTTGCAACCTGATGGAGGTCAGTATAGATGGACTAATAGAACAAGTCCCACACACTGCTAGAAGCCCAAATATTTTTTCAGAGGTACTGTAGATGCAGATAAAAATTAGTTTTAATTTGCAACCTGATGGAGGTCAGTATAGATGAACTAATAGAGAAAGTCCGACACACTACTAGAAGGCCAAATATTTTTTCAGAGGTAGATGCAGAAAAAAAATATATTCAGTTTGCAACCTGATGGAGGTCAGTATAGATGGACTAATACAACAAGTCCCACACACAGCTAGAAGCCCAAATATTTTTTCAGAGGTACTGTAGATGCAGATAAAAATTAGTTTTAATTTGCAACCTGATGGAGGTCAGTATAGATGGACTAATAGAGAAAGTCCGACACACTACTAGAAGGCCAAATATTTTTTCAGAGCTAGATGCAGAAAAAAATTATATTCAGTTTGCAACCTGATGGAGGTCAGTATAGATGGATTAATAGAACAAGACCCACACACAGCTAGAAGCCCAATATTTTTTCAGAGGTAGATGCAGAAAAAAATATATTCAGTTTGCAACCTGATGGAGGTCAGTATAGATGGACTAATAAAACAAGTCCCACACACTGCTAGAAGCCCAAATATTTTTTCAGAGGTACTGTAGATGCAGATAAAAATTAGTTTTAATTTGCAACCTGATGGAGGTCAGTATAGATGGACTAATAGAATGATGCTATGCCCAAAAGATTTTACTTCACTAGGTGCAGTAAAATAATTGGTATTCTATACACAGGTGGTATATCTTGCAACACAGATAGGCTACTCCACTGACTAACACACTCTGCAATAGGCCAAAAAGGATTAGCTTTGCTAGATTCAGCCAAATGCTGTGAAAAAAACTTGCACAGCACTGGCACAGACCTGCCTGGCAAAAACTGATAGGAACTCATGTAACCTAGTCCTGAAAAGGACTGCAATTACAATTAGTCTTTACTCCCACAACCGATCTATTTAAGAGCACAGACCTCCCTGATAAAAGTCGTAGGAAATGCTGTAACCTAGTCCTTAAAAGGACTGCAATCACAACTATTCCCTACTCCCAAGCTATCTGTATATTTGTGCGAAAATTGGCTTGAAATTAACAAGGTATAGCGCACACAGCAACAGCGGTGCCGTCTAACACGCAGCTGCAGCAGTGAGAAAATGGTGGCGACGGGGAAAATGGCTTGGTCTTATAGGGCAAGGACATGTGACATACACTGCCAATGACACATGCCCTTGCTTGTGTGAAAAAAAGCACTTCGCTCCGTGTGTGCGCTACTGATAGGCTGACAGATTGCACCTCCCCACTGTAAATGCGGGAAAGAGAAAAAAAAATGGAGATCTTCATTGTTCCTGCAGAGATCCATCCCCTGCCCCTCCCCCCACCCCGCTGTACACTTAAACTGCGTATTAACATTAATTTTCATCATTACTGAGAAAAAATCCAGTTATGATTTTGGTGCACGAACAGTTATCGAACATAACCTCGAACAGCCGAATTTTTCTCAAATTGTTCGTGTTCGCCGAACGGCTCGAACACCGCCCAAAACAGCTCGAATTTGAGATTGGCGAACAGTTCGAGTAGAACAACGCTCATCTCTACCTCTTACCTCCATGTCACTACAAAGGGGCATTGGAGGGCCTCAAAATTTTTTGTAGGCATTGCACTCACTGCATGCCCTATAACTGTGTAGCTGAACCGCTCCTTTTGGTACAGACATGTGTGGTTGACTGGCCTGATATTGAATTGAATGGTCCCTGTTCCTCCTGCTCTTTCTCCTTTGCCACCACCTCATCCATCATTCATCACCTGAAGCTTTGTTTTAACGGGAGTAATAGAACTGGGATAGTAGCAGGAAAACATCCAGCAATCCTCGGAGGAGGTAGGATATGCGCCAAAACGCTGAATACCTCAGGCCTAGCTGCTACTACATACATGCGCTTGCATTCCAAGAAAACAAAGCAGATGCTAACTTCTATCATCATCATGCTCCTCACCTTGGCACTCTCAACTCCCCTGATGGAGAAGCCAGGGCCCACCGGAGGAATCTGGTTCCCTGGTGGGCTCGTCCAATGCTGCCCTAAAGCAGGCCAGGCTGAGAAAAGTGTGGGGGAAGTTCAAAGGAGAAATAGGGGCGGCTAGGGACCGTTTATTGACACCTGGCTGCCACCAGGCGGCTGGGGACCGTGTGAGGACCCCTGGCCGCGTGGCGGCTGGGGACGGAGTATGGACACACAGCCGCTCCCTGGCGGCTAGCGACCGAGCGTGGACACCCGGCCGCCTGGCGGCTTGGGACTGAGTATAGATATATCACTGCCGAAGCAGCTATGAGGTAGTGGCCAGCTTCGGACTCCTCCAAACTAAAAGGCCCCATTTCAAGTGCAAGCTAGCAATATGGTATTGCAGCTTGGGGGTGGGTGGGTGGCAGGTTGCACACTTATGCTTGCATTGCAAGGAATGGGGGAGGTACAATTTAACACTGTCCTGGGACAAGGACTTGCACGGGGATAGTTGCAAGTCTGCATCGTCTGATGCGGCAATGATCACTTCTGATGGGCACACTTTTAGACAGTGACCTGGGTGTCAGAGATTCTTCCAGGGGTCTTCCCCATGCTGTTCCCATGTCTTTTCAGCACTGTATGCATGTGTCACACAGCACATGGCCAGATAGGGTTGTAAAATGTTAAAATGACATTTCCCGGTGAATGCATTTGTCAAGGTTGTAAGCAATACAAAAGTGCAAAAACGCATAAAAAATGCTACATGTAAACATAGCCCAAGGTGTGGAGGAGTATTTTTGTTTTTGGTTATTTATTTTACCTTATACACAAGTCTTTACCCTGGAAAGGAAGTTCCTTAAGACTAGAACTACTGATGGAGTCATTTTGACTCCTTTCGTTTTTTATTTCTCTTCTGTGACTACATTTTTCAGAATTCCGGCTTGAAACTCGGTGACTTTTCCTCAAATATGATGTGAAAAAAGATTTTGTGAGAATAAATAATTTTGGTGAAAAATTTGCGCGTTTTTTTCAAAATTTACCAAGAACTACTGAAGGGAGTCATTTTGACTCCCTACTATATTTTGAGGTCCTTTTGTCACTAAATGTTGCTATAAAGTTTTGTGCATAATTTTTTCACTCTGTCTTATTTACCCTGATGTTCATATAGATGTAGTTCAATTTACATGTCAACTTTTCACATTTTCCTTGTGTTTTACCTGCTTGTATTACTGTGTAATGCTGAACAAACTCTATCTGATGAGGAGCTAGATGCATTCATTGCGATATTCTATGCTCGTGGAATATCTGGCACGAACCGTCACTCGATTAGCAGTATTTGGTGTAATGACTGGGGAATACCGTTTTGCAAAGCGACAATGTCTAGGGACCGCTTTGTTGAAATTATGAGGTTTCTCAGATTTGATGAGAAATCTACTCGATCGGAGAGACTGCAAACGGACAAGTTTGCTCTATTTTCTACTGTGTGGGACAGGTTTATTGAAAATTGTATTGCGTGTTACAAACCTGGCCCATACATAATGGTGGATGAGCAACTTTTCCCAAGCAAAACTAGGTGTCCATTCACGCAGTACATGCCTTCCAAACCAGATAAATATGGCCACAAATATTGGCTAGCTGTTGATAAGAGGAGCAAATATCTGGCAAATGGCTTCCCTTATCTAGGCAAAGATGACACACGCCGTGCTGAGGACCGTTTAGCTGACCATGTGGTAATGAAGTTATTGGACCCGTTTTTGAAAAAAGGTCGCAATGTTACAACCGATAATTATTTTACTTCAGTAAAATTAGCTAAACAGCTAAAAAGCAAAGGAACAACCATCGTGGGAACACTGAACAAGATAAGGCGAGAAGTGCCTAAAGAAATAAAATCCATGAAAGAGGAATTGTACAACACTAAAGTGTTTAGAAATGAAGACAATTTTACACTTACAGTATATCAAGGAAAGCCCAACAAAAATGTTGTCATTTTGAGTTCCGTCCATCCAGATGTTGTTGTTGCGTCTGATTCCGCTAAAAAAACTCCAGAAACGGTAAAGTTTTACAATGAAACAAAATATGGAGTAGATGTAGTGGATCAGATGGCACGAAAATATACCACACGAACATGCACAAGGAGATGGCCTGTTCATGCATTTGAAAATGCCTTAGACTTTGCGGGTATAAATGCATGGCTAATATTCAAGGAGATTACCCACCAAAAAATGTCACGCAAGGCATTTTTGCAAACGCTTGTGAGAGAGTTGAGTGGTCCTTATGTCACAGATAGGGAAAAGGGTTCCACGTCCCAAGTTTCTACATGCTCAGAAGTGATGGTTCAAACAAAATTTTGCCAGATCAAAGAAAAGTGCAAGAAAAATAGATCTGTCGGAAATTGTAAGACTTGTGGTAAGTCTTTGTGTGGGCAATGTACTGCCATAAATCAAAGGCAATGCCTAAAATGCGAAACACCAAATGTTTAGAAGGTGAATTCTGCGCCATAATTTCATTTTTATGCTCCTCCACCTACATTTTCTCTGCTTTTTGTTCTTCAGTTGTTGTTTATATGTGTGCACTTGAATAAAAAAAAATGTTTGAAAAACGTCTATTATAATTATTGTTATTTTCTGTAGAAAAATAAGAAAAGCAGAAAAAAAACAATCAAAAGCATTACTGTTGGATATCACAATAATAATACATTACAAAAAATATAATTATTAATAAATAACCACAAATGAAACTCTAAAAATAAACGAAAACAAGCAAGGAGTCAAAATGACTCCTTTCAGTAGTTCTAGGCGGGGTCACGAGTCCAGTAGTCCTAGTGTTAACATATTTCACAGGAAAACCGTTTCAGTTTCGTTTTTGAACGTTTTATTGTGAGCCCGTAAAAGTGGCTTAATACCTCTGACAACGTTGTTGACGGCAGTGACCTGGGGGTCATAAATGCTTCCTGGGGCGATGCCCATGCTGTCCCCATGTCTTTTGAGCACTTTCACTATCGTTTTGGGCACTTTTTAGGCTTTCTACAGACTGCCAGGGGTGCCACCGCAAAAATGCTCGGGTCTCCCATAGACTAACATTGGGCTCATTGCTCGGGTCAAGCACCCGAGTATCACGGTGAGCTCGGCCCGAGCTTCGAGCACCCGAGCATTTTAGTGCTCGCTCAACACTAATAGACAGTATAGAAAAAAGATAGGAAAAAAAAGACAGAAAAGGCAGTGCTCGTTGTCCTCAGCTGATACAAACTTTATACTCTAAGATTTTACTATTATTCTGTATAGCTTTGGGCACTTTAATCACTTTTTTTTTAAAGGTTTAATAAAAAGTTATGTATGAAAACCTTGACATTCCATGATTTTTTTTAGTTTGTGTTCTTGCTGTTTGACTGCAGATTATGTTATACACATACAACCCGTGGCAATAATTATGGAATAACTGGGCTCGGAGGGTGTTCATTCAGTTGTTTAATGTTGTTGAAAAAAAGCAGATCACAGACATGGCACAAAACTAAAGTCATTTCAAATGGCAACTTTAGGGCTTTAAGAAACACTAAAAGAAATCAATATTAAAAATGTGGTACTCAGTAAGGGTAATTACCTTTCCATGGTTCCCAGGACGGCTTCAGCTCTGCTACATTCACATGACAGGCTGGATCGCAGCCGAAAGCTGCCATCAAGCTTGCCATGCCGCAGACACTGAGAAGCGCAGGCATGCTTGCGCTCCTCAGTGTTTGGCTGTGACGGCATCCAGATGAGTCGAGTTCATGTCCAATGAACTCAGCTCACCTCATGCACATCACTGACAGCGTGGGAGAATTCTCCTGTGCATGCGGTGAGCATGAGAGAATTCTCCTGCGCTCACGGCAAGCACAAGTGCAGGTGAATTTTCCCACGCTGTCAATGACGTGCATGAGGTGAGCTGAGTTCATTGAACTCAGCTCACCTCATGCACATCACTGACAGCGTGGGAAAATTCTCCTGTGCTTGCCGTGAGAACAGTAGAATTCTTTCATGCTCACCGCATGCGCAGGAGAATTCTCCCACGCTGTCAGTGACGTGCATGAGGTGAGCTGAATTCATTGGACATGAACTCGGCTCATCTGGATGCCGTCACAGCCAGACACTAAGGAGCGCAAGCATGCCTGCGCTTCTCAGTGTCAGCGGCATGGCAAGTGGATAGCAGCTTTCGGCTGCGATCCAGCCTGTCATGTGAATGTAGCAGAGCTGGAGCCATCCTGGGAACCATGGAAAGGTAAGGATGAGGTTGGTTTATTATTTTACTTTTATTGCAGAAGACATTGGCTTCAGCTGGAATGGGCGTGATGGTAAGTATGGTTTAATTTAGAACAATAAAGAATTGTGTGTTTATTTCAATTAAAGGACTTTATTCTGGGTGTTTGTGGGTTTTTTTAACTTTGACTATGAGGTTAGTAATGGGGGTGTCTTATAGACGCCTCTCCATTACTAACCTGGGCTTGATGTCAGCTGGCATTATAAGCTGACTAGAGATGAGCGTTGTTCTACTCGAACTGTTCGCCAATCTCAAATTCGAGCTGTTTTGGGCGGTGTTCGAGCCGTTCGGCGAACACGAACAATTTGAGAAAAATTCGGCTGTTCGAGGTTATGTTCGATAACTGTTCGTGCACCAAAATCATAACTGGATTTTTTCTCAGTAATGATGAAAATTAATGTTAATACGCAGTTTGAGTGTACAGCGGGGTGGGGGGAGGGGCAGGGGATGGATCTCTGCAGGAACAATGAAGATCTCCATTTTTTTTTCTCTTTCCCGCATTTGCAGTGGGGAGGTGCAATCTGTCAGCCTATCAGCAGCGCACACACGGAGCGAAGTGCTTTTTTTCACACAAGCAAGGGCATGTGTCATTGGCAGTGTATGTCACATGTCCTTGCCCTATAAGACCAAGCCATTTTCCCCGTCGCCACCATTTTCTCACTGCTGCAGCTGCGTGTTAGACGGCACCGCTGTTGCTGTGTGCGCTATACCTTGTTAATTTCAAGCCAATTTTCGCACAAATATACAGATAGCTTGGGAGTAGGGAATAGTTGTGATTGCAGTCCTTTTAAGGACTAGGTTACAGCATTTCCTACGACTTTTATCAGGGAGGTCTGTGCTCTTAAATAGATAGGTTGTGGGAGTAAAGACTAATTGTAATTGGAGTCCTTTTCAGGACTAGGTTACATGAGTTCCTATCAGTTTTTGCCAGGCAGGTCTGTGCCAGTGCTGTGCAAGTTTTTTTCACAGCATTTGGCTGAATCTAGCAAAGCTAATCCTTTTTGGCCTATTGCAGAGTGTGTTAGTCAGTGGAGTAGCCTATCTGTGTTGCAAGATATAACACCTGTGTATAGAATACCAATTTTTTTACTGCACCTAGTGAAGTAAAATCTTTTGGGCATAGCATCATTCTATTAGTCCATCTATACTGACCTCCATCAGGTTGCAAACTGAATATAATTTTTTTCTGCATCTAGCTCTGAAAAATATTTAGGCTTCTAGCAGTGTGTGGGACTTGGTCTATTAGTCCATCTATACTGACCTCCATCAGGTTGCAAATTAAAAATAATTTTTTTCTGCATCTAGCTCTGAAAAAATATTTGGGCTTCTAGCAGTGTGTGGGACTTGGTCTATTAGTCCATCTATACTGACCTCCATCAGGTTGCAAATTAAAAATAATTTTTTTCTGCATCTAGCTCTGAAAAAATATTTGGGCTTCTAGCGGTGTGTGGGACTTGGTCTATTAGTCCATCTATACTGACCTCCATCAGGTTGCAAATTAAAAATAATTTTTTCTGCATCTAGCTCTGAAAAAATATTTGGGCTTCTAGCAGTGTGTGGGACTTGGTCTATTAGTCCATCCATACTGACCTCCATCAGGTTGCAAATTAAAAATATTTTTTTTCTGCATCTAGCTCTGAAAAAATATTTGGGCTTCTAGCAGTGTGTGGGACTTGGTCTATTAGTCCATCTATATTGACCTCCATCAGGTTGCAAATTAAAAATAATTTTTTTCAGCATCTAGCTCTGAAAAAATATTTGGGCTTCTAGCAGTGTGTTGGACTTGGTCTATTAGTCCATCTATACTGACCTCCATCAGGTTGCAAATTAAAAATAATTTTTTTCTTCATTTAGCTCTGAAAAAATATTTGGGCTTCTAGCAGTGTGTGGGACTTGTTCTATTAGTCCTTCTATACTAACCTCCAGCAGGTTGCAAATTGAATATTATTTTTTTCTGCATCTAGCTCTGAAAAAATAGTTGGGCTTCTAGCGGTGTGTGGGACTTGGTCTATTAGTCCATCTATACTGACCTCCATCAGGTTGCAAATTAAAAATAATTTTTTTCTGCATCTAGCTCTGAAAAAATATTTGGGCTTCTAGCAGTGTGTGGGACTTGGTCTATTAGTCCATCTATACTGACCTCCATCAGGTTGCAAATTAAAAATAATTTTTTTCTGCATCTAGCTCTGAAAAAATATTTGGGCTTCTAGCGGTGTGTGGGACTTGGTCTATTAGTCCATCTATACTGACCTCCATCAGGTTGCAAATTAAAAATAATTTTTTTCTGCATCTAGCTCTGAAAAAATATTTGGGCTTCTAGCAGTGTGTGGGACTGGGTCTATTAGTCCATCTATACTGACCTCCATCAGGTTGCAAATTAAAAATAATTTTTTTCTGCATCTAGCTCTGAAAAAATATTTGGGCTTCTAGCGGTGTGTGGGACTTGGTCTATTAGTCCATCTATACTGACCTCCATCAGGTTGCAAATTAAAAATAATTTTTTTCTGCATCTAGCTCTGAAAAAATATTTGGGCTTCTAGCAGTGTGTGGGACTTGGTCTATTAGTCCATCTATACTGACCTCCATCAGGTTGCAAATTAAAAATAATTTTTTTCTTCATTTAGCTCTGAAAAAATATTTGGGCTTCTAGCAGTGTGTGGGACTTGTTCTATTAGTCCTTCTATACTGACCTCCAGCAGGTTGCAAATTGAATATAATTTTTTTCTGCATCTAGCTCTGAAAAAATAGTTGGGCTTCTAGCGGTGTGTGGGACTTGGTCTATTAGTCTATCTATACTGACCTCCATCAGGTTGCAAATTAAAAATAATTTTTTTCTGCATCTAGCTCTGAAAAAATATTTGGGCTTCTAGCAGTGTGTGGGACTTGGTCTATTAGTCCATCTATACTGACCTCCATCATGTTGCAAATTAAAAATAATTTTTTTCTGCATCTAGCTCTGAAAAAATATTTGGGCTTCTAGCGGTGTGTGGGACTTGGTCTATTAGTCCATCTATACTGACCTCCATCAGGTTGCAAATTAAAAATAATTTTTTTCTGCATCTAGCTCTGAAAAAATATTTGGGCTTCTAGCAGTGTGTGGGACTTGGTCTATTAGTCCATCTATACTGACCTCCATCAGGTTGCAAATTAAAAATAATTTTTTTCTGCATCTAGCTCTGAAAAAATATTTGGGCTTCTAGCGGTGTGTGGGACTTGGTCTATTAGTCCATCTATACTGACCTCCATCAGGTTGCAAATTAAAAATAATTTTTTTCTGCATCTAGCTCTGAAAAAATATTTGGGCTTCTAGCAGTGTGTGGGACTTGGTCTATTAGTCCATCTATACTGACCTCCATCAGGTTGCAAATTAAAAATAATTTTTTTCTGCATCTAGCTCTGAAAAAATATTTGGGCTTCTAGCAGTGTGTGGGACTTGGTCTATTAGTCCATATATACTGACCTCCATCAGGTTGCAAATTAAAAATAATTTTTATCTGCATCTAGCTCTGAAAAAATATTTGGCCTTCTAGCAGTGTGTGGGACTTTCTCTATTAGTCCATCTATACTGACCTCCATCAGGTTGCAAATTGAATATAATTTTTTTCTGCATCTAACCCAGCCAATAGTTTTGGCCTAATACCACAGTTTGGCCACTCAGCTCTGCTCGGTTCCCATCCATTGTTTTTTTGTGCAAACAACTCCAGAGTTGTTAATTAGTTAACCACCAAAATGAGTGGAAAAAGGCCTGCTGCTGGTGGAAAGGGGAATAGGCGTGTTGGGAAGGGGAAAAAAGGTTGTGTCCGTGGGGTAGGTGTTAAAGCAACAGTAACATCTGCAGAAGAAAGACCATCTTCCAGCCAAACTAAAATGTCTACTTCTTTTAGCGGACAATGTGATAAGATCCCTTTCTTACGGCCACGCCAATCGCTACAAATTCCAGATGAGGCACAAAAACAGCAGGTGCTTCAACGGATATCAAGTGCTCCTTTAAGTGGGCTCTCCTCCACATCAACTTCAACATCACAAATACTCCAGTCCTCAAAGGTGTCACCCAAATCGCACTTGCTTCCTCACAGCTCCCAAATCTCCAGCTGCCCGTCTGAGTATGAGGTAGAACAGATGGTTGAGTCTGCAGAGCTGTTTACTCATACTATAGCCTGGGAATCAGAGGTCGACTCCAGCGCTTCTGTGAATCCAGACGAGGAAATGATCTGCACTGATGCCCAGAATCTTTATGAGTCGGATCCAGGACCAGACGCAGAAGGTTCTGACCATAATGTAGACCCTCATTCCCAAACTGTAACTCCTGTTGGTGGAGACAATGAGGAAGACGATGATAAGACTCAAATACCTGATTGGAGCGACAACTTTAGTTTTTTGTCAGGGCAGGAACAGGTTGGCTCTGAGGACGACGGGTGTGATAACGCACAGGGTGATGATGATGAGGTCGGAGATCCCACTTACTGTCAACCCACAGTCAGCCAAGAGATGAGGTCAGCAGAGCAGGTGGAGGAAGATGCTAGTGACGACGAGGTCAGGTTGCACCTTCCTGGACAGAGACGTAGTACTGGAAGCACGTCAACAACTGCATCCTCAAACACAACTCTGCCTCTCACCACAAGTCGTGGTGGCTCTTCAGGTCGCATGGGTGCTAAGCCTTGCATAGCCTGGGCATTTTTTCAGATCGATAAAGATGACCCAACTCGTGTTATCTGTAACATTTGTCAGCAAAAGCTAAGTAGAGGCCAAAAAATACATAGTTTGAGTACTTCATGCATGAACCGGCACATGGACATGAAGCATAAGTTGCAGTGGGAAGCTCAGTGTGCTACAATGCGGCCTAGCCGGCCGGGCCAACCACCGTCTGCCATATCTTTTGCATCCGCGGCCTCTTCATCCTCTGTGACTGGGGGGACAGCAGTCACACCTGTTTTGGGGCGCAGACCTGCCACCTCTTTACCCGCAACAGCCAGCATGATTGGCAGGTCATCATTTTCTTTGGAGGTGGTAACACCAGCTGGTGTTGAGCGCTGTCCGACATCGATAGCACCACCTTTGGATGAAGGCAACCTAACATGTCCGCCTGCATCTTCCTCACAGACCGGCAGTTTGCCGGGGACACCCTTATCAACCCCGTCTAAGCACAATAGCCAGCCCTCGGTCCCTCAGATGTGGACAAGTAAAAGACCATTTCCTCCTAGCCATGAGAAAGCTAAGAGGTTGAATTTCACCATCTGCAAGCTCTTGGCTACAGAAATGCTGCCTTTCCGCCTGGTGGACACAGAGGATTTTCGAGACCTTATGTCCGTCGCAGTGCCCCAGTACCAGATGCCCAGTCGGCACTACTTCTCAAAGAAAGGTGTGCCTGCGCTCCACCAGCATGTCGCACACAACATCACCGCTTCTTTGAGAAACTCTGTGTGTGACAGGGTGCATTTCACCACAGACACTTGGACGAGTAGGCATGGACAGGGGCGTTACATGTCGCTGACTGGGCACTGGGTAACTATGGTGACAGCAGGACAAGGGGCTGCTGTCCAAGTCTTGCCGTCCCCACGAGTTGTGCGTCAATCCTCTTTATGTCAAAGTTCCTCCACTGCTTCTGCCTCCTCAACCTCCTCTCGGTCTTCCACCTGCACCCAAAGCCTGTCTGGTCATGCCACAAGCTTTCTAACTGCGCAGAAGGGATCCTGCACACCTCCTTACTATGCTGGCAGTAGGGCTCAACGTCATCAGGCGGTTTTTACATTGAAATGTCTGGGAAATGTGAGTCACACAGCTGAGGAGTTGTGGTCAGCTCTGGAGAACCAATTTCATGAATGGTTGTCTCCACTGGACCTGAAACCAGGGAAGGCCGTGTGCGACAATGCTGCAAACCTGGGTGCGGCCCTTCGCCGGGGCAATGTCACACACGTGCCTTGTATGGCTCACGTGTTGAACCTGGTTGTCCAGCAATTTTTAGCCCACTATCCCAGACTAGATGGCCTTCTGCAGAGGGCACGGTCGCTGTGTGCTCACTTCCGCCGTTCGCATCCCGCAGCTCAGCGACTTACATCTCTACAGAAGTCGTTGGGCCTGCCACTTCACCGGCTAAAATGCGATGTGCCTACCCGGTGGAATTCAACTCTGCACATGTTGCAGCGACTGTGGCAGCACCGACAAGTCCTGGTGCAATACGTTCTGACGTATAGCCTGGGCCAACGAGATTCAGAGGTGGGGCAAATCACGCTGGAGGAGTGGTCTCAGATCAGGGACCTATGCACCCTTCTGCACAGTTTTGAAATGGCGACGAAGATGTTTAGTGCTGACGATGCCATTATCAGCATGACTATTCCGGTGATTTACATGCTGGAGCACATGTTAAACAGAATTCGGAGTCAGGTGGTGGCACAAGAGGAGGTGGAGGAAGTAGAGGAGAAGGAGTTGTATGTGGAAGGGCTAACATCTGCAAGGTCCAGACGGTCGGCAGCACCAAGGCGGCAGGCATGTGAGGGTGGGGGAGATGGTTTTACCAGGGCGCATGGTAGCAGCCAAACTAGTGAGGAAGGTGCAGGAGCCCAGGAAGAAGTGGAGGACGAACTGATGGAAGACTCATCAGATGAGGGAGACCTTGATCACATTTCTGTTGTGCGAGGTTGGGGGGAGAGGACAGAGGAAGGAAGCATGATTGTTACCTCGCCACCAACACAACAGGGACTTGGTGCTCCTGGATGCGCAACACACATGAGTGCCTTCTTGCTGCACTACCTGCAACATGACCCTCGAATTGTGAGAATTAGAAATAATCCTGACTACTGGGTTGCCACACTGTTAGATCCCCGGTACAAAAGTAAATTTGCAGAAATTATTCCTGCCATAGAAAGGGATGCACGCATGCAGGAGTATCAGCAGAGACTGTTGCAGAATCTTACATGTGCTTTTCCACAAAATACCAGTGGTGCACGTAGTGAATCTCACAGTTCCAACTTGCCAACCGTGGGACCGTCAAGTGTTCAGCACTCAAACCGTAACAGAACCACAGTATCTGCTGGTAACATCAATTTTGCGGAATCATTTCACCACTTTTTTAGCCCATCCTTTGCAAGGCCACAGGAGACAAGAAGTCTGACACATAGTCAACGCCTAGAGACGATGGTACAGGAGTATCTCCAAGTAAACATTGAAGCCACGACTGTGTCACTGGACCCTTGCTCTTTTTGGGCTTCCAATCTGGATAAATGGCCGGAGCTAGCCACTTACGCCTTGGAGATCTTGTCATGCCCCGCAGCCAGCGTTCTGTCTGAACGTGTGTTCAGCGCTGCTGGTGGTGTGCTGACAGATAAGCGCACGCGGCTCTCCACTGATAATGTAGACAGACTCACGTTCATAAAGATGAACAAATCATGGATCCGAAACGACTTTTCTACCCCTGTGTCATCCTGGGGAGAGTAAAAGCTTGATGATTGGTTAAAATCACCCTACCAACCGTTTTAAGCTTTCAAATTACTAATCATGTTTATCTGTATCTTGACTGGAAAATAATTTGGGCTTTGTAGCAGTGTGCAGCACTGATCCTATTAGGCCATCTATACTAAAGCTTCACCAGATTTAAAATTAAAAATAATTTTTAGCTGCATCTAGCCCGGAAAATAATTTTGGGGCTCCGAGATGCGCAAGGCACATAAGTGCCTTCTTGCTGCACTACCTGCAGCATGACCCTCATATTGTCAGAATTCGAAGTAATCATGACTACTGGGTTGCCACAATCTTAGATCCCCCAAACTTTTCGATCAACCTTTTCATTTTAATAAAGACCAAAAAAATGGTCATGTTTGAAATTATAAGCATTAGCAGGTTGTTAGAAACTGAAATCAAACAGTTTTCAACTCAAAACTTTATTCTAGGTGATGTTACATTTTCACATAGGACCCCTTGTTCGAAAGGAGCTTCTGAACTCTCTCGTCCATTGAATTTGTCAGGTTTTGGATGGTTTCTGCTTCAATTGTTTTGCATGAGGACAGAATACCCTCCCAGAGCTGTTGCTTAGATGTGAACTGCCTCCCGCCATCATAGACACTCCTTTTAATGATGCTCCAAAGGTTCTGAATGGGGTAGAGGTCAGGGGAGCATGGGGGTCACACCATAAGTTTGTCCCCTTTTATGCCCATATCAGCCAGAGATGCAGATGTTTTATGTGCAGCATGAGATGGTGCATTATCATGCAGAAAAATGATCTTGCTGTGAAATACACGGTTCTTCTTCTTGAACCATGGCAGGAAGTGCTGTTTGAGAAAATCCACATACATTATGGAGTTCATCTTTAGCGCCTTCAGGGATCCTAAAGGGGCCGACAATCTCTCTCCCCATGATTCCAGCCCAAAACATTACTCCACCTCCTCCTTGTTGGCGCTGTAGCCGTGTTTGCGTGGGGTGTCCATCAACCAGCCATCCTCCACTCCATCCATCTGGACCATCGAGCGCTGCACGGCACTCATCCGTGAACAAAACAGTTTTGAAATTAGTCTTCATGTAATGTTTGGCCCACTGGAGCCGTTTCTGCTTGTGTGAAGTGGATAGAGGAGGTCGACAGGATGGCGCATGCACAGCTGCAAACCTCTGAAGGACCCTGCATCTTCTTGTTCTTGGGACGTTGGAAGCACAAGCAGCTTCAAAAACTTGTCTGCTGCTATGACAAGGCTTTTTTGCCGCTGCTCTTTCAACCTGACGTAATTGCCTGTAGGAAAGAGTCCTCAATTTGCCCTTATCAGCACGCACACGTGTGTACTGTGAATCAGCTACATACTTCTTGATTGCCAAGACACTTCATCCTGATCATCGCACAATGTTGATTGTAGTCATGCCTTGACCTAAACACTCCACAATTTGTTGCTTCTCAGCAGCCGACACATCCTTTTTCTTTCCCATTTTGGCAGAAAATGTAGGCTGCTTAATAATGTGAGAGAGCCTTCTTAAGTAGTCTTGCCTTTCATTGGACACACCTGCCAAACTAATTAGCACAGGTGTCTGCAATTGCTTACAGTGATATAAAGAGCCCTGACACACATCACCATCAATGAGTTTAACTGACAAACAAACAAATTCTTCCCTTATCACTCCTAAACACTTTTTGTATAATAATTTGGAACGCAGTGTACATGTGCTTTTCCACAAAACACCAGTGGTTCACGTAGTGAATCTTACAGTTCTAACTTGCCAACCGTGGTCTGTATGGAGTTGTTCAATAAAGGGCCCAAAATTAAGATAACATAGATGGGAGAGGTCTCTATGAATAGGAATTCCTAAGTATTTGATACCCTGTGAGGGCCAGGCAAAGGGAAAGTTGGACTGGATGGAATCCTATATGGATTTGGGGAGGGAGACATCGAGGGCCTCAGACTTCGCTGCATTGATTTTAAAATTTTACCATGTAACAAAGTTATCTATTTCAGCCATAACAGCATGGATGGATATATGTGATTGAGTGATATATACTAGGACATCATCAGCAAATAGAGAGCACTTGTACTCGGTGCCTCCCACCTCAATCCACCTAATATTGGGGTTATGGCGAATTGATGAGAGCAGGTGCTCCGTCACTAGGATGTATAAGAGAGGGGACAGAGGACATCACTGCCTTGTCCCATTGGTGATTGTGAAAGGTGATGAAAATGTTCTGACGCTCCCCCTGGGCCTTGGGACACCCGGAGCCGGACCCTTTTTGGTGGATGCTGGTGGTTGTAGTCTTCGTGGCGGCGACCCAGTTCCGTGGCTCAGGGCGGTCAAACCAGTGGCGGAACTATTTATGTGGTTTTCATGTTTAAATGTCCGACTACGCCACCCGTGGATTGCGGTCAGAGTGAACCGCCGCTACAGGGCAGACCACTGAGGCTGGTGTTGTGGGTGCAGCAGAGCGTAGCATAACTCCCCACGGGAGGAGTATAGCCTCAGGGCAGTGTATGCGGAGGATGGGGGTGATGGTGCAGGGCAGCAGCAGTAACGACACGGAGTCAGTGATGCAGTTCAGGGCCTTTACTCACAGTTATTATTATCCAGACCACGTCTGCAGGTAACGGCTGCCCACGTCGTACTGTGCTCACCAGGTGAGGGGCTCAGACAACTCCCAGATAACTTTGGAGCACTTCACAGGACCCCCTTTGTGTGTCCTTTGTCTGGCCTTTCTTACCAACACTTCTGTCCGGCTGCCTCGGGCCTCCTCTTGGTAAACTTGGCGCCAGTTTCCCTGACCCTATGTGGTGCCTTCCTAGCGGGTGTAGCGAGGGGCTGCGCCACATAAAATGTCAGAGCCTCCGGTTTCTAGCTGAGGGTCGTTTCCTGCCTCCACTAGTTCGGGGACCGGTCTCCCCCTTTGGCCTGACCCCTCCACGCAGGTGGATTCGGGCGTGCGGTGGCGACTCGCCCGTCCGCACCCCTGGGATCCCTTCATTCCTCGTTCCTGGAGCCTTCTCCGCTCCTCTTCCTTCCTTCTCCCTCTTCCAGGCCTGGGCCTCTGTTACTAGGCCCGCCTCCGGAGCAGAGCTCATGCAGAGCCCCTGCTCCCTGCCACTTCTGCTCAGACTTCTCTGCACTGAACTAAGATGGTGCCCACCTTTTATACTCCCTTCTCAATGCACCCAGGAACTGCTTCCTCCCTGCTCCTGCACTACAGGGTTCCCCTTCCTCAGTGTTCCCTCCCCCCACTCCAGCCAGGGACAGGGACTGTTGTGCCCATCTCAGGGGCATATTGGTCGCCCTGCCCAACGGCAATGTGGTGTAATGCATGCAGGTGTCGGGTCCTGATCCACACTCCATCCTTACCTGAGAGAGTGAGATATCACACCTCTGGGTGAGGTGCAATACGTCTGTAGCAACCGAGCCCTCAGGGTGCTACAGTTCCATTTATCTTCAGCCTAGGTGACGTATTGCGATACAGGGCCGTGATTTTGGCTATAAAAGGGTCCCCTAGACCCCTACCCCAAGCTTTTTAAGAGAATCATATATGGCGTGCCAGGAGACTCTATGGAATGCTTTCTCAGCATCCAACGAGAGTATCTAATTACAAATTTTTAACTGCATCTAGCCCAGGAAATACTTTGTGCCTAGTAGCAGTGTCTGCTAGTGAGCGGATTATCCCGGCTGTTAAGCAAGCTGCACCACCTGTAGTTTAGACACTTAATTTTTTCAAAGGAAATGCTTCGGGACCATGGGATTCTTAGTGAAGAGCATCAGGAGGCACCCCAAGGCATAGGGGCTGGGACTGGCAGTAGGATGCCTTGCGGTGGACAGCCGAGCTCGATCCTTATAAAAGCTTTTTAACTGCAGCAGCTTTAGTGGACGCTACTGGAGCTGAAATTACCGCGGCTGCTGGCATGAGACTTGCCCTCCAATAGATCCTTGTAAATGGATTTAAAGTGTATTCATTCAAATTAGAGAGACAATTTAAATTAAAAAGCTTAGAGCTGCCTCTACCACAGGGGGGCTCGCTCGACCCACCAGCGGACAGGCACCAGTATTGGGAGAGGGGGGCTGGCCGTCAGGGTTCACCGCGGCTCTGGCACAAACCCGGCGACACGGAGGTGGCACGGGCAGGAGCGGACTGGCCGTGTCGGCTTCTCACTTTTTGGATTTTAGAAGGGCATGACATGCCTATATCTGTGTCTCCCCCTCCTTTTACTCCTCCACCTCTTTTATTTTCGCATGACTATATGTACTTGTCACTTTTCCATGTGTTAGTTATGTCTTCTGAGCAGTTTGTCAGCTTTTGGACACCTTTGAAGGTGTTTTCTATGTGTTTCTATGTGTTTTTGTTTGCCTGCCATTGGTTTTAATGGTGTTCGAAGGTGTTCGACGAACAGTTCGGCGAACACACGGGTGTTCGACGAACCGAACCGAACTCGAACACTACGGGGGTGGCTCAACACTAAAGCTGACATCAACCCCAGCCCTATTACCCCACTGCCACTGCTACAGGGCAGTGGGAAGAGCGAGGCTAAGTGCCAGAATTGGCGCATCCTATGAATGCGCCATTTCTGGGGTGGCTGATGGCTGGTGTTTCTAGCCTGGGAGGGGGCCAATATTCATGGAACCCTTCCTGTGCTATTAATATCAGCCCCCAGCTGTCTGCCTAGCCTTTGCTAGCTATTAAAATAGGGGGGACCCCACGTCATTTTTTTGGGGGGGTCCCCCATTTTAATAGCTAGTAAAGGCTAGGTATTCAGCTGGGGGCTGATATTAGTAGCCTGGGAAGCTCGGTGGGTATTACCCCCTTCCTAGGCTTCAAACATCTGCCCCAGTCATCTGCTTAACCTCCGCTAGAGACTAAAATTATGGGGAACCCCACGCCAATTTTTTTTTAATAAATCCTTTATTTTAACACTAAATGACAAGTACAGTAATCAACACTATCACTGTACTTATTATATATGTGACTGATATGTTTCTATCTATCTAATCTATGTGTGATGCTCTATGCTTTATGTTCTAAATTGTCGGGTACCGATGCTGAATTGCCGGCCGGCTTTTTTAAAGAGACGGTGCATGAAAGCACTATTATTTTTTTTAATAAATCCTTTATTTTAACACTAAATGACAAGTACAGTAACCAAGACTGTCTCTGTACTTCATATATATGTGACTGACATGTTTCTATCTATCTAATCTATGTGTGATGCTCTATTCTTTCTGTTCTAAATTGTCGGGTACCGGTGTATGCCGCTGCTGAATTGCTGGTTTTTCATGCTTCACTGTGAGCACTGTTCCCATCGATTTGGGCAAACCACTGTAATGCTACAACCACCATGGCTTTGACATTACAGTGAGTGGCAGACAATCCCTGCATGATGTGAAAATATCCAGTTACGCTTTTGGTGCACGAACAGTTATCAAACATAATCTCGAACAGGCGAATTTTTTACAAATCGTTCGCGTTCGTCGAGCGACTCGAACACCGCCCAAAACAGCTCAAATTTGAGATTGGCGAACAGTTCTTGTCGAACACCGCTCATCTCTAATTATCACTGCCTGGACTACAGCACCTGTGAGCCCTGGTCCGACCACACCCCCTCCTCTGATAAGCAGATTACTGTCAATAGACAATGTACACAGAAAGCTGCTAATCAGTGGTGTTGGCCAGATACGTTTTCTGAACTCTGCTAGATGCTACATCTCTGATTGTGTCACAACTGCTGCACTCAGTAAACTGTGATACATTGTTGGAATTACGGTCTCTTTTCCAACATTAAGCTGATCTCAGATGAGGTAGCAAAAATTCTTTGACCTTTTTCTGCATTAGAATGTGAATTAATTTGACTGGGATTGTGCACATGTATGGAGAGGGCTCAGGAGCTAATATAAAAATTAAAATCACCACCTTTTCCCCTTTAAAATAAAAAAATGATATTGCTGGATCCATAGAAGTACAATCAAAATATAGACTTAATTAATTTATATAGCAAATACAGTAAAAGGGAAAAAATCAAAATGCCAGACTTTTTTCTGATCACCTACCTCCCTACACAAATGCAAACAAAGGGATTAAAATGTTGTATGTATCCCAAAAATATCAGCTCTTCATGCAAAAAACAGGCCCTCACTCAGCTCCATCAACATAAAAATGAAAATGATGATCTTGGAAAATGATGACACAAAGCAAAACATTTTTTTTTACAAAGTGTGGAATTTTTTTTTTCAGGGCTTAAATAGCAAAATAAAAAACATGCAAGTTTGTTATTGCCGAGATTCCACTGACCTGGAGAATCATATGTCCAGGTCATTTTTGCCACACAATAAACAATGAGAAAGTGTATGTTTCTCTCCCTTTTATACAATTTGAATTTTTTTTTCCTTTTTCAGTACATTATATGGCAAAATAAAGGGAGTCATTCAAAACGACAGCTAGTCCCACAAAAAACAAGCCCTCACATGTCTATACAGATGGAAAAATAAAAAAGTTATGTCTGGGAAAAAGGTGAGGATAAAAGAAAAGCATAAAAATGAAAAATCTCCTTGTCCTTAAAAGGTTAATGATGGGTAGCTGACAGATGTAATGAAGCCATCCATCATAAATATACATTTTTACTTTGGTTTAACATTTGGCATCATACATGTTGGTGATGATTAGTGATGAGCGAGTATGTTCTGTTAACCCTTTCACCGAGTATGCTCGGGTTGAGCACCGAGTAGTTACAGCTGCTCGGTGATATGTTTGAATCACTCCTGTGGGCATGATTTGTGACTGTTTGATAGCTTTAGTACATGTAAGGAATGTCTATTTCTTACACATTCCTCACATGTATTAAAGTTGTCAAACAGTCGCAAATCATGCACACGGGAGTGATTCAAACATATCACCGAGCAGCTGTAACTACTCGGTGCTCGGCCCGAGCATACTCGCCGAAACAGAACATACTCGCTCATCACTAGTGATGATATGTTGGTATCACAAACAAATTACGGAAGTAATATCATTTAACAGATATTTTTACTGTAAGTCCTAAGTGGTAACAACATAAATTTGCCAAATTACCTTTTTTTCGTGGTGTTTAGAATTTTTGTCATCTTCGCAGGGCTGATTGTAGTTTGTTTTGCTGCCTGAGGAAAAAAAATGAAGTGGTGTGTGTAGGTTCACATTCACACTGTGGCCATTTAACAAATAACACTTAAGATGAAAGCAAAATGACAAAATACCCTGTGTATAGTAAATAAACAGTAAGGCTGCGTTCACATATTGCGTATTTCCCTGCGCTTTTTTACGCGCGTGTATTTTCCTGCTTTTTTTACCTGCGTTTTTTTACGCAGGTAAAAAAGCACCTCCATTCACACACTGCATTTTTTTATGGCGGTGCAGGAGAAATGAAGTGTGACGAGCATGGACACCTGTATGTAATGTAATGTATGTGTCTGTATGTGTATGTATGTAATGTAATGTAATGTATGTGTCTGTGTGTCGTGTGTGTACTGTCTGTGTCTATGTGTCTGTGTGTCCTGTGTGTGCTGTCTGTGTCTATGTGTCGTGTGTGTGAGTGTCCCCCTAGCAGTGTATGTACAGACAGCTTCTGGCTGCAGTACATACACTGTTTAAGTTATTAAAAGACAAAAACTATTGATACTCTGACTGATAGCTGTCCATTCTTGCATAATCAATGCTTGCATTTTGCCAGAATTTGCTGGTTTTTGTTTGTCCACCCGTCTCTTGATGATTGACCACAAGTTCTCAATGGGATTAAGATCTGGGGAGTTTCCAGGCCATGGACCCAAAATCTCTATGTTTTGTTCCATGAGCCATTTAGTTATCACCTTTGCTTTATGGCAAGGTGCTCCATCTTGCTGGAAAAGGCATTGTTGGGCGACAAACTGCTCTTGGACGCTTGGGAGAAGTTGCTCTTGGAGGACATTCTGGTACCATTCTTTATTCATGGCTGTGTTTTTAGGCAAGACTGTGAGTGAGCCGATTCCCTTGGCTGAGAAGCAACCCCACACATGAATGGTTTCAGGATGCTTTACATATGGCATGAGACAAGACTGGTGGTAGCGCTCACCTGTTCTTCTCCGATTAAGCTGTTTTCCAGATGTCCCAAACAATCGAAAAGGGGATTCATCAGAGAAAATGACTTTGCCCCAGTCCTCAGCAGTCCACTCCCTGTACCTTTTGCAGAATATCAGTCGGTCCCTGATGTTTTTTCTGGAGAGAAGTGGCTTCTTTGCTGCCCTCCTTGAAACCAGCCCTTGCTCAAAGAGTCTCCGCCTCACAGTGCATGCAGAAGCACTCACACCAGCTTGCTGCCATTCCTGAGCAAGCTCGGCACTGCTGGTAGTCCGATCCCGCAGCTGAAACAGTTTTAAGATACGGTCCTGGCGCTTGCTGGTCTTTCTTGGGCGCCCTGGAGCCTTTTAGACAACAATGGAAGCTCTCTCCTTGAAGTTCTTGATGATGCGATAGATTGATGACTGAGGTGCAATCTTTGTAGCTGCGATACTCTTCCCTGTTAGGCCATTTTTGTGTAGTGCAATGATGGCTGCACGTGTTTCTTTAGAGATAACCATGGTTAACTGAAGAGAAACAATGATACCAAGAACCAGCCTCCCTTTAAAGTGTCCAGTGATGTCATTCTTACTTAATCATGACTGATTGATCGCCAGCCCTGTCCTCATCAACACCCACACCTGTGTTAATGGATCAATCACTAAAACGATGTTAGCTGCTCCTTTTAAGGCAGGAGTGCAATGATGTTGAAATGTGTTTTGGGGGTTAAAGTTCATTTTCTGGGCAAATATTGACTTTGCAAGTACAGTAATTGCTGTTAAGCTGCTCACTCTTTGACATTCAGGAGTATATGCAAATTGTCATTACAAAAAATGAAGCAGTAAACTTTGGAAAAATTACTATTTGTCTCATTCTCAATACTTTTGGCCATGACTGTACAGTTGTGCTCAAAAGTTTACATACCCCGGCAGAATTTTTCCTTTCTTGGCCTTGTTTCAGAGAATATGAATGATAACAAAAAAACTTGTTCTCCACTCATGGTTATTGGTGGGTGAAGCCATTTATTGTCAAACTACTGTGTTTTCTCTTTTTAAATCGTATTAATAAATGATAACTGAGGCCTACTGCCTTTTTGGAGTAAGGTAGGAAAACAATTGCATGGAGAAAGTTTTCAGCTTTCATGGGCTACCACGGGAAATGTACCACAGTCATGGACTGACTCACATTTCCGTTATATATTTACACCACTTTTGTGGAGTAAATTATGTTGAATTTTCTAGCCGTACACACCTATGTTCTCATCCAATGAAACCCTGTCCTTTTTTTAAATATAGGTAATTACTGTGGTAAAAACTCCAAAGGTGCTTTAATTCGGCAGTAATTTAAACAATTTTACTCTAGAATTCCCTATGTATAGGAGGTGACACCTGTCAGTCCAGCAAAGGTACAAGTTTAATTAACACCTTTCCTGTACAGGTGTCAATTGACTCTCCACTTCTGTAGAGGTGTCAGTCACACCCCAAAAACATAGCACCAGCACAGCAGGTGAAAGAAGTATGCATCTGTGAATGCATATTAGCTAGTCAGTGAATAAAAATGCTAGGACAGGTAGGGCCTTATATCTATCATTAGAGTAGGCCATCAGAGAGGGCCCATCAGGGAATCAGGGCTTCCTAGTAGGCAAGTCGAAGCCAGCTCTTGCCCACTATAGTATTTATAAAGCATCATGTTATACAGAAGCTAACATTTATATGAAATCATACAAGTTATACATTGATCAATTATTAAATAATTAGTTTGGGATCATAATAAAAATTCCATGTCCCACTTTAAAATAATACAAGAATGTATAGCATAATCAATTTTCCTCTGTCCTAGTTAACCTTTTTTATCTGAATGCAATCACATTTGATAAAATAATGTCAAGGAGCCTTAAAATTCTAATGGTGGAGATTTGTAACATTACTGTAAAAGCCATCAAGAAAACCCTGTATGGGCAGAATAATCTCTCCATATTTATCAGACAGCCACTGTTAGTTCATTTACTGTATTTATATATGTATTATATGTACAGTGGGGAAAATAAGTAGTTGATACACTGCCAATTTTGCAAGTTTTTCACCAACAAAGAATGGAGAGGTCTGTAATATTTATCATAGGTACACTTCAACTGTGAGAGACAGAATCTAAAAAAATCACAATGTATGATTTTGAAATAATTAAATTGCATTTTATTGCATGAAACAAGTTTTTGATCACCTACCAAAAAGCATGAATTCTGGCTCTCACAGACTTGTTTGTTTTTCTTTAAGAAGCCCTCCTACTCCGCATTTATCACCTGTATTAATTGCACCTGTTTGAACTAGTTACCTGCATAAAAGACACATGTTCACACATTCAATCAATCACACTCCAACCTCTCCACCAAACAGCTGTCTAAGGAAACCAGGGACAAAATTGTAGACATGCACAAGGTTAGGATGGGCTACAGGACAATAGGCAAACAGCTTGGTGAGAGGGCAACAGCTGTTGGCACAATTATTAGAAAATGGAAGAAACACAAGATGACTGTCAATCTTCCTGGGCTCCATGCAATATCTCCCCCTCATGGGCTAAGGATGATTCTGAGAAAGGTCAGGGATTAGCCCAGAACTACATGAGAAGATCTGGTCAATGACCTGAAGAGAGCTAGGACCACAGTCTCAAAAATTACCTTTAGTAACACACTACGCCGTCATGAATTAAAATCCTGCAGGGCACGCAAGGTCCTTCTGCTCACACCAACACATGTCCAGGCCCATTTGAAGTTGACCAATGACCATCTTGATGATCTGGAGGAGGCATGGGAGAAGATCATGCAGTCAGATGAGACCAAAATAAAACTTTTTGGTATCAATTACACTCGCCGTGTTTGGAGGAAGAAGAAGGATGAGCACAACCCAAAGAACATCGTCCCAACCATGAAACATGGTGAGGGAAACATCATACTTTAGGGGTGCTTTTCTGCAAATGGGACAGGAAGACTGCCCTGTATTCAAGGGAGGATGGATGGGGTCATGTATTGCAAGATTTTGGCCAACAACCTCCTTCCTTCAGTAAGAGCATTGAAGACGGGTCATGGCTATGTCTTCCAGCAAGACAATGGCTCAATACACACCGCCAGGGCAACAAAGGAGTAGCTCCATTAAAAGCATTTCAAGGTCCTGGAGTGACCTAGCCAGTCTCTAGACCTCAACCCAATAAAAAATCTTGAAGGGAGCTGAAACTCAATGTTGCCCAGCAACAGCCCCGAAACCTAAAGGATCTGGAGAAGATCTGTAGGCATTGGCCAAAATCCCTGCTGCAGTGTATGCAAACTTGGTCAAGAACTACAGGAAATGTCTGACTTCTGTAATTGTAAACAAAGCATTCTGTACTAAATATTAAGTTCTGTTTATCTATCAGATACGTATTTCATGCAATAGAATGCAAATTAATTATGTAACATTCAATGTGATTTTCTGGATTTTTTTTAAGATTCTGTCTCTTACAGTTGAAGTGTACCTATGATAAAAATTACAGACTTCTCCATTCTTTGTAGGTAGGAGAACTTGAAAAATCGACAGTGTGTCAAATATTTATTTTCCCTACAGAATACGCACTTCACATGTACAGCACCATGAAATCAATGGTGCGTTAAAAATAAATCATAATAATAATACTTATTACTATTTTAACCTAGTCTATTCTTGAAGAATACAAAATCAGTGTGGATTTTTTTATGTACAATATGATAACACTAATATAGTGCATGGGTGAATCATGTTTAGAAAAATAAGAAAAATATAATTACCTTCATTACCTCTTTTCACAATATATTGATATACAGCACCAATATTTAAGAGCTCTCAGTTTTGATAATCAACATACAAAATGAAAAATCATGAAGCTAACATTAACCCCTTTAGAACTAATTCTGTTTTCACCTTCTCACCAGCGTCATTTTATAAAGTAATAACACTGGAACGTTTCAATATATCCCAGTGATTCTGAGACTATTTTTTGTCACATGTTGTATTTCATCTTAGTATTAAATGTTGGTCAATATGATTTGCATTTATTTATGAAAATATCAAAAATTTGACAAAAATGTAAAAATTTCACAATTTTCAAACTTTTATTTTTTTATGCTCTGAAACCAAATAGTTGTACCATACAAAACAGATAATAAATAGCATTTACCAGCAAATTTTTTGTTAGACGTTAAAAGGGTTCAAAGTTAATCAGCAATTTTTCATTTTTCCAACAAAATTTACAAAACCAATTTTTTTAGGGATCACATTACATTTGAAGTGACTTTGAGGGGCTTATGTGACAGAAAATGCCCAAACATGACACCCTTTCAAACACTGTACACCTCAAAGTGATCAAAACTACATTCAAGAGTTTTATTAACCCTTTAGGTGCATTACAGGAATTAAAGCAATGTGGAAGCAATAAATGAAAATTTTTATTTTTTCCCACAAAAATGTTGCTTTTGCCCCAAATTTTTCATTTTCAGAAGGGAAACAAAATAAAATAGACCATACAATTTGTTGTTTAATTTCTACTAAGTACACAGATATCCAATATGTGTTGGAAAACTACTGTTTGGGAGCACAGTAGGGCTTGGAAGGGAAAGAGCACCATTTTACTTTTGAAACACAAAATTGGCTGAAATAGATAATGGACTCATGTCACGTTTGCAGAACCCCTGATGTGCCTAAACAGTGGAAACACCTCACAAGTGACCCCATTTTAGAAACTACACCACTTGAGGAATTTATCTAGAAGTGTCTTGAATATTTTTAACCCTCAGGCGATTCACAGAATTATATAACAATGGCATTGGCAAGTGGAAAATTACCTTTTTTTCATGAAAAAATATTGTTTTGGCTCCAAGTTTTTAATTCTCATAGGGGATAATAGGAGAAAATGAATGATAAATAAGAGCTCCTGAGTTGCTGAAATAGCAGAGCCCCCCATATGTGACCCCATTTAACAAGCTACACTTGTTAATGAATTCATCTAAGGGTACAGTGATCGTATTGACTCCACGGGTTTGTCACAAAATGTTATAGCATTGGGCAAAGAAATAGTGATGGGCGAACCCGTCACAGTTTTTTAAAAGTTTAGTTTCAGGTACCAGAACAGTACCCGAACCCGAACACAGACCCCATTCAAACCCCAATTCACCTAGTTTCCAGTAGTCTCCCATCCGCCGGTACCTGTACTGTGCTGAATGTTAAAAAAATAAAATAAAACACATTATACTCACCTACACCTTGTCCCCGATGTTTGCCACCCCTGCAAAAATAAAAATTAAAAAAACACCATATACGCACCTTACACCTAATCCCCAAAGCACACGATCAACTGTAATAAATCTAAAATAATAAACCAACCTCATCCTTACCTTTCCGACGCAGTCCAAATAACGAGTGTCCCATGAAGATTCCATGAACAGAGCAGCCACATTGTATGTGACCGCTCTGTTCATTTGCTGGTAATACACTGACTCAGTGTATTCCTGGCAAATGAGGTCTGCGCATCAGCGAACTTGCGCTGTGAAAGTCAAAGTAAAAAAAAAGTGAAAATAAATATTTAAATAAAAATAATAAACACATATACTCACCTATCACTTACCTGCACCCTGTCAGTGTATACAGTTCTGCCTTCTACAGCAGTGATATCAGTGATTGCTGATGTCACTGCTGTAGAAGTGACCCGTATCGCCATGGGACAATCGTTGGCGGTAATCGTGGACTGCGTTGTGATGGCGGACAGATGAGGGATATTGTTGTTTGTTATTTAACTTTTTTTCAGAAGATCGATGGCTTCGTGGACAGCGTACAATAAAAACTTTTTTTAAAACATGTGTTTTCTATTTCATTAAAATACTTTATTCTGGCCTTGTATTTATTGAAAAAGCGCCAACAGCTTTACTACACGGTTAGTAATGGGGGCGTCTTACAGATGCCGTTCATTACTAAACTGGGTTTCACATCAGCTGCCAATACAAGCATTATGTGAACCCCAACCCCGTTACCCCACTCGCCACCCAGGGCATTGGGAATAGCGGATGCTAAGCGCCAGATTTGGTGCATCTTATGGATGAGCCATTTCTAGGACTGCTGAGGGGTGATATTAATAGCCATGGAGGGGGCTAGTTTCCATGGCCCCTTCCCTGGTTATTAATATCAGCCCTCAGCAGTCTGTTTAGCCTTTTCTGGTTAGATTTTATAGGGGGACCACATGTAAATTTTTTCTGGGGTCCCCCTGTAATCTAGCCAGTAATGGCTAAGCAAACAGCTGCAGGCTGATATTAATAGTCAGGTAACATCTTTGGCTAATGGCCCCTTCCCCCGCTGCTAATATCAGCCCCCAGAGGTCGTCTTTCCCTCTGCTGGTTATAAAAATGACGCGGGAGCCCACGCCATTTTTTAAAAAAAATTTAGGCTCTGTGCCCATGATCCTGATGTAGCAGCGCTTTGGACGCATATTTTTGCTGGGTCTAAAACGTTGCATTCTATTTACCGCAGGTAAATTCACTGAACTTTGCGTATTTACCGCATTCAATACAATCTAGTGGTCAAACTTCTGTTGCGGAGACTAATGACTCTGTAAGAGAATTTGACCTGCTGCGGTCCTGAAAGACGTGCTGCATGTCAGTGTCCTCGGGTGATCCGCAGCCTCTGATGCACACATAGTGGGCATGGGATTTCTAGAGATCCCATCCACTATGCTGTAACATCTGGACACTGTGGGTTTGATGCTGTAAAAACACACAGTGTCAAACCTGCAGCTGCTCCTGATCATGGCAACATACCCAAACTCACCCACAGCATGTCAAGTTCTGTAGCGGACATGCTAGTCGCCACTACAGATTTTGACCAATTGAAGTGTCATTATATGCGGTGGATTTACATGACAACAAAAGTGCGGCATTATAACATCATCTTTTGGATGCTGCAAAAATATGATGCATCTAAAGAGCTGCTGAATGCTGATTGGGGGGACGTAGCGGCTAACCAAACAGCTGTGAGCTGTTAATAATGGCCAGGGACCATGTTTGCCTAATGGCACCTTCCCAGGCTAAAAATAGCAGCTTACAGCTGCTGCATAAATTACGTGAATGGAAATGCTAATGACATTGGTTGAATGGGATCAGCTGACACCCAGCTCTTTTGTTTGGTGATGACAAGGTGTCAATCAGACCTTTTCATCACCAAACCTATTTAAAGTAAAGTAAAGAGTAAAATAAACACACAGACACAGAGTAAACACTTTATTTGAAATACAACTGAAACATTCTTTAATCACTTAAATTATATACTCACCCCAGTTCTGACGGTAATCCAAGGGTTTAAACACCAAACCACCAAATAACTTTATTTAGCTCAAAAAAGCATTCATTGATGTACAAAAACTCTTCAAAAAAAGCTTGAAAAAAATGCATCAAAAACCGTGTAAAAAACGTGCTAAAATCGCGGTAAAATCGCGACAAAAGCGCAGGCAATAACGCATATTGGACGCATATTTTTGATGAGTCCAAAACTTTGCATTCTATTGAACGGAGGTAAATCCACGTGTGTTCACTGAACACAGGCAACAGCATGCATCAAAATTGTGGTAAAATCGAGGTAAAATTGCAGTAAAACCGTGGCAAAAAACAGGTAATAAAACACGTCAAAATAACGGCAAAATGACGGTAAAACTGCGCCAAAACTGCAGGCAATAAAATGCATCAAAATCATGGTAAAATCGTGGTAAAGCCACAGCAAAACCATAGGCAATAACATGCATCAAAATCGTGGTAAAATTGTGGCAAAAACACAGGCAATAACATGCCTCAAATCGCGGTAAAATCTCTGTAAAACTGCAGCAAAAGCATAGGCAATAAAATGCATCAAATTCACGGTAAAATCGCGGTAAAGCCACGGCAAAACAGAGGCAATAGAATGCATCAAAATCAAGGTAAAACTGCAGCAAAAACACAGGCAATAACATGCATCAAAATCGCTGTGAAATTGCGGTTTTAGGCTCTGTGTCCATGATCCGGACGTAATAGCACTTTGGACGCAAATTTTTTCTGCGTCCAAAACGTTGCATTCTATTGAACGCAGGTAAATCCACATGTGTTCACTGAACACAGGCAATCACATGCATTAATATCACGGTAAAATTGCGGTAAAACACGGCAAAAACACAGGCAATAAAACGCATCAAAATCACAGTAAAATCACGGTTAAACCACAGCAAAACCGCAGGCAATAAAATGCATCTAAATCACGGTAAAAGTGCTGTAAAACCTTGGCAAAAACACAGGCAATAAAACGCATCAAAATCACGGTAAAATCGCGGTAAAACTGCTGCAAAAACACAGGAAATGCATTAAATCGCGGTAAAATCACTTTAAAACTGCAGGCAATAACATGCATCAAAATTGCAGTAAAACCGTGGCAAAAATGCAGACGATAATATGCATCAAAATTGCGGCAAAAAAACAATGTGTGAACATAGCCCTATTCTGCAAAAAAACATGTTATGTGCGTACGTTCAGGAATTGCTTGCAGAAATTTCTCCAGTGTTTCTGCACCTCTTGGCAGCAAACATGCGATTTGATGCGTTTTTTTGTGCTTTTTTGCCTGTGGATTTGCCATGCCTTTTATCAAATGCATTGCATAGACAAAAACATATGCGGAAATGCACAAAGAATGGACATGCTGCGTTTTTTTCCGCATATGAAATCTGGTCAGGAAAATTCCTGATCATGTGCACCGAACTTGAAAAATGTCATAGGAAGTCATGGGATAAGTATGCAATGCGTTTTGGCTCATTTCCGCATGGAAACAATGGACAAAAAATGCACAAAAAACAAACTGTGTAAACTTAACCAATGCAAAGCACAAAATCCTGATAAAAAGAAACCAAGATGTGTGCATGAGATTTCTGGAATTATGGAAGACTTAGGCTGAGTGCACACAATGTGGTTTTAATGCATTTCCGCTGTGTTTTTTCCTCATTAAAACTGCTTGGTAATAGGTCTGCCATGTACAGCAATGATAATCCGCATGTGCTGTGCACATGATGCAGAAATTTCCGCTCCGGAATATCATTGCGGCAAAAACCGCTGCATAATCAACTCCGGCGCGATACCGGGGCGAATTTGCGCCCATTGACTTGCATTGAAACACACCAAATCTGCATGTATAATATCTATACATGCGGATTTGCTGCGTTTCAATGAAAATCTCGCTGCGGCTTGTACCCGGGTCGGGAGAGGAGACTGCTACCCCTCTCATCCGACCGCTGCTCTGCCTGATAGCAGTGAGAGCATCGTGGATGGGAGGAGCAGCAGTCTGCTCTTCCCAGCCCACGTGCCCATGGTAGTTAAAAAAAGAATAAAAAACTAAAAAGAAAAGAAAAAACCTTTATACTTACCTGTCCGGCGGCCCCCGGAGTCCTCCCGGTCCCTGGCGGCAATCCTCTCTCATCGGTGTCCAGCGGTACACTGCAGGGCGCGGGCTTGCACCCCGCAGTGTATTGCCAAGACCTGCGGTGACGTCACTGATCACCTGATGGTCACGCGACCATCAGCTGATCGGTGATGTCAGCGATCACCTGATGGTCTTGTGACCACCAAATGATCTGTGACGTCAGCGGTCGTGTGACCATCAGCTGATCAGTGCCAGCATCAATCAGCTGATGGTCACGTGACCATCAGCTTATTGCTGACGCCGGTAATCGGTCTCATGACCAATCAGCTGATGCTCACCGTGGGGACATTCACAAGAATGTTCCCACATTCTCTAGCTCATCAACTGATCTTCAGGTGATGAACCCCAGTGACCTCCTTCAGCATGGATTTTACACCGTTGTCAGTATACTGTGTTTTATTCTACAGCAGTGACATCAGTGATGGCTGATTTCACTGCTATAGAAGTGACCTGGATCGTCGTGGGACACTTGTTGGCAGTACGTGGATTGCGTCATTGACGGTGGACAGGTGAGGAATATCGTTGATTTTATTTTTACGCTTTTTTTCAGGAGATGGAGGGCTTCGCGGAGGCGTGTAATAAAAAATCTTGTACAGCCGTGTGTGTTTTATTTCATTAAAATACTTTATTCTGGCTGTGTCTTTTATTGAAGAAGCGGCGACCATTTTACCACGCGGCTAGTAATGGGGCATCTTATAGATGCCCTCCATTACTAACCTGGGCTTCACGTCAGCCAACAATATAAGGCTGACATGAACCCCAACCCCATTACCCCACTCGCCACCGCTACAGGGCAGTTGGAAGGGCGAGGCTAAGCACCAGATTTGGAGCATCTTATGGATGCGCCATTTCTGGGACTGCTGAAGGGTGATATTAATAGCTTCGGAGGGGGCTATTATTCATGGCCCCTTCCATGGCTAGTAATATCAGCTCGCAGCTGTCTGTTTAGCCTTTGCTGGTTAAATTTTAAGGGGGACCCCACGTCAATCTTTTACTGGGGTCCCCCTGTAATTTAGCCAGTAAAAGCTAAACAAACAGCTGCAGGCTGATATTAATAGCCATGGAACATTGTTGGCTAATGGCCCCTTCCGCGGCTATTAATATCAGCCCCCAGAGGTCGGCTTTCCCACTGCTGGTTATAAAAATGACTCGGGAGCGCACGCCATTTTTTTTTTAAATTTTAGGCTCTGTGCCCATAATTCAGATGCAGCAGTGCTTTGGATCAAATTTTTGTGCGTCCAAAACATTGCATTCTATTGAATGCAAGTAAATCCACATGTGTTCACTGAACCATGCGGATTTACCGCATACTATACATTCAAGTGGTCAAATTTCTGTTGCGGAGACTAGCGACTCCACAAGAGAAATTGACATGCTGCGGTCCTGAAAGATGTGCTGCATGTCAGTGTCCACGGGTGGTTCGCAGCCTCTGATGCATGCATAGCAGACATTGGATTTCTAGAGATCCCATTCACTATGCTGTAACATCTGGATGCTGCGGTTTTCACGCTGTATATACACGCAGAGTCAAACCTGCAGTGGCTTCTGATCATGGCCACGTACCCAAACTCACCCACAGCAGGTCAATTTCTGTAGCAGACACGCTATTCTGCGCTCCAGATTTTGACTGATTGAAGTGTCATTAAATGCGGTGGATTCACATGTACCAACAACAAAAGTGTGGCATTAGAACACCACGTTTTGAACACAACATAAATACGTTGTGTCCAAAGCACAGCTGAGTGCTGATCTGGGGATGTAGTGGCTAATGAACCAGCTGTGAGATGTTATTTAATGGCAAGGGACCATGTTTGCCTAATAGCACATTCCTAGGCTAAAATTAACAGCTCACAGCAGTCGCATAAATTACATGAATAGAAATGCTAATGAAGATTGGGTGAATGGGACAAGTTGACTTTTGTTTGGTGATGTCAAGGTGTCAGTCAGACCTTTTCCCAAACTTTAATTAAAGTAAAGAAACACACAAACACAATGTAAACACTTAATTTGAAATACAACAGACCCATTATTCAATCATTTAAATTAACCAATATACTCACCCCAGTTCTTATGGTAATCCGAGGGCTTAAGCAATGTCCCACCAAATAACATTATTTAGCTCCAAAAATGATTTATTGATGCTCAAAAATGCTTCAAAAACCGCTTTAAAAAACACATGGAAAAACGCATGGAAAAATGCGTCAAAAACGCATGTAAATCTGCATGCATTTTTTTCTGCCAGGGAGAGGCAAAAATGCTCAGGAAACTTCTGCTTTAATTCCTGAACATGTTCACATACCCCTTGCTGAGACTATAAAATGCAGCAGAAAATTAGCATAAAAAAGCATAAAAAATGCTGAAAAAACACAATATGGGAACATGTCACTTCTTCCAGCATTTTTTCAGCGTTTTTCACTCATTGGAAAAAATGGGTGTTGAAAAAAAGCAGGAAAAAATGACCAAAAACGCAGGTGTCAGTTTTTTCAGTGTTCATTAGCGTTTTTTTGTGCCAAAACCTGGAAAACCCGCATGTGGATCCACAGGAGAAATTGACATGCTGCAGTCTGGAAAGACGTGCCACATGTCAGTTTCAGCGGGTGATCCGCAGGTACACAGAGACGCATAGTGGACATGGGATTTGAACAAATCCCATCCACTAAGCAGTAAAATCTGGCCACTTCAGTTTGCACGCAGAACAAGTGCGCTGAATCCAATCCGCAGCGAAGACTGATCGTGTGTGCTTACCCTCAGTACATGCATAAAGAGACAAAAGGACAGTGAAAAAACAGCACCAAAACCAAAGCAAGAAAGCAAGAAAAATCCTGGACAAACCTTACTTGTAAGACATCAGGATTTGCTGCAGAAAAAAAAACGCATTGCTTTCTTTCTGCGTTTTTTTTTGCTTTTTTATGCAAATTTGCAGCTGTATTTTACAGTATCAGCAAAGTCTATGAGAGTCCAGAAATCTCATGCACGCATCTTGTTTTTTTTTTGTCAGGATTTTGTGCTTTGCATGGTTTTTTGCAGAATAGGGCTATGTTCACACATTACGTTTTGCCGTGATTTTACCTCGATTTTGATGAATGTTATTGCCTATGCTTTTGCCGTGATTTTATCGCATTTTTTGTCATGACTTTGATGCATTTTTTCAGTGTATTCAATGCACAGAGAATTGACATACTGAAGATTATTTTCCTTTTTGGCTTTTGGTGCTTATTGCCTGCATTTTTAACCCATTAAATCACTGAAAAAACTTTGCAAAAAATGCTGGCAAAAATGCACAGAGAATTGACATGTTGATGATTATTTTTTGCACCAAATCCGCAAGTCAAAAAATACTCAAGGTGTGCATGACACTTCACGATTCTCGTTTCCTTTGATGCTGAGTTTTTGGTATGGTTTTTTAAATGTGTATTTGTACAGCAATGAATGTTTTTGGAGTTAAATAAAGATATTTGAAAATAGAAACATGGGACATCGCTTTAAGGCTATGTGCAAACGGTCAAGAGCCGCTTCGGGTTTGATGCTGCGTGCTTATGCAACGTCAAACCCGCAGCATCCAGATGTTACAGCATAGTGGATGGGATTTGTAGAAATCGTATGTCCACTATGAGTTCATCTGAGGCTGAAGATCACTCGAGGACACGGACATGCTCCCCGTCTTTCCAGACCGCACAATGTCAATTTCTCTTTTGGAGTCACTAGTGTCTGCAAGAGAAATCTTATCAGTACAATATATTGAATGCGGTGAATCTACATGGTTCAATGAACACATGCGGATTCACATGCGTTCAATAGAATGTAGCGCTTTGGAAGCAGCATAAAGTATACTGCATCCAAAGCGCTGCTTATCTGGATCGTGTGTACATACCCTAACCCTTGAATTACCGTCGTACCAGGGGTGAGTATTTTCGCTGCGTCCAAAATTCTGCATTCTAGTGCCATACTTGTTTTGTCAGAACATGCGGATCCAGCCCATATAATGACATTTCAATCGGTCAAAATCTGCAGCGGAGAGTTGCTTCTCCGCTACAGAAATTGACATGCTGCGGGTGAGGTTACACAGCATGAAAAACAAGCACAGTAGGAAATGTATTTCTTATAAATGAAATAAAATGAAGAATTAAATAAAAAAAATGCCGTGGGCTCCCGCGTCATTTTCATAAGCAGCAGAGGGAAAGCTGACCGCTGGAGGCTGATATTAGAAGCTGGGGAGGAGGCCATTAGCCAATGATGTTCTCTGGCTATTAATATCAGCCCACAGCTGTTTGTTTAGCCTGCACTGGCTAGATTACAGGAGGACCCCAAAAAAATTCACGTGATGTCCCCCTTAAAATCTAACCAGCAAACGCTAAACAGACAGCTGCGGGCTGATATTAATATCCAGGGAAGGGGCCATGGATTCTAGCCCCCTCTGTGGCTATTAATATCACCCCTCAGCAGTCCCAGAAACGGCACATCCATAAGATGCACCAAATCTGGCGCTTAGCCTCTGCTCTTCCCTCTGCTGGATAATTTAGCTAGTCAGAAGCCTTTAGATGTGGCATCATGTATAGCCAGGAGGTAATGCTCAAGGAAATGGTCCTATATGGTCTGCTACTCACTCATCACTGACCTTAAGTGCTATAGGTGCCATCTATATATACTGCTAGCTGGTGTGCTATCTGACTAACTACTTCCTAGAGGCATTATAGGCTCTTTCTATATTCTTCTCATCAACTTAATGATATATTAATACACTGTGTTCCAAATTATTATGCAAAAAGGGTTTAGGAGTGATAAGGCAAGGATTGTTTTGTTTGTTAGTTAAACTCATTGATGGTGATGTGTGTCAGGGCTCATTATATCACTGTAAGCAATTGCAGACACCTGTGCTAGAAAGTTTGGCAGGTGTGTCCAATGAAAGGCAAGACTATTTAAGAAGGCTGTCCCACATTATTAAGAAGCCTTCATTTTCTGCCAAAATGGGAAAGAAAAAGCATGTGTCAGCTGCTGAAAAGCAACAAATTGTGGAGTGTTTAGGTCAAGGCATGACTACAATCAACATTGCCAAGACACTTCATCGTGATCATCGCATAATCAAGAAGTATGTAGCTGATTCACAGTACACACGTGTGCGTGCTGATAAGGGAAAATTGAGGACTCTTTCCTACAGGCAATTACGTCAGGTTAAAAGTGCAGCGGCAAAAAGCCTTGTCATAGCAGCAGACAAGTTTTTGAAGCTGCTGGTGCCTCCAACATCCCCCGAACAACAAGATGCAGGGTCTTTCAGAGGTTTGCAGCTGTGCAATCCTGTAGACTTCCTCTATTCACTGCACACAAGCAGAAACGGCTCCAGTGGGCCAAACAATACATGAAGACTGACTTCAAAACTGTTTTGTTAACCGATGAGTGCTGTGCAATGCTCAATGGTCCAGATAGATGGAGTGCAGGATGGCTGGTTGATGGACACCCATGCAAACACGGCTACGGCTCCAACAAGGAGGAGGTGAGTAATGTTTTGGGCTGGAATCATGGGGAGAGAGATTGTCGGCAGCTTTAGGATCCCTGAGGGGGTAAAGATGAGCTCCATAATGTATGTTGAGTTTCTCAAAAAGCACTTCCTGCCATGGTTCAAGAAGAAGAACCGTGCATTCCGCAGCAAGATCATTTTCATGCATTATAATGCACCATCTCATGCTGCACATAACACAACTGCATCTCTGGCTGCTATGGGCATAAAAGGGGACAAACTTATGGTGTGACCCCCATGCTCCCCTGACCTCAACCCCATTGAGAACCTCTGGAGCATCATCAAAAGGAGCGTCTATGATGGCGGGAGGCAGTTCACATCTAAGCAACAGCTCTGGGAGGGTATTCTGTCCTCATGCAAAACAATTGAAGCAGAAACCATCCAAAACCTGACAAATTCAATGGACGAGAGAGTTCAGAAGCTCCTTTTGAACAAGGGGTCCTATGTGCAAATGTAACATCATCTAGAATAAAGTTTTGAGTTGAAAACTGTTTGATTTCAGTTTGTAATAACCTGCTAATGCTTATAATGTCAAAAATGACCATTTTTTTGTTCTTTATTAAAATGAAAAGGTTGAAAACTCTGCTGTGCATAATAATTTGGAGCATGCATTTTGAGTGCAGTTTGAGTGTTTTATTTTTTTAAAAATATACTGTTATCAAAGGCAGTTTGTACAAAAACCTTTCAATTTTACTCTAATAGTTATTTGACTGGAAAATTACAATGACTGCAATTCACATAGGTAATTTGGTAAAATCTGAGAAAATATTATTTGCATAATAATTTGGAACAAAGTGTAGACAGTGTTCTAGAAACTTATAGCACCAGCACTTTATAGACTTTATTGTATTTATGGGTACATTTCAAAAACTAGTCTTTAGAGTTTAGAGCACCAGAACTTTCTAAATACATACCCCATAACAATGAGATTTCAACAAAACAGGGATATATGGCTATAGCATTTTGTATCTTTTTCTATTCTTCTAGTATTAGGGCCGTATAGGTCTAAGAGGCATAGCCACCGAGGAGTGAGGGCGCCACTGGCGTAGGATTAAGGGTGCCAACCTCCGCTGTCAGGTAGGGCTGAGCTTGAGTGAGTGATAGGGACATTTAGTTCCTTTTTTTATAGACTTTTTTCACCTGGGTGATGTGGGAACATTAAAATGCCGGCGCCACCCCCCACACATCCACAGCCATGTGTCCTATTCAACGCACAAGTGTGGCAGGTGGCAGGCATGACCACTACTACCACAAAGATCTGACCCAGGGAAGGCAGGGAATTTAAAATCATGCATTATATTGCATGCAGTACAACGCATGTCGTGTACCATGCTACTTGTCCATGTGGACTTATATACGTGGGCCTCACGTCCCGTGAATTACGGGTTCGTACACGGGAACACGTGAGGGATATACATGCAGCAGCAAAAGTGCAGGACATGACACTACTCAAGACCATACCCTGACACTTTAGGTCCCACCATGCCTGCGATCCAGATGGCCTGAAAGTCAGGAGCATCGATCGTGTTCATGGTGGCACCAGGGGTGGTGATCTTAAAAAATCACTGGCACAGCTTGAATGCCGGTGGATAGTTAAGTTGGGCACTATGACTCCGTCTGGTCTGAATGAAAAATTAAGCTTTTCACCTTTTTTTGTGAATTTCACATCTTACCCATTCATTATCCCTCTCCTTATCCCCCTCCTCTGTGGCTTTCTTTCTTGTACTCTCCTTATAGATTTGCTTTGTAGATTAACCTCCCTGGTTTTTGCTTTTTTAAATTATTAATTTTGCTTGTTCTGTGTTTGTCTATTTCTATTTAGCGTTCTCCTTATTCATATCGCCTACCATCAACTGTGCACCCTGTGCCTGATTTCATTATGCTCATCATGGAAAAAACACTTCAATGTCATCTGTGGCAGCGCTCCATTGACTATGATTTGACACTATGTACAAGATATGTATTAATCGATGTATTGAAATTTGTATGCACACAATTGTGATATACATCATACTGTAATTTTTGTGCATGTATGTATTCTGTGTATGAGCGCTACCCACACATGCTTGCTTGTTTATATGCTCAATTTATAGTAATGACATAGTACCTGTATGAGTGATTTTATTTGGGTGCGCAGGCGCGCGGTTGTCTCCACAAGCCCCGTCCCGAACGGCATCACTGACGTCACAGGAAGTATTCTTCCTGACACGCACCGCTCACATGATTGGCCGAACGGGGCGGAAATGACGTCTGTGACTCCGCCCCCATGCACCGCATTAGGGTTTGTCATCGTATGCACCAGTTTGGCGGTACATATAAAAGTATGCCGGATACACAGAAAATACAGGCCCCCCGATGAAGCCCACGTGAAACGCGCATAGGGGTTCCTGTTTGCTTGACCTATTTCGGCACTGCAGCACTTTATGGGTGAGTTTACTTGTCATACATTTTACTCTGTTTTCCTGGACAGGAGACCCTTTTTGAGCTAACAATGGTTTATTGTATAGGGAATTCATAATAGACTATAAAACATTCTCCTGACATGGAATCTGTTCCCTTTGCCTATTAGCCATTCCAAGTGTCCAGATACCCCACATGCAACAATATATGACATAAGTGGTGCCAAATTAGTCACACGTTTGTGTCTTTTTATCCTTTACCTTTCACAATTATTTGTAGAATTAACTGTTTTTTAATGGATCTAATAAATGTTATTACGTTTTATATACATTACTGTTGTTTTGACTGCTTCTTGGGTCACTACTCCTTTTTGTTCAGCATTGTTTCAAAGATCTGACCCATGCCCAGTGTACTGGGTTCCCTACACACTGCGTGTCACACATACACAACACAATCTACTATACCAAGGGCAATAATATGCCAGTAATACAACAAAAAAGGAACAAACTGCCACACAGACCACGTATTACCACTACATAGTAACCTAATAGTACCACATACAATGGTCAAATACTGCCAGACTTGATATTACCACCACATAGTGACTGAATAATACTACATAAAAGGAACCAATACCATCACACTATGGCCAGACCACATATTTCTAACACATAGTGCACACCTGTGCCCCTGTTAGTTTCCAGAGACCAGAAGTTAGGGAGAATCTGATGTGACATCACAGGAAGCAGGAGATTCTCAGCCATAGATCATGTGACCAGGAGAACAGCTCAGGTTACAGAAGGATTTTACAGCGTGACGGATTTAGTAAAGAGCTTATCTATGGCAGTTCGTTCACTTGGAGGGGGCATGTAATGTAGTGGTCAACCCCTTTAACAAAAACATAGTATTAACACTAATATGACCACGAGTGACATTATACACAGGAGCTCTGTATATAGTGTAGAGTCTAAGTGTACAAGTGCTGAACTTGAGAATCATGTTTGCAAATCAAATTTACTGCAAAATTAACTTCGTAAAACCAAAACCTAATATACAACGGCAGAATTGCATTTTTTTACAATTTCACCTTGCTTGGAATAATTTTTTTCCCATTTTTCATTATATGACATGGTCAAAAGAATGGATTAATTCAAAACTACTTTTCCCGCAAAAAACAAGCTCTCCTATAGCTGTATTGACATAAAAGCATATGGAAGAAGAAAGGGAAAAACAGAAGCGCCAAAAATGAAAAATTGTCCAGTCCAGAAAAACAATAAAAAAGCTTGTAAGTAAATGCAGGAGTAGACAGCTGTTTAATATTCTTGTACCCTAAAAAAATTATTAAATAAATGCATTAAAAGGGTTCCCACATCTTCTATCTTCAGGAGAGCACCACTACTCTGTCTCCTGCCTTTCTGATAATTGACAATTTGGACAAGTGGCATTGCAAAGCTACTGGCACAAGCTGTGTACTACATATGCTACTATGTGAGTCAGCTTTGCCTCTGCAGCACAGGGTACTGAAGTTCATAGAATAAATCAATTTAAAAAGCTTCAGAGTAGCGCTTACAAGCAGTACAACAAAGAGCTTGTAAGCAATGCACTCATTGACTAGGAGACCATCCACTTCTGATACACTTCAGCAGTGGCCAATAACTTAAGCAATTAACAGTAAATTACACAATTAAAAATCCCTTGATTCTTGAGAATGGAGAAGATTTTTTAATAATAGGTAAATTACAAATTCCCTTGTTTTGCAATTTTCCCCTTTTAAAAATATGATACAATCCACTTAAAGGGAATCTTTCACCAATTTTTGCTATGTAATTTGATGACAGCATGAGGTAGGGGTTTAAACACTGAGTTCAGTGATGTATCACTTACTAGGCTGTGTGCTGTTGGTTACGTACAATGAAGGTTTTATCACTAGGACATTATCATTTCCCAGACTAGCTGCCTCATGCCAAGTTATCTGCCAGGTTCCCTTCTCTAATAAGCTGCTCACTGTTTATAGACAATAATCCTATCAAAGGCTCACATTACCAGTACATCTTTTGAGTAAAAGTGATGCAACATACAGTACAGACCAAAAGTTTGGACACACCTTCTCATTTAAAGATTTCTCAGTATTTTCATGACTATGAAAATTGTACATTCACACTGAAGGCATCAAAACTATGAATTAACACATGTGGAATTATATACTTAACAAAAAAGTGTGAAACAACTGAAAATATGTCTTATATTCTAGGTTCTTCAAAGTAGCCACCTTTTGCTTTGATGACTGCTTTGCACACTCTTGGCATTCTCTTGATGAGCTTCAAGAGGTAGTCACCGGAAATGGTCTTCCAACAATCTTGAAGCAGTTCCCAGAGATGCTTAGCACTTGTTGGCCCTTTTGCCTTCACTCTGCGGTCCAGCTCACCCCAAACCATCTCGATTGGGTTCAGGTCTGGTGACTGTGGAGGCCAGGTCATCTGGCGTAGCACCCCATCACTCTCCCTCTAGGTCAAATAGCCCTTACACAGCCTGGAGGTGTGTTTGGGGTCATTGTCCTGTTGAAAAATAAATGATGGTCCAACTAAACGCAAACCGGATGAAATAGCATGCCGCTGCAAGATGCTGTGGTAGCCATGCTGGTTCAGTATGCCTTCACTTTTGAATAAATCCCCAACAGTGTCACCAGCAATGCACCCCCACACCATCACAACTCCTCCTCCATGCTTCACAATGGGAGCCAGGCATGTAGAGTCCATCCGTTCACCTTTTCTGCGTCGCACAAAGACACGGTGGTTGGAACCAAAGATCTCAAATTTGGACTCATCAGACCAAAGCACAGATTTCCACTGGTCTAATGTCCATTCCTTGTGTTCTTTAGCCCAAACAAGTCTCTTCTGCTTGTTGCCTGTCCTTAGCAGTGGTTTCCTTGCAGCTATTTTACCATGAAGGCCTGCTGTACAAAGTATCCTCTTAACAGTTGTTGTAGAGATGTGTCTGCTGCTTGAACTCTGTGTGGCATTGACCTGGTCTCTAATCTGAGCTGCTGTTAACCTGCGATTTCTGAGGCTGGTGACTTGGATAAACATCCTCAGAAGCAGAGGTGACTCTTGGTCTTCCTTTCCTGGGGCGGTCCTCATGTGAGCCAATTTCTTTGTAGCGCTTGATGGTTTTTGCAACTGCACATGGGGACACTTTCAAAGTTTGCCCAATTTTTCGGACTGACTGACCTTCATTTCTTAAAGTAATGATGGCCACTCGTTTTTCTTTACTTAGCTGCTTTTTTCTTTCCATAATACAAATTCTAATAGTCTATTCAGTAGGACTATCAGCTGTGCATCCACCAGACTTCTGCACAACACAACTGATGGACCCAACCCCATTTATAAGGCAAGAAATCCCACTTATTAAACCTGACGGCACACTTGTGAAGTGAAAACCATTTCCGGTGACTACCTCTTGAAGCTCATCAAAAGAATGCCAAGAATGTGCAAAGCAGTCATCAAAGCAAAAGGTGGCTACTTTGAAGAACCTAGAAAATAAGACATATTTTCAGTTGTTTCACACTTTTTTGTTAAGTATATAATTCCACATGTGTTAATTCATAGTTTTGATGCCTTCAGTGTGAATGTACAATTTCCATAGTCATGAAAATACAGAAAAATCTTTAAATGAGAAGGTGTGACCAAACTTTTGGTCTGTACTGTAGGTGTAATAAAAATGGTACATATGTGTATGGATCTCTGCATAGATGAAATACCTGTACTGATTGCCAAGATGGCAAGTTCAGCGTGATTAGCATGAAGAGCAAAATAGGAAAAATGCACAAAGGAAACAAAGAGTACAAAGATAAAAACAAAATTATTAATTCATATTAGAGATGTACAGGATGGCATAAACAAGGACGTCTCCTCTCATTGGCTTAATATAACTTTTTAAACTCTGCCTACCACTGTGATACCCTCCCCCAGAATAAGGCACGCCAGCCGAAATGCGCATTGGGGGGGTGGCACCGCAGTATTTGATCAATGTAATTTACTAATGGTACCCATACACATGCCTTTTGCAAGAGTGATATAAATTTCTTCCACATGACCATCTTACTTAGCAAGGATTTTGGAACCTGACTGCTCCAAAGCGCTATAGAATTCGATTACACACATTCTTTGTGTTGCCTAGAGGTTCCTTGTAGCCATCTGTCCATGTCCTGATCTCTTTTTTTATTGTACACATCTCTTGCATGTTTCATGGAATATACCTATTTAATGCCTTGCTTTACTGCAGTGCCATTGCTTTGGTCTTTCTTTTGTCATTACCCTTGTTTATAGCATCCTGTACATTTTTTATATGAATTAATAAATATTGGTTTTATCTTTTTACCCAGTGGTTCCTTGATGCTTTTTTCCTGCTTTGCTTTTCATGTTTATATACAATGTACATAAAGATCCTGGTGTGGGTGGGGTAAGGCTTTGAGCTCTGCTACACCTAAAAATTCTAGCAAAAAAGAAGCAAGACAAAAATATATATCATACCCTACCATAATTATATATAAATGTAAAGCAAAGTTGCATAATAAATATAGGGTACTTAGTGAACTATTTTTGATCAAAAAAAGTATACAAGCCGTCCCACCAGCGGCAAGGTGACCCTAAATTGGGACGGTACCTATACTGCCTATATTAAAAACCTTACTGTATATCAAAGTTGAAGTAATGCATATAAAAGGGTAGACAAATAGGACCGGGTCCCAACTCCAGACCACCTAGGCCCGTGGTAAGCTACATATATACCAATCAGCTCAACAAAGGGCATGCCACACCCTTAAATTGCACAGAATGCAAACAAGTCAAACAACCAGACAATGTGAACTGAGGTCTAAGATGGCAGACATACAAGAAACAGAGGCATGTTCACACTAGCAAAAAAGAAGCAAGACAAAAATATATCTCATACCCTACCATAATTATATATAAATGTAAAGCAAAGTTGCATAATAAATATAGGGTACTTAGTGAACTATTTTTGATCAAAAAAAGTATACAAGCCGTCCCACCAGCGGCAAGGTGACCCTAAATTGGGACGGTACCTATACTGCCTATATTAAAAACCTTACTGTATATCAAAGTTGAAGTAATGCATATAAAAGAGTAGACAAATAGGACCGGGTCCCAACTCCAGACCACCTAGGCCCGTGGTAAGCTACATATATACCAATCAGCTCAACAAAGGGCATGCCACACCCTTAAATTGCACAGAATGCAAACAAGTCAAAAAAACAGACAATGTGAACTGAGGTCTAAGATGGCAGACATACAAGAAACAGAGGCATGTTCACACTAGCAAAAAAGAAGCAAGACAAAAATATATCTCATACCCTACCATAATTATATATAAATGTAAAGCAAAGTTGCATAATAAATATAGGGTACTTAGTGAACTATTTTTGATCAAAAAAAGTATACAAGCCGTCCCACCAGCGGCAAGGTGACCCTAAATTGGGACGGTACCTATACTGCCTATATTAAAAACCTTACTGTATATCAAAGTTGAAGTAATGCATATAAAAGGGTAGACAAATAGGACCGGGTCCCAACTCCAGACCACCTAGGCCCGTGGTAAGCTACATGTATACCAATCAGCTCAACAAAGGGCATGCCACACCCTTAAATTGCACAGAATGCAAACAAGTCAAAAAAACAGACAATGTGAACTGAGGTCTAAGATGGCAGACATACAAGAAACAGAGGCATGTTCACACTAGCAAAAAAGAAGCAAGACAAAAATATATCTCATACCCTACCATAATTATATATAAATGTAAAGCAAAGTTGCATAATAAATATAGGGTACTTAGTGAACTATTTTTGATCAAAAAAAGTATACAAGCCGTCCCACCAGCGGCAAGGTGACCCTAAATTGGGACGGTACCTATACTGCCTATATTAAAAACCTTACTGTATATCAAAGTTGAAGTAATGCATATAAAAGGGTAGACAAATAGGACCGGGTCCCAACTCCAGACCACCTAGGCCCGTGGTAAGCTACATATATACCAATCAGCTTAACAAAGGGCATGCCACACCCTTAAATTGCACAGAATGCAAACAAGTCAAAAAACCAGACAATGTGAACTGAGGTCTAAGATGGCAGACATAAAAGAAACAGAGGCATGTTCACACTAGCAAAAAAGAAGCAAGACAAAAATATATCTCATACCCTACCATAATTATATATAAATGTAAAGCAAAGTTGCATAATAAATATAGGGTACTTAGTGAACTATTTTTGATCAAAAAAAGTATACAAGCCGTCCCACCAGCGGCAAGGTGACCCTAAATTGGGACGGTACCTATACTGCCTATATTAAAAACCTTACTGTATATCAAAGTTGAAGTAATGCATATAAAAGGGTAGACAAATAGGACCGGGTCCCAACTCCAGACCACCTAGGCCCGTGGTAAGCTACATATATACCAATCAGCTCAACAAAGGGCATGCCACACCCTTAAATTGCACAGAATGCAAACAAGTCAAAAAACCAGACAATGTGAACTGAGGTCTAAGATGGCAGACATACAAGAAACAGAGGCATGTTCACACTAGCAAAAAAGAAGCAAGACAAAAATATATCTCATACCCTACCATAATTATATATAAATGTAAAGCAAAGTTGCATAATAAATATAGGGTACTTAGTGAACTATTTTTGATCAAAAAAAGTATACAAGCCGTCCCACCAGCGGCAAGGTGACCCTAAATTGGGACGGTACCTATACTGCCTATATTAAAAACCTTACTGTATATCAAAGTTGAAGTAATGCATATAAAAGGGTAGACAATTAGGACCGGGTCCCAACTCCAGACCACCTAGGCCCGTGGTAAGCTACATATATACCAATCAGCTCAACAAAGGGCATGCCACACCCTTAAATTGCACAGAATGCAAACAAGTCAAAAAAACAGACAATGTGAACTGAGGTCTAAGATGGCAGACATACAAGAAACAGAGGCATGTTCACACTAGCAAAAAAGAAGCAAGACAAAAATATATCTCATACCCTACCATAATTATATATAAATGTAAAGCAAAGTTGCATAATAAATATAGGGTACTTAGTGAACTATTTTTGATCAAAAAAAGTATACAAGCCGTCCCACCAGCGGCAAGGTGACCCTAAATTGGGACGGTACCTATACTGCCTATATTAAAAACCTTACTGTATATCAAAGTTGAAGTAATGCATATAAAAGGGTAGACAAATAGGACCGGGTCCCAACTCCAGACCACCTAGGCCCGTGGTAAGCTACATATATACCAATCAGCTCAACAAAGGGCATGCCACACCCTTAAATTGCACAGAATGCAAACAAGTCAAAAAACCAGACAATGTGAACTGAGGTCTAAGATGGCAGACATACAAGAAACAGAGGCATGTTCACACTAGCAAAAAAGAAGCAAGACAAAAATATATCTCATACCCTACCATAATTATATATAAATGTAAAGCAAAGTTGCATAATAAATATAGGGTACTTAGTGAACTATTTTTGATCAAAAAAAGTATACAAGCCGTCCCACCAGCGGCAAGGTGACCCTAAATTGGGACGGTACCTATACAGCCTATATTAAAAACCTTACTGTATATCAAAGTTGAAGTAATGCATATAAAAGGGTATACAAATAGGACCGGGTCCCAACTCCAGACCACCTAGGCCCGTGGTAAGTTACATATATACCAATCAGCTCAACAAAGGGCATGCCACACCCTTAAATTGCACAGAATTCAAACAAGTCATTCTGTGCAATTTAAGGGTGTGGCATGCCCTTTGTTGAGCTGATTGGTATATATGTAGCTTACCACGGGCCTAGGTGGTCTGGAGTTGGGACCCGGTCCTATTTGTCTACCCTTTTATATGCATTACTTCAACTTTGATATACAGTAAGGTTTTTAATATAGGCAGTATAGGTACCGTCCCAATTTAGGGTCACCTTGCCGCTGGTGGGACGGCTTGTATACTTTTTTTGATCAAAAATAGTTCACTAAGTACCCTATATTTATTATGCTACTTTGCTTTACATTTATATATAATTATGGTAGGGTATGAGATATATTTTTGTCTTGCTTCTTTTTTGCTAGTGTGAACATGCCTCTGTTTCTTGTATGTCTGCCATCTTAGACCTCAGTTCACATTGTCTGTTTTTTTGACTTGCTTGCATTCTGTGCAATTTAAGGGTGTGGCATGCCCTTTGTTGAGATGATTGGTATATATGTAGCTTACCACGGGCCTAGGTGGTCTGGAGTTGGGACCCGGTCCTATTTGTCTACCCTTTTATATGCATTACTTCAACTTTGATATACAGTAAGGTTTTTAATATAGGCAGTATAGGTACCGTCCCAATTTAGGGTCACCTTGCCGCTGGTGGGACGGCTTGTATACTTTTTTTGATCAAAAATAGTTCACTAAGTACCCTATATTTATTATGCAACTTTGCTTTACATTTATATATAATTATGGTAGGGTATGAGATATATTTTTGTCTTGCTTCTTTTTTGCTAGTGTGAACATGCCTCTGTTTCTTGTATGTCTGCCATCTTAGACCTCAGTTCACATTGTCTGGTTTTTTGACTTGTTTGCATTCTGTGCAATTTAAGGGTGTGGCATGCCCTTTGTTGAGCTGATTGGTATATATGTAGCTTACCACGGGCCTAGGTGGTCTGGAGTTGGGACCCGGTCCTATTTGTCTACCCTTTTATATGCATTACTTCAACTTTGATATACAGTAAGGTTTTTAATATAGGCAGTATAGGTACCGTCCCAATTTAGGGTCACCTTGCCGCTGATGGGACGGCTTGTATACTTTTTTTGATCAAAAATAGTTCACTAAGTACCCTATATTTATTATGCAACTTTGCTTTACATTTATATATAATTATGGTAGGGTATGAGATATATTTTTGTCTTGCTTCTTTTTTGCTAGTGTGAACATGCCTCTGTTTCTTGTATGTCTGCCATCTTAGACCTCAGTTCACATTGTCTGGTTTTTTGACTTGTTTGCATTCTGTGCAATTTAAGGGTGTGGCATGCCCTTTGTTGAGCTGATTGGTATATATGTAGCTTACCACGGGCCTAGGTGGTCTGGAGTTGGGACCCGGTCCTATTTGTCTACCCTTTTATATGCATTACTTCAACTTTGATATACAGTAAGGTTTTTAATATAGGCAGTATAGGTACCGTCCCAATTTAGGGTCACCTTGCCGCTGGTGGGACGGCTTGTATACTTTTTTTGATCAAAAATAGTTCACTAAGTACCCTATATTTATTATGCAACTTTGCTTTACATTTATATATAATTATGGTAGGGTATGAGATATATTTTTGTCTTGCTTCTTTTTTGCTAGTGTGAACATGCCTCTGTTTCTTGTATGTCTGCCATCTTAGACCTCAGTTCACATTGTCTGGTTTTTTGACTTGTTTGCATTCTGTGCAATTTAAGGGTGTGGCATGCCCTTTGTTGAGCTGATTGGTATATATGTAGCTTACCACGGGCCTAGGTGGTCTGGAGTTGGGACCCGGTCCTATTTGTCTACCCTTTTATATGCATTACTTCAACTTTGATATACAGTAAGGTTTTTAATATAGGCAGTATAGGTACCGTCCCAATTTAGGGTCACCTTGCCGCTGGTGGGACGGCTTGTATACTTTTTTTGATCAAAAATAGTTCACTAAGTACCCTATATTTATTATGCAACTTTGCTTTACATTTATATATAATTATGGTAGGGTATGAGATATATTTTTGTCTTGCTTCTTTTTTGCTAGTGTGAACATGCCTCTGTTTCTTGTATGTCTGCCATCTTAGACCTCAGTTCACATTGTCTGTTTTTTTGACTTGTTTGCATTCTGTGCAATTTAAGGGTGTGGCATGCCCTTTCTTGAGCTGATTGGTATATATGTAGCTTACCACGGGCCTAGGTGGTCTGGAGTTGGGACCCGGTCCTATTTGTCTACCCTTTTATATGCATTACTTCAACTTTGATATACAGTAAGGTTTTTAATATAGGCAGTATAGGTACCGTCCCAATTTAGGGTCACCTTGCCGCTGGTGGGACGGCTTGTATACTTTTTTTGATCAAAAATAGTTCACTAAGTACCCTATATTTATTATGCAACTTTGCTTTACATTTATATATAATTATGGTAGGGTATGAGATATATTTTTGTCTTGCTTCTTTTTTGCTAGTGTGAACATGCCTCTGTTTCTTGTATGTCTGCCATCTTAGACCTCAGTTCACATTGTCTGGTTTTTTGACTTGTTTGCATTCTGTGCAATTTAAGGGTGTGGCATGCCCTTTGTTGAGCTGATTGGTATATATGTAGCTTACCACGGGCCTAGGTGGTCTGGAGTTGGGACCCGGTCCTATTTGTCTACCCTTTTATATGCATTACTTCAACTTTGATATACAGTAAGGTTTTTAATATAGGCAGTATAGGTACCGTCCCAATTTAGGGTCACCTTGCCGCTGGTGGGATGGCTTGTATACTTTTTTTGATCAAAAATAGTTCACTAAGTACCCTATATTTATTATGCAACTTTGCTTTACATTTATATATAATTATGGTAGGGTATGAGATATATTTTTGTCTTGCTTCTTTTTTGCTAGTGTGAACATGCCTCTGTTTCTTGTATGTCTGCCATCTTAGACCTCAGTTCACATTGTCTGGTTTTTTGACTTGTTTGCATTCTGTGCAATTTAAGGGTGTGGCATGCCCTTTGTTGAGCTGATTGGTATATATGTAGCTTACCACGGGCCTAGGTGGTCTGGAGTTGGGACCCGGTCCTATTTGTCTACCCTTTTATATGCATTACTTCAACTTTGATATACAGTAAGGTTTTTAATATAGGCAGTATAGGTACCGTCCCAATTTAGGGTCACCTTGCCGCTGGTGGGACGGCTTGTATACTTTTTTTGATCAAAAATAGTTCACTAAGTACCCTATATTTATTATGCAACTTTGCTTTACATTTATATATAATTATGGTAGGGTATGAGATATATTTTTGTCTTGCTTCTTTTTTGCTAGTGTGAACATGCCTCTGTTTCTTGTATGTCTGCCATCTTAGACCTCAGTTCACATTGTCTGGTTTTTTGACTTGTTTGCATTCTGTGCAATTTAAGGGTGTGGCATGCCCTTTGTTGAGCTGATTGGTATATATGTAGCTTACCACGGGCCTAGGTGGTCTGGAGTTGGGACCCGGTCCTATTTGTCTACCCTTTTATATGCATTACTTCAACTTTGATATACAGTAAGGTTTTTAATATAGGCAGTATAGGTACCGTCCCAATTTAGGGTCACCTTGCCGCTGGTGGGACGGCTTGCATACTTTTTTTGATCAAAAATAGTTCACTAAGTACCCTATATTTATTATGCAACTTTGCTTTACATTTATATATAATTATGGTAGGGTATGAGATATATTTTTGTCTTGCTTCTTTGTTGCTAGTGTGAACATGCCTCTGTTTCTTGTATGTCTGCCATCTTAGACCTCAGTTCACATTGTCTGGTTTTTTGACTTGTTTGCATTCTGTGCAATTTAAGGGTGTGGCATGCCCTTTGTTGAGCTGATTGGTATATATGTAGCTTAACACGGGCCTAGGTGGTCTGGAGTTGGGACCCGGTCCTATTTGTCTACCCTTTTATATGCATTACTTCAACTTTGATATACAGTAAGGTTTTTAATATAGGCAGTATAGGTACCGTCCCAATTTAGGGTCACCTTGCCGCTGGTGGGACTGCTTGTATACTTTTTTTGATCAAAAATAGTTCACTAAGTACCCTATATTTATTATGCAACTTTGCTTTACATTTATATATAATTATGGTAGGGTATGAGATATATTTTTGTCTTGCTTCTTTTTTGCTAGTGTGAACATGCCTCTGTTTCTTGTATGTCTGCCATCTTAGACCTCAGTTCACATTGTCTGGTTTTTTGACTTGTTTGCATTCTGTGCAATTTAAGGGTGTGGCATGCCCTTTGTTGAGCTGATTGGTATATATGTAGCTTACCACGGGCCTAGGTGGTCTGGAGTTGGGACCCGGTCCTATTTGTCTACCCTTTTATATGCATTACTTCAACTTTGATATACAGTAAGGTTTTTAATATAGGCAGTATAGGTACCGTCCCAATTTAGGGTCACCTTGCCGCTGGTGGGACGGCTTGTATACTTTTTTTGATCAAAAATAGTTCACTAAGTACCCTATATTTATTATGCAACTTTGCTTTACATTTATATATAATTATGGTAGGGTATGAGATATATTTTTGTCTTGCTTCTTTTTTGCTAGTGTGAACATGCCTCTGTTTCTTGTATGTCTGCCATCTTAGACCTCAGTTCACATTGTCTGGTTTTTTGACTTGTTTGCATTCTGTGCAATTTAAGGGTGTGGCATGCCCTTTGTTGAGCTGATTGGTATATATGTAGCTTACCACGGGCCTAGGTGGTCTGGAGTTGGGACCCGGTCCTATTTGTCTACCCTTTTATATGCATTACTTCAACTTTGATATACAGTAAGGTTTTTAATATAGGCAGTATAGGTACCGTCCCAATTTAGGGTCATCTTGCCGCTGGTGGGACGGCTTGTATACTTTTTTTGATCAAAAATAGTTCACTAAGTACCCTATATTTATTATGCAACTTTGCTTTACATTTATATATAATTATGGTAGGGTATGAGATATATTTTTGTCTTGCTTCTTTTTTGCTAGTGTGAACATGCCTCTGTTTCTTGTATGTCTGCCATCTTAGACCTCAGTTCACATTGTCTGGTTTTTTGACTTGTTTGCATTCTGTGCAATTTAAGGGTGTGGCATGCCCTTTGTTGAGCTGATTGGTATATATGTAGCTTACCACGGGCCTAGGTGGTCTGGAGTTGGGACCCGGTCCTATTTGTCTACCCTTTTATATGCATTACTTCAACTTTGATATACAGTAAGGTTTTTAATATAGGCAGTATAGGTACCGTCCCAATTTAGGGTCACCTTGCCGCTGGTGGGACGGCTTGTATACTTTTTTTGATCAAAAATAGTTCACTAAGTACCCTATATTTATTATGCAACTTTGCTTTACATTTATATATAATTATGGTAGGGTATGAGATATATTTTTGTCTTGCTTCTTTTTTGCTAGTGTGAACATGCCTCTGTTTCTTGTATGTCTGCCATCTTAGACCTCAGTTCACATTGTCTGGTTTTTTGACTTGTTTGCATTCTGTGCAATTTAAGGGTGTGGCATGCACTTTGTTGAGCTGATTGGTATATATGTAGCTTACCACGGGCCTAGGTGGTCTGGAGTTGGGACCCGGTCCTATTTGTCTACCCTTTTATATGCATTACTTCAACTTTGATATACAGTAAGGTTTTTAATATAGGCAGTATAGGTACCGTCCCAATTTAGGGTCACCTTGCCGCTGGTGGGACGGCTTGTATACTTTTTTTGATCAAAAATAGTTCACTAAGTACCCTATATTTATTATGCAACTTTGCTTTACATTTATATATAATTATGGTAGGGTATGAGATATATTTTTGTCTTGCTTCTTTTTTGCTAGTGTGAACATGCCTCTGTTTCTTGTATGTCTGCCATCTTAGACCTCAGTTCACATTGTCTGGTTTTTTGACTTGTTTGCATTCTGTGCAATTTAAGGGTGTGGCATGCCCTTTGTTGAGCTGATTGGTATATATGTAGCTTACCACGGGCCTAGGTCGTCTGGAGTTGGGACCCGGTCCTATTTGTCTACCCTTTTATATGCATTACTTCAACTTTGATATACAGTAAGGTTTTTAATATAGGCAGTATAGGTACCGTCCCAATTTAGGGTCACCTTGCCGCTGGTGGGACGGCTTGTATACTTTTTTTGATCAAAAATAGTTCACTAAGTACCCTATATTTATTATGCAACTTTGCTTTACATTTATATATAATTATGGTAGGGTATGAGATATATTTTTGTCTTGCTTCTTTTTTGCTAGTGTGAACATGCCTCTGTTTCTTGTATGTCTGCCATCTTAGACCTCAGTTCACATTGTCTGTTTTTTTGACTTGTTTGCATTCTGTGCAATTTAAGGGTGTGGCATGCCCTTTGTTGAGCTGATTGGTATATATGTAGCTTACCACGGGCCTAGGTGGTCTGGAGTTGGGACCCGGTCCTATTTGTCTACCCTTTTATATGCATTACTTCAACTTTGATATACAGTAAGGTTTTTAATATAGGCAGTATAGGTACCGTCCCAATTTAGGTTCACCTTGCCGCTGGTGGGACGGCTTGTATACTTTTTTTGATCAAAAATAGTTCACTAAGTACCCTATATTTATTATGCAACTTTGCTTTACATTTATATATAATTATAGTAGGGTATGAGATATATTTTTGTCTTGCTTCTTTTTTGCTAGTGTGAACATGCCTCTGTTTCTTGTATGTCTGCCATCTTAGACCTCAGTTCACATTGTCTGGTTTTTTGACTTGTTTGCATTCTGTGCAATTTAAGGGTGTGGCATGCCCTTTGTTGAGCTGATTGGTATATATGTAGCTTACCACGGGCCTAGGTGGTCTGGAGTTGGGACCCGGTCCTATTTGTCGACCCTTTTATATGCATTACTTCAACTTTGATATACAGTAAGGTTTTTAATATAGGCAGTATAGGTACCGTCCCAATTTAGGGTCACCTTGCCGCTGGTGGGACGGCTTGTATACTTTTTTTGATCAAAAATAGTTCACTAAGTACCCTATATTTATTATGCAACTTTGCTTTACATTTATATATAATTATGGTAGGGTATGAGATATATTTTTGTCTTGCTTCTTTTTTGCTAGTGTGAACATGCCTCTGTTTCTTGCATGTCTGCCATCTTAGACCTCAGTTCACATTGTCTGGTTTTTTGACTTGTTTGCATTCTGTGCAATTTAAGGGTGTGGCATGCCCTTGGTTGAGCTGATTGGTATATATGTAGCTTACCACGGGCCTAGGTGGTCTGGAGTTGGGACCCGGTCCTATTTGTCTACCCTTTTATATGCGTTACTTCAACTTTGATATACAGTAAGGTTTTTAATATAGGCAGTATAGGTACCGTCCCAATTTAGGGTCACCTTGCCGCTGGTGGGACGGCTTGTATACTTTTTTTGATCAAAAATAGTTCACTAAGTACCCTATATTTATTATGCAACTTTGCTTTACATTTATATATAATTATGGTAGGGTATGAGATATATTTTTGTCTTGCTTCTTTTTTGCTAGTGTGAACATGCCTCTGTTTCTTGTATGTCTGCCATCTTAGACCTCAGTTCACATTGTCTGTTTTTTTGACTTGTTTGCATTCTGTGCAATTTAAGGGTGTGGCATGCCCTTTGTTGAGCTGATTGGTATATATGTAGCTTACCACGGGCCTAGGTGGTCTGGAGTTGGGACCCGGTCCTATTTGTCTACCCTTTTATATGCATTACTTCAACTTTGATATACAGTAAGGTTTTTAATATAGGCAGTATAGGTACCGTCCCAATTTAGGTTCACCTTGCCGCTGGTGGGACGGCTTGTATACTTTTTTTGATCAAAAATAGTTCACTAAGTACCCTATATTTATTATGCAACTTTGCTTTACATTTATATATAATTATGGTAGGGTATGACATATATTTTTGTCTTGCTTCTTTTTTGCTAGTGTGAACATGCCTCTGTTTCTTGTATGTCTGCCATCTTAGACCTCAGTTCACATTGTCTGGTTTTTTGACTTGTTTGCATTCTGTGCAATTTAAGGGTGTGGCATGCCCTTTGTTGAGCTGATTGGTATATATGTAGCTTACCACGGGCCTAGGTGGTCTGTAGTTGGGACCCGGTCCTATTTGTCTACCCTTTTATATGCATTACTTCAACTTTGATATACAGTAAGGTTTTTAATATAGGCAGTATAGGTACCGTCCCAATTTAGGGTCACCTTGCCGCTGGTGGGACGGCTTGTATACTTTTTTTGATCAAAAATAGTTCACTAAGTACCCTATATTTATTATGCAACTTTGCTTTACATTTATATATAATTATGGTAGGGTATGAGATATATTTTTGTCTTGCTTCTTTTTTGCTAGTGTGAACATGCCTCTGTTTCTTGTATGTCTGCCATCTTAGACCTCAGTTCACATTGTCTGGTTTTTTGACTTGTTTGCATTCTGTGCAATTTAAGGGTGTGGCATGCCCTTTGTTGAGCTGATTGGTATATATGTAGCTTACCACGGGCCTAGGTGGTCTGGAGTTGGGACCCGGTCCTATTTGTCTACCCTTTTATATGCATTACTTCAACTTTGATATACAGTAAGGTTTTTAATATAGGCAGTATAGGTACCGTCCCAATTTAGGTTCACCTTGCCGCTGGTGGGACGGCTTGTATACTTTTTTTGATCAAAAATAGTTCACTAAGTACCCTATATTTATTATGCAACTTTGCTTTACATTTATATATAATTATAGTAGGGTATGAGATATATTTTTGTCTTGCTTCTTTTTTGCTAGTGTGAACATGCCTCTGTTTCTTGTATGTCTGCCATCTTAGACCTCAGTTCACATTGTCTGGTTTTTTGACTTGTTTGCATTCTGTGCAATTTAAGGGTGTGGCATGCCCTTTGTTGAGCTGATTGGTATATATGTAGCTTACCACGGGCCTAGGTGGTCTGGAGTTGGGACCCGGTCCTATTTGTCGACCCTTTTATATGCATTACTTCAACTTTGATATACAGTAAGGTTTTTAATATAGGCAGTATAGGTACCGTCCCAATTTAGGGTCACCTTGCCGCTGGTGGGACGGCTTGTATACTTTTTTTGATCAAAAATAGTTCACTAAGTACCCTATATTTATTATGCAACTTTGCTTTACATTTATATATAATTATGGTAGGGTATGAGATATATTTTTGTCTTGCTTCTTTTTTGCTAGTGTGAACATGCCTCTGTTTCTTGCATGTCTGCCATCTTAGACCTCAGTTCACATTGTCTGGTTTTTTGACTTGTTTGCATTCTGTGCAATTTAAGGGTGTGGCATGCCCTTGGTTGAGCTGATTGGTATATATGTAGCTTACCACGGGCCTAGGTGGTCTGGAGTTGGGACCCGGTCCTATTTGTCTACCCTTTTATATGCGTTACTTCAACTTTGATATACAGTAAGGTTTTTAATATAGGCAGTATAGGTACCGTCCCAATTTAGGGTCACCTTGCCGCTGGTGGGACGGCTTGTATACTTTTTTTGATCAAAAATAGTTCACTAAGTACCCTATATTTATTATGCAACTTTGCTTTACATTTATATATAATTATGGTAGGGTATGAGATATATTTTTGTCTTGCTTCTTTTTTGCTAGTGTGAACATGCCTCTGTTTCTTGTATGTCTGCCATCTTAGACCTCAGTTCACATTGTCTGTTTTTTTGACTTGTTTGCATTCTGTGCAATTTAAGGGTGTGGCATGCCCTTTGTTGAGCTGATTGGTATATATGTAGCTTACCACGGGCCTAGGTGGTCTGGAGTTGGGACCCGGTCCTATTTGTCTACCCTTTTATATGCATTACTTCAACTTTGATATACAGTAAGGTTTTTAATATAGGCAGTATAGGTACCGTCCCAATTTAGGTTCACCTTGCCGCTGGTGGGACGGCTTGTATACTTTTTTTGATCAAAAATAGTTCACTAAGTACCCTATATTTATTATGCAACTTTGCTTTACATTTATATATAATTATGGTAGGGTATGACATATATTTTTGTCTTGCTTCTTTTTTGCTAGTGTGAACATGCCTCTGTTTCTTGTATGTCTGCCATCTTAGACCTCAGTTCACATTGTCTGGTTTTTTGACTTGTTTGCATTCTGTGCAATTTAAGGGTGTGGCATGCCCTTTGTTGAGCTGATTGGTATATATGTAGCTTACCACGGGCCTAGGTGGTCTGTAGTTGGGACCCGGTCCTATTTGTCTACCCTTTTATATGCATTACTTCAACTTTGATATACAGTAAGGTTTTTAATATAGGCAGTATAGGTACCGTCCCAATTTAGGGTCACCTTGCCGCTGGTGGGACGGCTTGTATACTTTTTTTGATCAAAAATAGTTCACTAAGTACCCTATATTTATTATGCAACTTTGCTTTACATTTATATATAATTATGGTAGGGTATGAGATATATTTTTGTCTTGCTTCTTTTTTGCTAGTGTGAACATGCCTCTGTTTCTTGTATGTCTGCCATCTTAGACCTCAGTTCACATTGTCTGGTTTTTTGACTTGTTTGCATTCTGTGCAATTTAAGGGTGTGGCATGCCCTTTGTTGAGCTGATTGGTATATATGTAGCTTACCACGGGCCTAGGTGGTCTGGAGTTGGGACCCGGTCCTATTTGTCTACCCTTTTATATGCATTACTTCAACTTTGATATACAGTAAGGTTTTTAATATAGGCAGTATAGGTACCGTCCCAATTTAGGGTCACCTTGCCGCTGGTGGGACGGCTTGCATACTTTTTTTGATCAAAAATAGTTCACTAAGTACCCTATATTTATTATGCAACTTTGCTTTACATTTATATATAATTATGGTAGGGTATGAGATATATTTTTGTCTTGCTTCTTTTTTGCTAGTGTGAACATGCCTCTGTTTCTTGTATGTCTGCCATCTTAGACCTCAGTTCACATTGTCTGGTTTTTTGACTTGTTTGCATTCTGTGCAATTTAAGGGTGTGGCATGCACTTTGTTGAGCTGATTGGTATATATGTAGCTTACCACGGGCCTAGGTGGTCTGGAGTTGGGACCCGGTCCTATTTGTCTACCCTTTTATATGCATTACTTCAACTTTGATATACAGTAAGGTTTTTAATATAGGCAGTATAGGTACCATCCCAATTTAGGGTCACCTTGCCGCTGGTGGGACGGCTTGTATACTTTTTTTGATCAAAAATAGTTCACTAAGTACCCTATATTTATTATGCAACTTTGCTTTACATTTATATATAATTATGGTAGGGTATGAGATATATTTTTGTCTTGCTTCTTTTTTGCTAGTGTGAACATGCCTCTGTTTCTTGTATGTCTGCCATCTTAGACCTCAGTTCACATTGTCTGGTTTTTTGACTTGTTTGCATTCTGTGCAATTTAAGGGTGTGGCATGCCCTTTGTTGAGCTGATTGGTATATATGTAGCTTACCACGGGCCTAGGTGGTCTGGAGTTGGGACCCGGTCCTATTTGTCTACCCTTTTATATGCATTACTTCAACTTTGATATACAGTAAGGTTTTTAATATAGGCAGTATAGGTACCGTCCCAATTTAGGGTCACCTTGCCGCTGGTGGGACGGCTTGCATACTTTTTTTGATCAAAAATAGTTCACTAAGTACCCTATATTTATTATGCAACTTTGCTTTACATTTATATATAATTATGGTAGGGTATGAGATATATTTTTGTCTTGCTTCTTTTTTGCTAGTGTGAACATGCCTCTGTTTCTTGTATGTCTGCCATCTTAGACCTCAGTTCACATTGTCTGGTTTTTTGACTTGTTTGCATTCTGTGCAATTTAAGGGTGTGGCATGCACTTTGTTGAGCTGATTGGTATATATGTAGCTTACCACGGGCCTAGGTGGTCTGGAGTTGGGACCCGGTCCTATTTGTCTACCCTTTTATATGCATTACTTCAACTTTGATATACAGTAAGGTTTTTAATATAGGCAGTATAGGTACCGTCCCAATTTAGGGTCACCTTGCCGCTGGTGGGACGGCTTGTATACTTTTTTTGATCAAAAATAGTTCACTAAGTACCCTATATTTATTATGCAACTTTGCTTTACATTTATATATAATTATGGTAGGGTATGAGATATATTTTTGTCTTGCTTCTTTTTTGCTAGTGTGAACATGCCTCTGTTTCTTGTATGTCTGCCATCTTAGACCTCAGTTCACATTGTCTGGTTACCTAAAAATTCTGATTGTGTCTTAACTTCTGCACCCAGTAAACTAGGTGATACATCATTGGAAACGGTGTCTCTTTTCCTATATTATGTGGCTTTCAGATGCGGTAGCAAAAACCTGTTGACAGATTCCCTTTAAGCACTGAAAGCTTTACAGTTAAAGGGGCAACAAATTGAAATAACCTACAGTAAATGTAAATACTGGAGTAATTTTATTCCATAACTCCTGATGCTGTTTCTCCCTTTTGAATACAGGATGTCCAAATGGGTAAATAATATAAAGTGGCCCAAGATATCATGTACTTGTCGCTATCACACCATTCATGTCAATTCCATCTGTAGATCACATGTATTATTTAGCTGATATGATTGACTAAAATGCTACTAAAGCACTACTTAATTATGACTTAATAGCTTGGCAGTAAATAAAATTTTGTACTACAGACTCTGGTAGACTTCAAATGTGTAATAGCTACCTAGCGTCTCTGAAGAAAAGAACCTTCAGATATCTTCAAATTAAAAATTCCTTTACCAATAAGCTAATATTTTCTTGTCAGCAAATTCACTTAAAATATACATGTGCCCACTGTGCTACTGTGTGGGAAAAAGGAGTATAATAGCACATCTAATTAACCATTGGGTATTAATGTGCATAGCCAGTGGTTAAATTGTGAATAAAAAGGGGTGTTTTATGTGCTAAGGTAAAAACAGAACACAAAGCACTCAACACAATTTAGTCAAGGGGAGCTTCCAAACTGTTACAATGTTTTTTTTTCTCCTGTTCTTCATGAAAGTTTTTGTTAAAACATTCATCACATCATTAAAAAGAAACATTATTACAGCAGGCAGGCATATTTATACAAGTATACATTTACGATTTCTACTGGGAATGTCTTAAAAACAAACAAGCTGTCGGTCAGAGAGTATAAAGATATAGAAAATAAATAAAAGCTTTAAATCTAAGAGCACGCGTAGAGTTCAAGTGGTGGAGTGATTACTAAAACTGCTATCTAAATAATCCCAGCATAAGAGACTTTCAAGGACTGTCATTATACGTTTGTAGAATTAAAATTAATTCATACATACGTTGTTGAAAATGAGAAGCGATTTCTTGCTTTACGTAGCAAAGTAGCATTAACTCTTAAGATGCCACGTCAGCTAACATATGTCTTTAACGCAGCCCAAAGCCCAATGTTGTTGACTTCTTTCAGATTCTAACCTTAATTCCTTAGGAATATTACTTATGTTTGCTTTTTAGTAATGGAAAACTTAAATTGAAGAAAGAAACATTGAAATCTTAAGCAGCTAAAAAAGGCTTAAAACATCATGATTAAACCATATGTCTTCTACAATCATCTCTTAAGTACTATAAATCTTTACAGATGTACGGTACCTACTTCATTCTCAAACACAAATGAATCCCATTTCGGCCGTCATATATGAATATTTCTCTTGGACAATCAGATGGAAAAACAGATTTTATTTTTAGGACCATGCGGCATTGAAAAAAACAAACTTATTTATTCTAGTCAAAGACCAGTAAACATATATTAGAATGTGAACGGTTGGCATTGGCTTCAGTATTATTTTGAAGATCCAAATCTCACTAGATACTTTGAATGTTCCTCTTTCTTGATATGGCACTGAGCTATTTGTTATATTGTTAACCCAGATTTATGCTTATCTCTTTTAATTATGAGCAAACATGCTCTGCAAAAAAATTAAGAGATTACTTAAATTGCAAATAGATCTCAATAAATGAAAGGTTGAAGTTGAAAATCTTAATTTTTATTTATTTTACTCACTTATACAGTGTTGACTCATTTATTCGTCAGCGCTTTATAGACATCATGATCATTGTCCCTAAAGAGGCTCACAATGTAAATTCCCTATCAGTATGTCTTTGGAGTGTGGGAGGAAACCAGAGTACCACGGTGGAAAGCCCACGAAACACGGGGTGATTGTTGGGATTTGGACCCAAGACCCCAGCACTACAGTGCTAACCACTGAGCTACTATGCTGCCTTTCTCTTTATTTACATAAATTGTATAATTGGTTGACAACAAAATGATGTATCAATGGTAAATTTAAATTCTTAAACTAATTAAGGGCTGTAATCACTACAAAAATCAGAGCAACACATTTAAATAACAGGCAGGTACAATTTGCATGAATTTTATTGCAGCAACTCTTATTGTGACTCAGAAGTATGTACGGCTCCCAATTGCCTGGAGGCACTCCCAACAAATTCTAAGCATGATTCTAATGAAACAACTAATATTGTCCTCTGGGATTTCCTCTGAGGTCTGAATCACAGTATAAATAGTTCCTGAACAATCTGTGGTGCTGCCTTGTAGCATCAGGTGCCCTGATTCATAAATTTACCAAAGGTTCTCAACTGTATTGAGGGAACACAAGAGTGAGTACATGGCATCAATGATTTCATCATCCAAAAACTGCTTATACTCAGTCCAAATGGAGCAGTGTATTTTCAGCACCAAGAGACACTCAGGAACTATTGTATCTACATAAAGTCTAACAATGGCTCTGTGAATTTCAATCTGCTACCCAACAGCAGTCAAAGAATCTTTGACTATCACATGGTGGTTTGTTCGACCATCCAAAGATATGCCTCCACAAACAGCCACGGACCTATCTCCAAATTGGTGATGATGGATGATATAACAGCAGAATAATATTCACCACAGCATCTCCAGACTCTTTCATAACTGTCACATATGTTTATTGTAAGCCTGCTTCCAGCTGTAAAGAGAACTTGGTGATAATGGTGAACCTGATAATTCTAGTGTTCTCTGTGAATGCCAATTGAGCTGCATGGTGGTGGCATGTGATCGATTACAGGATCTCAGGCCTTTATGTCACCCTCACGGAGTATGTTTTTGACAGGTTGGTCAGAAACATGAACACCAGTAGCTTATTAGAGGTAATTTTCTAGGGCTTTGGTTTTGCTCCTCTCCTCTTCCTTCTCACACAATGGAGTAGATATTAATCTTACTGCTGGGTGGATGCCTTTCTATTACTTTGCACAGCTCTCTTCGTGTATCGTCCCATGCCATAGTATCTGCTCCATGTTCTTGAGATTGTGCTGAAAGACAGGGGAGTAACGATCGTGGTCATAAAGATCACGACCACAGCTTGGCCTGTGTGGGTGAGGGACCCGCCGACGCCAGAGCAAACTTAAACTGGATATTCATCCTCAATGGAGTGAGCTTTTAAAAATTTAAATTCCACATATTTTCCCTAAAAATGTAATTTGTGGCGAATTGATTTTCATCACTCTAAAGACTGAAAAGGATGTTGACAGAGAGAGGAAACGAGAATTTCAATATGATATATACAGTGCTGGCCAAAAGTATTGGCACCCCTGCAATTCTGTCAGATAATACTCAATTTCTTCCTGAAAATGATTGCAATCACAAAATTCTTTGGTATTATTCTCTTCATTTAATTTGTCTTCAATGAAAAAAACACAAAAAGAATTGTCCTAAAGCCAAATTAGATATAATTCCACACCAAACCTAAAAAAGGGGGTGGACAAAAGTATTGGCACCCTTTAAAAAATCATGTAATGCTTCTCTAATTCGTGTAATTAACAGCAACTGTAACTTACCTGTGGCACCTAACAGTTGTTGGCAATAACTAAATCACACTTGCAGCCAGTTAACATGGATTAAAGTTGACTCAACCTCTGTCCTGTGTCCTTGTGTGTACCACATTGAGCATGGAGAAAAGAAAGAAGACCAAAGAACGGTCTGAGGACTTGAGAAACCAAATTGTGAGGAAGCATGAGCAATCTCAAGGCTACAAGTCCATCTCCAAAGACCCGAATGCTCCTGTGTCTTCCGTGCGCAGTGTCATCAAGAAGTTTAAAGCCCATGGCACTGTGGCTAACCTCCCTAGATGTGGACGTAAAAGAAAAATTGACGAGAGATTTCAATGCAAGATTGTGCGGATGGTGGATAAAGAACCTAGACTAACATCCAAACAAGTTCAAGCTGCCCTGCAGTCCGAGGGTGCAACAGTGTCAACCCGTACTATCCGTCGGCGTCTGAATGAAAAGGGACTGTATGGTAGGATACCCAGGAAGACCCCACTTCTTACCCCGAGACATAAAAAAGCCATGCTGGAGTTTGCCAAAACTTACCTGAGAAAGCCTAAAACGTTTTGGAAGAATGTTCTCTGGTCTGATGAGACAAAAGTAGAGCTTTTTGGGAAAAAACATCAACATAGAGTGTACAGGAAAAAAAAATAGGCATTCAAAGAAAAGAACACTGTCCCTACAGTCAAACATGGCGGAGGTTCCCTGATGTTTTGGGGTTGCTTTGCTGCCTCTGGCACTGTACTGCTTGACCGTGTGCATGGTATTATGAAGTCTGAAGACTACCAACAAATTTTGCAGCATAATGTAGGGCCCAGTGTGAGAAAGCTGGGTCTCCCTCAGAGGTTATGGGTCTTCCAGCAGGACAATGACCCAAAACACACTTCCAAAAGCACTATATAATGGTTTTAGAGAAAGCACTGGAGACTTCTAAAGTGGCCAGCAATGAGTCCAGACCTGAATCCCATAGAACACCTGTGGAGAGATCTCAAAATGGCAGTTTGGAGAAGGCACCCTTCAAATATCAGGGACCTGGAGCAGTTTGCCAAAGAAGAATGGTCTACAATTCCAGCAGAGCATTGTAATAACTCATTGATGGTTACCGGAAGCAGTTGTTCGCAGTTATTTTGGCTAAAGGTTGTGCAACCAAGTATTAGGCTGAGGGTGCCAATACTTTTGTCCGGCCCTTTTTTGGAGTTTTGTGTGAAATGATCAATGATTTGATTTTTGCTTCATTCTCTTTTGTTTTTTTTCCTTGCAAGCAAATTAAATGAAGATAATAATACCAAAGAATTTGTGATTGCAATCATTTTCAAGAAGAAACTGAGTATTATCTGTCAGAATTGCAGGGGTGCCAATACTTTTGGCCACCACTGTATTCCATTTACGCCGTCGAATCTGGAGATGGAAGCTGACTTTGCCATACAAACTGTCAACCATGTTCCTGACTGAGAAGGCTGATTTCATTGATTTTTGTCTGACCACTAATGTTCAAGGTATGATAGATGTTAGATGTAACAGCTGCAGAGCTTTATGGGGAAGCTAGCATGACCACACAAAGTAACAGTTGCCTGCACAGTAGTGCTTCATTCAGTGTGGAAATTGTTGCTGAGCAAGTTGATTTTATTTTTTGTAAATCGTGAATCAAATCTAAGGTGTTTGAATTTATGGAAATTTGACTCAAACTCATTCCTTCCTAGCTTGTTCCACTTATCTCTAATTAATAGTTTGTTTGCTTGTTTTTTTAAAGGAAACATCCCAATATCCAGACATTTAAATGTGACTGTCTTCTTCATAAAGTTTGCACCTCACAAGCAATTTGCTTTGCACATCAGTCTTCTTGGTAAAATGTTACATTTGTACAAAAGATACATCAATACAGCGCTATGTAGCTTTTGCTAACTTTATGAATGTTTACCTACCTAGCATTTGTCATTAAAAGACTTATGGAAATAAGTTACATTTTGTTAAAAACAATACATTTGTAGACATTTAACTGTGTATGTCTGCTTTTGCTCACCTGTTTTATTTATCAAATTAGACAATCATATATGTAACAACTATACTTCAGCATTCTAACACATTTTTCATTCTGTACATGTACATACCTGTGTAACATTTCTTATTGCACTCCTTTTGGCAATAGTTTAATCATTTAGGTTGAAAAGATTGATAAAAAATAATTATACAAAATGGTACAAAATGTATGGTAAAAGAAAAAATGGTGCTGACACTTCTAAATGGATGTCACAATATAATCCTACAAAAATGAGGAGTCTATTTAAAGGAATAACATCGTCTTTATTAAATAGAAAAAGAGCAACATATAGGGATGAGCAGACCTGTGTAAGTTCGGGTTTGTCGGGTTCGACAGAACTTTAGACTAAAGTTTGGTCCGGGTAAACCCAAACTGTAATCAGAACCTGAAACCCATAGAAGTCAATGGGGACCCGAACGTTGGTGCTGTAAAATCTCTCTCTCTTAACATTTCTGGTTCCCTCACCTCTAGCAACATGATTAAAAAAAAAAAGAAAAAAAGTAGAAAGTGTATCTGTAATTAAAAATTCCTCATATGCAGCTAAATAGTCAGGCAATGGTAAAATGCAATTGTAAATAAATGCTGGTTTCTTAAATCTAATAGTCTAGATCAGGGGTCTCAAACTCAGCTGGGTATATGGGCCGCACACGGAAAAACATTTAATTTGGGGGGCCGCATTATTTGCAGGACAAAGTGACATTTTTAGTGATACCATTTTTTTTTCTATACACCTTTTGAACAGGTCCCCATATTGCAGACATGTCCCCCATCCAGGTCCCCATATTGCAGACACGTCCCCCATCCAGGTCCCCATATTGCAGACACGTCCCCCATCCAGGTCGCCATATTGCAGACACGTCCTCCATCCAGGTTGCCATATTGCAGACAAGTCCCCCATCCAGGTCGCCATATTGCAGACACGTCCCCCATCCAGGAACCCATATTGCAGACATGTCCCCCATCCAGGTCCACCCCCCCCATACTGCGCACAGGTCACCCCCCCACATACTGCGCACAGGTCACCCACCATATACTGCGCACAGGTCACCCCCCCATATACTGTGCACAGTTCACCCCCCCATATACTGTGCACAGGTCACCCCCCCATATACTGTGCACAGGTTCCCTCCCCACCCATATACTGTGCACAGGTTCCCTCTCCCCCCATATACTGTGCACAGGTTCCCCCCCAAATACTGTGCACAGGTTTCCTCCCCACCCATTTACTGTGCACAGGTTCCCTCCCCCCATATACTGTGCACAGGTTCCCTACCCCCATATACTGTGCACAGGTTCCCTCCCCCCCATATACTGTGCACAGGTTCCTCCCCATATATTGTGCACAGGTTCCCTCCCCCCATAAACTGTGCACAGGTTCCCTCCCCCCCATATACTGTGCACAGGTTCCCCCCCATATACTGTGCACAGGTTCCCTCCCCCCCATATACTGTGCACAGGTTCCCTCCCCACCCATATACTGTGCGCAGGTTCCCTCTCCCCCCATATACTGTGCACAGGTCCCCCCCCATATACTGTGCACAGGTTCCCTCCCCCCATATACTGTGCACAGGTTCCCTCCCCCCATATACTGTGCACAGGTTCCCTCCCCCCATATACTGTGCACAGGTTCCCCCCCCATATACTGTGCACAGGTTCCCCCCCATATACTGTGCACTGGTTCCCTCCCCCCCATATATTGTGCACAGGTTCCCCCCCCCCATATACTGTGCACAGGTTCCCCCCCATATACTGTGCACAGGTTCCCTCCCCCCCATATACTGTGCACAGGCCCCCCCCCATATACTGTGCACAGGTTATCTCCCACCCCCATATACTGTGCACAGGTTCCCTCCCCTGGTATTTCACATAGACATGACAGAAAAAAAAAAAAAGATTATTCTCACCTGTCCTCCATTCCCTCGGCGTCCTTTCTGCACCTGTGGCCCGCAGGCACAGACCCCGTAACGATCGCGGCTTTCTCCAGCAGCTGCCGCCATCAGTGCCGTAGTGCAGTGTATTGCCGCGCAGAGACTGGCTCTCTGCACAGCTATACCAGTGTCAGCCTCCGGCCTATCAGAGGCCAGCTGCTGGCCTCTGATAGGCCGGCGGCTGACACTGGTATAGCTGTGCAGAGAGCCAGTCTCTGCGCGGCAATACACTGCACTACGGCACTGATGGCGGCGGCTGCTGGAGAGCGCCGCGATCGTTACGGGGTCTATGTGCCTGCGGGCCGCAAGAAGCAGCCGGAGGGGTCGCGTGTTTGAGACCCCTGGTCTAGATCATGGGATAAAGACAATTTCTCAAGTGGGAAGAAATCATTCATAAAATTAATAAACCAATTAACTCATGCGTAAGAAAGACATGTCTGCAAAAGTTAAAACTGTCTCATATAGTTAACCACCAAAATTCATAACACTAGTAAAAAATGGGGCCATATAAACAGATAAAGTGCTTTTGCTTTACTATATAAGCTATATTGTTAGAAGCGCTGATAGAAAAGGGGAGAAATTCCCTCTTTGAAAAATTATACATACATTATATTAGGTCTCACATAATCCTCAAGTGAGGTGAAAAAAACTTAGCTTAATAGAGTGACAGCTATAGTTAACCAGACACGTCTGAGCTGTACAGAGAGGATACCCCTAATGCACATTTTGTGTTAGCTTAGTCTGAGGGGTCACAATTGGCTTTTGACAAGCATATTAGTGAGGAGGAAGCAAAAGGAGTTATTTAAAATATGGCATGTCACTCATCTCAGGCAAATAAGGATGATGCTATCTCTGACAGTGCATTGTCAATTTGAGTCAGTGTTCTGCACAGAATGGTATGCCTGATCACAAGAGGGTTAATGTTTGGACTGTTTTTTTTATTTAAAAAAACCTTGAAAAGTCTGTCAGTATGCTCTGACATCTCAAATGGGCCATTGGTTACTACTAGGTAAACATTCATTACTATAGAGAGATCACTTTAACATTACTAAGTCTGTGTTTGTGTTAAATGCCTTGAAAGGGGTTGGATACAGTCCTACGATACCACAGAGTATTACAAATATCTTTTTGCGGCATTTGGAGGCTTTGCATTTTTGTAATTTGCTGTGAATCAATTCCCTAAAAATTATATTTTTCTAAAAACTTTGCTGAGCATGGCAAATTGGAATTTCCAAAGATTTGATTATCTCCACATATCACTTTATCAATATTTACATCTTAAGTTCCTTGAGTTTTGACAATTTAGTTTGGACACATGCATACAGTGATATACTATATACAGTCGGGAAAAAAGTATTTAGTCAGCCAAGAATTGTGCAAGTTCTCCCACTTGAAAAGATGAGAGAGGCCTGTAATTGACATCATAGATAGACCTCAACTATGAGAGACAAAATGAGAAAACAAATCCTGAAAATCAAATAGTCTGATTTGGAAATATTTTTTTTTTCAAATTTTGGTGGAAAATAAGTATTTGGTCAGTTACAAAAGTTCATCTCAATACTTTGTTATATATCCTTTGTTGACAATGACAGAGGTCACACATTTTCTGTAAGTCTTCACAAGGTTGGCACACACTGTAGCTGGTATGTTGGCCCATTCCTCCGTGCAGATCTCCTCTAGAGCAGTGATGTTTTGGGGCTGTCGCTGGGCAACACGGACTTTCAACTCCCTCCAAAGGTTTTCTATAGGATTTAGATCTGGAGACTGGCTAGGCCACTCCAGGACCTTCAAATGCTTCTTACGAAGTCACTCTTTCATTGCCCTGGCGGTGAGCTTGGGATTATAGTCATGCTGAAAGACCCAGCCTCGTTTCATCTTCAATGCCCTTGCTGATGGAAGAAGGTTTGCACTCAAAATCTCATGATACATCGCCCCATTCATTCTTTCATGTACATGGATCATTCGTCCTGGTCCCTTGGCAGAGAAACAGATGCAAAGCATGATATTGCCACCCCCATGCTTCACAGTAGGTATGGTGTTCTTTGGATGCAACTCAGCATTCTTTCTCCTCCAAACAGGACGAGTTGTGTTTCTACCAAACAGTTCTACTTTGGTTTCATCTGACCATATGACATTCTCCCAATACTCTTCTGGATCATCCAAATGCTCTCTAGCAAATTTCAGACGAGCCCAGACACGTAATGGATTAAGCAGGGGGACACGTCTGGCACTGCAGGATCTGAGTCCCTGGCGGCGTACTGTGTTAGTGATGGTAGCCTGTGTAACGCTGGTTCCAGCTCTAAGTAGGTCTTTCGCTAGGTCCCCCCGTGTGGTTCTGGCATTTTTTCTCAAAATTCTTGAGATCATTTTGGCCTACGGGGTGAGATCTTGTGTGGAGCTCCAGATCGAGGGAGATTATCAATGGTCTTGTATGTTTTCCATTTTCTAATTATTGCTCCCACAGTTGTGATTTCTTCACACCAAGCTGCTTGCCTATTGTAGATTCAGTCTTCTCAGCCTGGTGCAGGGCTACAATTTTGTTTCTGATGTCCTTCGACAGCTCTTTGGTTTTCACCATAGTGAAGTTTGGAGTGTGACTGTTTGATGTTGTGGACAGGTGTCTTTTATACTGATAACAAGTTAAAACAGGTGCCAGTACTACAGGTAATGAGTGGAGGCCAGAGGAGCCTCTTAAAGAAGAAGTTACAGGTCTGTGAGAGCCAGAAATCTTGCTTGTTTGTAATTGACCAAATACTTATTTTCCACCAAAAAAAAAACAATTTTGACAAATCAGACAGTGTGATTTCCAGGATTTCTTTTCTCATTTTGTCTCTTATAGTTGAGGCTACCTATGATGTCAATTACAGGCCTCTCTCATCTTTTTAAGTGGGAGAACTTGCACAATTGGTGGCTGACTAAATACTTTTTTTCCCCACTGTATGTTGGTGTAGAAAGTTTACAGGATTTAGATTTACAACTACACATAATTGAATCTTACCATCAATTTAATTTACACTATAGGGCCTCTTATGAATTTAATCTAGTAAGTTTACTTATTCCTGTTTTAAATGTTCTTTTCATCTTAAAATGTGATATAAACAGTAAATTAAATAAATGCAATAACTTACCTAAAGTGAACTCACCATGATATAACATTTTTACATCTGTATCTTTTCATAGTATTTAGGTAATGCAATAAGTAGAGGAACACACATCATCTGTACATCATCTATATGAAGAATACAAGGCTTCATTGTATACATCTGTTATAGACCTGAGTGATTTCAAATGAAACAATGTTAAGTCATCAAACCAGAACCAAAACAAGTGTACAAATATATGAGAAAACTGGAAAAGAGAAAAACATGACAGGCACCATGACAGATAAAAAAGTCTAAAGTAGCATAAAGGTGTCACGCTTCTACCTATTAATCCATATGATAAAGTTTAGCTTTCAGTCATATCTGAGCAGCAGTCAGTGAGAGAAATGTTTCTCCGCAGCAGGTGAAATGTGATTACAGTAGGTCATTTCTGCCATGTATCAATATTTACACCATTTATTCCCTGCAAAGCAGACCTTACAAAAATAGACAAGTGACTTTCTTGATTTTATTTACTTCAATTCACCTTTATTTTCCAAAATTTTACTAGATTACTTTGAATGATGTCAAAACTGGGAATTACAGTATATTTTTGTTAGCTGATTCTGCTTTTTGTATCATAATAAAGTAATGTTTCTAAACATTTATTAAAAACTATTTTTCAAGAATTATTCCTTTGATACTATTTAGCAGGATGCCTGCATTGTAAATATTCCGGTGCCCATACACCTTAGATAACTGCGTGTTCTTACCGTGTCCATACACCCTAAATAACTGAGTGTTCCACTCACCCCAGATCTCTCTCCTAATTTCTCCATGCATAGGAACTCTCAGCTTGTTCTCTATGGGAAAGAGGATTAAGTCTTCACCAGACCCTTCACGCATTGACTTCTTGGGGTTGAGGCCAAATTGATTGGCTGTTTGAATTCAGCCGACTTTAATATAATATGCATGGCCAAAGGAGTACCTAAAATAACATAGAGGCTGCAAGGGATCCCTTGAGAGAAAATAACCCATTGAACAAAAGTTTGTCCCCCTTTATATGTAGACTTAAAGGGGTTGTCCGGTCCAAAATGATAAGTCTGAAGTCACTCTGCTTTCTGAGTACAGACCAGAGTGTATGTATGAGTTATACAAACTTCCCGCAGTGGGCGTGGCCTCACTTCCATAGACTCCCTATACTCTATTTAAATCACATATATTAATTTAAACAATTTCTTGCTACTTTTAAGCCTCATAAGGGTTCTTCCATGACCTTTTACTTTTAAGTTGGATGAAAATAAGCAAAAAAAAAGCCATTTATTATTTGGATATCATGATCTGCTGCTTATTGTCTTATAATTATTGTCTACCTATTGACTGCTCTTAACTACTAAATAATCATGAGAAAATCATTAAAAAATCCATTTGCTATTGAGTTTCCAAAATAAGAGATGTGTTGGATTTTTTGACCTGACAAATTGATTCTACAATTTGAGCTACCATAACCCTATGAGATATGACAGTTTATTATGGAAGCTATGCAATACAAGCTCTATGTAAAGGCTTTTAAAAGCAATACTTCACCTACTTTCTGGCCGAATATCGTAGACCTTTTACAATACTACTAAGTAACAATCTTTTCAATAAGTAGCAATAGGTAAAACTGTTAACAAGCTGCAATGTGACACAAACTAGATCTGCTCACTGAAAGGATTTGTAGATTGTGACTCTACGCAGTTTTAAAATGTTTGGAAAGAAGTAAGTTATAGCTCTCGGAAGGTTGAATAACTCTGTGTCTCGGCACAGCAAAATGCTGGACCTTTGGGCTCTGTAAAAGGTTTCTCATGCTTCTTGAGAATTTACTATTTACTAATGAAACATAAGTGACAAATCAGTACAATGTTTAGGACAAAGGGTGAAACAAGACACAAGTATAACAGGAGAAGGGAGAAGAGCTGTGGGAACTATTTCAAATATTTTTCTTAAAGTAAACCAGTCAATCACCAGGTTTCCCTATGTAAAGAGGACACTCTATGGATGTCGCAGGTTGTGTCATCCACACCAAGCAGGGAATGAGGATGGTGATCGTAAGAAGAGAGGAGGCATCCGATCAAAACCAGAGATGTCCATCGGACCGAACCGCCCCGTCTGTGAGTATAAAAAAACCTATATTTTGTGCCTTGTTGTCATGGATTTACCAAGACAGAGAGGAGCCAGAAGACTGCAGCATCTGATTCCTCCAACTCCTGCAGTGATTAGGAGCATTTCACCGTCATATTAAATGGTGCGGGTTTCTTTTAGCAGTGCAGGGGTTAATCTGTTTAACTGAGAAATCTTGGAAGCTTCTCTGCTTTGGCTCTCAGCTGTTCACTGTTAGCCACTCTACTCTTCTATATATTCTTGGCACTGGCAAGCAGTCATTGTCAGAGCTAACTTCATGCTGCATGGCTTCAGGAGTTTGGTGGAGAGTCGTTTGAGAAGGCATTTGGTGGATTTAACTAAGACTGTTGGGTGGTTTTGGTTGTGTGTTAATCCTCTTCTTCTCCTACTTTGGTTTTTCCCCATCCTGCACTTCCCGGTGTTTTCCGCTGTTGTTTGTGTGAGTATATTTGTATTATTGGTATTTTCCTTTATCTCTGTTTGTATTACCTTGTTAGTCTGGTTGGTGTATTGAGATACACTACTATTCCCCTATTCCCTGGATGGGGGGAGGAAACAGACTGAGGATGGATTGAGGAGTTCTGACAAGGTACATGGACCCGGTGTCTTCACTGATTGGGAACATTCTAGAATGCTGTAATAGAGGTCTGACAGGTGCTGGCCCTTCTTTATATGGAGACAACCTGGTGATAGGTTCCCTTTAATTGACCAAAATATTTTTTACTGTGTAATAAGTTCTGTAATTTTCGGAACATCCTTTAGGTTTCGAATATTCACTGTTTTAAAGATTTCTGATTTATGTTGAGTGGCCCAACACATATATGTGTCCCAGACTTACAGCTCATTGAGCAAGCCTGATGAGCTCACTTTACTCAGATAAACCCAAAGAACTACCTATCTCCCCCTGAATATTGCCACCTGTGAATATATAGAGTTATATGAAAAAGTTTGGGCACCCCTATTAATCTTAAGCTTAATGTTTTATAAAAATTGGAGTTTTTGCAACAGCTATTTCAGTTTGATATATGTAATAACTGTTGGACACAGTAATGTTTCTGCCTTGAAATGAGGTTTATTGTACTAACAGAAAATGTGCAATCTGCATTCAAACAATATTTGACAGGTGCATAAGTATGGGCACCCTTATCATTTTCTTGTTTTAAATACTCCTACCTACTTTTTACTGACGTACTAAAGCACTTTTTTTGGTTTTGTAACCTCATTGAGCTTTGAACTTCATAGCCAGGTGTATGCAATCATGAGAAAAGCTACTTAAAGTGGCCACTTGCAAGTTGTTCTCCTGTTTGAAACTCCTCTGAAGAGTGGCATCATGGACTCCTCAAAACAACTGTCAAATGATCTGAAAACAAAGATTAATCAACATAGTTGTTCAGGGGAAGGATACAAAAAGCTGTCTCAGAGATTTAACCTGTCAGTTTCCACTGTGAGGAACATAGTAAGGAAATGGAAGAACACAGGGACAGTTCTTGTTAAGGCCAGAAGTGGCAGGCCAAGAAAAACATCAGAAAGGCAGAGAAGAAGAATGGTGAGATCAGTCAAGGAAAATCCTCAGACCACCTCCAGAGAGCTGCAGCATCAACTTGCTGCAGATGGTGTCACTGTGCATCGGTCAACTATACAACACACTTTGCACAAGGAGAAGCTGTATGGGAGAGTGATGCGAAAGAAGCTGTTTCTGCAAGCACGCCACAAACAGAGTCGGCTGAGGTATGCAAAAGCACATTTGGAGAAGCCAATTTCTTTTTGGAAGAAGGTCCTGTGGACTGATGAAACCAAGATTGAGTTGTTTGGTCATACAAAAAGGCGTTATGCATGGGGGCAAAAAAACACAGCATTCCAAAAAAAACACTTGCTACCCACAGTAAAATTTGGTGGAGGTTCCATCATGCTTTGGGGCTGTGTGGCCAATGCCGGCACTGGGAATCTTGTTAAATTTGAGGGACGCATAGATTCCACTCAGTATCAGCAGATTCTTGACAATAATGTTCAAGAATCAGTGATAAAGTTGAAGTTACGCAGGGGATGGATCTTTCAGGAAGACAATGATCCAAAACACCGCTCCAAATCTACTCAGGCATTCATGCAGAGGAACAATTACAATGTTCTGGAATGGTCATCCCAGTCCCCCGACCTGAATATCATTGAACATCTGTGGGATCATTTGAAGAGGGCTGTCCATGCTCGGCGACCATCAAACTTAACTGAACTGGAATTGTTTTGTAAAGAGGAATGGTCAAAAATACCTTCATCCAGGAACTCATTAAAAGCTACAGGAAGCGACTAGAGGCTGTTATTTTTGCAAAAGGAGGATCTACTAAATATTAATGTCACTTTTCTGGTGAGGTGCCCATACTAATGCACCTGTCAAATTTTGTTTGAATGCAGATTGCACATTTTCTGTTAGTACAATAAACCTCATTTCAAGGCAGAAACATTACTGTGTCCAACAGTTATTACATATATCAAACTGAAATAGCTGTTGCAAAAACACCAATTTTTATAAAACATTAAGCTTAAGATTAATAGGGGTGCCAAAACTTTTTCATATAACTGTATTTGAAATTGTTATTATTAATACCAATTTCTTTGTATGGCTTGAAATGCCAATGTTATTGAGCTGAAATTTTTTCCATTAATATTGAGTCCAATTTACAAGAAAGAATATAAAAGTATTTCAGACACGTGTTTCATTTCTTTAAGCAGCATTCAAGAAACATTTAAGTGTGTTCTCCATAACCACAGGAATTCTAAGAAGACAATCTATATTTGGGTTTCTGAACAGGGTCGTTATTTGTTTGCATTTAAAGAAACAAATCTCAACATGGCATCATGCAAAACAGATGCTATATGAGAGCCTGTGGCTGCAACTCATTGCCTGCTTCTTCTTCAGATATCCTACTGCTACTGCAGCTGCTCAATAGGAAGATGTTGCATTCATATCATTTGTCATTGAACCAGAGTCTTAAAGCCAGCTGGCAGCTTGAGGCAGCTTCTTGTGGGCATACAAATCTGAAATGCGGACACTTGTCTTTTAACCTAAGTTAAAAACTATACATAGAGAAAAATTAATTAGATGACATAAAAGGGGTGAAAAAAAGGGTTAAGTTAAATATTAAAATTAGAATGGATTAATTATAGTGCACAGGAAAGATCCTTAAACTTGTATTGCAGTGATGAAAATTATAGTTGTTGAAGAAGAGAGCTCACTATTTGCAGACAAAACATTAAGCGAGATCAGCATTCACCCATTCAAAGTCAAGAACCTATTTAAAATCAGAAATCAAAATGATTTTTTTTGTCCTGTTAAAATTGGAGAGATATAGCAAGCAACACTTCAAATGGACCGTGGACAAGATTACACCATGTTTACTATAAAAGAATTGGCAAAAATAATGCAAAACTGTTAAAAAACTTAGTATAGCAATCAAAATGACATACCCAGGCAGCCAAAAACAGAGAAAAAAATCCTATAATTCTTTGCTATTAAGCATTATCATCTAAATAACAGTGATTTTGCAGTCTCATAATATTAGCCTACTTCTCAATAAATGAAATTCCAATATGCAAATGCAATAATTTAAAGGCTAAAATAATTCGAGAAGGTTTCACATAAGTAACCTTAACATATAGCAGGGATAATCAGGAATTGGTCCAAATAGGTCAATGAACACTGACCTCCATTCAAAATGGGACAGGAACCTAAAAAAAACATATAAACATGGCAGCTGCTTTTATACACACTGCATTAGATTGCATTAGTCACAGAAGGCTAACATGACCTGTGAGGTTTTACCCATAATGCCTTTAAGGTATCACATCACATTGTATAGTACATCATATCATGAGAGACTGTCTGTATAAAAGTCTAGGCAGGTAATACATCAACCATTTTTGGATGATTTTAAGAAAGTGAAGGTATGTCAGAGCTCACAGCTCAGCAATAGATATAAGAAGAGAAAGTCCTAAAACATTGGACAAATATTCCAGACAGTAATGTATTGTACAACACCAGTAGTGAATAATACAGAGATTCATTTGATAGAGGGAAAGATAAAGTGGAGGTGTCATCAGCAGTGCCAGAGTCAGTCTGATTGATTAGTGATATGATGTAGATTGCATCTTTCCTGTTGCATTTTAATTATAATTACTCATTTATTTTCTTTCCTCTTATTGCACTGGAAAGCAGCAGCAAGCCAGCACAATATTTTTTTACAGAAAAAAAAAACTAAACTGTCAAAGTGTCAGGCAGAGATGGTGTGCTTGCTTGTCACCATCAGCTAAACTGAGTTTTTTTTCTTTCTTGTGCAATCCTTTTTGTGAAAGAATGAATTTTGTAAAGGATGGTTTTATATTCAAATTATCTGTAAATATTAAATCAGTGTCAAATTTTGTACTTGCTTATCACAAGCAACTCTACTGACATTTTGCATTTCTTCTGCAATTATTTCTGTGAAGAATGAAATAATATATGCCACTCCAAAGGCTATGTTGAGGCTTATCACACAGGCTGTACTCTGTTGTGCACCGTTATGTCAGATGAAATGCGCCAAGAAAAGTCAGCAACTACTATTTTATGGCTTCCTCCTGTTATCCAGTAAGCAGCACCTTACTCGCCCGCTCTGCATTCAATCAGTGCATACATTAGAGATGTATTAAAATTGCACTTTAATTTGTAAAACTAAAGACTATGTAAACATTTTGGAGCAATGTTTTACCAAAATGCTAGTTTTTTTTTAAACCAATTTCAATTGGGGATGACAAAAAATTATGAAAATTTAGAAACTATGCAGGGGGCGTAACTATAATAGGTGCAGGAGTTGCAATCACACCCAGTCCCTGGAGACTATACCCTTTGCCCCATATGAAAAGACTATTACTATTAAAGATTTGTGCTAGTTGGGGACCTCATTGGAGATTCTTCATTGATGCCTACAAGATTCAAATTACACCATTGCTACTATGGTCTCTACATATTACCCTCCAAAGATAGCTGTGGCTACTCCGGTGTTCGTGTTTTCACTACAGTGATGATGCCATATCAACAGTGCTTGTCACTGTGCCACTGAGCACAGTGTATGAGCTGCTAAAACAATTATGTATTTTGCTGTATATTGATGTAATGAGTTGTATTTGTCTGTGGAATCATTTTCGTGTACATATAACTTAATAACTTATTAGTAAACTTTTATTAACTCTGTTTTGTAAGAAATATAATTATGACAATTTTTTTGCATTCTTAATTTTATGCTATTCACCATGCTGCATAAAGAAAGTGTTAGCTTTATTGTGTTAAATCAGTATGAATATGACAATGCCAAATTAATATAGTTTTAGCCAGGACCGGTGTCAGCACCCGGCGCACCCGGGCACCCTGGCACGCTATGTGACCCGTGAGCGGTGAGGTGCCGGTGTCAGCGCCTGCTCCCCCCTGCTTGCTCAGGGCCCCAGCACAATACTTGCCGCCGCAGCAGCTCCGGTCTCTTCCGCCCTTGCTGCACTGTGACGTCTCAGGTCAGAGGTCACGATGGTGTCTTTACACCGCACTCTCTCCTGAGCCGTCACAGGCAGCGCAGAGCAGTAAGACGCCGGCACAGGTGAGGGGTCTGGAGCAGCGGCAGAGGGTGAGAAGTGAGGTGAGTATTTGATTTTTTTTTATATGTATGGAGGCATGGGGCATTATATGGTGGGGGAAACAAGTGACATCCAGCATGGGCCATTATATGGTGGGGGGCAAGTGACATCCTGCATGGGGCATTATATGGGGGGGAACAAGTGACATCCTGCATGGGGCATTATATGGGGAGGGAACAAGTGACATCCTGCATGGGGCATTATATGGGGGGGAACAAGTGACATCCTGCATGGGACAATATATGGGGGGAACAAGTGACATCCTGCATGGGGCATTATAAAGGAGGGAGAGGTGACTTCCTGCATGGGGCATTATATAGGGGGAAGAGGTGACATCCTGCATGGGGAATTATATGGGGGGAGAGGTGACATCCTGCTTGGGACATTATATGGGGGGAGAGGTGACATCCTGCATGGAGCATTATATGGGGGGGTGACATCCTGCATGGGGCATTATATGAGGGGGAGAGGTGACATCCTGTATGGGGCATTTTATGGGGGGGAGAGGTGACCTCCTGCATGTGGTATTATAAGGGGGAGTGACATCCTGCATGGGGCATTATATGGGGGAAGAGGTGACATCCTGCTTGGGGCATTATATGGGGGGGAGAGGTGACATCCTGCATGGGGCATTATATGGAGGGGGGTGACATCCTGCATGGGGCATTATATGAGGGGGAGAGGTGACATCCTGCATGGGGCATTATATGAGGGGGAGAGGTGACATCCTGTATGGGGCATTTTATGGGGGGGAGAGGTGACCTCCTGCATGTGGTATTATAAGGGGGAGTGACATCCTGCATGGGGCATTATATGGGGGAAGAGGTGACATCCTGCTTGGGGCATTATATGAGGGGGAGAGGTGACATCCTGTATGGGGCATTTTATGGGGGGGAGAAGTGACCTCCTGCATACGGCATTATAAGGGGTGTGACATCTTTCATGGGGCATTATGTGGGCGCCAGTATTCTGTATGGAGCATTATAAGGGGGTCAGTATCCTCTATGGAGCGTTATATGGGGGCCAGTATCCTGTATGGAGCGTTATATGGGGACCAGTATCCAGTTTGAAGCGTTATATGGGGACTAGTGTTGAGCCACCCCCGTAGTGTTCGAGTTCGGTTTGGTTCGTCGAACACCCGTATGTTCGCCGAACTGTTCGTCGAACTGTTCATCGAACACCGTCAAGCACCATTAAAACCAATGGCAGGCAAACAAAAACACATAGAAACACATAGAAAACACCTTCAAAGGTGTCCAAAAGCTGACAAACTGCTCAGAAGACACAACATACACATGGAAAAGTGACAAGTACATATAGTCATGCGAAAAGAAAAGAGGTGGAGGAGTAAAAGGAGGGGGAGACACAGATATAGGAATGTCATGCCCTTCTAAAACCAAAAAAGTGCGAAGCCGACACGGCCAGTCCGTTCCTGCCCGTGCGACCTCCGTGTCGCCGGGTTTGTGCCAGAGCCGCGGTGGACCCTGACAGCCTGCCCCCCTCTCCCAATACTGGTGCCTGTCCGCTGGTGGGTCGAGCGAGCCCCCCTGCGGTGGAGGCAGGTCTAATCTTTTTAATTTAAATTGTCTCTCTAATTTGAATGAGTACACTTTAAATCCTTTTACAAGGATCTATTGAAGGGCAAGTCTCATGCCAGCAGCCGCGGTAATTCCAGCTCCAGTAGCGTCCACTAAAGCTGCTGCAGTTAAAAAGCTTTTATAAGGATCGAGCTTGGCGGTCCACCGCAAGGCGTCCTACCGCCAGTCCCAGCCCCAGTGCCTTGGGGTGCCTCCCCGATGCTCTACACTGAGTGTCCCGGGGGCCCAAACCATTTCCTTTGAAAAAATTAAGTGTCCAAACTACAGGTGGTGTAGCTTGCTTAACAGCTGGGATAATCCGCTGACTAGCAGACACTGCAACTAGGCACAAAGTATTTCCTGGGCTAGATGCAGTTAAAAATTTGTAATTAGATACTCTCGTTGGATGCTGAGAAAGCATTCCATAGAGTCTCCTGGCACGCCATATACTATTCTCTTAAAAAGCATGGGGTACGGGTCTAGGGGACCCTTTTATAGGCAAAATCACGGCCCTGTATCGCAATACGTCACCTAGGTTGAAGATAAATGGAACATTTTCATCACCTTTCATAATCACCAATGGAACAAGGCAGGGATGTCCTCTGTCCCCTCTCTTATACATCCTAGTGACGGAGCACCTGCTCTCATCAATTTGCCATAACCCCAGTATTAGGTGGATTGAGGTGGGAGGCACCGAGTACAAGTGCTCTGCATTTGCTGATGATGTCCTAGTATATATCACTCAATCACATATATCCATCCCTGCTGTTATGGCTGAAATAGATCACTTTGTTACATGGTCAAATTTTAAAATCAATGCAGTGAAGTCTGAGGCCCTCGATATCTCCCTCCCCAAATCCATACAGGATTCCATCCAGTCCAACTTTCCCTTTGCCTGGCCCTCACAGGGTATCAAATACTTAGAATTTCGTATTCATAGAGACCTTTCCCGTCTATGTTTTCTTAATTTTGGGCCCTTCATTGAACAACTCCATACAGACCATGGTTGGCAAGTTAGAACTGTAAGATTCACTACGTGAACCACTGGTGTTTTGTGGAAAAGCACATGTACACTGTTTCCAAATTATTATGCAAAAAGAGTTTAGGAGTGATAAGGTAAGAATATTTTTGTTTGTCAGTTAAACTCATTGATGGTGATGTGTGTCAGGGCTCTTTATATCACTGTAAGAAATTGCAGACACCTGTGCTAATTAGTTTGGCAGGTGTGTCCAATGAAAGGCAAGACTACTTAAGAAGGCTGTCCCACATTATTAAGCAGCCTACATTTTCTGTCAAAATGGGAAAGAAAAAGGATGTGTCGGCTGTGGAGAAGCAACAAATTGTGGAGTGTTTAGGTCAAGGCATGACTACAATCAACATTGCCAAGACACTTCATACTGATCATCGCACAATCAAGAAGTATGTAGCTGATTCACAGTACACACGTGTGCGTGCTGATAAGGGAAAATTGAGGACTCTTTCCTACAGGCAATTGCGTCAGGTTAAAAGAGCAGCGGCAAAAAAGCCTTGTCACAGCAGCAGACAAGTTTTTGAAGCTGCTGGTGCCTCCAACGTCCCCCGAACAACAAGATGCAGGGTTCTTCAGAGGTTTGTAGCTGTGCGTAAGCCATCCTGTCAACCTCCTCTATCCACTGTACACAAGCAGAAATGGCTCCAGTGGGCCAAACAATACATGAAGACTGACTTCAAAACTGTTTTGTTCACCGATGAGTGCCGTGCAACGCTCGATGGTCCAGATGGATGGAGTGGAGGATGGCTGGTTGATGGACACCCCAGGCAAACACGGCTACGGCGCCAACAAGGAGGAGGTGGAGTAATGTTTTGGGCTGGAATCATGGGGAGAGAGATTGTCGGCCCCTTTAGGATCCCTGAAGGCGCTAAAGATGAACTCCATAATGTATGTGGAGTTTCTCAAACAGCACGTCCTGCCATGGTTCAAGAAGAAGACCCGTGTATTCCGCAGCAAGATCATTTTCATGCATGATAATGCACCGTCTCATGCTGCACATAACACACCTGCATCTCTGGCTGATATGGGCATAAAAGGGGACAAACTTATGGTGTGACCCCCATGCTCCCCTGACCTCTACCCCATTCAGAACCTCTGGAGCATCATCAAAAGGAGTGTCTATGATGGCAGGAGGCAGTTCACATCTAAGCAACAGCTCAGGGAGGGTATTCTGTCCTCATGCAAAACAATTGAAGCAGAAACCATCCAAAACCTGACAAATTCAATGGACGAGACAGTTCAGAAGCTCCTTTCGAACAAGGGGTCCTATGTGCAAATGTAACATCACCTAGAATAAAGTTTTGAGTTGAAAACTGTTTGATTTCAGTTTCTAATAACCTGCTAATGCTTATAATTTCAAAAATGACCATTTTTTTGTTCTTTATTAAAATGAAAAGGTTGATCGAAGAGTGTGGGGGATCTTAGAGTGTGGCAACCCAGTAGTCAGGATTATGTCAAATTCTGACAATCTGAGGGTCATGTTGCAGGTAGTGCAGCAAGAAGGCACTCATGTGTCTTGCGCATCTAGGAGCCCCAAAATTATTTTCTGGGCTAGATGCAGCAAAAATTATTGTTAATTTGAAAGCTGGTGGAGCTTAGTATAGATGGCCTAATAGAATCAGTACTGCAAACTGCTACAAGGCCCAAATTATTTTCCAGCCAAGATACAGATAAACATGATTAGTAATTTTAAATCTGGTGGAGTTTAGTATAGATGGCCTAATAGAATCAGTACTACACACTGCTACAAGGCCCAAATTATTTTCCAGCCAAGATACAGATAAACATGATTAGTAATTTTAAATCTGGTGGAGTTCAGTATAGATGGCCTAATAGAATCAGTACTGCACACTGCTACAAGGCCCAAATTATTTTCCAGCCAAGATACAGTTAAATATGATTAGTAATTTGAAAGCTTAAAACGGTTGGTGAGGTGATTTTAACAAATCATCAAGCTTTTACTCTCCCCAGGATGACACAGGGGTAGAAAAGTCATTTCGGATCCATGATTTGTTCATCTTTATGAATGTGAGTCTGTCTACATTATCAGTGGAGAGCCGCGTGCACTTATCTGTCAGCACACCACCAGCAGCGCTGAACACACGCTCAGAAAGAACGCTGGCTGCGGGGCATGACAAGATCTCCAAGGCGTAAGTGGCGATCTCCGGCCATTTATCCAGATTGGAAGCCCAAAAAGAGCAAGGGTTCAATGACACAGTCATGGCTTCAATGTTTACTTGGAGATACTCCTGTACCATCGTCTCTAGGCGTTGACTATGTGTCAGACTTCTTGTCTCCTGTGGCCTTGCAAAGGATGGGCTAAAAAAGTGGTGAAATGATTCCGCAAAATTGATGTTACCAGCAGATACTTTGTTTCTGTTACGTTTTGAGTGCTGAACACTCGACAGTCCCACGGTTGGCAAGTTGGAACTGTGAGATTCACTACGTGCACCACTAGTGTTTTGGGGAAAAGCACAGGTAAGATTCTGCAACAGTCTCTTCTGATACTCCAGCATGCGGCATCTTTTTCTATGGCAGGAATAATTTCTGCAAATTTACTTTTGTACTGGGGATCTAACAGTGTGGCAACCCAGTAGTCAGGATTATTTCTATTTCTCACAATTCAAGGGTCATGTTGCAGGTAGTGCTGCAAGAAGGCACTCATGTGTCTTGCACATCCAGGAACACCAAGTCCCTGTTGTGTTGGTGGCGAGGTAACAATCATGCTTCCTTCCTCTGCCCTCTCCCCACAACCTCGCACAACAGAAATGTGATCAAGGTCTCCCAATGTGATTGAGTCTTCCATCAGTTCGTCTTCCACTTCTTCCTCGGCTCCTGCACCTTCCTCACTAGTTTGGCTGCTACCATGCGCCCTGGTAAAACCATTTCCCCCACCCTCACATGCCTGCCGCCTTGGTGCTGCCGACCATCTGGACCTTGCAGATGTTAGCCCTTCCGCATACAACTCCTCCTCCTCTACTTTCTCCACATCCTCTTGTGCCACCACCTGAATCCGAATTCTGTTTAACATGTGCTCCAGCATGTAAATCATCGGAATAGTTATGCTGATAATGGCATCGTCAGCACTAAACATCTTCGTCGCCATTTCAAAACTGTGCAGAAGGGTGCATAGGTCCCTGATCTGAGACCACTCCTCCAGCATGATTTGCCCCACCTCTGGATCTCGTTGGCCCAGGCTATACATCACAACGTATTGCACCAGGGCTTGTCGGTGCTGCCACAGTCGCTGCAACATGTGCAGAGTTGAATTCCACCCGGTAGGCACATCGCATTTTAGCCGGTGAAGTTGCAGGCCCAACGACTTCTGTAGAGATGTAAGTCGCTGAGCTGCGGGATGCGAACGGCGGAAGTGAGCACACAGCGACCGTGCCCTCTGCAGAAGGCCATCTAGTCTGGGATAGTGGGCTAAAAATTGCTGGACAACCAGGTTCAACACGTGAGCCATACAAGGCACGTGTGTGACATTGCCCCGGCAAAGGGCCGCACCCAGGTTTGCAGCGTTGTCGCACACGGCCTTCCCTGGTTTCAGGTCCAGTGGAGACAACCATTCATGAAACTGGTTCTCCAGAGCTGACCACAACTCCTCAGCTGTGTGTCTCACATTTCCCAGACATTTCAAAGTAAAAACCGCCTGATGACGTTGAGCCCTGCTGCCAGCATAGTAAGGAGGTGTGCAGGATCCCTTCTGCGCAGTTAGAAAGCTTGTGGCATGACCAGACAGGCTTTGGGTGCAGGTGGAGGACCGAGAGGAGGTTGAGGAGGCAGAAGCAGTGGAGGAACTTCGAGATAAAGAGGATTGATGCTCAACTCGTGGGGACGGCAAGACTTGGACAGCAGCCCCTTGTCCTGTTGTCACCATAGTTACCCAGCGCCCAGTCAGCGACATGTAACGCCCCTGTCCATGTTTACTCGTCCAAGTGTCTGTGGTGAAATGCACCCTGTCACACACAGATTTTCTCAAAGATGCGGTGATGTTGTGTGCGACATGCTGGTGGAGCGCAGGCACACCTTTTTTTGAGAAGTAGTGCCGACTGGGCATCTGGTACTGGGGCACTGCAACGGACATAAGGTCTCGAGAATCCTCTGTGTCCACCAGGTGGAAAGGCAGCATTTCTGTGGCCAAGAGCTTGCAGATGGTGAAATTCAACCTCTTAGCTTTCTCATGGCTAGGAGGAAATGGTCTTTTACTTGTCCACATCTGAGGGACCGAGGACTGGCTGTTGTGCTTATACGGGGTTGAGAAGGGTGTCCCCGGCAAACTGCCGGTCTGTGAGGAAGATGCAGGCGGACATGTTAGGTTACCTTGATCCAAAGGTGTTGCTATCAATGTCGGACAGCGCTGAACATCAGCTGGTGTTTCCACTTCCAAAGAAAATGATGAACTGCCAATCTCACTGGCTGTTGCGGGTAAAGAGGTGGCAGGTCTGCGTCCCAAAACAGGTGTGACTGCTGTCCTCCCAGTCACAGAGGATGAAGAGGCTGCGGATTACACAAGATGTGGCAGACGGTCGTTGGCCCGGCCAGTGAGCTTCCCACTGCAACTTATGCTTCATATCAATGTGCCGGTTCAAGCATGAAGTACTCAAACTATGTATTTTTTGGCCTCTACTTAGCTTTTGCTGACAAATGTTACAGATAACACGAGTTGGGTCATATTTATCGATCTGAAAAAATGCCCAGGCTATGCAAGGCTTGGTACCCATGTGGCCTGAAGAGCCACCACGACTTGTGGTCAGAGGTAGAGTTGTGTTTGAGGATGCAGTTGTTGACGTGCTTCCAGTACTATGTCTCTGTCCAGGAAGGCACAACTTGACCTCGTCATCACTAGCATCCTCCTCCACCTCCTCTGCTGACCTCATCGACTGGCTGACTGTGGGTTGACAGTAAGTGGGATCTCCAACCTCGTCATCATCACCCTGTGTGTTATCACACCCGTCGTCCTCAGAGCCTAACTCTTCCTGCCCTGACAAAAAACGAAAGTTGTCACTCAAATCAGGTATTTGAGTCTCATCATCGTCTTCCTCATTGTCTCCACCAACAGGAGTTACAGTTTGGTAACGAGGGTCTACATTATGGTCAGAACCTTCTGCATCTGGTCCTGGATCCGACTCATAAAGATTCTGGGCGTCAGTGCAGATCATTTCCTCGTCTGGTTTCACAGAAGCTCTGGAGCCGACCTCTGATTCCCAGGCTATAGTATGAGTAAACAGCTCTGCAGACTCAACCATCTGTTCTACCTCATACTCAGACGGGCAGCTGGAGACTTGGGAGCTGTGAGGAAGCAAGTGCGATTGGGGTGACACCTCTGAGGACTGGAGTATTTGTGATGACAAAGTTGAGGTGGAGGAGAGCCCACTTAAAGGAGCACTTGATATCCGTTGAAGCACCTGCTGTTTTTGTGCCTCATCTGGAATTTGTAGTGATTGGCGTGGCCGTAAGAAAGGGATCTTATCACATTGTCCGCTAAAGGAAGTAGGCATCTTAGTTTGGCTGGAAGATGGTCTTTCTTCTGCAGATGTTACTGATGCTTTAACACCTACCCCACAGACACAACCTTTTTTCCCTTCCCAGCACGCCTATTCCCCATTCCAACAGCAGCAGGCCTTTTTCCAGAGCAGAGCTGAGTGGCCAAACTGTGGTATTAGCCCAAAAGTATTGGCTGGGTTAGATGCAGATAAAAATTAATTTGAATTTGCAACCTGGTGGAGGTTAGTATAGATGGACTAATAGAACAAGTCCCACACACTGCTACAAGCCGAAATATTTTTTCAGAGCTAGATGCAAAAAAAAATTATATTGAATTTGCAACCTGGTGGAGGTTAGTATAGATGGACTAATAGAACAAGTCCCACACACTGCTACAAGCCAAAATATTTTTTCAGAGCTAGATGTAGAAAAAAATTATATTGAATTTGCAACCTGTTGGAGGTTAGTATAGATGGACTAATAGAACAAGTCCCACACACTGCTACAAGCCAAAATATTTTTTCAGAGCTAGATGCAGAAAAAAATTATATTGAATTTGCAACCTGGTGGAGGTTAGTATAGATGAACTAATAGAACAAGTCCCACACAATGCTTCAAGCCGAAATATTTTTTCAGAGCTAGATGCAGAAAAAAATTATATTGAATTTGCAACCTGGTGGAGGTTAGTATAGATGGACTAATAGAACAAGCCCCACACACTGCTACAAGTCGAAATATTTTTTAAGAGCTTGATGCAGAAAAAAATTATATTGAATTTGCAACCTGGTGGAGGTTAGTATAGATGGACTAATAGAACAAGTCACACACACTGCTACAAGCCAAAATATTTTTTCAGAATTAGATGCAGAAAAAAATTATATTGAATTTGCAACCTGGTGGAGGTTAGTATAGATGGACTAATAGAACAAGTCCCACACACTGCTAAAAGCCGAAATATTTTTTCAGAGCTAGATGCAGAAAAAAATTATATTGAATTTGCAACCTGGTGGAGGTTAGTATAGATGGACTAATAGAACAAGTCCCACACACTGCTGCAAGCCAAAATATTTTTTCAGAGCTAGATGCAGAAAAAAATTATATTGAATTTGCAACCTGGTGGAGGTTAGTATAGATGGACTAATAGAACAAGTCCCACACACTGCTACAAGCCGAAATATTTTTTCAGAGCTAGATGCAGAAAAAAATTATATTGAATTTGCAACCTGGTGGAGGTTAGTATAGATGTACTAATAGAACAAGTCCCACACACTGCTGCAAGCCAAAATATTTTTTCAGAGCTAGATGCAGAAAAAAATTATATTGAATTTGCAACCTGGTGGAGATTAGTATAGATGGACTAATAGAACAAGTCCCACAAACTGCTACAAGCCAAAATATTTTTTCAGAGCTAGATGCAGAAAAAAATTATATTGAATTTGCAACCTGGTGGAGGTTAGTATAGATGGAATAATAGAACAAGTCCCACACACTGCTACAAGCCGAAATATTTTTTCAGAGCTAGATGCAGAAAAAAATTATATTGAATTTGCAACCTGGTGAAGGTTAGTATAGATGGACTAATAGAACAAGTCCCACACACTGCTACCAGCCCAAGCCCAAATATTTTTTCAGAGCTAGATGCAGATAAAAATTATTTTGAATTTGCAACCAGGTGGAGGTTAGTATAGATGAACTATTAGAATGTTTCTATGCCCAAAAGGTTTTGCTTCACTAGGTGCAGTAAAAAAAATTGTATTCTATACACAGTTGGTGTAGTTTGCAACACAGATAGGCTACTCCACTGACTAACACACATTGCAAGAGGCCAAAAAGGATTTGCTTTGCTAGATTTAGCCAAATGCTGTGAAAAAAACTTGCACAGCACTGGCACAGACCTGCCTGGCTAAAAGTGAGAGGAACTAATGTAACCTAGCCCTCAAAAGGACTGCAATTACAATTAGTCTTTACTCTCAACCTATCTATTTAAGAGCACAGACCTGCCTCATAAAAGTGATAGGAACTGATGTAACCTAGCCCTGAAAAGGACTGCAATTACAATTAGTCTTTACTCCCAACCTATCTATTTAAGAGCTCAGACCTGCCTGATAAAAGTTGTAGGAAATGATGTAACCTAGTCCTTAAAAGGACTGCAATCACAACTATTCCCTACTCCCAAGCTATCTGTAGATTTGTGCGAAAATTGGCTTGAAATTAACAAAGTATAGCGCACACAGCAACAGCGGTGCCGTCTAACACGCAGCTGCAGCAGAGAGAAAATGGTGGTGACGGGGAAAATGGCTGGGTCTTATAGGGCAACGACATGTGACATACACTGCCAATGACACATGCCCTTGCTTGTGTGAAAAAAAGCAGTTCGCTCCGTGTGTGCGCTACTGATAGGCTGACAGATTGCACCTCCCCACTTTAAATGCGGGAAAGAGAAAAAAAATGGAGATCTTAATTATTTCTGCAGAGATCCATCCCCTGCCCCTCCCCCTGTCCCGCTGTACACTCAAACTGCGCATTAACATTCATTTTCTGCATTACTGAGAAAAAATCCAGTTATGATTTTGGTGCACGAACAGTTATCGAACATAACCTCGAACAGCTAAATATTTTTCAAATTGTTCGTGTTCGCCGAACGGCTCGAACACCGCCCAAAGCAGCTCGAATTTGAGATTGGCGAACAGTTCGAGTCGAACACCGCTCATCTCTAATGGGGACCAGTATCCTGTATGGAGCGTTATATGGGGACCAGTAGCCTGTATGGAGCAATATATGGGGACCAGTATTCTGCATGGAGCAATATATGGGACCCATAATACTGTTTGCAGGACTGTACTGTCTGGTCTGCACTGTGCGTTGAGAGAAATCGCCGGTATCTGAGCTATTGTAGAATTTACAATAGATATCGCTAATGTAATGTAAGAAGTGAAATCTTTGGCATTGTACTATATATATTTCTCTGCCGTATCTGTGCATCATGAATGATAAAGCATAGCTGGTTTTAGCTATGCTTTATCATTTTGTACAATAAATACAAACTTTGAAAAAATATCACTTGTTTTTGTTATATTCTGAGAGTATAAAGTTTTACAGTTTTCTGTCACTGGAACTATATTAGGGATTTCATTACATTTCATTACTTTAGTTTTCATTGGTATAATTTTCTGGTACATGTAACTTTTTGATCACTTATTACATTCTTTGGAGGTAAAATGAACAAAACATCTTCAATTGTTATTTAATGAGTCAGTGCATATCTGTGTATTTTTCTCAGCTGTATTCACCATTAGAAAAAAAATTGCAGCATGCTACCATTTCACTTCGAAATCGGTGCAGTGCGATAAAAAAATTGCATAACTTACGGAACATCAGTACGGCATCTGATTTTTATGGATTCATTACAATTCTGGAGCATAGGAAACTGTAAATGGTCCTGTAAAAGATTAATAGCTGTCGAGTAAAAAATGGATTGTATACGGAAAGCACACAGGTGACAAATGTGTAAAAATCGTACCACTCTCCTGAGAATGGGTCCAGTTTCTTTACACACTAGTGTTTTTCTGGCCACTCTATTCTTGATATTTATAACTTTTTTACTTTACCGCTAACGAAGTTAAGTGTGAACTTGCTTTTTACAGGTCATGCTGTAGTTTATACATTTTTTGTGTACGTAAGACTTATTGCTCACTTTTTAATTCATTTTTTGGTGGCATGAACAAAAAAATAAATAAATCTGAAATAGTTTTTTAATTTTTTTTTTTATGTAGTTCATAGTAATAAGTGAACCCTAACTTAAAAGTTTGGGGTTCGTACCACATAGTTAGTGTTCGGCGCTAAACGCCGAACACAGACTTCTCCCGGAAGTCTGTTGCAATGTTCGGAGTTCTGGGGCGAGTACCGAGTATCTTAGTGTGCTCGGTGATATGTTTGAATCACTCCCGTGTGCATGATTTGCAACTGTTTGACAGCTTTAATACATGTGAAGAATGTTTGTTTCTTAAGCATTCCTTACATGTATTAAACCTGTCAAACAGTCGCAAATCATGCTCACAGGAGTGATTCAAACATATCATCGAGCACGCTGAAGATACTCGGTACTCGCCCGAGCATACTCGCCAAAAGGGTTAACCGAACATACTCGCTCTTCCCTAATAATAATACTAAAAATAATACAAATAATGATAATAATAATAACAACACATTTGAATGCCCATTGAAAAGACATGGTCTGGTCAGATGAATCCAGGTTTTTGTTGCACCATGTAGATGGGAGTGTCAAAATTTGACAAGCAGCATGAATTGATGTAACCTTCCTATTCAGGTGTCAACAGTACTGGTGGAGTAATGCTATAGGGAATTTTTCCTTGGCACCTTCTGGGTCAAATATTACCAGTGACTGGAACTTTGGATATTATAGCTAAGCTCTAGCAGACAAAGTTCATCCCTTCATGAAAGCTGTTTATCCTATGACAGAAGGACCATTTCAGTAGAACAATGGATCATGCCATAAAGGTCGAATATTTATGGATTAATTAAAAAAATAAAACAGCGAGTTTTCCATGCTTACGTGGTCTTCCCAAACCTCAGATTTTAATCTTATAAAACATCTCTAGGACAAGATAGAATAGGCTGGTCAGATCATATCAGTTTAGTACCTTTATCTAATAATTTGCAAACTTTTCTGTCCATACGGCACATTATTGCTGCAGATTAGAATCTATGCCACAATGAATTATTGAGGTTCTGAAAGTCAAAAGAGGCCAATGTGCACCTAGATAGGTGTCGCTAATAAAGTGTTTAGTGTAAATTATTATTAGCCACTTTTTTTTATACAGAGTGCTATTTTGAATATATTAGGACATTTTAGAAACTGTAGTTCTTTAATACATGTGTTGGTTCATCTAATTTTTACAAATATATATATTTTTTATATGCATCTAAAATAATGCATAGTACAAAATTATCAGAGAAGAAAGCATATTTTGTTCAAAATAAATAAAATGCTATAAGAAAATAAACAATAATAAAACACAATTATTTTATAAACCATTAGAGATATGGAATGTAACCTTCTACTAGAGGTAAATTAAAATATTTAATTACAGTTTCACAACAGTGTGATTCACGTAACATTATGCATTTATTAAGAAGTCATAATTACCCCTAACACTGATGATCTTATTACACAGCTGACAGCTATGTTAGAAATGATAAGGAGCAGAAATAGCTGCTAAAATTAACGACGAGAAATACGAGACAAGTGATGATAAAAAAATATGGTGATGTTAGAAATATATCTCAATCTGCTCTTTGTTGTAATAGTGGGCCACAAAAATACTTATAACCATGTGCACATTAGCTAACTAAACCCTTCGGCTGTAATCACATGCCGCAGTCAATTTTTAACAGCAGTAACTCTGTGCCGCTGTAGTGTGTCCACGATTTCCCTGCACAATCACTTAATCTTGCAAGGAAACAGCTGTTGCTGCATGTGAATACACCCCCTCCGCCCTCCCTCCTTTCCGCCAGAGTCTCAATTTCACCGATATCTGCATCATAAGGCCTCCTTCACATGTCTGTGTTTAAACACGTACATGAAAAACTGGTACTGGTGCCATCAATATTTTCCATCTGTGTGTCATCCATGTGTCTCTTTTTACCATCAGTATGTCATCAGTGTGTCATCCGTGAGTCCCTTTTTACCATCAGTGTGTAATCAGTGTGTCTGTTTTTACCATCAGTGTGTCATCAGTGTGTCCATTATTACCATCAGTGTGTCATCAATGTCTCCCTTTTTACCATCAGTGTGTCATTAGTGTTTCATCAATTTGTCCCTTTTTACCATCAGTGTGTCATCCCTGTGTCCCATTTTACCATCAGTGTCATGAGTGTGTCCGTTATTATCATCAGTGTCATCAGTGTGTCCCTTTTTACCATCAGTATCTCATCAGTGTGTCCCTTTTTACCATCAGTGTGTCATCAGTGTGTCCCTTTTAACCATCAGTATGTCATCAGTGAGTCATCTGTGTCTCCCTTTTTACCATCAGTTTGTCCTTTTTTACCATCAGCATGTCATCAGTGTGTCCCTTTTTACCATCAGTGAGTCATCAGTGTCTCCCTTTTTACCATCAGTATGTCATCAGTGTGTCATCTGTGTCTCCCTTCTTACCATCAGTGTGTCCCTTTTTACCATCAGCATGTCATCAGTGTGTCCCTTTTTACCATTAGTGTGTCATCAGTGTATCCATTATTACCATCAGTGTGTCATCTGTGTGTCCCTTTTTACCATCAGTGTGTCATCAGTGTGTCTGTTTTTACCATCAGTGTGTCATCGGTGTGTCCCTTTTTACCATCAGTGTGTCCCTTTTTACCATCAGTATGTCATCAGTGTATCCATTATTACCATCAGTGTGTCATCAGTGTGTCCCTTTTTACCATCAGTGTGTCATCAGTGTGTCTGTTTTTACCATCAGTGTGTCATCGGTGTGTCCCTTTTTACCATCAGTGTGTCCCTTTTTACCATTAGTGTGTCATCAGTGTATCCATTATTACCATCAGTGTGTCATCTGTGTGTCCCTTTTTACCATCAGTGTGTCATCAGTGTGTCTGTTTTTACCATCAGTGTGTCATCGGTGTGTCCCTTTTTACCATCAGTGTGTCCCTTTTTACCATCAGTATGTCATCAGTGTATCCATTATTACCATCAGTGTGTCATCAGTGTGTCCCTTTTTACCATCAGCGTGTCATCAGTGTGTCTGTTTTTACCATCAGTGTGTCATCGTTGTTTTGGAACGGTTAAAGAAATAATTAAATTACAAAGCCTCTCTTGTACTTTGCAGTGTTAAACACATACAGCACACGGTTGCCATCTGTGTCCTGTAAGTGCTTTTCATGGACCCATAGACTTGCATTGGCCCTTGTCATCCATGCTGCCAGAAAAAAACAGACTCGACTACGTGTGTTTTGCAAGGACACAAAGTCCGTGTAAATACACCGACATGTGCATGACACAATGGGTTATAATGGGTACGTGTGGTATCTATGAAAAAAACGGATGCCACATGTACTGGAAACACAGACATATGATGTAGGCCTAAGGATGCAGATGCAATTACCCCTTCACGCCAAAGCAATTTTCCGTTTTTTCCTCCCCTTCTTCCAAGAGCCATAACTTTTTTATTTTTCTGTCCACATAGCCATATGAGGGCTTGCTTTTTTTGTGGCACAGGTTGTACTTTTGAAAGACACCATTCATTCTATCATGTGATGCACTAGAAAGCGGGAAAAAAATTCCAAGTGTGTTGAAAGTGCAATTTCACAATTGTTTTTTGTGTTTTTTTATTTACCATGCTCATTATACAGTAAAGCTGACCTGGCAATGTGATTCTCAAGAACAGTAAGACTATGCGGAAACCAAACACGTATATCTTTTTAAATTTAAGTGGTGAAAAAAATTTGGGAAATTTGTAGAAAGAAAAATTTTACTTTTGTCGCCATTTTCCAAGACCCGTAACACTTTCAATTTTTGGGGTATAGAGCTGTGTGAGGCCTTATTTTTTGCGCACTGAGCTGAGATTTTTACTGATACCATTTTGGGGTAGATACGATGTTTTTATCGTCTCTTTTTGCATTTTATTTCAATATTGCGGCCAACAAAAATACCTAGTTCTGGTGTTTCAATTCATTTTCTTGTACACCATTTAGTGATCAGATTCATTTATTTTATATTTTGATAGATCGAACATTTACAAATGCAGTGATACCAAGTGTGTGTATTTTTTTTTATTGTTTAATTTTTAAGAGGACAAAAGGGGTGATTTGAACTTTTCTGTTTTTTTTTCATGTTTTTAAAAACTTTTTAACTTTACTGCATTGAATAGTCCCCTTAGGGAACTTGAAGCTGCGATCATCTAATTGCTTGTGCTATGTATAGCTAAAATCATTATCTCCTATAAACGAAAACTAAAGGCCGACTTTCAGAGGAAAATCATCATGACAAGCACAGGAGTCTTCAGCTGACCCTCGGCGTCATGGTTACCCATCGGCACCCCGCAATCACGTCACAAGAGCATCGATGCACGCATGGAATGACACGCCCCTTGCCGGGGCATGTTAAATGCAACTTTAACCGGTGAACAGCTGCGGGCGGAGCTCGGCTCCACCCACGGCTGTTAAGGCACATGATGGATGATTCAATCAGCCATCATCTGCTTGGGAAAGATGCCCATCTGCAGATATCTAAGGCAGGGACATGACATATGATCTTAATATACGTCATATGTTGTGAAGGGGTTAAATATGATTGTAGAACAAGGAGCCCTATGCCACCATTTAGCCTCTATGTCTAAGTCTCAGCACAGTAGGCACAATCTTCTCACTAGATTGTGCATGTTCTGCAGTGCCTCATTCCACATTCTGCAGAGGTTGAAGCAGAACACTGGTGGTAAGGGGTTAGGTGAGTAGTTGTATTTATTTTTATATTTGTCAGTCACTACCTGGGGTGAGCTGTTGAATCTTCAGAATGGGGTAAATTCTTGGGATCAAAGTTATTTTGATCATGGCTGTTGTTGCAGGGGTGAGGGTGGAAGGCTTTGACAATTAATAGATTGGCCACTATTTCCAACACATCACTTATCAGCAATAGTTTGGCATTAGTCTGGAACAACATGATATTTCAGCACTGTTCAGGGAGCTTTTTTCCCCTTTTTCCAAGCAGTTTTTTTTATTGTGCCAACAAAGTTAAAATGAGGCAAATTTGAACATAACTTTCTTTATTAAATAACTGAGGAAGCTTGAATTCACTAGAGATGAACGGAACAGACAATATTCATATTCACCAAATCGCTTTGATTTTTCAGTGAAATTCCATTTGCAGCAAATCTGTTTTCTGCAAATTGAATGTCCCTCATTATGCTCTGGATTCTGGAGAGACCCCTGGGCATAATAAATGTAATAATAAACGTAATATGTTGATAAAAGATAGATAAAAATGAATACTCACCTCAACGCTCACCTCCACTGGTCAATTTGACTTAAATATATAAGTATTTGTCCAACTCTAATATTCACTTCAATGAACCCCTGCAAATTCATTGCCAATACTTCCATGGTTCACCCATCTCTACTTCCTAATCTAGCTACTGTATGACATCCAAGACACAAACATGGGAATACTGCAGTTAGTCTCTAGTGGTCAGATGTCCATGTTAGGGATGTTATTTCTGGGGAAAAAAGTAAATATCACCATTGATCTAAAAATTATTGGAGGGGGATCTGTAAGGCAAATATCACTGCTTTTGTTTGTTTTTCCACAATATTCTAAGTTGAATAGCTACTTTATTTCTTACCATTTCGTTTCTAAGTAGACCTTTGTGCTTCCATAGTAACACACAACAAACTTAGTTAAAAAGGAGACAAAAAGAAGAAAGCATGAGACTACAAGACTGTAGGATACCACTACAGAGAATATGTCTCATACAATAATAATAATTGAATTTCTATGATGCCAACATATTCTGAAGCACTTTAAAATTCAAAGGGGACATGTACAAACAATATAAAATATTACAGAGTAACACATAATTCAACAATTCAACAATTAACAAGAGTACGAGACAATGGAGACACATACGGTAGGTGCCAATTCATCAGAGGAATTGGGCCTTAATTCTATGCTAAATTAACTTGAAGATTGGCAACATTTTTGTGAATCACAAAGTTGGGGCTGGATGGGGTAAATAGGGTGGTATAGGGGCTTGAAGGGGAAGGTGATGCCACAATTTATCTAATTCATGATGAGCTGTAGAATTCCTTACACTAGAAATCTTACTCCAGTCCCTGACTGAAATAAGAATTGTTGGAATGCGCAATTGTCAGATGCACCTGATTTATTAAGAAGCTTATTATTCTAACATGTACACTTATCAAGACTGACATTGTTCATGCCGGTCTTAATAAACTGGGGCGAAAGCCTGCTTTCCCGCTGTAGTAACAAAATAAAACCGGTTGCAAAGTTAATACATCTTTTATGTTACTGGGACAATGAAAAAAAATAAAGCTTAGCTTACACACGGCATTAATTTTTAGGATAGGGTAAAGGTTCTCCAAGATAACTACAGTACCCTATAACTAGCTTGATCATTCTAAAGTATGGTGAAGTGATGTCAAATGTTAACCAGTAAGTGATGCTATTCATGGGAAATAACCTCACAATTAGTGTTGAGCCACCCCCGTAGTGTTCGAGTTCGGTTCGGTTCGTCGAACACCCGTGTGTTCGCCGAACTGTTCGTCGAACTGTTCGTCGAACACCTTCGAACACCGTTAAAACCAATGGCAGGCAAACAAAAACACATAGAAACACATAGAAAACACCTTCAAAGGTGTCCAAAAGCTGACAAACTGCTCAGAAGACATAACTAACACATGGAAAAGTGACAAGTACATATAGTCATGCGAAAATAAAAGAGGTGGAGGAGTAAAAGGAGGGGGAGACACAGATATAGGCATGTCATGCCCTTCTAAAATCCAAAAAGTGAGAAGCCGACACGGCCAGTCCGCTCCTGCCCGTGCCACCTCCGTGTCGCCGGGTTTGTGCCAGAGCCGCGGTGAACCCTGATGGCCAGCCCCCCTCTCCCAATACTGGTGCCTGTCCGCTGGTGGGTCGAGCGAGCCCCCCTGTGGTGGAGGCAGCTCTAAGCTTTTTCATTTAAATTGTCTCTCTAATTTGAATAAATACACTTTAAATCCATTTACAAGGATCTATTGGAGGGCAAGTCTCATGCCAGCAGCCGCGTAATTCCAGCTCCAGTAGCGTCCACTAAAGCTGCTGCAGTTAAAAAGCTTTTATAAGGATCGAGCTCGGCTGTCCACCGCAAGGCATCCTACTGCCAGTCCCAGCCCCTATGCCTTGGGGTGCCTCCTGATGCTCTTCACTGAGTATCCCGTGGTCCCGAAGCATTTCCTTTGAAAAAATTAAGTGTCCAAACTACAGGTGGTGTAGCTTGCTTAACAGCCGGGATAATCCGCTGACTAGTAGACACTGCTACTAGGCACAAAGTATTTCCTGGGCTAGATGCAGTTAAAAATTTGTAATTAGATACTCTCGTTGGATGCTGAGAAAGCATTCCATAGAGTCTCCTGGCACGCCATATATGATTCTCTTAAAAAGCTTGGGGTAGGGGTCTAGGGGACCCTTTTATAGCCAAAATCACGGCCCTGTATCGCAATACGTCACATAGGCTGAAGATAAATGGAACTGTAGCACCCTGAGGGCTCGGTTGCTACAGAGGTATTGCACCTCACCCAGAGGTGTGATATCTCACTCTCAGGTAAGGATGTAGTGTGGATCAGGACCCGACACCTGCATGCATTACACCACATTGCCGTGAGGCAGGGCGACCAATATGCCCCTGAGATGGGCACGACAGTCCCTGTCCCTGGCTGGAGTGGGGGGAGGGAACACTGAGGAAGGGGAACCCTGTAGTGCAGGAGCAGGGAGGAAGCAGTTCCTGGGTGCATTGAGAAGGGAGTATAAAAGGTGGGCACCATCTTAGTTCAATGCAGAGAAGTCTGAGCAGAAGTGGCAGGGAGCAGGGGCTCTGCATGAGCTCTGCTCCGGAGGCGGGCCTAGTAACAGAGGCCCAGGCCTGGAAGAGGGAGAAGGAAGGAAGAGGAGCGGAGAAGGCTCCAGGAACGAGGAATGAAGGGATCCCAGGGGTGCGGACGGGCGAGTCGCCACCGCACGCCCGAATCCACCTGCGTGGAGGGGTCAGGCCAAAGGGGGAGACCGGTCCCCGAACTAGTGGAGGCAGGAAACGACCCTCAGCTAGAAACCGGAGGCTCTGACATTTTATGTGGCGCAGCCCCTCGCTACACCCGCTAGGAAGGCACCACATAGGGTCAGGGAAACTGGCGCCAAGTTTACCAAGAGGAGGCCCGAGGCAGCCGGACAGAAGTGTTGGTAAGAAAGGCCATACAAAGGACACACAAAGGGGGTCCTGTGAAGTGCTCCAAAGTTATCTGGGAGTTGTCTGAGCCCCTCACCTGGTGAGCACAGTACGATGTGGGCAGCCGTTACCTGCAGACGTGGTCTGGATAATAAGAACTGTGAGTAAAGGCCCTGAACTGCATCACTGACTCCGTGTCGTTACTGCTGCTGCCCTGCACCATCACCCCCATCCTCCGCATACACTGCCCTGAGGCTATACTCCTCCCGTGGGGAGTTATGCTACGCTCTGCTGCACCCACAACACCAGCCTCAGCGGTCTGCCCTGTAGCGGCGGTTCACTCTGACCGCAATCCACGGGTGGCGTAGTCGTACATTTAAACATCAAAACCACATAAATAGTTCCGCCACTGGTTTGACCGCCCTGAGCCACGGAACCGGGTCGCCGCCACGAAGACTACAACCACCAGCATCCACCAAAAAGGCTCCGGCTCCGGGTGTCCCAAGGCCCAGGGGGTGCGTCAGAACATTTTCATCACCTTTCACAATCACCAATGGGACAAGGCAGGGATGTCCTCTGTCCCCACTCTTATACATCCTAGTGACGGAGCACCTGCTCTCATCAATTCGCCATAACCCCAATATTAGGTGGATTGAGGTGGGAGGCACCGAGTACAAGTGCTCTCTATTTGCTGATGATGTCCTAGTATATATCACTCAATCACATATATCCATCCATGCTGTTATGGCTGAAATAGATCACTTTGTTACATGGTCAAATTTTAAAATCAATGCAGCGAAGTCTGAGGCCCTCGATGTCTCCCTCCCCAAATCCATATAGGATTCCATCCAGTCCAACTTTCCCTTTGCCTGGCCCTCACAGGGTATCAAATACTTAGGAATTCCTATTCATAGAGACCTCTCCCATCTATGTTATCTTAATTTTGGGCCCTTTATTGAACAACTCCATACAGACCACGGTTGGCAAGTTAGAACTGTAAGATTCACTACGTGAACCGCTGGTGTTTTGTGGAAAAGCACATGTACACTGCGTTCCAAATTATTATGCAAAACGTGTTTAGGAGTGATAAGGGAAGAATTTGTTTGTTTGTCAGTTAAACTCATTGATGGTGATGTGTGTCAGGGCTCTTTATATCACTGTAAGCAATTGCAGACACCTGTGCTAATTAGTTTGGCAGGTGTGTCCAATGAAAGGCAAGACTACTTAAGAAGGCTCTCTCACATTATTAAGCAGCCTACATTTTCTGCCAAAATGGGAAAGAAAAAGGATGTGTCGGCTGCTGAGAAGCAACAAATTGTGGAGTGTTTAGGTAAAGGCATGACTACAATCAACATTGTGCGATGATCAGGATGAAGTGTCTTGGCAATCAAGAAGTATGTAGCTGATTCACAGTACACACGTGTGCGTGCTGATAAGGGCAAATTGAGGACTCTTTCCTACAGGCAATTACGTCAGGTTGAAAGAGCAGCGGCAAAAAAGCCTTGTCATAGCAGCAGACAAGTTTTTGAAGCTGCTTGTGCCTCCAACGTCCCCCGAACAACAAGATGCAGGGTCCTTCAGAGGTTTGCAGCTGTGCATACGCCATCCTGTCGACCTCCTCTATCCACTTCACACAAGCAGAAACGGCTCCAGTGGGCCAAACATTACATGAAGACTGATTTCAAAACAGTTTTGTTCACGGATGAGTGCCGTGCAGCGCTCGATGGTCCAGATGGATGGAGTGGAGGATGGCTGGTTGATGGACACCCCACGCAAACACGGCTACAGCGCCAACAAGGAGGAGGTGGAGTAATGTTTTGGGCTGGAATCATGGGGAGAGAGATTGTCGGCCCCTTTAGGATCCCTGAAGGCGCTAAAGATGAACTCCATAATGTATGTGGATTTTCTCAAACAGCACTTCCTGCCATGGTTCAAAAAGAAGAACCGTGTATTTCACAGCAAGATCATTTTTCTGCATGATAATGCACCATCTCATGCTGCACATAAAACATCTGCATCTCTGGCTGATATGGGCATAAAAGGGGACAAACTTATGGTGTGACCCCCATGCTCCCCTGACCTCTACCCCATTCAGAACCTTTGGAGCATCATTAAAAGGAGTGTCTATGATGGCGGGAGGCAGTTCACATGTAAGCAACAGCTCTGGGAGGGTATTCTGCCCTCATGCAAAACAATTGAAGCAGAAACCATCCAAAACCTGACAAATTCAATGGACGAGAGAGTTCAGAAGCTCCTTTCGAACAAGGGGTAATATGTGAAAATGTAACATCACCTAGAATAAAGTTTTGAGTTGAAAACTGTTTGATTTCAGTTTCTATCAACCTGCTAATGCTTATAATTTCAAAAATGACCATTTTTTTGGTCTTTATTAAAATGAAAAGGTTGATAAAAGTTTGGGGGATCTAAGAGTGTGGCAACCCAGTAGTCATGATTACTTCGAATTCTGACAATATGAGGGTCATGCTGCAGGTAGTGCAGCAAGAAGGCACTCATGTGTGTTGCGCATCCAGGAGCACCAAGTCCCTGTTGTGTTGGTGGCGAGGTAACAATCATGCTTCCTTCCTCTGTCCTCTCCCCCCAACCTCGCACAACAGAAATGTGATCAAGGTCTCCCTCATCTGATGAGCCTTCCATCAGTTCGTCCTCCACTTCTTCCTGGGCTCCTGCACCTTCCTCACTAGTTTGTCTGCTACCATGCGCACTGGTAAAACCATCTCCCCCACCCTCACATGCCTGCCGCCTTGGTGCTGCCGACCGTCTGGACCTTGCAGATGTTAGCCCTTCCGCATACAACTCCTCCTCCTCTACTTCCTCCACCTCCTCTTGTGCCACCACCTGACTCCGAATTCTGTTTAACATGTGCTCCAGCATGTAAATCACCGGAATAGTCATGCTGATAATGGCATCGTCAGCACTAAACATCTTCGTCGCCATTTCAAAACTGTGCAGAAGGGTGCATAGGTCCCTGATCTGAGACCACTCCTCCAGCGTGATTTGCCCCACCTCTGAATCTCGTTGGCCCAGGCTATACGTCAGAACGTATTGCACCAGGGCTTGTCGGTGCTGCCACAGTCGCTGCAACATGTGCAGAGTTGAATTCCACCGGGTAGGCACATCGCATTTTAGCCGGTGAAGTGGCAGGCCCAACGACTTCTGTAGAGATGTAAGTCGCTGAGCTGCGGGATGCGAACGGCGGAAGTGAGCACACAGCGACCGTGCCCTCTGCAGAAGGCCATCTAGTCTGGGATAGTGGGCTAAAAATTGCTGGACAACCAGGTTCAACACGTGAGCCATACAAGGCACGTGTGTGACATTGCCCCGGCGAAGGGCCGCACCCAGGTTTGCAGCATTGTCGCACACGGCCTTCCCTGGTTTCAGGTCCAGTGGAGACAACCATTCATGAAATTGGTTCTCCAGAGCTGACCACAACTCCTCAGCTGTGTGACTCACATTTCCCAGACATTTCAATGTAAAAACCGCCTGATGACGTTGAGCCCTACTGCCAGCATAGTAAGGAGGTGTGCAGGATCCCTTCTGCGCAGTTAGAAAGCTTGTGGCATGACCAGACAGGCTTTGGGTGCAGGTGGAAGACCGAGAGGAGGTTGAGGAGGCAGAAGCAGTGGAGGAACTTTGACATAAAGAGGATTGACGCACAACTCGTGGGGACGGCAAGACTTGGACAGCAGCCCCTTGTCCTGCTGTCACCATAGTTACCCAGTGCCCAGTCAGCGACATGTAACGCCCCTGTCCATGCCTACTCGTCCAAGTGTCTGTGGTGAAATGCACCCTGTCACACACAGAGTTTCTCAAAGAAGCGGTGATGTTGTGTGCGACATGCTGGTGGAGGGCAGGCACACCTTTCTTTGAGAAGTAGTGCCGACTGGGCATCTGGTACTGGGGTACTGCGATGGACATAAGGTCTCGAAAATCCTCTGTGTCCACCAGGCGGAAAGGCAGCATTTCTGTAGCCAAGAGCTTGCAGATGGTGAAATTCAACCTCTTAGCTTTCTTATGGCTAGGAGGAAATGGTCTTTTACTTGTCCACATCTGAGGGACCGAGGGCTGGCTATTGTGCTTAGACGGGGTTGATAAGGGTGTCCCCGGCAAACTGCCGGTCTGTGAGGAAGATGCAGGCGGACATGTTAGGTTGCCTTGATCCAAAGGTGGTGCTATCGATGTCGGACAGCGCTCAACACCAGCTGGTGTTCCCACCTCCAAAGAAAATGATGACCTGCCAATCACGCTGGCTGTTGCGGGTAAAGAGGTGGCAGGTCTGCTCCCCAAAACAGGTGTGACTGCTGTCCCCCCAGTCACAGAGGATGAAGAGGCCGCGGATGCACAAGATATGGCAGACGGTGGTTGGCCCGGCCGGCTAGGCCGCATTGTAGCACACTGAGCTTCCCACTGCAACTTATGCTTCATGTCCATGTGCCGGTTCATGCATGAAGTACTCAAACTATGTATTTTTTGGCCTCTACTTAGCTTTTGCTGACAAATGTTACAGATAACACGAGTTGGGTCATCTTTATCGATCTGAAAAAATGCCCAGGCTATGCAAGGCTTAGCACCCATGCGACCTGAAGAGCCACCACGACTTGTGGTGAGAGGCAGAGTTGTGTTTGAGGATGCAGTTGTTGACGTGCTTCCAGTACTACGTCTCTGTCCAGGAAGGCGCAACCTGACCTCGTCGTCACTAGCATCTTCCTCCACCTCCTCTGCTGACCTCATCTCTTGGCTGACTGTGGGTTGACAGTAAGTGGGATCTCCAACCTCATCATCATCACCCTGTGCGTTATCACACCCGTCGTCCTCAGAGCCAACCTGTTCCTGCCCTGACAAAAAACTAAAGTTGTCGCTCCAATCAGGTATTTGAGTCTTATCATCGTCTTCCTCATTGTCTCCACCAACAGGAGTTACAGTTTGGGAATGAGGGTCTACTTTATGGTCAGAACCTTCTGCGTCTGGTCCTGGATCCGACTCATAAAGATTCTGGGCATCAGTGCAGATTATTTCCTCGTCTGGATTCACAGAAGCGCTGGAGTCGACCTCTGATTCCCAGGCTATAGTATGAGTAAACAGCTCTGCAGACTCAACCATCTGTTCTACCTCATACTCAGATGGGCAGCTGGAGATTTGGGAGCTGTGAGGAAGCAAGTGCGATTGGGGTGACACCTTTGAGGACTGGAGTATTTGTGATGTTGAAGTTGATGTGGAGGAGAGCCCACTTAAAGGAGCACTTGATATCCGTTGAAGCACCTGCTGTTTTTGTGCCTCATCTGGAATTTGTAGCGATTGGCGTGGCCGTAAGAAAAGGATCTTATCACATTGTCCGCTAAAAGAAGTAGACATTTTAGTTTGGCTGGAAGATGGTCTTTCTTCTGCAGATGTTACTGTTGGTTTAACACCTACCCCACGGACACAACCTTTTTTCCCCTTCCCAACACGCCTATTCCCCTTTCCACCAGCAGCAGGCCTTTTCCACTCATTTTGGTGGTTAACTAAATCACAACTCTGGAGTTGTTTGCACAAAAAAACAATGGATGGTAACCGAGCAGAGCTGAGTGGCCAAACTGTGGTATTAGGCCAAAACTATTGGCTGGGTTAGATGCAGAAAAAAATTATATTCAATTTGCAACCTGATGGAGGTGAGTATAGATGGACTAATACAACAAGTCCCACACACAGCTAGAAGCCCAATATTTTTTCAGAGGTAGATGCAGAAAAAAATATATTCAGTTTGCAACCTGATGGAGGTCAGTATAGATGGACTAATACAACAAGTCCCACACACAGCTAGAAGCCCAATATTTTTTCAGAGGTACTGTAGATGCAGATAAAAATTATTTTTAATTTGCAACCTGATGGAGGTCAGTATAGATGGACTAATAGAGAAAGTCCGACACACAGCTAGAAGGCCAAATATTTTTTCAGAGCTAGATGCAGAAAAAAATTATATTCAGTTTGCAACCTGATGGAGGTCTGTATAGAGGAATTAATAGAACAAGACCCACACACAGCTAGAAGCCCAATATTTTTTCAGAGGTAGATGCAGAAAAAAATTATATTCAGTTTGCAACCTGATGGAGGTCTGTATAGATGGATTAATAGAACAAGTCCCACACACAGCTAGAAGCCCAATATTTTTTCAGAGGTAGATGCAGATAAAAATTATTTTTAATTTGCAACCTGATGGAGGTCAGTATAGATGGACTAATAGAGATAGTCCGACACACTGCTAGAAGGCCAAATATTTTTTCAGAGCTAGATGCAGAAAAAAATTATATTCAGTTTGCAACCTGATGGAGGTTTGTATAGATGGATTAATAGAACAAGACCCACACACAGCTAGAAGCCCAATATTTTTTCAGAGGTAGATGCAGAAAAAAATATATTCAGTTTGCAACCTGATGGAGGTCAGTATAGATGGACTAATGCAACAAGTCCCACACACACAGCTAGAAGCCCAATATTTTTTCAGAGGTAGATGCAGAAAAAAATATATTCAGTTTGCAACCTGATGGTGGTCAGTATAGATGGACTAATACAACAAGTCCCACACACAGCTAGAAGCCCAAATATTTTTTCAGAGGTACTGTAGATGCAGATAAAAATTATTTTTAATTTGCAACCTGATGGAGGTCAGTATAGATGGACTAATAGAGAAACTCCGACACACTGCTAGAAGGCCAAATATTTTTTCAGAGCTAGATGCAGAAAAAAATTATATTCAGTTTGCAACCTGATGGAGGTCTGTATAGATGGATTAATAGAACAAGACCCACACACAGCTAGAAGCCCAATATTTTTTCAGAGGTAGATGCAGAAAAAAATATATTCAGTTTGCAACCTGATGGAGGTCAGTATAGATGGACTAATACAACAAGTCCCACACACAGCTAGAAGCCCAATATTTTTTCAGAGGTAGATGCAGAAAAAAATATATTCAGTTTGCAACCTGATGGAGGTCAGTATAGTTGGACTAATACAACAAGTCCCACACACAGCTAGAAGCCCTAATATTTTTTCAGAGGTACTGTAGATGCAGATAAAAATTATTTTTAATTTGCAACCTGATGGAGGTCAGTATAGATGGACTAATAGAGAAAGTCCGACACACTGCTAGAAGGCCAAATATGTTTTCAGAGCTAGATGCAGAAAAAAATTATATTCAGTTTGCAACCTGATGGAGGTAAGTATAGATGGACTAACAGAGAAAGTCCGACACACTGCTAGAAGGCCAAATATTTTTTCAGAGCTAGATGCAGAAAAAAATTATATTCAGTTTGCAACCTGATGGAGGTCAGTATAGATGGACTAACAGAGAAAGTCCCACACACTGCTAGAAGGCCAAATACTTTTTCAGAGCTAGATGCAGAAAAAAATTATATTCAGTTTGCAACCTGATGGAGGTCTGTATAGATGGATTAATAGAACAAGACCCACACACAGCTAGAAGCCCAATATTTTTTCAGAGGTAGATGCAGAAAAAAATATATTCAGTTTGCAACCTGATGGAGGTCAGTATAGATGGACTAATACAACAAGTCCCACACACAGCTAGAAGCCCAAATATTTTTTCAGAGGTACTGTAGATGCAGATAAAAATTATTTTTAATTTGCAACCTGATGGAGGTCAGTATAGATGGACTAATAGAGAAAGTCCGACACACTGCTAGAAGGCCAAATATTTTTTCAGAGCTAGATGCAGAAAAAAATTATATTCAGTTTGCAACCTGATGGAGGTCTGTATAGATGGATTAATAGAACAAGTCCCACACACAGCTAGAAGCCCAATTTTTTTTCAGAGGTAGATGCAGATAAAAATTATTTTTAATTTGCAACCTGATGGAGGTCAGTATAGATGGACTAATAGAGAAAGTCCGACACACTGCTAGAATGCCAAATATTTTTTCAGAGCTAGATGCAGAAAAAAATTATATTCAGTTTGCAACCTGATGGAGGTAAGTATAGATGGACTAACAGAGAAAGTCCCGCACACTGCTAGAAGGCCAAATATTTTTTCAGAGCTAGATGCAGAAAAAAATTATATTCAGTTTGCAACCTGATGGAGGTCAGTATAGATGGACTAACAGAGAAAGTCCCACACACTGCTAGAAGGCCAAATATTTTTTCAGAGCTAGATGCAGAAAAAAATTATATTCAGTTTGCAACCTGATGGAGGTCTGTATAGATGGATTAATAGAACAAGACCCACACACAGCTAGAAGCCCAATATTTTTTCAGAGGTAGATGCAGAAAAAAATATATTCAGTTTGCAACCTGATGGAGGTCAGTATAGATGGACTAATACAACAAGTCCCACACACAGCTAGAAGCCCAATATTTTTTCAGAGGTAGATGCAGAAAAAAATATATTCAGTTTGCAACCTGATGGAGGTCAGTATAGATGGACTAATACAACAAGTCCCACACACAGCTAGAAGCCCAATATATTTTCAGAGGTAGATGCAGAAAAAAATATATTCAGTTTGCAACCTGATGGAGGTCAGTATAGATGGACTAATACAACAAGTCCCACACACAGCTAGAAGCCCAAATATTTTTTCAGAGGTACTGTAGATGCAGATAAAAATTATTTTTAATTTGCAACCTGATGGAGGTCAGTATAGATGGACTAATAGAGAAAGTCCGACACACTGCTAGAAGGCCAAATATTTTTTCAGAGCTAGATGCAGAAAAAAATTATATTCAGTTTGCAACCTGATGGAGGTCTGTATAGATGGATTAATAGAACAAGACCCACACACAGCTAGAAGCCCAATATTTTTTCAGAGGTAGATGCAGAAAAAAATATATTCAGTTTGCAACCTGATGGAGGTCAGTATAGATGGACTAATACAACAAGTCCCACACACAGCTAGAAGCCCAATATTTTTTCAGAGGTAGATGCAGAAAAAAATATATTCAGTTTGCAACCTGATGGAGGTCAGTATAGATGGACTAATACAACAAGTCCCACACACAGCTGGAAGCCCAAATATTTTTTCAGAGGTACTGTAGATGCAGATAAAAATTATTTTTAATTTGCAACCTGATGGAGGTCAGTATAGATGGACTAATAGAGAAAGTCCGACACACTGCTAGAAGGCCAAATATTTTTTCAGAGCTAGATGCAGAAAAAAATTATATTCAGTTTGCAACCTGATGGAGGTCAGTATAGATGGACTAACAGAGAAAGTCCCACACACTGCTAGAAGGCCAAATATTTTTTCAGAGCTAGATGCAGAAAAAAATTATATTCAGTTTGCAACCTGATGGAGGTCAGTATAGATGGACTAACAGAGAAAGTCCCACACACTGCTAGAAGGCCAATTATTTTTTCAGAGCTAGATGCAGAAAAAAATTATATTCAGTTTGCAACCTGATGGAGGTCTGTATAGATGGATTAATAGAACAAGACCCACACACAGCTAGAAGCCCAATATTTTTTCAGAGGTAGATGCAGAAAAAAATATATTCAGTTTGCAACCTGATGGAGGTCAGTATAGATGGACTAATACAACAAGTCCCACACACAGCTAGAAGCCCAATATTTTTTCAGAGGTAGATGCAGAAAAAAATATATTCAGTTTGCAACCTGATGGAGGTCAGTATAGATGGACTATTACAACAAGTCCCACACACAGCTAGAAGCCCAAATATTTTTTCAGAGGTACTGTAGATGCAGATAAAAATTATTTTTAATTTGCAACCTGATAGAGGTCAGTATAGATGGACTAATAGAGAAAGTCCGACACACTGCTAGAAGGCCAAATATTTTTTCAGAGCTAGATGCAGAAAAAAATTATATTCAGTTTGCAACCTGATGGAGGTCAGTATAGATGGACTAATAGAATGATGCTATGCCCAAAAGATTTTACTTCACTAGGTGCAGTAAAAAAAATGGTATTCTATACACAGGTGGTATATCTTGCAACACAGATAGACTACTCCACTGACTAACACACTCTGCAATAGGCCAAAAATGATTAGCTTTGCTAGATTCAGCCAAATGCTGTGAAAAAAACTTGCACAGCACTGGCACAGACCTGCCTGGCAAAAACTGATAGGAACTGATGTAACTTAGTCCTGAAAAGGACTCCAATTACAATTAGTCTTTACTCCCACAATCTATCTATTTAAGAGCACAGACCTCCCTGATAAAAGTCATAGGAAATGTTGTAACCTAGTCCTTAAAAGGACTGCAATCACAACTATTCCCTACTCCCAAGCTATCTGTATATTTGTGCGAAAATTGGCTTGAAATTAACAAGGTATAGCGCACACAGCAACAGCGGTGCCGTCTAACACGCAGCTGCAGCAGTGAGAAAATGGTGGCGACGGGGAAAATGGCTTGGTCTTATAGGGCAAGGACATGTGACATACACTGCCAATGACACATGCCCTTGCTTGTGTGAAAAAAAGCACTTCGCTCCGTGTGTGCGCTGCTGATAGGCTGACAGATTGCACCTCCCCACTGCAAATGCGGGAAAGAGAAAAAAAAATGGAGATCTTCATTGTTCCTGCAGAGATCCATCCCCTGCCCCTCCCCCCACCCCGCTGTACACTCAAACTGCGTATTAACATTAATTTTCATCATTACTGAGAAAAAATCCAGTTATGATTTTGGTGCACGAACAGTTATCGAACATAACCTCGAACAGCCGAATTTTTCTCAAATTGTTCGTGTTCGCCGAACGGCTCGAACACCGCCCAAAACAGCTCGAATTTGAGATTGGTGAACAGTTCGAGTAGAACAACGCTCATCTCTACTCACAATTTGATATTTGGATGCAACTGAAAAAGTTTGCAAGTATACACTAAATAATCTCAATAATCGCCACTCATCAATAATGGTCACTTATCCATAATCGTATACTTATCATCATTAAAGATGTATATTATTCACAACCTTGATTACAATTTTAAAATCCTTACATTGATATATTTGCTTATTTTTATTGACCTGAGTCATGACCATAATGGGGGCCTGTCAACCTGGTTTCAACTTCTTATACTCCCCTTTAGGATACATAGCCTGTATAACCTGCAGAAAAGCATTTGCTTCTTTATTTGGATGGATTATTTCATATATAAGGGAAGGCTCCTCATTGCATTCTTGAAACAGCGAGTGGTTTAATGCATAGTTTTGCCCACAAAATCAACATGTCATCCACCTCCCCTTAGCTTGAATGACTACTTGCTTGTCCAGAGTAAGCCTGAATTAAATCCCTAGTTCTTCACATCCTTACTGACACTGCAGGAGGCCAGTGATGACATACACACTGTGTCAGTGCAGGTGCATTCAATATCACACAGCAACCCGCTCGCTACTCAGTGATCCTGTCTACAGCGCGGCAGACAGGAAAAAGGGATGAGCATGCACTTGCATTAACACTGACAAACTGTTTTTCTGTCCAACTAAAGTAAAATCTACACTGCAGGTATAAGCTATAGCTAAGTACCCTATAGCACTGCATAAGTAGTTAAATTAAAGGGGATTTCCAATGTACATTTTAATTAATAGATCTTGGAATAAAAATCAGTTACACAATTGGATGTGTTTAAGAAATTGTTCCTGTGCTGAGATAATCTTATAAATGTGCCCCTGCTATGTACTGCGTAATGGTTGTGTCTCATTGTGCTGGAACATAGTCTGATCATACCACATCTCTTGGGCAGGGGGGAAGCAAAAGAGAGATATAAAGACATTACAGCAGAGGATCACAGCTGGTTCTTTCTGTGAGGTAAAACATTTCCCTGCCTGTTTTTAAGCAATATTTTACCCCACAGAAAGAATCAGCTGTGATCCATGCTGTCCTGTCTGTATACTCTTTTGCTTACTCCCCTGCTGAGGAGATGTAGTATGATCAGGCCATATTCCAGCATGATCAGACAGAACCATTACACAGTACACAGCAGGGGCACACTTATAAGATTATCTCAGCACAGGAACATTTTTTGAAACACATGCAATTGTGGAACTTATTATTATTCCAAGATCTATAGATTAAACTGTTGATTAAAATTAACTTTGTTCAGGGAACACAACTTTAAGTTTCAGGGTGATGGTGAGACAGATATATATATCTGAATATAATATACAGTGTTTGCCAAAAGTATTGGCATCCCTGCAATTCTGTCAGATAATACTCAGTTTTTTCCTGAAAATGATTGCAATTACAAATTCTTTGGTATTATTATCTTCATTTAATTTGTCTTCAATGAAAAAAACATAAAAAGAATTGTCCTAAAGCCAAATTGGATACAATTCCACACCAAACCTAAAAAAGGGGGTGGGCAAAAGTATTGGCACGGTTTGAAAAATCATGTGATGCTTCTCTAATTCGTGTAACTAACAGTACCTGTAACTTACCTGTGGCACCTAACAGGTGTTGGCAATAACTAAATCACACTTGCAGCCAGTTAACATGGATTAAAGTTGACTCAACCTCTGTCCTGTGTCCTTGTGTGTACCACATTGAGCATGGAGAAAAGAAAGAAGACCAAAGAACTGTCTGAGGACTTGAGAAACCAAATTGTGAGGAAGCATGAGCAATCTCAAGGCTACAAGTCCATCTCCAAAGAACTGAATGTTCCTGTGTCTTCCGTGCGCAGTGTCATCAAGAAGTTTAAAGCCCATGGCACTGTGGTAACCTCCCTAGATGTGGACGGAAAAGAAAAATTGAATAGAGATTTCAACACAAGATTGTGCGGATGGTGGATAAAGAACCTCGACTAACATCCAAACAAGTTCAAGCTGACCTGCAGTCCGAGGGTACAACAGTGTCAACCCGTACTATCCGTTGGCGTCTGAATGAAAAGGGACTGTATGGTAGGATACCAAGGAAGACCCCATTTCTTACTCCGAGACATAAAAAAGCCAGGCTGGAGTTTGCCAAAACTTACCTGAGAAAGCCTAAAACGTTTTGGAAGAATGTTCTCTTGTCAGATGAGACTAAAGTAGAGCTTTTTGGGAAAAAGCATCAACATAGAGTGTACAGGAAAAAAAAAGAGGCATTCAAAAAAAAGAACACGGTCCCTACAGTCAAACATGGCGGAGGTTCCCTGATGTTTTGGGGTTGCTTTGCTGCATCTGGCACTGGACTGCTTGACCATGTGCATGGCATTATGAAGTCTGAAGACTACCAACAAATTTTGCAGCATAATGTAGGGCCCAGTGTGAGAAAGCTGGGTCTCCCTCAGATGTCATGGGTCTTCCAGCAAAACACACTTCCAAAAGCACTATAAAATGGTTTGAGAGAAAGCACTGGAGACTTCTAAGGTGGCCAGCAATGAGTCCAGACCGGAATCCCATAGAACACCTGTGGAGAGATCTCAAAATGGCAGTTTGGAGAAGGTACCCTTCAAATATCAGGGACCTGGAGCAGTTTGCCAAAGAAGAATGGTCTACAATTCCAGCAGAGCATTGTAAGAAACTCATTGATGGTTACCGGAAGTGGTTGTTCACAGTTATTTTGGCTAAAGGTTGTGCAACCAAGTATTAGGCTGAGGGTGCCAATACTTTTGTCTGGCCCATTTTTGGAGTTTTGTGTGATTTGATTTTTGCTTCATTCTCTTTTGTGTTTTTTCCTTGCAAGCAAATTAAATGAAGATAATAATACCAAAGAATTTGTGATAGCAATCATTTTCAGGAAGAAACTGAGTATTATCTGACAGAATTGCAGGGGTGCCAATACTTTTGGCCACCACTGTACAACAAGATATGGTTGGAAGCAATGTCCAGAAAGGTCTAGGTCATGATTATGAATCCTATGCACACTCGAAATGCGTAGACCCAGTGTCTGCTATACCATATTGGCTTTTATCTCTTTTCCTTTATTAACTTTTCTTTTAAAAATGTAAGTTTTCATATATATTTACCTGTGGATGCTGGACCCCATCCTATTTTTTTTCTCAATGCTTGCCCAAGATCAGACCTTAGAGTTGCCTGTGCACCGCACCTTGATTTAGATTGCAGTATTTCCCAAGGATTGCTGTTGAGCTGGTGAGAGTTTTATTTTTCTTCTCAATCGTATGACCTTTAAGAGCCTCAATTCTTAAGAACATTATGTTGTGTTTATTCATAAATATTAGTGTTGAGCGAGTTTGATCTATTAATCCTTTCGCCGAGTATGCTCGGGCAGAGCTCCGAGTATTTATAGCTGCTCGGTGATAAGGTTGAATCGCTGCCGTGTACATGATTTGCAACTGTTTGACAGTTTTATTACATGGGAGGAATGTCTATTTCTTACACATAACTCACATATAATAAAGCTGTCAAACAGTTGCAAATAATGCACATGGGAGCGATTCAACCATATCACCGAGCAGCCATAAATACTCGGAGCTCGGCCCGAGCATACTCGGAACAGAACATACTCGCTCAACCCCAATATATATACATATATTTATTCATTGATTTTTACTTATTTGTATATTTTACTCATTTATATAGCGCCATTAATTCCACAGAACTTTAGAGACATTATTATTATTATTTGTGTGTAATTATAATTACGTATATGTGTATGTATTTTTATTTTTTTTGTGTGTGTATGTTTGCATATATTTATATAATTTTGTATGTGTGTATGTAATAATGTATTATACATTTCATTTTGCTATATAACCCCTAACCTAACAATAGAAAGTGAAACTCACCAGACCCGGAACTATTTTGTACTGCTTCATAGTATGAATGGAGTCAATCAGCTGGTAAGTGAAAAATTCATTTTATGTCAGGGGTGTCAACAGGATCATCAAGAGCCAATGACAACAAATCCATAGCAGGGAAAAGAACTGACAGGGTGGAAAACAAGAGCCTCTGATGCTGATCCTTTCTTTTCAAATGTCCAGAACATAATTTCACAGCAATTACTGTCCCAGCTGGTTCCAGTGCACGTGGGTCTTGGAGTCTGATCTTGTTACTGGGACACAATTGGAGGTGTGGGGTAGGCTCAGGGTTTTGTATGTCACACCAGTATAAGGAATGCCTTTCTTTAAGCACTGGTCTGTAAGCACAAATGGTTAAATCGTCAGCTGTAAACAAAAGAAAAAAAACTTTTCAAAAGAATACGGACTGCATTCAGTACAAAGTATTAAAATAGAATAAAATGTGAAGAGATTTTTATAGTAACAACTATTTTTTTCTTGTTTGTTGTTCACAAGTTAAGTGCACTCTGTGGACCGGAGTGATGAGGGCCCCATTTCCAGCACAGCATGGAACGGATGATCTCCTCAACTGTAAAATGAAGCTATCAGAGCACAGCATGAGAATATATTAGCAACAGTTAGATAAGGGAGACCTCAGCAAGGCGTACACACTTTAAATTGGTAAAATAATGCCTGTACAAATTGTTTTTGGTACATTAAGTACTTTTCACAGCCAAAATTACAAAAAGGGAAAAAAAAATGGAAGCAGCAATATTACATTCTTAAGCATAGGCTCTGACTGCAAAAGAGAATGTTACTCTAGATAGTCATTGTATTTTGTAACATTATAATAGTTGTGAATGAGTTGACAGAAATTGTATACAATGATGAATGGCAAAACGCTACATAAGCTGTCAGCACACGCTGAGAAAAATCTCAGAAGGAACTGCCCCATGATAATAAATATGCATTAATCTAAACTGAAGGTATTTGAAGCTAGTAAGCACAGTGGTCTAGCAAAACACTACTAAACGGCAGCGAAGTGAGGCTGAGAAAAGATTTATGTATGTGTACTAATCTGCTGCATAGTGTTAGCTATGACAGAATGACAAGGAAACAAGGGTTATGAAAAATGATCGGACAATATGCTATTGAATCTGTGAATTCTAGCTCTGTGACAACCCTCCAATGTGTCAGGAATGAATGGCTCAGGCAATGTGTTCATTCTGACAGAAGCAGAAATTGTATAAGGAAATGAGTCATGCAAAACATAAACATAATTTAAATTCAGTGCATGTATATATACTGTGTATAAATAAATTTGACAAATCTTTTAACTTTCAATATTTAATGAATGAAAATGGACTAATTTGGTAGCACATTTATTAAGCTATATATTTAACTACATTCTGCCTTTACCGAAGAAACATCGTGGGCCAGTTCACGATATTTGGTTTTCTGAAAATCTGTTATGACAATTTTGATTATTAATGAGTTTTTGGACAATGGCAGCTACACTCAGACAGAGACCACACATTAATCGGGGAGTAGGATATTAGAAGGATACTGGCCCGGAATGTGGCCCTGGAGGAGCCTTGCTGGGAGGCTAGCACAAAAAAGAGGCAGAGGAGTACTGCAGGCATATGGATGGAAATGTGTGCCTGTTTTACTAATGTAGCAACTCACTTGGGAAAATAAGCAACACACTAAAAACTGCAACTGACCCTGCCGGTTCCTGTACAGACTAGAGATCCTGACCCCACAGTCCCTAGTGGTTCCTGATTGATCTGAGATAATCATAACCACAGACTAGACGATGGAAACTCAAACCTATGCTGCCTGAAAGGCCGTCGACTGTTTCACATTACTCTTAAAGAACTGGAGGGCAGAGCAGAGTGCAAATTACCTACAGAAGGGAACGTGTGAAGAAATAGAAAGAGATCCCAGAGTGAGTAAAACAAAAAATGAAATAAAAAATAAAGGAATAAAGGTTTAGGTACATACTGTTATAGAATAAGCCGCCTACTTCCTAAAAAGGAACAGAAGATAGGTGTAGGGTAAAGAACATAAACAGCAGGGAGATAAACACCAGCTAGTATTTCACTGACAGGCTTATACTATAGTAGCATGGCTGGACATCCAAATGAGACTATCACCAGCAGGAAATACAAACAGGGAGAAAGTATATAAAGCTGCACCCGAAAGGTGATAGGGTAGACAAATGAGTAAATGAAAACACCTGTTACCATAAAAAGACTAAAGGATAGCAGAAACTAAACACCCAGAGAAAAGATGTATCTGATGTGGCTCGGTGGACAGAGAAGCCGACCACAAAGCACAGGCTCAAGGGTTCAAACCCAGATGCATGACAGAGCCATACACCAACTTTCACCTATTACAGGTAAAAAAAAAGGTGGGGCCACAAATCTAAGGTTATCCCAGAGAGTGTAGATGGACGTGCAGAAAGCCTCCCTGAATAATTTGAACAAAGCCTGAAATATGTTATTGTCAATAATGTTTTCAGATTGCTTGGTTAATATCTGCTTGCCTCCTGACATCATGATCATACCGACCTACCAGAATTTTTCTTGGTAAAGTCAATACCTGTTTTCCAACTCTTTAAGACTGCACAGGCAGACACTTAACTTGCAAAATAACTTGCTCCTGCCATTACAATGCAAATTGAGTCATTTTGCGTTAAACATTATGATATTCAAAGGTTCTGGTGAATTTTAACAATTTGCAATTTGATTCACACAAATTGCAAAAAAAATACACAAGTCTACTTTTCACATTCTAGAAGAATGCATGCCATGGTTAAAAGAATGTAAATAAAACAGCACAGGGATATCATGGCTCAGAAAAGTATAAGCTGACATCTTACTTGAGATCAGTCAGTGGCTCTTGCAGAATTAACTAATTTTCTTCAACTTAAGTGAGATAATTTTCTGAGAAAAGTTATCAAGATGATGCGTTGTTTGTACAGTTACATTTGGCTAAATTAAATCTGTATCACATCACATGATAATGAGCAACCAATCAAAAGGGATTATCAGAGCCACTATAAAAGTTGAGGCAAGGAAAAGGCAGCCATTTTAGGTTTTACAGCCTAGATAAAGGACCTTGGAGCAGACACCTCAGTATTACCAATAGGGAGAGAAAGCCATAAAACATTTAACAAATACTCCTGATAGACTGTGTTGTAGAACTGCAGCACAGAAGATAATGAATGTAGTAGTCAGATTGCAAATAATACAGACTCAATTAATAAAATGAGAGATAGGAGAGTTAGGAACAGCAGCAGTGTCAGACTCCATGTGATCAATGATATTGGGTAACTGGTAACTATCCCACTGCATTTGAATTACACGTTTGTTCATCGTTCTTCATGTACTAGAAAGCAGCAATACTCAGCTCAGTATTTTTAGAGAAAAACATTAGAAATCATTCAGACAGCTGCCATGGGGTCCATGAGGTAGAGTATGTCCAGTGCTGAGTGGCACTGCCCCCCCCACACACACACCTGGTGTCTCAATTTCAATAGTATCTGCATTCTCAAGATGCAGATGCATTTGAATTCAATGTGAATTCAATAATGGTACAGGGAGCCATTAGCATAGTAGGGGCTTTGGGGGCCAATATATTGAGTGGTGTGTGGGGGGAATCATACTGTGTGTGGCAGTGGCAAGAGCCAGCATACTGTGTCTGGGGGCTGCAAATGCTATGAATCTGTGAGTTTGTGTGTAGGGGCTGTTGGGGCCAAGATGCTGTGTGTTGGTGACTGCAAATGCCATGATTTTGTTTAGGGAGGCTAATGATATGGTGTTCAACAGCTCTAGTAGCCCCGATACTTTGAGATATTTACATCATATTTTTTGTAGAGGCTGTGGGGGTCATGATACTTTATGGCATGGGGCAATGGCATCACATTTTGTGTGAGGGTTGAGATGGAAAATATGCTGTGCGTGGAATACTGTGAGGGCCATGATACTGTGTTTGGTAGATTATGGAGCCCATGATTCTGTGTGATGAGGCTGTGAGGCTATGATGCTATGTGGGGTGACTCTGGGATCCATCATACTGTGTGGAGATGGTGAGGGCTATATTACAGTGTGGTGGTTTGTGGGGGCGTCATACTGTGAGTATGAGGAAATGGGAAATGTGGGGGCATGATACTGTTTCAGTGGGAATGTGAAGGCATTATTTTATGTGTGAGGCATTGTACTGTGTGTGAGGGGCTGTGAAGGGTATCATACTTTGTGGCAGCCATCATACTGAGTTTGGAGGCTACGGGGGCCATCAAACAGTATGTGGCGACTGTGTGGGGCCATTACATTGTGTGTGAGGACTTTTGGGACATTATACTGTATGTGGGGCCATCACAGTAGGTAGAGGCTATAGAGTATATGATACTGTATATGGTAGCCATGATGCAGTTTGTAGTGGCCATTATACTTAGTGTTGGGGCCATCATATTGTGTGCCATTATACCGTGTGGGCAGACAGTAGGGGGACATGATTCTGAGTGAGTTGGCTGTGCATCTCATTATACTATATGGGGCTATGGACACCTTCGTATTGTATGGAAGGCTATGTGTGCCACTAAACTGTTTAACAGTCTGTAGAGCCATTATGATGTGTGGGGGGCTATGAAGGGTATCATACTGTGTGAGGGACTATGGAGAGCATCACACTGTGGATGTGGGTTTGTGGAGACAACCATACTGTGTAGAAGGTAGTGGGGGCTCAATAATGTGGGTAGGAGGGCTATGGGTGTATCATACTGTGTATGGGGGAACTATTGGGACATCATACAGTGTAAGGGACAATCTAGGGGCATTTTCCCGTATTGGGGGTCTACAGTAGGAATTATATTGTGCTGAGGGGTTGTTGGTGAATTATACTATATTAACCCCTTCACAACCTTGGACGTATGAGTACGTCCAAGGTCGCATCCCCCTCCGGCAATGAGCCGTCACCTTTCCAGGGACATGACAGCTGATCTGATCATCTCTCATGTGCCCCTAACAAACTCTGACAGCAGCATTTAACATGCATGCACCGGAAGCACATCATAAGACCCACCCATCGGCACGCCTTTCACATGATCGATCGCGGGTCGCTGATGGGTTGTTTTTTTTTAACAAACTTTGAATTTTTTTTTCACTACTTAAATAAAAAATAATCTATACATGTATGGTATCTAAGAACTCGTAATGATATGGAGAATCATAATGACAGGTCAGTTTTAGCATTTAGTGAATATGGTAAAAAAAAAATTGTGGAATTGCATTTTTTTGCAATTTCACCGTACTCATAGAATCATAGAATCACTCGGAACTTTTTTCCTGTTTTCCGGTACACGATAGGGTAAAACTAATAGTAACATAGTTTGTAAAGCCGAATAAAGACTTGCGTCCATCAAGTTCGACCTGTTAGTTCTGTAATTGCTAAAGTTGATCCAGAGGAGGGCAAAAACCCCAAATGATTTAGCCAATCTTCACCTGAGGAAAAATTCCCTCCCGACTCTGAAACCAGCAGTCAGAATAAATCCCTGTATCAACCTACTATTTTATTTTATTTTTAAGCATATGCTGAAATCTGCCTGGTATCTAGAAATGCATCCAGTCCCCGCTTGAACTGGTGTAGTGAATCTGACATTACCGTCTCCTCACTCAGTGAATTCCATATTCTCACTGCTCTTACCGTAAAGAACCCCTTCCTATGCTGGTGCTGAAACCTTTTCTCTTCCAGTCTTAGTGAATGCCCTCTTGTTACCGTAATATCCCTCCTTTTGAACAAATCCCGAGCAAGATCTCTATACTGTCCCCTAACATATTTGTACACATTTATTATGTCCCCCCTCAACCTTCTCTTTTCCAGGCTGAATAGTCCTAGTTTTGCCAACCTCTCTGGGTATTGCAGTCCCTCCATTCCCTTTATTAATTTTGTTGCCCTCCTTTGTACCTTTTCAAGCTCATTTATATCCTTTCAAAAGAGTCATTCAAAAGTACAACTCATCCCGCAAAATATAAGCCCTCACATCGCCATATTGACAGAAAAATAAAAAGTTATGGCTCTGCGAAGAAGGGGAGGAAAAAAAACTGGATAAACCCAAGGTGGTAAAAGGGTTAAGGATCTTGTACGGACATCATACTGTGTTGGAGGTACTTTCGCAAGATCATACTTTTCTGGAGTTAATGTGGTATCATATTGTTCATGTGGGGTTATTGTATAGGCAATTTGTGAAGTAGAGTGCACTCTAAGGGTGTTCCACTGTGTTTGTGGGGTGGGGCATTTGTGGGGCATCATACTCTATGGAAGCCATATATGGCAACCTATTGGGTGAGAACACTAAGGGGCTTCAGTAGAGGCAAAATTACTGAGTTCATGATGTAATATATATCTCTTTCTATCTTTAAAAGCTACAGGTGTTTCTCACAAAATTAGAGTATCATCAAAAAGTTAATTTATATCAGGTTTTCAATTCAAAAAGTGAAACTCATATATTATATAGAGTCATTACAAACAGAGTAATCTATTTCAAGTGTCTATTTCTGTTAATGTTGATGATTATGGCTTACAGTCAATGAAAACACAAAAGTCATTATCTCAGTAAATTAGAATAATTAACAAAAAACACCTACAAAGGCTTCCGATGTGTTTAAAAGGTCCCTTAGTCTGATTAAGTAGGCTCCACAATCATAGGGAAAACTGCTGACTTGACAGATGTCCAGAAAGCATTCATTGATATACTCCACAAGGAGGATAATCCACAAAAGGTCATTGCTAAAGAAGCTGGCTGTTCACAGAGTGTTATATCCAAGCATATTAATGGAAATTTGAGTAGAAGAAAAAGTGTGGTGGAAAAAGGTGCACAAGCAACTGGGATAACCACAGCCTTGAAAGGATTGTTAAGAAAAGGCCATTCAAAAATTTGGAGGAGATTCACAAGGAGTGGACTGCTGCTGGAGTCATTGCTTCAAGAGCCATCACACACAGGTGTATCCAGGACATGGGCTAAAAGTGTCACATTCCTTGTATCAAGCCACTCATGACCAAAAGACAATGCCAGAAGTGTCTTACCTGGTCCAAGGAGAAAAAATCCTGGACTGTTGCTCAGTGGTCCAAGGTGTTGTTTTCAGACGAAAGTAAATATTTCATTTAGAAATCAAGGTCCCAGAGTCTGGAGGAAGAGTGGAGAGGCACACAATCCAAGCTGCTTGAGGTCTAGTGTGAAGTTCCCACAATCAGTGATAGTTTGGGGAGTCATGTCATTTGCTGGTGTAGGTCCACTGTGTTTTATCAAGTCCAAAGCCAGTGCAGCTTTCTACCAGGAAATTTTAGAGCATGTCATGCTTCCCTCTGCCGACAAGCTTTTTGGAGATGGACATTTCATTCTCCAGCAGGACTTGGCACCAGTCCACACTGCCAAAAGTACCAATACCTGGTTTAAAAACAACAGTATCATTGTGCTTGATTGGCCAGCAAACTAACCTGACCTTAATCCCAAAGAGAATCTATGGGGTATTGTCAAGAGGAAGATGAGAGACACCAGACCCAACAATGCAGATGAGCTGAAGGCTGCTATCAAAACAACCTGGACTTCCATAACACCTCAGCAGTGCCACAGGCTGGTCGCCTCCGAGACAAGCCACATTGATGCAGTAATTGATGCAAAAGGAGCCCTGACCAAGTATTGAGTGCATTTACTGAACATACATTTCAGTAAGCCAACATTTCGGATTTTAAAAACATTTTTCAAGCTGTTGTTCTAAAGTATTCTAATTTACTGAGATCATGACTTTTATGTTTTCATTGGCTGTAAGCCATAATCATCAACATTAACAGAAATAAACACTTGGAATAGATCACTCTGTTTGTAATGACTCTATATAATATATGAGTTTCACTTTTTGTATTGAAGAACTGAAATAAATTAACTTTTTGGTGATATTCTAATTTTGTGAGAAGCACTTGTATAAGGTATGTCTATGACCGCACTTTTGTGATATGACCAGGTGCACGCCACTGAACATTTTTTTTTGTGGAGAAAGGGTGGGAGTGTAATTAGAACTTTTACTGCGAGGCTCCATGATTTCTTTTTACCTCCATGATAACTGAGGTTGAGAAGACCATTAAAAGATAGTTATAATGGCAATGAACCAGATAAAATAAAAGAAACAAAAAGAAAAACCCGGTACCACAGCTAAGAATTTGGGAGCCACTAGCAGCAGTAGAATCATCACCACCACTAATCGCACCAGCCATCCAGGCAGTAGTGCTACCGAACGCTTGCCACAATTGACCTCCTTTACCTCAGTCAAACATGTAAGTGTAGAGGAAGTGGAAGGCCTTAAGGAATATCAATCATCTCAGTCACATCAGGATGATTTTAACTCTGATAGTAATGCTATAAGATTAAGTCAATATTCTGTAAAGAACAGTATGTCTTATCACAAATGACTAAAAGGGAAAATTTGGGGACATTGTTTTAATTAAAAAAAAACATGAAATATCTGTTAGTGCGCAATGTTATTAAATGGGTTGTTGGTTATTACCAGGTTACTATTCATTACTATGGAGAGGTCATTTTGACAGAACTAAGGCTGTGTTTGTGTTAAAAAGTTGGAAAGCAGTTGTATACAGTGTTAAACACATCTTTTCAGGGCAATCCGAGGCTGACCAACATTCGGGCCCGGAGTGGAGGGAGGAGCTGCCAGATATAGAGCCTGCTGACACAGGATAGGCTGAGGAACCTAATCTCTGCAGGACACAGCAGGGTTAAAATCTTGCAAAGACTGGCCATGACCCCTAAGGAAAAATGGAAACCACCCTAAGATGCAGCAAGCCACTTGATGACCACAGTGAGTAGGGAGGCGCTGAGGAGGCATACAGGTTACTGCCATGACAGCAACATTTGGTTCACAAATATATCCACTTGAGGAAGGAGCAGGGTATGGCCAGGAAAGTGTCAGTTCATTTCAACTGTTATTATTGTGAAAAGTATGCCCATCTGACTTTGCAAAAACAGAATGGTGTGCTGACAGATTTGTGACGACGCAACCCTATTGAAATCGGAGCTTCATATATTGTAGCATCTGTATGCGTAGCTTCATATATTGTAGCACTTGTATGAGTAACGTAAAGTGTTGATGGACAATGTTATGCAGTAGCCAAACTGTAGCATAGGTTATTTTAAGATCTGCCATCCGCCATTGACAACTGATGAGGGACATGTGTTTAAAAGACCTTGGAGGACGCAAAAAAGTTTGTCAGTAGGGACAAGTGTAGAATCAACAATGTCATCCTCCTCGTATTTATTTTGGAAAAAACACACACCAAAATTCAAGATGGTATGGAGGAAGAAAAACAATGTGAACATGTTCGGTGGAACACTGTGACTGTTGGAGACTATTGAAGTCCATGTTAAATGTATTTATACAAATATTTATACAAATTTTATAATTTGTCAAAGTGGTATATAGTGGCGCTAATGGGTCTCCCTGATGTTTCTTGCTGCAAGTAAGGACACCTACCACGGGTTGTCAAGTAAATCTAAAATTATTAAAATTAATAAGCAATTTGTGCTGGAGATTAGTAATGAGTGAGCATGCTCGCCACTGCTCGGTACTCGCCCGAGCATCTCAGTACTTGAAATGCTTGGAGCTCGCCGAGTACTTGCGCGATGCTCAGGCGGGAGCGCGGGTCCCCGTCCTTCATGTTTGGCGCTCTTTAGAGCACCAATCATGCAGGGATTGTCTGCCACTCACTGTAATGCCACAGCCATGGTGGTTGTGGCATTACAGTGATTGCCCAAATTAATGGGAACAGTGCTCAGTGAAACATGAAAAGCCGGCAATTCAGCAGCGGCAGACACCGGTAGCCGACAATTTAGAACAGAAAGAATAGAGCATCAAACATAGATTAGATAGATAGAAACAAGTCAGTCACACATATAATAAGTACAGTGACAGTGTTGGTTACTGTACTTGTCATTTAGTGTTAAAATAAAGGATTTATTAAAAAAAAAATTGGTGTGGGGTCCCCCGTAATGCTAGTCTCTAGCGGATGTTAAGCACATGGCTGGGGCAGATGTTTGAAGCCTGGGAAGGGGTAATACCCACAGAGCTTCCCAGGCTACTAATATCAGAATACCTAGCCTTTACTGGCTATTAAAATGGGGGACCCCCAAAAAAATGACGTGGGGTCCCCCTATTTTAACAGCTAGCAAAAGCTAGGCAGACAGTTGGGGCCTGATATTAAGAGCCCAGGAAGGATGCCATGAATATTGGCCCCATCCCAGGCTAGAAACACCAGCCCTCAGCCGCCCCAGAAATGGAACATCCATAGGATGTGCCTGTTCTGGCACTTAGCCTCGCTCTTCCCACTGCCCTGTAGCGGAGGCAGTGGGGTAATAGGGCTGGGGTTGATGTCAACTTATAATGCCAGCTGACATCAAACCCAGGTTAGTAATGGGGAGGAGTCTATAAGACACCCCCATTACTAACCCCATAGTGAAAGTTAAAAAAAACAGCAACACCCAGAATAAAGTCCTTTAATTGAAATAAACACACATTCCTTTAATGTTCTAAATTAAACTCTACTTACCGTATCGCCCATTCCAGCTGAAGCCAATGTCTTCTGCATTAAAAGTAAAATAATAAACCAACCTCATCCTTACAGGGATGAGTGGGAAGAGCGAGGCTAAGTGCCAGAATTGGCACATCCTATGGATGCACCATTTCTGGGGCGGCTGAGGGCTGGTGTTTCTAGTCTGGGAGGGGACCAAAATTCATGGCACCCTTCCTGGGCTATTAATATCAACCCCCAGCTGTCTGCCTAGCCTTTGTTAGCTGTTAAAATAGGGGGACCCCACGTTATTTTTTTTTGGGGTCCCCAATTTTAATAGCTAGTAAACAGTAGGTATTCAGCTTGGGGCTGATATTAGCAGCCTGGGAAGCTCCGTGGGTATTACCCCCTTCCCAGGCTTCAAACATCTGCCCCAGCCGTCTGCTTAACCTCCGCTAGAGACTAAAATTAAAGGGCATCCCAAGCCAATTTTTTTTAAATAAATCCTTTATTTTAACATTAAATTACAAGAACAGTAACCAACAGTGTCACTCTACTTATTATACAGTACAGACCTAAAGTTTGGACACACCGTCTCATTTAAAGGTTTTTCTGTATTTTCATGACTTTGAAAATTGTACATTCACACTGAAGGCATCAAAACTATGAATTAACACAAGTGGAATTATTTACTTAACAAAAAAGTGTGAAACAACTGAAAAAATGTCTTATATTCTAGGTTCTTCAAAGTAGCCACCTTTTGCTTTGAAGACTGCTTTGTACACTCTTGGCATTCTCTTGATGAGCTTCAAGAGGTAGTCACCGGAAATGGTCTTCCAACAATCTTGAAGGAGTTCCCAGAGATGCTTAGCACTTGTTGGCCCTTTTGCCTTCACTCTGCGGTCCAGCTCACCCTAAACCATCTCGATTGGGTTCAGGTCTGGTGACTGTGGAGGCCAGGTCATCTGGCACCCCATCACTCTCCTGCTTGGTCAAATAGCCCTTACACAGCCTGGAGGTGTGTTTGGGGTCAAATTTTTCTCATTTTCTGTTAGTACAATAAACCTAATTTCAAGGCAGAAACATTACTGTGTCCAACAGTTATTACATATATCAAACTGAAATAGCTGTTGCAAAAACACCAATTTTTATAAAACATTAAGCTTAAGATTAATAGGGGTGCCCAAACTTTTTCATATAACTGTATAACATGACTTAGAATGTGGTCATCCCCTGGAGGAGAAAAGAGAAGAGAGAGAAAAAAAAAAAAAAAGATAAGAACCTCAGGTGCACTAGTAATTGCCTGTGGAACTGTGGATGGAAAAACAGTTACCTTCCTAGAGGTGGGGGAGAGGTGTTATGGAGAGAGGATCCGGGTAGGAAACCTTCTCTGTGGACTGAAGGAAAAATGGACAGGTAAGGTAAAAAGTGGTTAAGACAATAGAGAAAATGTTAGGATATGGATATATGCCAAAAAGGCAAATATGACAGACCCTGTCTGTCAAAAGTCAGAACAAACCTCTCAAAGAATGCAAAGGACTCCTACTGTAGAAAAATTGAAACAGTCTAACAAAGTCCTGCAAATCAGCATGGCTCACTCAGTGCCAGTGTGGTATCAATCTCCTAAGTACCACCAACTGGTAACCTAGAAAAGAGATAGAGGTGCGGTGCTCCCTATGCATTTCCTCTCATCCGGATTCATCAGGGGAGACTGTCATGACTGGGAAGGCTCCACCATTGCTGACCATCCATTCGTTATCCTCCTAAGTGGTCACATTTGACCATGAGCGTTGGCTTCTACTTTCAGTTTGGGTGATACTGGAAGCCCTACCCTGGGAGATGGGGGACTCGGAGCCGGGTCCTAAGTTGCTGATGGGGTACAGCCGTGGCCCGCTCCATGCCCAGGGCCGTCACATTAAAAAAGAGATGGTACGGGCTTATCCGGGTTGAGTGGCTGATCTTGACTACGCCACCTGTGGCACCTGGTGAAGGCCACCAGCGCTGCTGCAGTCCGCTGAGGCCGGATGTTATGGCAGCCATAGTTGATATTACTCCTCACAGGCGGAGCAGGACCTCAGGGCAGAGAGACAGGATGGAGGGGGTTGTAGTATAGGAGTTCTGGTGCTGCATAGCATGGTGTAATGCCGAATAAAGAGTCCAGAAGTCATAGGGGTTAACTTCCAGAGTTTTTACTCACAATGGAGATTGCAGTTGAAAGGCTTCTCCCTGCTCCTCGTGGAGGTCTGCTGTTACCAGAGAAGAGGGGTTCCGACAACCTCCGAGTAAGTCCAGTATTCAATCAGGACCCCGCACCAGAGTATTCCTAGACTTCAGACCGGGTCCTTTCCTGTCTGTGTGTGTAGATAGGCCGGGTCTCCCTCTAAACTTCACTCAGAAAAAGGGTACGGGGGCAGCTCCGCTCCTTCCGTTACCCGGTGGGATCCTCAGGGCCTACCGGGCTTCCCTGACCAGGACGTAGAGTAGCAAGGTCAGGTGTCGGGGGCCGGTACCCCGCTAGCAGCCGGAATCCCTCTGAATAGATCAGGTAGGCGAGGACAGGTGATGTATACCGCTCCGTCTGCATCCCCCCCCGGGATCCATTTGCGGTGGAGCTACACTCCTAAGCTCCAGGCCTTCTTGGTCGTGGTCCTTGACCGGGCTGAGACATACATTATCTGCAACCTGCCCCTCGACCCAAGACCAGGGTGCGAGGGCTGTGTCTCCATCCTCTGCAGGTCCACACAGGATCCACGCTCAGGGAGGGAGATCACGATCAAAGAACCCAGAACCAAGATGGCTGTGAAATAAATATGAAATTTGAAGTGTCACTAAATGTGAGTCCTCCACCCCCACCCACTATTTGGTTCCCCTATCTCTTGTTTCCCCAGTCTCCCAACTTCCAGTAGGGGCAGCACCTAGTGCTAACTAGCCCCCTCTGGTGGGAGAAGTGTGGTGTTGGATGTGGAGGTAGGGTCCTGACCATCGCACTGTTCTTACCTCAAAGGAGGAACACTACACCCCATTAAAGAGGTGCAGCATCCCTGTGGTGGTCGAACCCTCAGGGGGGCCACATTCCCCCCTGGTGAAGCACAGCACGTCCGCGGGCTGCTAAAGAGCAATACCTGGTACAGTCTTTTTATATATAACAGTAAACAATCTTCCCTTTATGGGAGGCACTTCTTCTTTAACGTTTCCAACAGTATAGAATATAAAAGTACAAAGATATAAAAATATAAAAGTACAATAATCATCCAGAGACATTTCTGCACAGACAGACGGATTAAAGTGCAAGGACTAAGATGCTGTTCAGAAGCACGAGGGACCTGTCCCAAATCCCCAACGTAGGCCCTGGGGTGGCTGCAGGGCATGAAGATCCCGAGTTGGACCTCCAGGAGAGCCACTCCAGACAGGTTTTTCTTCTGAGGTCTGAGGTAGAGATAGCCGCGGTTTTACATAAAACCAATGAGAAGCACCTAAAGAGATGCAAACTATTTACAGGTAAGGAGTCTGTCTGCTGCAAGTCCGCAGGGACAAATGTCTCTAGAAACCAGGGAAGTAAATTTAAACATAAACACAAACATTACAACTTTAAACAAGTTACAGCCGCCGGGGCTGCTTAATTCTCGGGTCCCCTCCGGGGAAAAGGCTCATTCCTCCCGACGGAGGCTGACCGGACCTCTAAGGCCGAGCGCGAGGGGGGGTCACTCCCGGACACCTTGTGGACATCCAGGGCGTACCACCCCTGCACCCCGTGGTGGCGGGTGTACGTGACTATGTCACCCGGGAAGAGGTTCCAGCCAGGGTGTCCCTTTTTCAGCCGCCGCTCGACATCCTGCCGGCTGACGAAGACGTCGTGCTCATGCTGGGAACCCCGAATGAATCCCCACCCTGCCTCATGGTGGAAGCAGACAACTTTCCCTTCCACACGGGCGCTTGGAAGGGTCGCCTCCTCCTGGCGGGCCGGGGACTTTGCAGCCTTGGCGCGCACCTCGAGGCGCTCGCAGCGAATCTCCCTCTGGTGTTGCTTCCGGCCGAGTTGGAGGATCTGCTGATGGTACAGCTCACTCCTCCTGTGCGCTTCAGCCCAGGTCTCCCGGGGGAAGCCCATCAGGTCCCCCCTGGTTTTCCCAGGCTCACTCCTCAGCAGCCAGCCAGGTGACTGTCGGTGCGGGCAGTGGTGTCAATAGGGGTTGCTGTGGGTCCTCTGCAAGTGCGGACCAGTTCAGGTTGGGGTCGGTGGATACCCTAGCAGCCTCAGGTACTTCCGAGTCAGGAGTTGGGCGGCAGTGCAAGTCTCCGCCTATAGCAGAAGCTTGCAGCTTCGGGGCAAAGACTTGCTTCCAGGTGACCACGACGGGCAGGAGATACTCGGCCATGAGGTCCAGTACGGGCACGGTAGGTTCAGCAGCCGGGGCAGGGGAAGCACACTCACCCACCTCTGGGCCGCTCACGACTTCTGTTGCCGCTTCTCCCTGAGCTTCGGCTCCTTGGCGGCGGGTCCTCATGCGCAGCAGCATTTCTTCCCGCCACGCAGCAGATGCCGCCTTCTGGGCCTCATCCAGTCTCCGTGCAAGACCCGGGGCTTCCTGGTGGAGAAATACAATATCTCCCGCTGTAAGGATTGTGCCTCTTCGCTCCCTGCCGGGAGAAGGACCTGGGCCGAGTTCGGAATGTTCCATTTGTTGCACTCCAGCAGCTTCCATGTCCGCTCCTGAAGGTCGCCAAACTCCAACTGCTATGGCCGCACCTTGTTGTTTTCCTTTTTCCTCCTCTTTCGGGGCGGCTCCGGGGTGGTATTCTGACAGGCACGCCTTCGTTCAGCCCATCCATTTTGATGGGCATTACCCCGCGGACAGTCTCTGATGGAAGGGGCGGGCCACACATTTGGCGCCATGTGGGAGCCTGGCCCACGATAGGAGGTGTTAGGAGACCGTGTTTCTGATACACTATGGCATCTGTTCTTCTTGGGCGGGCGCCATTTTAAGTGGAAACGACAGTCTAAGGTGTAAGGCACACAGTACCCTGTAGCAAAGAGTAATTCCTTCCTTTGCTGCAGGCACGCAATCCTGCTGACTACGCCAGTTTGTGTGACGCCGGAAGCCCTACCCTGGGAGATGGGGGACTCGGAGCCGGGTCCGAAGTTGTTGATGGGGTGCAGTCGTGGCCCGGACCCGCTCCGTGCCCAGGGCCGTCACATTAAAAAAGAGATGGTACGGGCTTTTCCGGGTTGAGTGGCTGATCTTGACTACGCCACCTGTGGCACCTGGTGAAGGCCACTAGCGCTGCTGCAGTCCGCTGAGACCGGATGTTATGGCAGCCGTAGTTGTTACTACTCCACACAGGCAGAGCAGGACCTCAGGGCAGAGAGACAGGATGGAGGGGGTTGTAGTATAGGAGTTCTGGTGCTGCGTAGCACGGTGTATTGCAGAATAAAGAGTCCAGAGGCCATAGGGGTTAACTTCCAGGGTTTTTACTCACAGTGGAGATTGCAGTTGAAAGGCTTCCCCCTGCCCCTCACGGAGTTCTGCGGTTACCAGAGACGGGGGCATCCGACAACCTCCGAGTAAGTCCAGTGTTCAATCAGGACCCCGCACCAGAGTGTTCGTAGACTTCAGACCGGATCCTTTCCTGTCTGTGTGTGTAGATAGGCCGGGTCTCCCTCTGAACTTCACTCAGAAAAAGGGTACGGGGGCAGCTCCGCTCCTTCCGTTACCCGGTGGGATCCTAAGGGCCTACCGGGCTTCCCTGACCAGGACGTAGAGTAGCAAGGTCAGGTGTCGGGGGCCAGTACCCCTCTTGCAACCGGAATCCCTCTGAATAGATCAGGTAGGCGAGGACAGGTGGCGTATACCGCTCCGTCTGCATTCCCCCCCGGGATCCATTTGCAGTGGAGCTACACTCCTAAGCTCCAGGCCTTCTTGGTCATGGTCCTTGACCGGGCTGAGACATACATTATCTGCAACCTGCCCCTCGACCCAAGGCCAGGGTACGAGGGCCGTGTCTGCATCCTCTGCCGGTCCACACAGGATCCACGCTCAGGGAGGGAGATCACGATGAAAGAACCCAGAACCAAGATGGCTGTGTAATAAATATGAAATTTTAAGTGTCACTAAATGTGAGTCCTCCACCCTCACCCACTACTTGGTTCCCCTATCTTTTGGTTCCCCAGTCTCCCTACTTCCAGTAGGGGCAGCACCTAGTGCTTACTAGCCCCCTCTGGTGGGAGAAGTGTGGTGTTGGATGTGGAGGTAGGGTCCTGACCATCGCACTGTTCTTACCTCAAAGGAAGAACACTACACCCCATTAAAGAGGTGCAGCATCCATGTGGTGGTCGAACCCTCAGGGGCGCCACACATATGCACACTTGCAGTTTTCTGCAGAAGCATTCGTGTTGTGGTGAGCGGCCGGTGATTCAATGCTTCCCGCGTTCTCCCGGCGTCGGCGTGGATGTGAAGGTCTAAAGGACCTGCGTGATGCTGTGTCACGTGGTACATACCAAGCACTGGAGCCTGTAAGGACCAAAAAGACCTACGCTGACGCCAGGAGAAAGCAGGAAGCATTGAGTCACTGGCCGGGACTCTGCTCCTCCCCCCTCCCCTTGCTATTTTCATCCAATTGCCGTAATGCCGAGGAAAACATCCGCTTTACCGCTCGGCCTTGCCGTCCTTCCAAGTATCACCGACCGCCTGCACTCTGGATCCCCGAGGACCTAGATGCCGGTACTCTAAGTGAAGACCTTACCTGCAGTCTCATCACCTCTTCTGCTAAGCGCTTATACACGCAGCCGCTCACCACAACACCAACGCTTCTGCAGAAAACTGCAAGTGTGCATATGGAACAAGCTACCTGAGTGGAATCTCAATCACATAATCCACCCTACTCTGCAGTACCTATCTTCCTCTACCACAGGGGCTATCAGCTGCAGATTGAGACTCCACACTTCTTTGCTATACCCACCTCACAGAGCAAAGAGGATACTGGATCGCTGAATCAGCAGTGAAGTCTCCTCCGCTAACCACCTTTGACAGAGAACGTGGGCGGGCATTCTGCTATTGCTTCCATCTTCATCAGTTTGTGTTTATGTCCAGTAAACCATCACTGCCAGGGATATCTGCCAGAAAATCCAGCCACTTATCACAAAAAGACTTTAGTCACTTCAGGTTACGCCACATCCATTGATTAAACAGGTATCCTTATTGTCCTACCTGCCGCTTCATCATAGTGGCAATTTATTTAGTCCTAATTACCTCTGTCACACTGTGCCATCTTATTCTCAGCTTCTGAGAGCCCATCTCCGTACCACCTACAAGGGCTGCGTTGACTCCCACTCAGAAGTAGCATACAGGTATATATCCATATCCTAACATTGTCTTTATTGTATTAACCACTTTTTACCTCACCTGTCCATTTTTCCTTCAGTCCAAAGAGAAGGTTTCCTACCTGGATCCTCCCTCCATAACACCTCTCCCCCACCCCTAGGAAGGTAACTGTTTTTCCATCCACAGTTCCACAGGCAATTACTAGTGCACCTGAGGTTCTTATCTTTTTTTTTTTTCTCTCTCTTCTCTTTTCTCCTCCAGGGTATGACCGCATTCTAAGTCATGTTATACAGATTGGAAAACTAAGGACCATTCTATATACTAAACCAAAAGCTGCAAGGAAATCTTTTACTCCCCGCCTTCAACGGTTTTCATCTTTTAAATCCCTCGATCTTATCTGCACGCCAAATTTTATAATTTGTTTATTTATGCATTAATTTATTTATTGTGAAAGTCTGAAATTACCTGTTCTGTTTCAACCTTATTTTATCACAATTCTTTGTTGCTAGAAGTGCAGTCTTATAGTCATAAATTATTTTTTCAATCATTTTTTAAATTATTTTTTTTAACGATGTGCAATTGTACAACTTATATCAAAAAGACTTCTTTCAGCACAATCTAGGCAATTTTTCTTCAGAGTGCCAAATGCAAATCATTAAGAGCTATGCCAAAGTATTAATTATTACAAATGCCTGGTACTTTAACAATTGAATTTGAAGAGACAACAATCTAGTTGTTCTCAATACCACGGATAATTTAGCAGCATATTGTCCGCTGTCTATGGTTCCTCTCATCACATCATGTCATATTATTTCGCAGTAACTAACAACAATGTGCAAAATAAATTGATGCTGCAGTTCATGATGTTATATGAACGGATTATTCAAGTGAAAAAAATCAACATTACTAAATTAGATATTCATTAAAAAGTAATTATTTAGAATGTTCCATGGATAGTTATATTCATAGATCACACTTTCCAATAATAGAGTATTATCATTTAGCTGGAAAAAAATTCATATCAATAGTAATTAAGAAGTAGGTTTCTCATTTTTGTAAATGGAGAAATATAGGTATCTGAAAAATAATGCTCTTTTCCCAAATATTTTTTTATATTACAGTAAACATCTCTATCCTAAATGCAGACACATATGTTATTTTTAACTTATATGTGCCAGGTTTTGTTAAACAATGTAACTGAAAATGCTACGGTTATCAGTCCTTGAAGCCTGAATGACACAAAAGGCTCCAAATGCTGTTGTGTTGGTCTTGTTCCCAATCTTCTATTCAGTTAGTGAGACAAATTGTAAAATGAAAGCTCTTACTTATCATGCAGGCTGTTGGGCCAAGTGCGTCTTTTCCTGGCTCAAGGTAGAGGAATAACATCTCACTTTCACTGATGAGGAAGGTTACATAAGGGACAGTCCTTTCCTGTAAGCTCCAGTAAAGGCTACAGTATGGAGAAAAGGTAAGCAAAAGAATAGAACTATGGTATTCTTTAGTAAACTTCTGAAAAGAAAACCTAACCAAAATGAAAACAAAATAAAATGATGGATACATCGAACTGTTTCTGTTCTACTTTTAAACAAGAAAAATGACTCCTGTTTATTTTTTTGTGGTTTCTATTATCATATATAATAATTAGAGATGAGTGAATTGTTTAAAATTAAAATTAGCCAAATTCAACAAATTTTCTCAAGTAGCTTTTTTAGTAGTGGCTAATTCATGTCACATACGCACCGACAATTAATCACAGGTGATTGTCTTTTGTGATTTACCACAGGCTAGTCAAAATGTTTTTCCATTGTTTTTTGTTTTAAATTATTGTTTATCATTTTCTCCTTTGTATTTAACACGAGTGCTCTATACAAAAAAACAGTTTCACTTGATTCAATTTTTTCCGGAGATATTCCACATTATGTACTTAAACTTCATGGGTGCCAATAACGATGAGCAGGACTGTAGAGAAGAGAAAAGAGAAGAATTAGCTAGGTAGAAGGGCAAAATGAGCAATTGTAAGTACACAGTGCTATATAATATGATGATTGCAATATATTAAGAGGATAAAAACTTTGATGTGAGTGTTTCCTAAAGAGGCCACAGGTTTCAAGCAATATGGGAAAGAAAAGTCAAATAGTGCAATGCTTTGAACAAGGTATGTGTTATGACTGAGCCCTAATACTTGCATGGGGATAAACAAATCAGTAGAGATGTTAAATCTACACACCACAGGTCCCTATACAGACTTGACAAATCCCTAACTTACCCCTGATTTGTCCCTGCCTGACTGTGTAGGTTGGCACCCTAAAATTACGCAATGGCGCCCCTACTGAACGTTGGATTGCTCTGAATGTCTTAACTGCACCCTCAACTATAGACAGAGTGTAACCCACAACAATCACAACAGAATGTAGTGCACACAGACAGATGGTGAGACACAGGGCTAAGGATGTGTTCACACAGTCATACATGAAAGATGAAAGAAAAAGAAAGGTGTCCAAAAAGACCTTCGGTATATGTGAAAACCCCCAGACCCTAAATGTAAAAAATAGGAAGAGTGCTGGGAAAGGGAACACGTAAACAAACCCAGGAGAAGAAATAGAGAAAACCTGAGTAAGATAATCCTTGATTGGTGAGTTAGGTCTCCAAATATCCATGTAACTTGGAATATAGGCAGCAAAGACTGCATATATATGGTGAGTTTAAATAGTCCCTCCCAAGATGTGGTAGGATAAACCAAACAAGGAAGTGAAAATACCTGCATAGAAGCAAAAAGGAAAAGCAAAGCAAAGACAAGAGCATTATTAGCAGTTGGACAGAGACAACACAGGCTGTGGTACAACAGACAGGGAAACCGACACAACAGCCAGAGTTCTCTGGATCGAGTACCGGAGTTGAGCCATGACAGTACACACCCCCCCTTCCAACAGACCCTCAGAAACCCTCACACTTGGCACAAACTCTGCATTTATGAACATAATCATCAACTTCCTTGCGAGCATTCTACCACCAAAAGGCCCTAGAAAGAGATCTCCAAGTGGCAGAAGAACACAGATGCCCAGCCAAAATGGAATCATGCACCTCATTAAGAAGATCTCTTGCGTAACGAGGACGGTACATTTAGTTTGTTTAAAAGCAAGCCCTCCGGCACATTGTCCTGAGCATCCTGAATATTCTGTCTAAAATCTATCATCAAAGCACTCACCACCACCCCCTCACTAAGAATTTTAACAGGATTTTCGTTCTTCAACTTTGGAACAAAGCTACAAGACAAAGAGTCAGCTTAAACATTCTGAAATCCAGAGAGATAAGTCACCAAGAAATTAAAAAGGGCAAAGAAAAGGGCCCACCCGGCCTGTTTGGTGTTTAAACACTTTATGACCTTGCGATTTTCCATTTTTGGGTCTTTGTTTTTTGCTCCCCCTCTTCCCAGAGCCATAACTTTTTTATTTTTCCTTCAATATGGCCATATGAGGGCTTGTTTTTTTGAGGGATGAGGTTTTTTGAGTTGTATTTTCAAATGACACCATTGATCTTCCAATATAGTGTACTGGAAAAATTTTTCCAAGTGCTGTGAAATTGCAAAAAAGTTAAATTCCACAATTTTTATTTTTTTTTTAATTCACAATGTTCACTATAACTGAACTGCCATTATGATTCTCCAGGTCATTATGAGTTTACAGATGCCAAACATGTTTAGGTTCTTTTTTTTTTAAAGTGGTGAAAAAAAATCCAAAAGTTGTAAGAAAAAAAATGGTTTCCATTTTTCAGGATCTCGGGCAGGGTGAGGGCTTATTTTTTGAACGCAGAGCTAGCGTTTTTATTCATACCATTTTGGATTAGATACCATATTTTGATAGCCTGTTATTTAATTTTATTGCAGTGTTGTGGCCACCAAAAAACTAAATTCTGGCGTTTTGATTTTTTATTGCTACGCCATTTACCGATTGGATTTATTCTTTTTATATTTTGATTGGTAAGCAATAGACAAGATGTGCACTCAGCAAATATGGGGGTGGCGGCCAGACTGGAGAGTTCCAAATAGTCAAGTAGAAGATAATAAGCCGCATTTTCAGAGGATTATAATAATGTTTGTTTTTATTTTAACATGAAATCATAATTCACCATGGGTAAAGCGATATGTTATGCTTTGACCCAGCCTGGGTCTTTTTCAAACATTGCTATAAAAGAAATACACATAAGTTACTGTGCTGTACATACAGTATATACATGTGATAATTTCCATAAGTACAAGATAAATACAGTGGAAAATTAAATACTCATCCTAATATTAGAAACAACAAGACAGTATAAATATCAAGCAAAAAAACAAAAGCAGGACACAAAAGCACACAATAGTCTAGTGCTAGAATATTCAATAATCTGTACTAAAGTCATGTCATAGGGTCATGGTCATTAGAGCAACATGAGCTTTCAGACATCCTGGGATTGAAGTCTGGCCTATGCATTAATGTAGTTTATTGTGTTTTAAATCAAAAAGAATTTGATCTGTTCAGAGGTAAGGAGCAAGAGGGGGGGAGGAGGAAGATTTGAGAAAGGGACATCAGTAAACCATTATTGCACTAACCTATATCCCATTATGTCAGATACATGAAGTACCTATGAAGCGTGTGCTGACCACAGAAGTGTGGCTTCCCAAGGAGGGCTGCAGAAGAAACCACAAGTATTACTGACAGTGAGGCAGGGCGCCAGGGGGACCGGGTGTGGAGGGAACGTGCGCTGTCTGTGATAATGTGGCATAATTGGTGTCAGTGGCTGTTTAAATGTGTGCTTGAAGCGATCCTTCTGGTGTGATGATGATGGAAGTGACGTGACTATAGATGCCAGTGTGAGGTCTAGAGTATGGGTCACGCTGACGCATGCGCAATATAAGGTGGATCATACACAGTAGCGCTAGAGGACAGGGAATGTCTTATAGAATGTGTAATTTGTGTACTAAAAGGTCCTGGAGGAAAAAAGGGAAGGAGTGGGAAGCGGGCAGGATTAGAGGGACATAGGTAACTAGTCCAGATAGGGAGCAAGATACCATGGAAATAGAGATGGTTTTAATGAATGGTGAGACAGTGAATCTAAATCCAAGATAAATTAAAAATGATGAAAAATGTAAATAAAAATAAAAAGACAAGGATAATCAGGCGAGAAAATTGGGAGAAAAAAATTGTAAAAAGGGGAAAATAAAAATCTTAGGTGGCGGATTATTATAAAAAACCTGTAATGCGGGAAGGGATTGCATTTGATGATATATGTGAAAATAAAGATATTTTTATAAATATTAATAACGGAGTGAAAAATATAGAAACAAAACTTGTAAATGAAATGGAAAAATAAAGTGAAAAATAAAAATGAGAAAATAAAAAGCAAAGAACCCAAATAATAATAATGCTAAAAATAAAAATAAATATATAAATGAAAATAAAAAATAAAGAAACCCATTGGACGGGTATCGCTGTAGTTACCCCAGTGAGGTATATGAATGTCGTTGAGTCTGAAAAGGGTAAAAATATGGTTAGAAGAAGGAGGAAGGACATATATATAAAATCCTCACTAGAAGATGATAATGTTTAAGACAGATATGTCGAACTTCTATCATTAGTATTGCACATTGTCTCTTCAGAGAGGAAGAGGACTAGAACTCTAGTGCCACCAACAGGAAGTAGCAATCCTAGAAGTCAATAGTAACCCTTTAACGAGCCTTATCACATGACTTAGGATATAAGCCAGAACCAGAAACTCAATTTGCAGACACTGTGTTTCAGGGTACTGCCCTTCGTCAGTGCAAAGTGTGAGTTCTGGTTTGGCTTGATGAGAGGCGTCAGATTGGTATCTAGGGGTAATATTTCTCCTTGCAGAGATTGACATGTTAAGCATGTCAAGTGAGGAGACTTTTAAAGCCACAATGCTCCTCTGGGAAATATGCAAATTGTCTCTTCAGAGAGGAAGAGAACTAGAACTCTAGTGCCACCTACAGGAAGTAGCAATCCTAGAAGTCAATAGTGACGCATTAACGAGACTTATCATGTGACTTAGGATATAAGCCAGTACTGCACAAAAACTTTTTGCTATTTGGTGACCAATTCTTCCTACAAATATGCGGGACCATCATGGGCTCGAATGTGGCACCAGCCTATACTAACTGCTACATGGACTCTTTTGAACAAGAGTTTGTGTATACCGATGACATCTTTAAGAGACATTCCAAATGCTGGCTGAGATTCATAGATGATGTATTTTGCATATGAGATGACTCGCCTGAAACACTGTTCGCGTTCTTTAACAACCTAAATTTTGTCCGAACAGAGTTACAATTTACCCTCAACTTTGACATAATGAAGAACTACTTTCTAGACACACTCATACATAAAAACAGAGAGGGCAAACTCGCCACGGATCTCTACACAAAATTTACTGTCTGCGATAATCTTTTACATTATTCCATCTGACTCCCCAGGACTACGAAAGACAGCTTACCCCACTCCCAGTACCAATGCATCTCCAGAATAGTCTCAGATAAAGATCTATTACCAAGTCATCTTGATGAGCTGTCCATTAAATTCGCTGAAAGAAATTTTCCAACACGGACTCTAGTACAAGAGAAATTCAGAACTCTCAGCCTTGAACAGTCTTCCTCACCAACACCTAAGAGGGAACTTATTCCCTTTGTGCATACATATCATCCCATAATGCCCAAAATCTATAACTAGTGTCGAGCCACCCCCGTAGTGTTCGAGTTTGGTTCGTCGAACACCAGTATGTTCGCCGAACTGTTCGTCGAACTGTTCATCGAACACCTTTGAACACCGTTAAAACCAATGGCAGTCAAACAAAAACACATAGAAACACATAGAAAACACCTTCAAAGGTGTCCAAAAGCTGACAAACTGCTCAGAAGGCACAACTAACACATGGAAAAGTGACAAGTACATATAGTCATGCGAAAAGAAAAGAGGTGGAGGAGTAAAAGGAGGGGGAGACACAGATATAGGCATGTCATGCCCTTCTAAAACCAAAAAATTGCGAAGCCGACACGGCCAGTCCGTTCCTGCCCGTGCGACCTCCGTGTCACCGGGTTTGTGCCAGAGCCGTGGTGGATCCTGAAGGCCTGCCCCCCTCTCCCAATACTGGTGCCTGTCCGCTGGTGGGTGCCTGTCCTGCGGTGGAGGCAGGTCTAATCTTTTTAATTTAAATTGTCTCTCTAATTTGAATAAGTACACTTTAAATCCTTTTACAAGGATCTATTGAAGGGCAAGTCTCATGCCAGCAGCCGCGGTAATTCCAGCTTCAGTAGCGTCCACTAAAGCTGCTGCAGTTAAAAAGCTTTTATAAGGATCGAGCTTGGCGGTCCACCGCAAGGCGTCCAACCGCCAGTCCCAGCCCCTGTGCCTTGGGGTGCTTCCCCGATGCTCTTCACTGAGTGTCCCGGGGGCCCAAACCATTTCCTTTGAAAAAATTAAGTGTCCAAACTACAGGTGGTGTAGCTTGCTTAACAGCTGGGATAATCCGCTGACTAGCAGACACTGCTACTAGGCACAAAGTATTTCCTGGGCTAGATACAGTTAAAAATTTGTAATTAGATACTCTCGTTGGATGCTGAGAAAGCATTCCATAGAGTCTCCTGGCACGCCATATATTATTGTCTTAAAAAGCTTGGGGTAGGGGTCTAGGGGACCCTTTTATAGGCAAAATCACGGCCCTGTATCGCAATACGTCACCTAGGTTGAAGATAGATGGAACATTTTCATCACCTTTCATAATCACCAATGGGACAAGGCAGGGATGTCCTCTGTCCCCTCTCTTATACATCCTAGTGACGGAGAACCTGCTCTCATCAATTTGCCATAACCCCAGTATTAGATGGATTGAGGTGGGAGGCACCGAGTACAAGTGCTCTGCATTTGCTGATAATGTCCTAGTATATACCACTCAATCACATATATCCATCCCTGCTGTTATGGCTTAAATAGATCACTTTGTTACATGGTCAAATTTTAAAATCAATGCAGCGAAGTCTGAGGCCCTCGATGTCTCCCTCCCAAATCCATACAGGATTCCATCCAGTCCAACTTTCCCTTTGCCTGGCCCTCACAGAGTATCAAATACTTAGGAATTCGTATTCATAGAGACCTCTCCCGTCTATGTTATCTTAATTTTGGGCCCTTCATTGAACAACTCCATACAGACCACGGTTGGCAAGTTAGAACTGTAAGATTCACTATGTGAACCACTGGTGTTTTGTGGAAAAGCACATGTACACTGTGTTCCAAATTATTATGCAAAAAGTGTTTAGGAGTGATAAGGTAAGAATTTTTTTGTTTGTCAGTTAAACTCATTGATGGTGATTAGTGTTGAGCGATACCTTCCGATATCGGGAAATATCGGATCGGATTGGATCGGACCGATACCGAAAAAGTATCGGATATCGCCGATTCCGATACCGGAAACCAATGCAAGTCAATGGGACATAAATATCGGAATTAAAATAAACCCTTTCTTTCCTTGTAGGTTAATTCTACATGAAGGAAAACAACTAAGAATAATGTAGAATGTATTGGGGGAGGTGGGGGAGACAATAAAGGCATAGAGGTTTAGCCCAGTCAAATGGAATAGCAGGAATTACTATTTTTTTAAGATGTTCTGAGTTACGGAAATATTAACTATGTTAAGTATTTTTATATTTTGTCAGATATTTATGTTTCACTACTTCCATGCTCTTCACCTTCTTTTTTACTTCTCCCACACTTTCTCCTTCATCATCCTCAGCATCTTTTTCATCCACTTCTTCTTCATCTTCTTCTTCTTCACCTTCTTCGTATTATTCTTTTTTTTTCATTCTTCATATTCTACTTCTTCATCTTCTTCATATTCTTCTTCTTCATCATATTCTTATTTGTGACAGGCATTCCTGTAGTTGTTATCTATAAAAGGTTGGACATTACACCTTTCGTTCTGCCCGTCACAAAAGATTCACAACAGGATTTGTCCGCGTTCAGTTTGGCCTGCAGCAGCAGGTCTTTTCCAGGGGCACCACGAGGAGGAACGGACTCACCCCCATACACTGCTTAGTCATATTCTGCTTATAATTTAGATATTATCTTTTGCTCTGAATTTTAATCTTATGCTTAATGTTCTTCCGCTTTTTGTTCTGCAGCTTCTTGTATTTCTGCTTCTTGGTTTTCTGTCTCTTGTTCTTCTGTATCTTGGTACTTGTCTTCTCTTCTTTGTCCTCTTGGTCAACTTCTTCAGGGTTATCTTCTTGGTCTTCTTCAGGGTGGTCTTCAGGGTGGTCGTCTTCCGGGTCCTCGTCTTCGGGGTCCTCGTCTTCTTCGGGTTGGTCTTCTAGGTCCTCGTCTTCGGGGTCCTCGTCTTCTTCGGGGTGGTCTTCAGGGTCCTCGTCTTCTTCGGGGTGGTCTTCAGGGTCCTCGTCTTCTTCGGGGTGGTCTTCAGGGTCCTCTTCTTCAGGGTCGTCATCTTCGAGGTCCTCGTCTTCTTCGGGTTGGTCTTCAGGGTCCTCGTCTTCAGGGTCCTCGTCAGGGAGATCCAGAGTGATTACCAAGAACCATTTCAAAAAGCTTGAACTTGGAAATGTAGCAGAAAGTACAAGAAGGCTGAGGAACTACCGAGGACCAGCTGACGGTACTGGAACCTGGATGGGTAGCAGAAGGTACAAGAGCCAATGGAACTACCGAGGACCAGCTGATGTTACTGGAACTCGGTTACTAAGCAGGAGGTACCTGTGCCAGAAAGCACTACCAAGGACCAGCAGACGTTGGTGGAACTTGGATACCGAGAAGGAGGCACCTAATCCAAAGGCACTGCCGAGAACCAGCTGACGGTACTGGAACCCGGATGGGTAGCAGAACGTACCCATGTAAAAAAAAGTTCAAGGCCGCGAGCCGGCCGCAGTTACCAAAACCCACAGTCCTACAGGGGGTGCTTGTCCTATAGGCACTATGGAACCAGCCTTCATTGCCAGATCCCGCAGCCCACATAGGAGTCACCTAAACTGCAGTCACCATAGAGTCGGCTAACCCGACCGCAACACGACAGGACAACGCATTAGAGGCAAAGTGACGTTGACACTACTCGGAAACAGCTGGCGTGCTGGAACCAGGCTGGGCAGGAGGGAGTACCCGTGCCAAAGACACTGCCGAGAACCAGCTGACGGTACTGGAACCCGGATGGGTAGCAGAAGATACAAGAGCAAATGGAACTACCGAGGACCAGCTGACGGTACTGGAACCCGGATGGGTAGCAGAAGGTACAAGAGCCAATGGAACTGCCGAGAACCAGCTGGCGGTGCTGGAGCCCAGGGAAAATACTAAAAACAGAGGAGCCAGAGGTGTATTTTGAGGAGGTTTTAAATCCGTAGTACAGTGGATGTGGACAAAGCAGGAGAATTTGCCGGACACACAGCTGGGGATCAGCTGACGTTACTGAACCCCAATAACACTGGAGCAAGCGTTGACTGTGCAGACGGCACTTCTGAGCAGCAACTAGCGGTATTGGAGCCCAGGGTAAATACTAAAAACGGAGGAGCCAGAGGTGTATTTGGAGGAGGTTTTAAATCCGTAGTACAGTGGATGTGGACAAAGCAGGAGAATTTGCCAGACACACAGCTGGGGATCAGCTGACGTTACTGAACCCCAATAACACTGGTGCAAGCGTTGACTGTGCAGACGGCACTTCTGAGCAGCAACTAGCGGTATTGGAGCCCAGGGTAAATACTAAAAACAGAGGAGCCAGAGGTGTATTTGGAGGAGGTTTTAAATCCGTAGTACAGTGGATGTGGACAAAGCAGGAGAATTTGCCGGACACACAGCTGGGGATCAGCTGACGTTACTGAACCCCAATAACACTGGAGCAAGCGTTGACTGTGCAGATGGCACTTCTGAGCAGCAACTAGCGGTATTGGAGCCCAGGGTAAATACTAAAAACGGAGGAGCCAGAGGTGTATTTGGAGGAGGTTTTAAATCCGTAGTACAGTGGATGTGGACAAAGCAGGAGAATTTGCCAGACACACAGCTGGGGATCAGCTGACGTTACTGAACCCCAATAACACTGGAGAAAGCATTGACTGTGCAGACGGCACTTCTGAACAGCAACTAGCGGTATTGGAGCCCAGGGTAAATACTAAAAACGGAGGAGCCAGAGGTGTATTTGGAGGAGGTTTTAAATCCGTAGTACAGTGGATGTGGACAAAGCAGGAGAATTTGCCGGACACACAGCTGGGGATCAGTTGACGTTACTGAACCCCAATAACACCGCAGCAAGTGTTGACTGTGCAGACGGCACTTCCGAGCGCCAACTGGCGGTGCTGGAGCCCAGGGATAAGAATAAAAACAGAGAGGAGCCAGAGGTGTAATTGGAGCAAGTTTTAAATAAGTAGCACAGTGAATATGGACAGAGCAGGAGAAATTGCCGTGAACACAGCAGGGGAACAGCTGACGTTACTGAACCCCAATAACACCGCAGCAAGTGTTGACTGTGCAGACGGCACTTCTGAGCGCCAACTGGCGGTGTTGGAGCCCAGGGATAAGAATGAAAACAGAGGAGCCAGAGGTGTAATTGGAGCAACTTTAAAATGTGTAGTACAGTGGATGTGGACAAAGCAGGAGAAATTGCCGTCCGCACAGCAGGGGAACAGCTGACGTTACTGAACCCCAATAACACCGCAGCAAGTGTTGACTGTGCAGACGGCACTTCCGAGTGCCAACTGGCGGTGCTGGAGCCCAGGGATAAGAATGAAAACAGAGGAGCCAGAGGTGTAATTGGAGCAACTTTAAAATGTGTAGTACAGTGGATGTGGACAAAGCAGGAGAAATTGCCGTCCGCACAGCAGGGGAACAGCTGACGTTACCGAACCCCAATAACACGGCAGCATGTGTTGACTGTGCAGACAGCACTTCCGAGCGCCAACTGGCGGTGCTGGAGCCCAGGGATAAGAATGAAAACAGAGGAGCCAGAGGTGTAATTGGAGCAACGTTAAAATGTGTAGTACAGTGGATGTGGACAAAGCAGGAGAAATTGCCGTCCGCACAGCAGGGGAACAGCTGACGTTAAAGAACCCCAATAACACGGCAGCAAGTGTTGACTGTGCAGACAGCACTTCCGAGCGCCAACTGGCGGTGCTGGAGCCCAGGGATAAGAATAAAAACAGAGAGGAGCCAGAGGTGTAATTGGAGCAAGTTTTAAATAAGTAGCACAGTGAATATGGACAGAGCAGGAGAAATTGCCGTGAACACAGCAGGGGAACAGCTGACGTTACTGAACCCCAATAACACCGCAGCAAGTGTTGACTGTGCAGACGGCACTTCCGAGCGCCAACTGGCGGTGTTGGAGCCCAGGGATAAGAATGAAAACAGAGAGGAGCCAGAGGTGTAATTGGAGCAAGTTTTAAATAAGTAGCACAGTGAATATGGACAGAGCAGGATAAATTGCCGTGAACACAGCAGGGGAACAGCTGACGTTACTGAACCCCAATAACACCGCAGCAAGTGTTGACTTTGCAGACGGCACTTCCGAGCACCAACTGGCGGTGTTGGAGCTCAGGGATTACAGTTCAGGTGGTAGAAACATGAACAGAACAGGAGACCTGGATACTGTTGCCAACCAATTATTTATTCTGGAAGAGGACTGGCAAATTCATGAGAGATCCAGGCCTTGTTCATTTTGAGAAAAGTAAGCCGGTCAACGTTATCGGAGGATAGTCGCATGCGACGGTCTGTTAGTACACCACCTGCGGCACTAAAGACGCGTTCCGATAATAGACTAGCAGCAGGGCAATCTAGTACCTCCAATGCATACTGACTAAGCTCTGGCCATGTATCCAGCTCACAGACCCAAAACTTGAAGGGAGAAGAGCCGTCTGAGAGTACACTAAGAGGGCAAGACATGTAGTCTGTCACCATCTGACGGAAACGTTGCCTCCTGCTGACTGGAGCCGTCTGTGATGGTGTAGACATTTGTGGCGGCGGGGACACAAAACTTTGCCACATTTCGGCCATAGTGGTCTTGCCTTGTGCTGAGGCGCTGCTTTTGCTCCCTCTTTGTGCAGAGCTTCCTCCACTGCCTCGACGCACTGAGCTGCTTTGTAAAGCACTAGCAGCACTGCTCTCGGTTGGAATGGAGAACATGATGGAATGCACCAGTGCGTCTTGGTACTCCCGCATTTTACGCTGCCGGTTCAACGGTGTTATGAGGCTTTGTAAGTTGTCCCGTTAGCGAGGATCTAGGAGGGTGGACACCCAATAATCAGCCGTGTTGAGAATGTGGGCGATGCGGCGGTCGTTTCTCAGGCACTGCAGCATGAAATCAACCATGTGCTGCAGACTGCCAACTGGCCAAGAAACGCTGTCCCCTGCTTGAGGCGTGATCTCTGCCTGCTCTGCATCACCCCACCCTCGCTCTAGATACTGACTACTAGAGCATTGTGTACCTCCCTCCTCTGGACAGATGTCTTCCTCATCCATTTACTCCTCCTCATCCTCCTCACAAAGTGTCCCCTGCCTAGGCCTTTGTGAGGAACCACGTTGCGCAGACTGTAGAGAAGCAGATGGCATTTGTGACTCCTCATCCTCCACCTCTTCCAAAACCTCGTCCCTTAGTGCTTGCAGTGTTTTTTCAAGCAGGCAGATAAGGGGGATAGTCATGCTGACTAGTGCATCATCTGCACTCGCCATCCGCGTGGAATAATCGAAGGCACGCAAAACGTGGCAAATGTCCTTCATAGAGGCCCACTCAGTGGTGGTGAAGTGTGAACGGCGCACACTGCGACTTGTTTGCGCCTGCTGCAGCTGGTACTCCATTAATGCTGCCTGCTGCTCACACAACCTCTCCAACATATGTAACGTTGATTTCCACCTGGTGGGTAGGTCACATATGATGCGATGTTCCGGAAGACGTAATCGGCGCTGCAGAGCTGCAATGCGTGATCTTGCATAGCTGGAACGCCGAAAGTGAGCGCACTCTATGCGGACCTTGTGAAGCAGTGCATCAAGATCCGGATAGTCCCTCAAAAAACTCTGCACGACCAAGCTGAGCACATGTGCCAGACATGGGATGTGAGTGAGGTTGCCTAGGCCCAGAGCTGCCACCAAATTTCGGCCATTGTCACACACTACCATGCCTGGCTGGAGATTCGCTGGCACAAACCACACGTCGCTCTGCTGCTTGATGGCATTCCAGAGCTCCTGCGCTGTGTGGCTTCGATTCCCCAAAGAAATTAATTTTAATACGGCCTGTTGACGTTTGGCCACGGCTGTGCTCATATCGGTCATCATAACAGGTAACCGTTCACGGGTCGATGTGGAGGTAGACCGTGACGGCTCCTGCAGCGCTGATTCAGAGGAACTGGAGTATGACGAGGAGTCAATGTGTACAGACTGGATTCCTGCAATCCTTGGAGTTGGCAGAACACGTACAGCGCCACTCTCAAGATTTGTACCCGGCTCCACAACATTTACCCAATGGGCAGTGAGGGAAAGGTATCGTCCCTGTCCATGCTTACTGGTCCACGCATTAGTGGTCAGGTGGACCTTGCTACTGACGGCGTTTTGTAGCGCATGTTTAATTTTTCCCTCCACATGATGTTGCAGGGCAGGGACGGCTTGCCTGCTGAAATAAAAGCGGCTGGGCATGTTGTATTGTGGGACTGCCAATGCCATAAAGTTACGGAATGTGTCAGTCTCCACCAGCCTGAATGATAGCATTTCAAGGGCCAGTAGTTTAGCAATGTCAGCATTCAGATCCTGTGCTCGGGGGTGGTTTGCCGAGTATGGGCGCCTTTTCTCCCATGCCTGTGCTAACGATGGCTGTAGACTGGCCTGGGAGTGTGAGGATGACTGGAAAAGTGGTGCTGTGGGTGGAATTACACTGTGTCTCTGTACAACAGTGCCAGAGATTCTTCCATGGCGATCCTGTGAGGAAGCCGAACCAGCTGTGTGTGAGCTGGAGGAAGAGGCTACAACACGAGCTGAAGAGGTGGTAGGTGGCGCTGTAGGTTGGCCTAGGTCTTCAGTGTGTTTTTGTAACTCCACCACGTGCTTGGTCCGCACATGTTTCCACATATTTGTGGTATTGAGGTTGCTGACACTTTTCCCTCTTTTCACCTTCTGATTACACAGCTTGCATTTGACAAAGCAAATGTCATCTGCAACTGTGTCAAAAAAGGACCAGGCACTGCAAGTCTTGGGAGCGCCCGCTTTGGATTTTGGAAGAGCCATGCTCCTAATGGGTGCCGAAGTGGAGGCTACAGGCAACCAAGTCTGCCCCCTCGCTCTCCCTCCTTTTTGGGCCGTTCGGGGAATCTCTTCCTCAGAGCTGCTCCCACCACCTTCCTGTCCCTCACGCCATGATGGGTCAAGGACCTCATCATCTACACCACCCTCTTCAAACAACTGCTTCTCCTGGGTGGTCTCGACAGCACAGTATGCACCAGAAATTGGCACCTGACTCTCATCATCAGATGCGTACTGAGGTGTGCTGCTGACCATAGGCACTGGCCCACCCGCCTCTTCAGATTCAGAGAGACAAAACAGTTGCGCATCACTGCATACTACCTCTTCTTCAAATTCTAGAATTCTGCTTGGCTGGCCCCCTCTTTCCAAGCCAAGAGATTCAGAGAACAGAAGTAGAGATGGCTCCTGTCCAGGGCTCTCTGACTGCCTGGGCAATTTGGCAGGTGGTGAAGAGACAGATGGGTGCTCTTCAGTGCTCAGGACCTGAGAGGATCTGGAACTAATTGAAGTCGATGCGTTAGCTGCCATCCATCCGACAATGGCTTCAATTTGGTCCTCGCGCAGCAGTGGGGTACGGCTAGCTCCTACAAAGCTGCGCATAAAGGACTGTTCCCTGGTAAAACTGGGGGATGCTGAGTCACTGGTGCCCGCAGCAGGCACAGAATCCCCACGTCCTCTCCCTGCAGGCACAGAATCCTCACGTCCTCTCCCTGCAGAAACTCCACGCCCACGCCCACGCCCACGACCACATGCCTTACTCCCTGCCTTCTTCATCTTGGTAGACTGATAAAGATAGGCAGAAAAGTACTAAGGGCTTAGTGTGCTTATTCCTGAATAGAGATGAGCGGTGTTCGACTAGAACTGTTCGCCAATCTCAAATTCGAGCTGTTTTGGGCGGTGTTCGAGTTGTTCGACGAACCCGAACGATTTGCAAAAAATTCAAGGTTATGTTCGATAACTGTTCGTGCACCAAAAGCGTGTCCTGCATGTCTGGCGCTATTTAGAGCACCAATCATGCAGGGATTGTCTGCCACTCACTGTAATGCCACAGCCATGGTGGTTGTGGCATTACAGTGATTGCCCAAATCGATGGGAAAAGTGCCAACAGTGAAACATGAAAAGCCGGCAATTCATCAGCGGCATACACCGGTACCCGACAATTTAGAACCGAAAGAATAGAGCTTCACACATAGATTAGATAGATAGAAACATGTCAGCCACACATATAAGAAGCACAGTGACAGTGTTGCTTACTGTACTTGTCATTTAGTGTAAAGGATTTATCAAAAAAAATAACCTCCCAACCACCAGCTGCCTATTTGTACCTAGCCGGACACAACAATATAGGGAAGCCCTTTTTTTCTTAATTATTCCATGAATTTCATGAATTTAAAAAAAAAATACGTGGAGCTTCGCCCTATTTTTGTGTCCAGCCAGGTACAACTAGGCAGCTGGGGGCTGGAATCTGCAGCGCAGGGAGGCCCAAGCTTTCTGGGCCCCAACCGCTGCAAATTGCAGTCCGCAGCCGCCCCGGAAAATGGCGCGTTCATAGAAGCGCCATCTTCTGGCGCTGTACCCAACTCATCCAGGGCCCTTGTGCGGTGGCTCACTGGGTAATAAAGGGGTTAAGGCCAGCTTGACATTATCAGCTGGCCCTAAGCCCGAAATTCATGGGGTCACGCCAATATTAGACATGACCACCATGAATTTCTAGTAAAGTATTTAAAAAAAACACAAACACCCAGAAAAAAGTCCTTTAATTGAAATAAACACACAATTCTTTATTGTTCTAAATTAAACCATACTTACCGCCACGCCCATTCCAGCTGAAGCCAATGATCTCCTGCAATAAAAGTAAAATAATAAAGCAACATCATCCTTACCTTTCCATGGCTCCCACGACAGCTTCAGCTCTGCTACATCGAAATGACAGGCTGGACCGCAGCAGAACGCTGCCATCCAGCCTGTCATCCCGCAGACACTGAGAAGCGCAGGCATGCTTGCGCTCCTCAGTGTCTGGCTGTGACGGTATCCAGATGAGCCGAGGTCATGTCCAATGAACTCGGCTCACCTCATACACGTCACTGACAGCGTGGGAAAATTCTCACGCTGAAGCGCTGAGTGCAGGAGAATTTTCCCACGCTGTCAGTGACGTACATGAGGTGAGCCGAGTTCATTGTCGGCTCATCTGGATGCCGTCACAGTCAGACACTGAGGAGCGCAAGCATGCCTGCGCTTCTCAGTGTGTGCGGCATGGCAAGCTGGATGGCAGCGTTCTGCTGCGGTCCAGCCTGTCATCTCGATGTAGCAGAGCTGAAGCTGTCCTGGGAACCATGGAAAGGTAAGGATGAGGTTGCTTTATTATTTTTCTTTTATTGCAGGAGATCGTTGGCTTCAGCTGGAATGGGCGTGATGGTAAGTATGGATTAATTTAGAACAATAAAGAATTGTGTCTTTATTTCAATTAAAGGACTTTATTCTGGGTGTTTGTGTTTTTTTTTTAACTTTGACTATGGGGTTAGTAATGGGGGTGTCTTATAGACGCCTCTCCATTACTAACCTGGGCTTGATGTCAGCTGGCATTATAAGCTGACATCAACCCCAACCCTATTACCCCCTGCCACCGCACCAGGGCAGCGTGGAAGAGCGAGGCTAAGTGCCAGAATTGGCGCATCCTATGGATGCGCCATTTCTGGGGCGGCTGACGGCTGGTGTTTCTAGCCTGGGAGGGGGCCAATATTCATGGCTCCCTTCCTGGGCTATTAATATCAGCCCCCAGCTGTCTGCCTAGCCTTTGCTAGCTATTAAATTAGGGGGGACCCCACGTCATTTTTTTTGGGGGAGTCCTCCATTTTAATAGCTAGTAAAGGCTAGGTATTCAGCTGGGGGCTGATATTAGTAGCCTGGGAAGCTCCGTGGGTATTACCCCCTTCCCAGGCTTCAAACATCTGCCCCAGCTGTCTGCTTAACCTCCGCTAGAGACTAAAATTACGGGGAACCCCACGCCAATTTTTTTTAATAATAAATCTTTTATTTTAATACTAAATGACAAGTACAGTAACCAACACTATCACTGTACTTATTATATATGTGACTGACATGTTTCTATCTATCTAATCTATGTGTGAAGCTCTATTCTGTCTGTTATAAATTGTCGGGTACAGATGCTGAATTGCCGGCCGGCTTTTTTAAAGAGACGGTGCATGAAAACACTATTATTTTTTTTGATAAATCCTTTACACTAAATGACAATTACAGTAAGCAACACTGTCACTGTACTTCGTATATATGTGGCTGACATGTTTCTATCTATCTAATCTATGTGTGATTCTCTATTCCTTCTATTCTAAATTGTCGGGTACAGATGCTGAATTGCCAGCCGGCTTTTTTAAAGAGACGGTGCATGAAAACACTATTATTTTTTTTAATAAATCCTTTGCAGTAAATGACAAGTACAGTAAGCAACACTGTCACTGTACTTCATATATATGTGACTGACATGTTTCTATCTATCTAATCTATGTGTGATGCTCTATTCCTTCATGTCTAAATTGTCGGGTACCGGTGTATGCCGCTGCTGAATTGCCGGCCGGCTTTTTTAAAGAAAGCGTCTTCTGAGCAGTTTGTGAGCTTTTGGACACCTTTGAAGGTGTTTTCTATGTGTTCCTATGTGTTTTTGTTTGCCTGCCATTGGTTTTAACGGTGTTCGACGGTGTTCTAAGGTGTTCGACGAACAGTTCGACGAACAGTTCCTCGAACATCCCGGTGTTCGACGAACCGAACCGAACCCGAACACTACGGGGGTGGCTCAACACTATTCCTGAACAGCTGCTAACAGGTATAAGAAACACTAATTTTATAAAGTGTGGACTAGACTTTAATATGAGCTAATGTGGCCTACACAACTGTAAAGTGGAGTGTTTGGTGAACTTTATTTAGGTTTTTTTTTGTCACAAAAAGACACTGGATGTGCCTAAAGATGTAATAACGATAGTATCACAAACTTTTTGTAGCTATTACAATGTAGGAAGGTAACCTACAATGCAATAGATGAGGCTGCAAAAAATAGACTAATACTAATCTGGCTGGGGCTGCAGGGCCCAATGCTGCAGAAAGGCTCCTCTATCTACTCCTATATAGTGTGTTTGGAATCAATTTAGCTGAATACGGATGGAACCACCACACTAATAGGAGATATCAGGAAAAATTATGAATTGGCAATAAAGGACAATGTATGAGGCAGTGACACACACTGAGTGCACCACAACCAGACGGGGTTGAAGCACACACTACAGGGTGAGCTGCACTCACACACCAGACCTTGCAGACAGCGGTGAACAGTACAGATGCAAAGCACTGTGCACTAGCGCTGCAAGACCAAAAAAATTTCTCTATCTACTCCTATATAGTGTGTTTGGAACCAATTTAGCTGAATACAGATGGAACCACTACACTAATAGGAGATATCAGGAAAAATTATGAATTGGCAAAAAAGGACAATGTATGAGGCAGTGACACACACTGAGTGCACTACAACCAGACGTGGTTGAAGCACACACTACAGGGTGAGCAGCACTCACACACCAGACCTTGCAGACAGCGGTGAACAGTACAGATGCAGAGCACTGTGCACTAGTGCTGCAAGACGGAAAAAAAATTCTCTATCTACTCCTATATAGTGTGTTTGGAACCAATTTAGCTGAATACAGATGGAACCACCACACTAATAGGAGATATCAGGAAAAATTATGAATTGGCAAAAAAGGACAATGTATGAGGAAGTGACACACACTGAGTGCACTACAACCAGACTTGGCTGAAGCACACACTACAGGGTGAGCTGCACTCACACACACAGACCTTGCAGACAGCGGTGAACAGCACAGGGAACTGTGCACTAGCGCTGCAAGGCACAGTGATTTAGAAAGTAGCTTGGGTAAAGCAGTATAGAGCAAATAGGTAGCTAAAACTGTCCCTCAGAACAACAGCGTCCTATCCCTAACTGAATTCACAGCAGAGTGAGCTCAAAATGGCGGCGGCGGCTTTTATAGTGCATCATGACATCATTTCAGCAGCCAATCACAGCCATGCCATTAGTTAAGATGCCTACATGCCTAACAGGATGTGCCCACACTTCTTAGGATCCTCATTGGCTGAATAAAATGAAAATGGCTCATTGCATTATGGGAACTTCCGATTCCGGTATATGATATTGCAAAAGTATCGGAATTAAGTATCGGAATTCCGATACCGCGAATATCGGCCAATACCCGATATTTCAGTATCGGAATGCTCAACACTAATGGTGATGTGTGTCAGGGCTCTTTATATCACTGTAAGCATTTGCAGACACCTGTGCTAATTAGTTTGCCAGGTGTGTCCAATGAAAGACAAGACTTTATTAAGCAGCCTACATTTTCTGCCAAAATTGGAAAGAAAAAGGATGTGTCGGATGCTGAGAAGCAACAAATTGTGGAGTGTTTAGGTCAAGGCATGACTACAATCAACATTGCCAAGACACTTCATCCTGATCATCGCACAATCAAGAAGTATGTAGCTGATTCACAGTACACACGCGTGCATGCTGATAAGGGAAAATTGAGGACTCTTTCCTACAGGCAATTACGTCAGGTTAAAAGAGCAGCGGCAAAAAAGCCTTGTCATAGCAGCAGACAAGTTTTTGAAGCTGCTGGTGCCTCCAACGTCCCCCGAACAACAAGATGCAGAGTACTTCAGAGGTTTGCAGCTGTGCAGAAGCCATCCTGTCGACCTCCTCTATCCACTACACACAAGCAGAAACAGCTCCAGTGGGCCAAACAATACATGAAGACTGACTTCAAAACTGTTTTGTTCACCGATGAGTGCTGTGCAATGCTCGATGGTCCAGATGGATGGAGTGGAGCATGGCTTGTTGATGGACACCCCACGCAAACACGGCTACAGCGCCAACAAGGAGGAGGTGGAGTAATGTTTTGGGCTGGAATCATGGGGAGAGAGATTGTCGGCCCCTTTAGGATCCCTGAAGGGGTAAAGATGAACTCCATAATGTATGTGGAGGTTCTCAAACAGCATTTCCTGCCATGGTTCAAGAAGAAGAACCGTGTATTCCTCAGCAAGATAATTTTATGCATGATAATGCACCATCTCATGCTGCACATAACACATCTGCATCTCTGGCTGATATGGGCATAAAAGGGGCCAAATTTAGGGTGTGACCTCCATGCTCCCATGGCCTCAACCCCATTCAGAACCTCTGGAGCATCATCAAAAGGAGTGTCTATGATGGTGGGAGGCAGTTCACATCTAAGCAACAGCTCTGGGAGGGTATTCTGTCCTCATGCAAAACAATTGAAGCAGAAACCATTTAAAACCTGATAAATTCAATGGACGAGACAGTTCAGAAGCTCCTTTCGAACAAGGGGTCCTATGTGCAAATGTAACATCACCTAGAATAAAGTTTTGAGTTGAAAACTGTTTGATTTCAGTTTCTAATAACCTGCTAATGCTTATAATTTCAAAAATGACCATTTTTTTGTTCTTTATTAAAATGAAAAGGTTGATCGAAGAGTGTGGGGGATCTAAGAGTGTGGCAACCCAGTAGTCAAGATTACTTCGAATTCTGACAATCTGAGGGTCATGTTGCAGGTAGTGCAGCAAGAAGGCACTCATATGTCTTGCGCATCTAGGAGACCCAAAATTATTTTCTGTGCTAGATGCAGCTAAAAATTATTATTAATTTGAAAGCTGGTGGGGCTTAGTATAGATGGCCTAATAGAATCAGTACTGCACACTGCTACAAAGCCCAAATTATTTTCCAGCCAAGATACAGATAAACATGATTAGTAATTTTAAATCTGGTGGAGCTTAGTATAGATGGCCTAATAGAATCTGTACTGCACACTGCTACAAAGCCCAAATTATTTTCCAGCCAAGATACAGATAAACATGATTAGTAATTTGAAAGCTTAGAATGGTTGGTGAGGTGATTTTAACAAATCATCAAGCTTTTACTCTCCCCAGGATGACACAGGGGTAGAAAAGTCATTTGGGATCCATGATTTGTTCTTCTTTATGAACGTGAGTCTGTCTACATTATCAGTGGAGAGCCACGTGCGCTTATCTGACAGCACACCACACCAGCAGCGCTGAACACACGTTCAGACAGAACGCAGGCTGCGGGGCATGACAAGATCTCCAAGGTGTAAGTGGCGAGCTCCGGCCACTTATCCAGATTGGAAGCCCAAAAAGAGCAAGGGTCTAGTGACACAGTCATGGCTTCAATGTTTACTTGGAGATACTCCTGTACCATCGTCTCTAGGCGTTGACTATGTGTCAGACTTCTTGTCTCCTGTGGCCTTGCAAAGGATGGGCTAAAAAAGTGGTGAAATGATTCCGCAAAATTGATGTTACCAGCAGATACTGTGTTTCTGTTACGGTTTGAGTGCTGAACACTCGATGGCCCCATGGTTGGCAAGTTGGAACAGTGAGATTCACTACGTGCACCACTGGTGTTTTGTGGAAAAGCACATGTAAGATTCTGCAACAGTCTCTGCTGATACTCCTGCATGCGTGCATCCCTTTCTATGGCAGGAATAATTTCTGCAAATTTACTTTTGTACCGGGGATCTAATAGTGTGGCAAACCAGTAGTCAGGATTATTTCTAATTCTCACAATTCGAGGGTCATGTTGCAGGTAGTGCAGCAAGAAGACACTCATGTGTCTTGCGCATCCAGGAGCACCAAGTCCCTGTTGTGTTGGTGGCAAGGTAACAATCATGCTTCCTTCCTCTGTCCTCTCCCCCCAACCTCGCACAACAGAAATGTGATCAAGGTCTCCCTCATCTGATGAGTCTTCCATCAGTTTGTCCTCCACTTCTTCCTGAGCTCCTGCACCTTCCTCACTAGTTTGGCTGCTACCATGCACCCTGGTAAAACCATCTCCCCCACCCTCACATGCCTGCCGCCTTGGTGCTGCCGACCGTCTGGACCTTGCAGATGTTAGCCCTTCCGCATACAACGCCTCATCATCTACTTCCTCCACCTCCTCTTGTGCCACCACCTGACTCCGAATTCTGTTTAACATGTGCTCCAGCATGTAAATCACCGGAATAGTCATGCTGATAATGGCATCGTCATCACTAAACATCTTCGTCGCCATTTCAAAACTGTGCAGAAGGGTGCATAGGTCCTTGATCTGAGACCACTCCTGCAGCGTGATTTGCCCCACCTCTGGATCTCGTTGACCCAGGCTATACGTCAGAACGTATTGCACCAGGGCTTGTAGGTGCTGCCACAGTTGCTGCAACATGTGCAGAGTTGAATTCCACCGGGTAGGCACATTGCATTTTAGCCGGTGAAGTGGCAGGCCCAACGACTTCTGTAGAGATGTAAGTCGCGGAGCTGCCAGATGCGAATGGCGGAAGTGAGCACACAGCGACCGTGCCCTCTGCAGAAGGCCATCTAGTCCGGGATAGTGGGCTAAAAATTGCTGGACAACCAGGTTCAACACGTGAGCCAAACAAGGCACGTGTGTGACATTGCCCCGGCGAAGGGCCGCACCCAGGTTTGCAGCATTGTCGCACACGGCCTTCCCTGGTTTCAGGTCCAGTGGAGACAACCATTCATGAAACTGGTTCTCCAGAGCTGACCACAACTCCTCAGCTGTGTGACTCACATTTCCCAGACATTTCAAAGTAAAAACCGCCTGATGACGTTGAGCCCTGCTGCCAGCATAGTTGTAACATACCTGGTGGCGTCTTTGCATAGTGATCCATCTCCCACTGTGCAAGAGCGCGCACTTGATCTCCAATCCAGAATGTCTCTCTGGCTTCCCTCCATGCTGTCTGTTTGCTTCTCTTTCTGCTGCTTAAGGGCGACGCCCGATCACTTCCTGTTTTTTGTACCTGCTGCAGGCACACCCCTTGTGCATCCTCAGCCTATTGCTGTCTGTCACCTGGTATTTAACCCAGCTGCTCCAATGAATCCCTGCCTGAGCATTGTGTTTCATTCAGTATGGTCTTTCACTCTGAATGTGCCAGGTCCCCTTCTGTGTTCTCTTGTCTGCCTATCCTAGAGGCTGCATTTCCAGGCCTGTCTGAACACGCTCCTTGCCTGTTCGTCTCGCCTTCTAGGGGCCGCATACCTAGACCCGCTCCTGTATCTTGTCTGTCCTGTCTGAACACACTCCTGGCCTGTTCCTCTCACCTTCTAGGGGCCGCATACCTAGACCCGCTAATGTATCTTGTCTGTCCTGTCTGAACACGCTCCTTGCCTGTTCCTCCCGCCTTCTAGGGGCTGCATTCCTAGACCCGCTCCTATATCTTGCTACTGTGTCTGTTCTTGTCTGTATACTCTTCTAGCCTGTTTTCCCGTGTTTCTCTATGTCCGTACCTTTCCTTTTTCTGCAGAGTCTGAACTCGTACCTAACTCCTGCTCGTTGTCACTGTACTCCCGTTTGTGAGTTTGTGGTCCACTCGCTACTTCACTGCAAGTACCCTGTGGGCATCTGGTTCTGCCTTTCCCTTCCTGTCTGTTCTGTATGAACAGAGCCCTGTCCCCCCTGCTCTGCCTTGCTCACAGCTCCGGCGGTTCTAGCCTGCTCTGCCTTTGCTCACCGCTCCGGCGGTTCTAGCCTGCTCTGCCTTTGCTCACCGCTCCGGCGGTTCTAGCCTGCTCTGCCTTTGCTCACCGCTCCGGCGGTCCTAGCCTGCTCTGCCTTTGCTCACCGCTCCGGCGATCCTAGCCTGCTCTCCCTTTGCTCACCGCTCCGGCGGTTCTAGCCTGCTCTGCCTTTGCTCACCGCTCCGGCGGTTCTAGCCTGCTCTGCCTTTGCTCACCGCTCCGGCGGTTCTAGCCTGCTCTGCCTTTGCTCACCGCTCCGGCGGTTCTAGCCTGCTCTGCCTTTTCTCACCGCTCCGGCGGTTCTAGCCTGCTCTACCTTTTCTCACCGCTCCGGCGGTTCTAGCCTGCTCTGCCTTTGCTCACCGCTCCAGGCTGCCTTGTCCTGCTCTACTCTTGCTCACTGCTCCAGGCGGCCTTTGTCCTGCTCTACTCTTGCTCACCGCTCCAGGCGGCCTCGTCCTGCTCTACTCTTGCTCACCGCTCCAGGCGGCCTCATCCTGCTCTATTCTTGCTCACCGCTCCAGAGGGCCTCGTCCTGCTCTACTCTTGCTCACCGCTCCAGGCGGCCTCGTCCTGCTCTACTCTTGCTCACCGCTTCAGGCGGCCTCGTCCTGCTCTACTCTCACTCACCGCTCTAGGTGGTCTCGTCTTGCCCTGCTCTCGCTCGCCTCTCTGGGCGGCCTCACTCTGCTGTGTTTGTCCGCCACATCTGTGGTTCTGTTCCTGAGTCCCAGTGTGTACTGGGTCCTATCCCGCCTGTGTTCCTACCTGCTAGTGCCTCCCTGTCTGCACTCTAGCCGTGCTTGCCTGTACCCTCCTGCCTGCATACCCGCCTGCCTGCATACCAGTCGTGCCTGTCTATACCCACCAGTCTGTGTGCCACCCTAACCAGTCTATTCCTGTATTCCCCTGTGTGGGTCAACAGCCGTGTCCGGGGACTGTCCTGCAGTAGCACCTGGTCCCTCTGCTCGGTTCCTCCTTGGTGCACTGACATCGTATGCCATCGTGTGACCCTGGTCGGATCGGGTGAATACCTAGTTACGCCCCTCCAGGCATTCACTCTCCGGCACGGTCCAGTGGAATCACACGCACACGCCGCTAGCCAGGGCGTGTGCATTACAATAGTAAGGAGGTGTGCAGGATCCCTTCTGCGCAGTTAGAAAGCTTGTGGCATGACCAGACAGGCTTTGGGTGCAGGTGGAGGACCGAGAGGAGGTTGAGGAGGCAGAAACAGTGGAGGAACTTTGAGATAAAGAGGATTGACGCACAACTCGTGGGGACGGCAAGACTTGGACAGCAGCCCCTTGTCCCGCTGTCACCATAGTTACCCAGTGCCCAGTCAGCGACATGTAACGCCCCTTTCCATGCCTACTCGTCCAAGTGTCTGTGGTGAAATGCACCCTGTCACACACAGAGTTTCTCAAAGAAGTGGTGATGTTGTGTGCGACATGCTGGTGGAGCGCAGGCACACCTTTCTTTGAGAAGTAGTGCCGACTGGGCATCTGGTACTGGGGCACTGCGACGGACATAAGGTCTCGAAAATCCTCTGTGTCCACCAGGCGGAAAGGCAGCATTTCTGTAGCCAAGAGCTTGCAGACGGTGAAATTCAACCTCTTAGCTTTCTCATTGCTAGGGGGAAATGGTCTTTTACTTGTCCACATCTGAGGGACCGAGGGCTGGCTGTTGTGCTTAGACGGGGTTGAGAAGGGTGTCCCCGGCAAACTGCCGGTCTGTGAGGTAGATGCAGGCGCACATGTTAGGTTGCCTTGATCCAAAGGTGGTGCTATCGATGTCGCACAGCGCTCAAAACCAGCTGGTGTTTCCACCTCCAAAGAAAATGATGACCTGCCAATCACGCCGGCTGTTGCGGGTAAAGAGGTGGCAGGTCTGCGTCCCAAAACAGGTGTGACTGCTGTCACCCCAGTCACAGAGGATGAAGAGGCCGCGGATGCACAAGATGTGGCAGACGGTGGTTGGCCCGGCCGGCTATTCCGCATTGTAGCACAGTGAGCTTCCCACTGCAACTTATGCTTCATGTCCATGTGCCGGTTCATGCATGAAGTACTCAAACTATGTATTTTTTGGCCTCTACTTAGCTTTTGCTGACAAATGTTACAGATAACACGAGTTGGGTCATCTTTATCGCTCTGAAAAAATGCCCAGGCTATACAAGGCTTAGCACCCATGCGACCTGAAGAGCCACCACAACTTATGGTCAGAGGCAGAGTTGTCTTTGAGGATGCAGTTGTTGACGTGCTTCCAGTACTACGTCTCTGTCCAGGAAGGCGCAACCTGACCTCGTCGTCACTAGCATCCTCCTCCACCTCATCTGCTGACCTCATCTCTTGGCTGACTATGGGTTGACAGTAAGTGGGATCTCCAACCTCATCATCATCACCCTGTGTGTTATCACACCCGTCGTCCTCAGAGCCAACCTGTTCCTGTCCTGACAAAAAACTAAAGTTGTCGTTCCAATCAGGTATTTGAGTCTCATCATCATCTTCCTCATTGTATCAACCTAAAGGAGTTACAGTTTGGGAACGAGGGTCTACATTATGGTCAGAACCTTCTGCGTCTGGTCCTGGATCCGAATCATAAAGATTCTGGGCATCAGTGCAGATCATTCCCTCATCTGGATTCACAGAAGCTCTGGAGCCGACTTCTGATTCCCAGGCGATAGTATGAGTAAACAGCTCTGCAGACTCAACCATCTGTTCTACCCCATATTCAGACGGGCAGCTGGAGATTTGGGAGCTGTGAGGAAGCAAGTGCGATTGGGGTGACACCTCTGAGGACTGGAGTATTTGTGATGTTGAAGTTGAGGTGGAGGAGAGCCCTCTTAAAGGAGCACTTGATATCCGTTGAAGCACCTGCTGTTTTTGTGCCTCATCTGGAATTTGTAGCGATTGGCGTGGCCATAAGAAAGGGATCTTATCACATTGTCCACTAAAAGAAGAAGACATTTTACTTTGGCTGGAAGATGGTCTTTCTTCTGCAGATGTTACTGTTGCTTTAACACTTACCCCACGGACACAACCATTTTTCCCCTTCCCAACACGCCTATTCCCCTTTCCACCAGCAGCAGGCCTTTTTCCACTCATTTTGGTGGTTAACTAATACACAACTCTGGAGTTGTTTGCACAAAAAAACAATGGATGGGAACCGAGCAGAGCTGAGTGGCCAAACTGTGGCATTAGGGCCAAAGTATTGGCTGGGTTAGATGCAGATAAAAATTATATTGAATTTGCAACCTGATGAAGGTCAGTATAGATGGACTAATAGAACAAGACTCACACACTGCTACAAGCTGAAATATTTTTTCAGAGCTAGATGCAGAAGAAAATTATATTGAATTTGCAACCTGATGGAGGTTAGTATGGATGGACTAATAGAACAAGTCCCACACACTGCTAGAAGCTGAAATATTTTTTCAGAGCTAGATGCAGAAAAAAATTATATTGAATTTACAACCTGATGGAGGTCAGTATACATGGACTAATAGAACAAGTCCCACACACTGCTAGAAGCTGAAATATTTTTTCAGAGCTAGATGCAGAAAAAAATTATATTGAATTTGCAACCTGATGGAGGTCAGTATAGATGGACTAATAGAACAAGTCCCACACACTGCTACAAGCTGAAATATTTTTTCAGAGCTAGATGCAGAAAAAAATTATTTTGAATTTGCAACCTGATGGTGGTTAGTATAGATGGACTAATAGAACAAGTCCCACACACTGTTAGAAGCTGAAATATTTTTTCAGAGCTAGATGCAGAAAAAAATTATATTGAATTTGCAACCTGATGGAGGTCAGTATAGATGGACTAATAGAACAAGTCCCACACACTGCTACAAGCCAAAATATTTTTTCAGAGCTAGATGCAGAAAAAAATTATATTGAATTTGCAACCTGGTGGAGGTTAGTATAGATGGACTAATAGAATGATGCTATGCCCAAAAGGTTTTACTTCACTAGGTGCAGTAAAAAAAATTGTATTCTATACACAGGTGGTGTAGCTTGCAACACAGATAGGCTACTCCACTGACTAACACACTCTGCAATAGGCCAAAAAGGATTTGCTTTGCTAGATTTAGCCAAATGCTGTGAAAAAAACTTGCACAGCACTGGCACAGACCTTCCTTGCAAAAAGTGATAGGAACTGATGTAACCTAGCCCTGAAAAGGACTGCAATTTCAATTAGTCTTTACTCCCAACCTATCTATTTAAGAGCACAGACCTGCCTGATAAAAGTCGTATGAAATGATGTAACCTAGTCCTTAAAAGGACTGCAATCACAACTCTTCCCTACTAGAGATGAGCGTTGTTCGACTCAAACTGTTCGCCAATCTCAAATTCGAGCTGTTTTGGGCGGTGTTCGAGACGTTCGGCGAACACGAACGATTTGAGAAAAATTTGGCTGTTCGAGGTTATGTTCGATAACTGTTCGTGCACCAAAATCATAACTGGATTTTTTCTCAGTAATGATGAAAATTAATGTTAATACGCAGTTTGAGTGTACAGCAGGGCGGGGGGAGGGGCAGGGGATGGATCTCTGCACAAATAATGAAGAACTCCATTTTTTTTTCTCTTTCCCGCATTTACAGTGGGGAGGTGCAATCTGTCAGCCTATCAGCAGCGCACACACGGAGCGAAGTGCTTTTTTTCACACAAGCAAGGGCATGTATCATTGGCAGTGTATGTCACATGTCCTTGCCCTATAAGACCAAGCCATTTTCCCCGTCGCCACCATTTTCTCACTGCTGCAGCTGATTGTTAGACGGCACCGCTGTTGCTGTGTGCGCTATACCTTGTCAATATCAAGCCAATTTTCGCACAAATCTACAGATAGCTTGGGAGTAGGGAATAGTTGTGATTGCAGTCCTTTTAAGGACTAGGTTACAGCATTTCCTAAGACTTTTATCAGGCAGGTCTGTGCTCTTAAATAGATAGGTTGTGGGAGTAAAGACTAATTGTAATTGCAGTCCTTTTCAGGACTAGGTTACATCAGTTCCTATCAGTTTTTGCCAGGCAGGTCTGTGCCAGTGCTGTGCAAGTTTTTTTCACAGCATTTGGCTGAATCTAGCAAAGCTAATCCTTTTTGGCCTATTGCAGAGTGTGTTAGTCAGTGGAGTAGCCTATCTGTGTTGCAAGACATACCACCTGTGTATAGAATACCAATTTTTTTTCTGCACCTAGTGAAGTAAAATCTTTTGGGCATAGCATCATTCTATTAGTCCATCTATACTGACCTCCATCAGGTTGCAAATTGAATATAATTTTTTTCTGCATCTAGCTCTGAAAAATTATTTGGGCTTCTAGCAGTGTGTGGGACTTGTTCTATTAGTCCATCTATACTGACGTCCATCAGGTTGCAAACTGAATATAATTTTTTTCTGCATCTAGTTCTGAAAAAATATTTGGCCTTCTAGCAGTGTGTGGGACTTGTTCTATTAGTCCATCTATACTGACCTCCATCACGTAGCAAATTCAAAATAATTATTTGTCTGCATCTAGCTCTGAAAAAATATTTGGCCTTCTAGCAGTGTGTGGGAGTTTCTCTATTAGTCCATCTATACTGACCTCCATCAGGTTGCAAATTAAAAATAATTTTTATCTGCATCTACCTCTGAAAAAATATTTGGGCTTCTAGCTGTGTGTGGGACTTGTTCTATTAGTCCATCTATACTGACCTCCATCAGGTTGCAAATTAAAAATAATTTTTATCTGCATCTAGCTCTGAAAAAATATTTGGCCTTCTAGCAGTGTGTGGGACTTTCTCTATTAGTCCATCTATACTGACCTCCATCAGGTTGCAAATTAAAAATAATTTTTTGTCTGCATCCAGCTCTGAAAAAATATTTGGCCTTCTAGCAGTGTGTGGGACTTGTTCTATCAGTCAATCTATACTGACCTCCATCAGGTTGCAAACTGAATATATTTTTTTTCTGCATCTAGCTCTGAAAAAATATTTGGGCTTCTAGCAGTGTGTGGGACTTGTTCTATTAGTCCATCTATACTGACCTCCATCAGGTTGCAAACTGAATATAATTTTTTTCTGCATCTAGCTCTGAAAAAATATTTGGCCTTCTAGCATTGTGTGGGACTTGTTCTATTAGTCCATCTATACTGACCTCCATCACGTTGCAAATTCAAAATAATTTTTTGTCTGCATCTAGCTCTGAAAAAATATTTGGCCTTCTAGCAGTGTGTGGGACTTTCTCTATTAGTCCATCTATACTGACCTCCATCAGGTTGCAAATTAAAAATAATTTTTTGTCTGCATCTAGCTCTGAAAAAATATTTGGCCTTCTAGCAGTGTGTGGGACTTTCTCTATTAGTCCATCTATCCTGACCTCCATCAGGTTGCAAACTGAATATATTTTTTTTCTGCATCTACCTCTGAAAAAATATTTGGGCTTCTAGCTGTGTGTGGGACTTGTTCTATTAGTCCATCTATACTGACCTCCATCAGGTTGCAAACTGAATACAATTTTTTTCTGCATCTACCTCTGAAAAAATATTTGCGCTTCTAGCTGTGTGTGGGACTTGTTCAATTAGTCCATCTATACTGACCTCCATCAGGTTGCAAATTGAATATAATTTTTTTCTGCATCTAACTCAGCCAATAGTTTTGGCCTAATACCACAGTTTGGCCACTCAGCTCTGCTCGGTTCCCATCCATTGTTTTTTTGTGCAAACAACTCCAGAGTTGTGAATTAGTTAACCACCAAAATGAGTGGAAAAAGGCCTGCTGCTGGTGGAAAGGGGAATAGGCGTGTTGGGAAGGGGAAAAAAGGTTGTGTCCGTGGGGTGTTAAAGCAACACTAACATCTGCAGAAGAAAGACCATCTTCCAGCCAAACTAACATGTCTACTTCTTTTAGCGGACAATGTGATAAGATCCCTTTCTTACAGCCACGCCAATCGCTACAAATTCCAGATGAGGCACAAAAACAGCAGGTGCTTCAAAGGATATCAAGTGTTCCTTTAAGTGGGCTCTCCTCCACATCAACTTCAACATCACAAATACTCCAGTCCTCAAAGGTGTCACCCCAATCGCACTTGCTTCCTCACAGCTCCCAAATCTCCAGCTGCCCGTCTGAGTATGAGGTAGAACAGATGGTTGAGTCTGCAGAGCAGTTTACTCATACTATAGCCTGGGAATCAGAGGTCGACTCCAGCACTTCTGTGAATTCAGACGAGGAAATGATCTGCACTGATGCCCAGAATCTTTATGAGTCGGATCCAGGACCAGACGCAGAAGGTTCTGACCATAATGTAGACGCTCATTCCCAAACTGTAACTCCTGTTCGTGGAGACAATGAGGAAGACGATGATGAGACTCAAATACCTGATTGGAGCGACAACTTTAGTTTTTTGTCAGGGCAGGAACAGGTTGGCTCTGAGGACGACGGGTGTGATAACGCACAGGGTGATGATGATGAGGTTGGAGATCCCACTTACTGTCAACCCACAGTCAGCCAAGAGATGAGGTCAGCAGAGGAGGTGGTGGAGGATGCTAGTGACGACGAGGTCAGGTTGCGCCTTCCTGGACAGAGACGTAGTACTGGAAGCACGTCAACAACTGCATCCTCAAACACAACTCTGCCTCTCACCACAATCGTGGTGGCTCTTCAGGTCGCATGGGTGCTAAGCCCTGTATAGCCTGGGCATTTTTTCAGATCGATAAAGATGACCCAACTCGTGTTATCTGTAACATTTGTCAGCAAAAGCTAAGTAGAGGCCAAAAAATACATAGTTTGAGTACTTCATGCATGAACCGGCACATGGACATGAAGCATAAGTTGCAGTGGGAAGCTCACTGTGCTACAATGCGGCCTAGCCGGCCGGGCCAGCCGCCGTTTGCCATATCTTGTGCATCCGCGGCCTCTTCATCCTCTGTGACTGGGGGGACAGCAGTCACACCTGTTTTGGGGCGCAGACCTGCCACCTCTTTACCCGCAACAGCCAGCGTGATTGGCAGGTCATCATTTTCTTTGGAGGTGGTAACACCAGCTGGTGTTGAGCGCTGTCCGACATCGATAGCACCACCTTTGGATCAAGGCAACCTAACATGTCCGCCTGCATCTTCCTCACAGACCGGCAGTTTGCCGGGGACACCCTTATCAACCCCGTCTAAGCACAACAGCCAGCCCTTGGTCCCTCAGATGTGGACAAGTAAAAGACCATTTCCTCCTAGCCATGAGAAAGCTAAGAGGTTGAATTTCACCATCTGCAAGCTCTTGGCTACAGAAATGCTGCCTTTCCTCATGGTGGACACAGAGGATTTTCGAGACCTTATGTCCGTCGCAGTGCCCCAGTACCAGATGCCCAGTCGGCACTACTTCTCAAAGAAAGGTGTGCCTGCGCTCCACCAGCATGTCGCACACAACATCACCGCTTCTTTGAGAAACTCTGTGTGTGACAGGGTGCTTTTCACCACAGACACTTGGACGAGTAGGCATGGACAGGGGTGTTACATGTCGCTGACTGGGCACTGGGTAACTATGGTGACAGCAGGACAAGGGGCTGCTGTCCAAGTCTTGCCGTCCCCTGGAGTTGTGCGTCAATCCTCTTTATCTCAAAGTTCCTCCACTGCTTCTGCCTCCTCAACCTCCTCTCGGTCCTCCACCTGCACCCATAGCATGTCTGGTCATGCCACAAGCTTTCTAACTGCGCAGAAGGGATTCTGCACACCTCCATACTATGCTGGCAGTAGGGCTCAACGTCATCAGGCGGTTTTTACTTTGAAATGTCTGGGAAATGTGAGTCACACAGCTGAGGAGTTGTGGTCAGCTCTGGAGAGCCAATTTCATGAATGGTTGTCTCCACTGGACCTGAAACCAGGGAAGGCCGTGTGCGATAATGCTGAAAACCTGGGTGTGGCTCTTCGCCGGGGCAATGTCACACACGTGCCTTGTATGGCTCACGTGTTGAACCTGGTTGTCCAGCAATTTTTAGCCCACTATCCCGGACTAGATGGCCTTCTGCAGAGGGCACGGTCGCTGTGTGCTCACTTCCGCCGTTCGCATCCCGCAGCTCAGCGACTTACATCTCTACAGAAGTCGTTGGGCCTGCCACTTCACCGGCTAAAAAGCAATGTGCCTACCCAGTGGAATTCAACTCTGCACATGTTGCAGCGACTGTGGCAGCACCGACAAGCCCTGGTGCAATAAGTTCTGACGTATAGCCTGGGCCAACGAGATACAGAGGTGGGGCAAATCACGCTGGAGGAGTGCTCTCAGATCAGGGACCTATGCACCCTTCTGCACAGTTTTGAAATGGCGACGAAGATGTTTAGTGCTGACGATGCCATTATCAGCATGACTATTCCGGTGATTTACATGCTGGAGCACATGTTAAACAGAATTCGGAGTCAGGTGGTGGCACAAGAGGAGGTGGAGGAAGTAGAGGAGGAGGAGTTGTATGCGGAAGGGCTAACATCTGCAAGGTCCAGACGGTCGGCAGCACCAAGGCGGCAAGCATGTGAGGGTTGTGGAGATGGATTTACCAGGGCGCATGGTAGCAGCCAAACTAGTGAGGAAGGTGCAGGAGCCCAGGAAGAAGTGGAGGACGAACTGATGGAAGACTCATCAGATGAGGGAGACCTTGATCACATTTCTGTTGTGCGAGGTTGGGGGGAGAGGACAGAGGAAGGAAGCATGATTGTTACCTCGCCACCAACACAACAGGGACTTGGTGCTCCTGGATGCGCAACACACATGAGTGCCTTCTTGCTGCACTACCTGCAACATGACCCTCGAATTGTGAGAATTAGAAATAACCCTGACTACTGGGTTGCCACACTGTTAGATCCCCGGTACAAAAGTAAATTTGCAGAAATTATTCCTGCCATAGAAATGGATGCACGCATGCAGGAGTATCAACAGAGACTGTTGCAGAATCTTACATGTGCTTTTCCACAAAACACCAGTGGTGCACGTAGTGAATCTCACAGTTCCAACTTGCCAACCGTGGGACCGTCGAGTGTTCAGCACTCAAACCGTAACAGAACCACAGTATCTGCTGGTAACATCAATTTTGCGGAATCATTTCACCACTTTTTTAGCCCATCCTTTGCAAGGCCACAGGAGACAAGAAGTCTGACACATAGTCAACGCCTAGAGACGATGGTACAGGAGTATCTCCAAGTAAACATGGAAGCCATGACTGTGTCACTGGACCCTTGCTCTTTTTGGGCTTCCAATCTGGGTAAATGGCCGGAGCTATCCACTTACGCCTTGGAGATCTTGTCATGCCCCGCAGCCAGCGTTCTGTCTGAATGTGTGTTCAGCGCTGCTGGTGGTGTGCTGACAGATAAGCGCACGCAGATCTCCACTGATAATGTAGACAGACTCACATTCATAAAGATGAACAAATCTTGGATCCGAAACGACTTTTCTACCCCTGTGTCATCCTGGGGAGAGTAAAAGCTTGATGATTGGTTAAAATCACCTCACCAACCATTTTAAGCTTTCAAATTACTAATCATATTTATCTGTATCTTGGCTGGAAAATAATTTGGGCTTTGTAGCAGTGTGCAGCACTGATTCTATTAGGCCATCTATAATAAGCTCCACCAGATTTAAAATTACTAATCATGTTTATCTGTATCTTGGCTGGAAAATAATTTGGGCTTTGTAGCAGTGTGCAGTACTGATTCTATTAGGCCATCTATACTAAGCTCCACCAGATTTAAAATTACTAATCATGTTTATCTGTACCTTGGCTGGAAAATAATTTGGGCTTTGTAGCAGTGTGCAGCACTGATTCTATTAGGCCATCTATACTAAGCTCCACCAGATTTAAAATTAATAATAATTTTTAGCTGCATCTAGCCCGGAAAATAATTTTGGGGCTCCAAGATGCGTAAGACACATAAGTGCCTTCTTGCTGCACTACCTGCAACATGACCCTCATATTGTCAGAATTCGAAGTAATCCTGACTACTGGGTTGCCACACTCTTAGATCTCCCAAACTTTTCGATCAACCTTTTCATTTTAATAAAGACCAAAAAAATGGTCATTTTTGAAATTATAAGCATTAGCAGGTTATTAGAAACTGAAATCAAACAGTTTTCAACTCAAAACTTTATTCTAGGTGATGTTACATTTTCACATAGGACCCCTTGTTCGAAAGGAGCTTCTGAACTCTCTCGTCCATTGAATTTCTCAGGTTTTGGATGGTTTCTGCTTCAATTGTTTTGCATGAGGACAGAATACCCTCCCAGAGCTGTTGCTTAGATGTGAACTGCCTCCCGCCATCATAGACACTCCTTTTGATGATGCTCCAGAGGTTCTGAATGGGGTAGAGGTCAGGGGAGCATGGGGGTCACACCATAAGTTTGTCCCCTTTTATGCCCATATCAGCCAGAGATGCAGATGTTTTATGTGCAGCATGAGATGGTGCATTATCATGCATAAAAATGATCTTGCTGTGGAATACACGGTTCTTCTTCTTGAACCATGGCAGGAAGTTCTGTTTGAGAAACTCCACATACATTATGGAGTTCATCTTTACCCCTTCAGGGATACTAAAGGGGCCGACAATCTCTCTCCCCATGATTCCAGCCCAAAACATTACTCCACCTCCTCCTTGTTGGCGCTGTAGCCGTGTTTGCGTGGGGTGTCCATCAACCAGCCATCCTCCACTCCATCCATCTGGACCATCGAGCGTTGCACGGCACTCATCCGTGAACAAAACAGTTTTGAAATCAGTCTTCATGTAATGTTTGGCCCACTTGAGCCGTTTCTGCTTGTGTGAAGTGGATAGAGGAGGTCGACAGGATGGCGTATGCACAGCTGCAAACCTCTGAAGGACCCTGCATCTTGTTGTTCGGGGGACGTTGGAGGTATCAGCAGCTTCAAAAACTTGTCTGCTGCTATGACAAGGCTTTTTTGCCGCTGCTCTTTTAACCTGACGTAATTGCCTGTAGGAAAGAGTCCTCAATTTGCCCTTATCAGCACGCACACGTGTGTACTGTGAATCAGCTTACATACTTCTTGATTGCCAAGACACTTCATCCTGATCATCACACAATGTTGATTGTAGTCATGCCTTGACCTAAACACTCCACAATTTGTTGCTTCTCAGAAAATGTAGGCTGCTTAATAATGTGGGACAGCCTTCTTAAGTAGTCTTGCCTTTCAGTGGACACACCTGCCAAACTAATTAGCACAGGTGTCTGCAATTGCTTACAGTGATATAAAGAGCCCTGACACACATCACCATCATGAGTTTAACTGACAAACAAACAAATTCTTCTATTATCACTCCTAAACACTTTTTGCATAATAATTTGGAACGCAGTGTACATGTGCTTTTCCACAAAACACCAGTGGTTCACGTAGTGAATCTTACAGTTCTAACTTGCCAACCGTGGTCTGTATGGAGTTGTTCAATAAAGGGCCCAAAATTAAGATAACATAGATGGGAGAGGTCTCTATGAATAGGAATTCCTAAGTATTTGATACCCTGTGAGGGCCAGGCAAAGGGAAAGTTGGACTGGATGGAATCCTGTATGGATTTGGGGAGGGAGACATCGAGGGCCTCAGACTTCGCTGCATTGATTATAAAATTTGACCATGTAACAAAGTGATCTATTTCAGCCATAACAACATAGATGGATATATGTGATTGAGTGATATATACTAGGACATCATCAGCAAATAGAGAGCACTTGTACTCGGTGCCTCCCTCCTCAATCCACCTTATATTGGGGTTATGGCGAATTGATGAGAGCAGGTGCTCCGTCACTAGGATGTACAAGAGAGGGGACAGAGGACATCCCTGCCTTGTCCCATTGGTGATTGTGAAAGGTGATGAAAATGTTCTGATGCACCCCCTGGGCCTTGGGACACCCGGAGCCGGACCCTTTTTGGTGGATGCTGGTGGTTGTAGTCTCCGTGGCGGCGACCCGATTCCGTGGCTCAGGGCGGTTAAACCAGTGGCGGAACTATTTATTAGGTTTTGATGATTAAATGTCCGACTACGCCACCCGTGGATTGCGGTCAGAGTGAACCGCCGCTGCAGGGCAGACCGCTGAGGCTGGTGTTGTGGGTGCAGCAGAGCGTAGCATAACTCCCCACGGGAGGAGTATAGCCTCAGGGCAGTGTATGCGGAGGATGGGGGTGATGGTGCAGGGCAGCAGCAATAACGACACGGAGTCAGTGATGCAGTCCAGGGCCTTTACTCACAGTTCTTATTATCCAGACCACGTCTGCAGGTAACAGCTGCCCACGTCGTACTGTGCTCACCAGGTGAGGGGCTCAGACAACTCCCAGATAACTTTGGAGCGCTTCACAGGACCCCCTTTGTGTGTCCTTTGTCTGGCCTTTCTTACCAACCCTTCTGTCCGGCTGCCTCGGGCCTCCTCTTGGTAAACTTGGCGCCAGTTTCCCTGACCCTATGTGTTGCCTTCATGGCGGGTGTAGCGAGAGGCTGCGCCACATGAAATGTCACAGCCTCCGGTTTCTAGCTGAGGGTCGTTTCCTGCCTCCACTAGTTTCGGGGACCGGTCTCCCCCTTTGGCCTGACCCCTCCATGCAGGTGGATTCGGGCGTGCGGTGATGACTCGCCCGTCCGAACCCCTGGGATCCCTTCGTTCCTCGTTCCTGGAGCCTTCTCCGCTCCTCTTCCTTCCTTCTCCCTCTTCCAGGCCTGGGCCTCTTTTACTAGGCCCGCCTCCGGAGCAGAGCTCATGCAGAGCCTCTGCTCCCTGTCACTTCTGCTCAGACTTCTCTGCACTGAACTAAGATGGTGCCCACCTTTTATACTCCCTTCTCAATGCACCCAGGAACTGCTTCCTCCCTGCTCCTGCACTACAGGGTTCCCCTTCCTCAGTGTTCCCTCCCCCCACTCCAGCCAGGGACAGGGACTGTTGTGCCCATCTCAGGGGCATATTGGTCGCCCTGCCCCACGGCAATGTGGTGTAATGCATGCAGGTGTCGGGTCCTGATCCACACTCCATCCTTACCTGAGAGTGAGATATCACACCTCTGGGTGAGGTGCAATACCTCTGTAGCAACCGAGCCCTCAGGGTGCTACAGTTCCATTTATCTTCAGCCTAGGTGACGTATTGCGATACAGGGCTGTGATTTTGGCTATAAAAGGGTCCCCTAGACCCCTACCCCAAGCTTTTTAAGAGAATCATATATGGCGTGCCAGGAGACTCTATGGAATGCTTTCTCAGCATCCAACGAGAGTATCTAATTACAAATTTTTAACTGCATCTAGCCCAGGAAATACTTTGTGCCTAATAGCAGTGTCTGCTAGTCAGCGGATTATCCCGGCTGTTAAGCAAGCTACACCACCTGTAGTTTGGACACTTAATTTTTTCAAAGGAAATGCTTCGGGACCACGGGATACTCAGTGAAGAGCATCAGGAGGCACCCCAAGGCATAGGGGCTGGGACTGGCAGTAGGATGCCTTGCGGTGGACAGCCGAGCTCGATCCTTATAAAAGCTTTTTAACTGCAGCAGCTTTAGTGGACGCTACTGGAGCTGGAACTCTTTTTTTTATTTTATATAACAGTACAAAAACACAAAAACAAAACACAAATATAAACCACAAATACAAACATTATACAAGAAAAACAAAAAACCCCAGCAAGACATAGCCCAAATCCAAAAATTATATAGAGTCCAACAAACTAACACATGACACTTGACACGAAACACAAGACACAAAACGTCTTCGTTCTTTCCAAAAGACCCCCCAGCAAGGGAAGACCTTCCGTACCTACCAGCCAGGCCACGCCCTAAAGCGCACAAGACCCCTAACATCCGCAACATTCATACCTGCACATTCACACCTAACCCCAAAAAGGAAAACTAAATAACCGGCCCACCGCAAAAAATAAGAGATGGGCCACCTGGCCAAAACTAACACTCTACACACAAATTTTTTTTTTTTTTTTTTCCCCACCACCATTTTTAAACACACAAGGTCCCACGAAAGTCTGTGGCCTCTTAACACCAACAAGGTCCCACGAAAGTTTGTGGCCATTTACGCGCAAAAAGGGTCCCTTTCCCGCATCCCGCAGGATGTCCATTTTTTTTTTGTTTTTTTTATAAAAACACCCCTTCCCCCTCCCCCCCGAAACCCCCCACCCAACCTAAAACTACATCCCCCCACGCGCAATACACATATATATACATATAATACACATATACATACAATACACAACATAAAAAGTCTGTTTTAACACTTAGCAGTAACATGATAATTTCAAACCACAAAGAACCAACCATAAATCAAAAATCAGACCCAAGTTCAGTGCTTGCAAGCCCTATATTCCGATTCCAATACCGCAAAACAAAAAACTACAATGTGAGGGGAGCAGCCCACCACCAGGAAACTGGAGACTACAGAGGCTCTCACCCTAATCTAACACACAACACCCTGTCCCTCCCTATTAAAGAAAAGAAAAAACCTGTCCCTAGCGCCCTACCAATCTTTCCCTACCTGTCCCTACCTGTCCCTCACTGACCCTCACTACTAACCTAATACTAAACTACCTATCCCTGATGACTGTCCCTGTCTGTCCCTCCCTGACCCTACACAACGACCTGACCCTACAAAAAAAAAAATATAAAGTATAGAAGGAGATTAACTCACCCTATCACAGACACGCATAACCTAACTCTCCCTAGGGCACATTGAATGAGAACCCCCTCCATAGAAGGGAAGCCCTCCCTGCACCCAGCCTCTCATACTCCAGCCAGCGCACTTTTGCCAGGTCACCCAGGATGTTCCTAATCACCTCTTCCCGGGGGAGGGCTTTCTGCTGGGTGGACACTAAGCACCGTGCGTTCCACGTGTAAAACCTAGTCACTAAGCTAACTAAGAAAACAGTACCCCGATCTCGGCCACCCAGGGACCTGAATGCCCCATAGGCCCACTCCGCATAGGAAAGGCCTGCCAGCCTGGGCCAGCCAATGGAAGCACCCACCCTACTGTAGACCTCTGTATTAAAGGGACACCGAAGCAGGAAGTGCTCCATGCTCTCAAGCATGCCGCCACACTCCTCGCGGGGACAATCCCGGTCATTAGAGTTCCTGTACTTCAGGTTGTCCCTCACATACAGTCTCCCATGGAAGCAGCGCCAAGCCAAGTCCCAAAACTTCAAGGGGATCCGTTTAGAGTTCAATAACCCAAGCCCTACCTCCAGATCCCGGCTTGGGCAATCCTTGAGCGCCAGGGGCTTCTGAAAGTGGGTCAACAGGACCCTATTGTCAAGTAACCTCCTTGACAAGGTCCTGATCTCCCACACTCCCAGACCCCACCGACGGATCACCTTCAGAACCGGGGTAGCATAAGCCGGAAGATGCCCATGAGGCGTTCGAAGGTCCTTCACCTGCCCTCCTGTCTCCCATTCCTGGAAGAAAGGCCGAAACCACCCCCTACAGGAGAATACCCACGGAGGAGCCCTCTCTAACCAGAGGTTGGCGATGTTTGCCTTAATAAAGGTGTTTACTAGGAACACCACTGGGTTGACCATACCCAACCCTCCCAGTCTCCTCGTGCGGTACGTGACCTCCCTCCTGATTAGGTTCAGCCTATTCCCCCATAATAGTTGAAAGAACAGGCTGTAGACCCGTGTCCAAAGAGGCTCTGGCAAGATGCAGACACTTCCCAGGTATATTAGTAAAGGAAGCAAATACCCTTTGGCCAGGCTAACCCTTTCCCTCAGGGTCAGGGACCAGCCCTTCCACTGATCCACCTTCTGGGCGGCAATCTTAAGTCTGCCCTCCCAGTTTTGCTGGGGGTAGTCCCCCGGGCCGAAACTGATGCCTAGTATTTTTGCTGTGGCCTGAGGCCCTGGAAGAGTGTCCGGGAGATCAAAACTAGGATCTCCCCCTCCCAGCCAGAGACTTTCACACTTATCCCGGTTGATCATGGACCCGGATGCCACCGAGTAGCGCTCAACCTCAGACATGACCCAATCTGCCTCCCCTCCCGAGGTTACAAAAAGGGAAACGTCATCGGCGTACGCCACTACCCTCAAGGTGGCATCTGGCTCCACCTGGTCCATCCCGACTCCCACCAACGGTCCACGCTCCACCCTCCTTAGAAGGGGGTCAATCGCAAATACGTATAACAGTGGGCTCAGTGGACAGCCCTGGCGGACACCAGACTTCACCTCAAAAGGGGGTCCGACCCAACCGTTCACAAGTGGAAAAGTCTCTGCCCCATTGTATAAAACTCTCAACCAATCAACAAACCTCCCGGGCAGACCGTACCTCAGAAGGACGGACCAGAGGTACTCGTGGTTAACCTGGTCAAAGGCTTTCGCCTGGTCTAAGGACAGCAAGTACCCCTTCCAGTGACCTGACCTGCTCTGCTCCACTGCCTCTCGGACACCGAGCACAGCACTAAATGTGCTGCGGCCTGGAACAGAGCAGTGCTGGGCCCCCGAAAGGAGCCAGGGTGCAAATTTCACCAACCGATTAAAAAGCACCTTTGCCAGAACCTTTCGGTCCGTATTGAGAAGCGCTATGGGACGCCAATTCTCAATACGTGACGAGTCTTTACCCTTTGACAGAATAATCAGGGCTGACTTCCTCATTGAACTGGGCAAAGCGTCCGAGGAGAGACACTCATTAAACACCTCAGTCAAGAGGGGGACCAAGGAGTCCCTAAAAGTCTTGCAAAACTCGGATGTTAAGCCATCCGGACCAGGCGACTTTTTGGGCCGGAGCCCATCAACCGCCCGTCTCACTTCCTCTTCCCTGATTGCTTCCACCAAAACATGAAGAGAGGGGTCATCCCCTGGCTCAGGGATGGTTTCAGCCAGGAAAGCCGACATCTCATCCCGATCAGGTTCCCTCCCCCCCAAGAGGTGCGAGTAGAAGGATCTGACCACCTCCAGGATCTCTGATTTGGATCTGTTCAGGGACCCCGTACTGTTGATCAGTCCTGTTACCACCTTACAACTCACTGACATCCTGCAGTTCCTGTAAGGGTCGGGCGAGCGGTACCTCCCGAAATCCCTCTCAAAAACCAAGGATGTGTGCCTATCATACTGGCACCCCTTGAGCAAGACCTTCACCCTAGAGACTTCCTCACGGTCCCCTCCAGTCGAGACGAGCTGCTCGAGTTTCCTCCCCAGATCCCGATACAGGCGGTGCCTGTTCAGGCACCTGAGGCTCGAGAGCTGACGGAAGAACCTTGCAACCCTTCTTTTGAAGATCTCCCACCACTCAGACTTAGTACTACAGAGACCCAAGAGAGGTACCTGGCTCTCAAGAAATTCCTCAAAGGATTGTCTTACATCAGCTTCTTCCAACAGGGACGAATTCAGCTTCCACAGGCCTCTCCCCATCCGGGGGGTCTCTGTAACATTCAAGGAAAAGAAAATGAAACAGTGATCGGAGAATTCCACCTCCACAGCGGACACTGCAGAAGAGACGGCCTCCTCCTTTAAATAAAACCTATCTATCCTAGACCTACTGCTACCCCTATGAAAGGTGAAACCCCCGTGACCTGGGGTGTGCCGGATGTGGACATCCACCAGGCGAGCTTCACTTGCTATGCTATTCAGGGCTATGCTATCATAAGCCAGCCGGTCTCCGGGGCCTCCCCTATCACGGGATCTAGTTACAGTGTTAAAATCCCCACCGAAGACCACCTGCCGGCTTGTGAAAAGATAGGGCTTGACCTTCAGGAAGAGACATTTACGGTCCCACTTAGATTGCGGGCCGTAGATATTAATGAGCCGGAGCTCCTGTCCCCTCATGAAGACGTCAAGAACCAAGCACCTCCCCATTTCTACCTCAACCACCCGTCTGCATTCCACCGAAGCGGCCTTAAAAAGGACCGCTACCCTGCTATACGGCTCGGCCGCAAGAGACCAGTATGAGGGCCCACACCTCCACTCCCTCTTTGCTTTATAAATGGCCCCCATGTCCGTTAGTCTGGTCTCCTGCAAAAATAAAATGTCAGCCTCAACTCGGGTGAAAAAATCAAAGGCCGTAAATCTGGCCGCATCTGACTTTAAACTGGCGACATTAATCGACGCCAGAGTCAACGGGGTAGGTTCCGCCATCATGGGTGATTGAGTTAGATGGCCTTCTTTTTCCCCGTACCCCCCTTTTTCCTCTCGCCTTCTGAGGAGGAGCCCGAGTCACCCCTCCTCTTTAGGGATACCGAGGTGTCCATGCCCGCCCCTCCAGCATCGGAGACTTCCTTCCTAGCACAGGTTTCCTCGCCTCCAGACCCAGGGGCAGTCCCCCCCCCAGGGGCAGCCGAGTCCCCCTGGGGACAGACCCCGCCGCCCCCTGAAGGCACCCCAGATGTTGTCTCTGGCTCCTTACCCCCAACCTCCGACACAGCAGAGTCATCGAGGGCTTGGAACCGATTGGAGAGGGGGATCAAAGGGGAGCCGGTGAGCCCTTCCGTAGGCACCGTAGTGGTCAAGGGGGGGGGGCTTTAGTTTTTTTTACCCTTTTCCTGTTCTTTTTCCTCGGACTACTGGTACTTTTGTCACCTGATTTTTTTTGGCTGCTCCACTACCTCCTCATCCAGACTTTCATACTGGGAGGAGTTATCGGAAGCAGCCGCCTCCTCCCTCTCCATCCTCCTGATCTCCTCGCTCACCGCCTTTTCCCCCAGGGCCTCAGAGGCTCCGGCTGCAACCTCCGGGGAGGGGACAGTCATCACCCCAGTCGCCTGGGGCTTATCCTGCCCCCTGTCCCTTCGGTGCCTCACCTGTTGCCACTGGTGGGCAGGTGTATTTGCCTCGCCTTTCCTCCCTGACCCCTCAACTCCCCTCCCGCCCCCACCTCCAGTTCCAGCAGAAGATGAACCACTGGGGACCCCCCCGCGGCCCTCCTCTGCCTGACCAGAGATGGTGTTGGAAAAGGAATGTGGGCAGCGGCTATACGGGTGACCTAGATCACCACACAGGTGACATCTAATGTCACCACAGGCCGTGGCCAGATGACCTACCCCGCCACACAAGGCACATTTCTGCACCTTGCAGCCCGCGCTGAAGTGGCGGGGGTCACCGCACCTGTGGCAGACCTTCAGCTGCCCCTGGTAGAAGATCAGGATCCTGTCCCTCCCCAGGAATGCCGAGGAGGGGATGTGAGTGACAGTACCACCTGAAACCTTCAATTTCATCATGAAGGTCCAGCCCCCTGACCAAATGCAGAACTCGTCCCTGTTCTTCTTTGGGACCTCTGTGACTTCCCCATAACGAGAAAGCCACGTCATAATATCGATCCCTGAGAGTGACTCGTTATTTGTTAGAACGGTCACCCTCTTTACGCCATTTTGGCGAGACACCGCCTGTACGGCAAAGTCTCGCCAGCCGGGCTCCACCTTCACCAGTTCAAAATTCGACCAGAAAAGCTCTAAGCCCTCCGGCCGAACAAAACTGATGTCAAAGATGGAGGTACCAAAAGGATGGATCAGGGCAAAGATGTCAATTGCCCTGAAGTCCATCTTCAGGAGGAGCTCCACGACCCTCGCTCTAGGCGGGCACGCTTCACTACCCTTCCACCGAAGACGGACTACATTCCTCCTGGCCACCCCCTGCCCGGCTGTCAGGAGGGACCACACTGTTTCCCCCTCCCTTTTATCTTGGAAGGCAGCCTGGCCATGCCAGTCCAGCCAAAAGGCCAGATCCACCTCTCTTCCCTCTACTGTGATCGTTCGTTCTCCCTTCTTGAGGGCCTCCAGAAAACGGCGTCGCAAGTCACCGTCCCTGAGGTCCAGAGGCGAGGAAACCCCCCGAGAGGACCCCGAGGCCCCAGCCACTACCCCCGCAAAACTCTGGGGGCTCGCGGCCGGGGGAGCAGATGGACCAGTCCCCCCCCCGTGCTCCCCGCTACCAACAGACACTCCATTTACGCACCCTACCGCAGACACCCCACCATTTGCATCCCCAGCCACAGACACATTCGTACCCACCCCATTTGTGTCTACAATCACCCCACTCGCACCGCTCCCACTCCCATGTGCACCGGGGTCAATGTTTTTCTTTTTTTGTGTACACTTTCTGGGCACAATTTCACTACCACCGTCCATATTACTTGTGTTGCCAGTACTGCCGCCTGCTGGTGGCATCTTCCCTGCCAGGGGGTTCACTTTTAATGCTGCTGGCCTATCAAGCACCACACTGCAGGACTTAAGCAGTGCAGCACCACTGCTCCCAGCATACCTGGAGCTTCCTGATTTACTGGCAGGAAGAGAGCCAGGTGTAGCTCCTCCCACTGCACCATCTAGCCCTGCTGCAGCTTTCCTGGATACCCGCAGTGCCGGATCCCCTGCCCCAGGTAAGCCCCCAGACACAGCGGACCCCGGCACACAGGCACCCGCATCAGCTACAGCGGCAGCCCCCACACTGGCACTGGCAGCAGCTGTGGTGTCTGTTGCTCCAGGAGCAGCCACCGGCGCCGGCGCTAAGCCCCGCCCCCTGGGCGTGGCCACGCCCACATGGGCAGACCCGGCTCGGGAAGCCATGCTCCCAGCGCCCGGCAGCACAGTACTGCTTGCTGTGGCCACTCCTACATGGGCGGCCCCCACCTGTGAAGCCACACCCCCTGCACCCCACAGCACAGTGCGGCCCTCCGTGGCCACTCCCACATGGGTGGGGGACGCCAGGGAGGCCACGCCCCCCGAAAATGGCCGCGACGGGACCCCCAAAACCGGCCCGGAGCCGGGTCTACTCTCGGGGGTCCCTGATCCAGCGGCACCAATTCCCGGAGGCACAGCTCCCCCCACCGTCACTCCCTTAGCCACAAAGAGCTTGGCCACAGCAACTCCGGCGGCCGGCCCCAGGCTAGGCCACTCCCCCTCGGCATCCACCGGCGGCAGAGCCCTCAGCGCCGACCCCTTACTGGGCCCCTGCGCCGGGGGCCCCGACTTCGCCACGGACCCCGCCGGGGGAGCAGGCCCCACCACCTTACTTTTACGAACCGGCTCTGCCGGAGCTGCAGGCCCCGCACTTTTTGCCCCGCCAGATGCCTTACCGGATGCCTGGGTCCCCAAAAGTGATCCAGATTTAACGGATCCGTGAGTGAGGGACCCAGACACTTTCCCAGCACACGCGGCCGGAGATGCGGCCCCGGCTGCCGGTGTGCCGCCAGCAGAGCAGGTGGCAGCGGCAGTTACGCTCGCCGCCCCCCGCACGCCAGCAGGCACACCAGGTGCCAGGCCAGCCCCCTCTCTCACAGGGGACCCAGCCTGAGCACCACCATGGTTTTTGCCCGCCGCCGGGCCGCCCTCCGTGCCATGCTCCATGTCAGACACATCCGACACGCCACCTTCATTACTACAAACAGAGGCGGCGCTCTGTGTACCATGGCCTATAGTCTCCCCGCCCCCTCGCTGCAGACCCACATCAGGGCCCGAGCCGGGGTGGGTGGCGGGTGCCGCACAACGGGACCGGGTGGCCCCAGAGAGGGGGACATACACGAATTTATGTGTTACCGATGTTTTCTTTTTCATAGCTCTCTTCGCTTTCCTCTTCATCCCCCTCCCGGTTGCCTCGTCCTCGCAGATCTCATCCCCGAACGTCAGCTGGTTAAAACGTACCGGGGACTCAATCTGCCTGATCTGCTTCATGACGAGGCAGCCCCCCTCACTAGTACTACCACCATCCTCATCCTCCCCTTCGCTCCCGCTGCCCTCTGAAGGGCTAGAGTCAGATGGGAGAGCCATCTGCTGAGGGGCTATCCCGCTATGCGATGCCTGGAGATCACTTACCAGGCCACCGGATGGCGGGTAGGGTGCAACCTCCTCCTCACAGTCCTCTTCCTCCTCATCCTCCACCGCCACCACCTGGCTGGAGCTCCGTGACCCCTCCAGAGATCCACCGGCCATGGCTCTGAACCGGTCGTCGTTCTCCAACTTTTCTCTGAAGGGCCCGCTGCCGGCCAGGATGGTACACCGCCGGTTCTCCACCTCCTGGATGGCCTTCTTAATCCTCCTGACCGCGGCAGATAGCTCAGGCTTCTTGCTGCTAGAGGCCCTGTCGGACCTCTCCTGAGCTACCCTCAACTCCCCCCAGAGGGATTTTAGCTTCCTAGAGGCATCCTCATACTCGCAGAGGTGCGCATGGATGCGGGAGCCATAGATGACAGTGGACTCCTTCGCCACCTTGGTGCCCCAATCAGGGGGCACCGCTGCAGCACCCCTGCACGTACTCGGCCTACCTCCGGGGGGAGGAGCTGCCGCGGCCGTGGCCTCGGGGGTCCCTCTGGTCTTCATGCCAGACGCCTTGCCTTTTCCGGACCTGGTCATCCCAGCCACGATGGTATTCCTCCTGCCCCCCGCCGGCTTGGACCGGGGGGCAGGAGCTGGGGGCCCAGCCCCGGAGGCCAATCCTACAGCAAGCCTCCTTTCCTGGGAAGGGGGCAGACAAAAAGTCCCAGATGGTAAAGGCAAAACCTCCCTTCCCAGGAGCTCTCTCCACACACCAAACACAGCAGCACACGGCAGGCTCCACCTCTTCCTCCTCCTGCAACCGTGGCTGCTGGCATGAGACTTGCCCTCCAATAGTTCCTTGTAAATGGATTTAAAGTGTATTCATTCAAATTAGAGAGACAATTTAAATTAAAAAGCTTAGAGCTGCCTCCACCACAGGGGGACTCGCTCGACCCACCAGTGGACAGGCACCTGTATTGGGAGAGGGGGGCTGGCCGTCAGGGTTCACCGCGGCTCTGGCACAAACCCGGCGACACGGAGGTGGCACGGGCAGGAGCGGACTGGCCGTGTCGGCTTCTCACTTTTTGGATTCTAGAAGGGCATGACATGCCTATATCTGTGTTTCCCCCTCCTTTTACTCCTCCACCTCTTTTCTTTTCGCATGACTATATGTACTTGTCACTTTTCCATGTGTTAGTTGTGTCTTCTGAGCAGTTTGTCAGCTTTTGGACACCTGAAGGTGTTTTCTATGTGTTTCTATGTGTTTTTGTTTGCCTGCCATTGGTTTTAACGGTGTTCGAAGGTGTTCGACGAAGAGTTCGACGAACAGTTAGGCGAACACACGGGTGTTCGACGAACCGATCCGAACTCGAACACTACGGGGGTGGCTCAACACTATTCCCTACTCCCAAGCTATCTGTAGATTTGTGCGAAAATTGGCTTGAAAGTATAGCGCACACAGCAACGGCGGTGCCGTCTAACACGCAGCTGCAGCAGTGAGAAAATCGTGGCGATGGGGAAAATGGCTGGGTCTTATAGGGCAAGGACATGTGACATACACTGCCAATGACACATGCCCTTGCTTGTGTGAAAAAAAGCAGTTCGCTCCGTGTGTGCGCTGCTGATAGGCTGACAGACTGCACCTCCCCACTGTAAATGCGGGAAAGAGAAAAAAAAATGGAGATCTTCATTATTCCTGCAGAGATACATCCCCTGCCCCTCCCCCGCTCCGCTGTACACTCAAACTGCGTATTAACATTAATTTTCAGCATTACTGAGAAAAAATCCAGTTATAATCTTGGTGCACGAACAGTTATCGAACATAACCTCGAACAGCCGAATTTTTTCAAATCGTTCGTGTTCGCCGAACGGCTTGAACACCGCCCAAAACAGCTCGAATTTGAGATTGGCGAACAGTTCGAGTCGAGCACCGCTCATCTCTATCTATAACACTATTAGAAAACATTGGCAACTTTTAACAAAGGCATACCCACAAATGGGGGCCTTCAAAGCCCCGGCGTTAATGTGTACAAGGAGACCTCAAAATATTAGGGACTATCTAGTGAGAGCGGATATTGGGAGTATATCTAAACAACCCACACAAAGTTTCGTTGGGACCAAAAGGACCGGTACATTGCTATGTTTGGGATTTGCTGCCTGCTCAAATATGATCAAATCAAGTGACGTCATTCACCCACACACAGGGAGATGGTACCCTATCAAAAAGAACAAGCCCCGGCCCTCATGTGTTCAACAATGTTTTTTAATGGCAATCCACACGAAACAAGACGCTTCAGTCTCTCCCAGGATTTGGTCAATTTTAGTCTGGCTCATAGTGATTACCCACGTGCCCCACCTTTGGAACGGAGTGCCGACTGCTTGGACTGGATTTGATACCTTATCAAAGGCTTTTACACTTGTGAAACTAACTTCGCTATCTATGTGATCAAATGACCCTACGGCCTCATATACATTAGGGAAACAACCCAACATGTCAGGGATAGAATAGTGAGCCATAAATCCACCATCAGATGAAATAAGATTTGGTGTCTACTACCCCATCACTTTGTGGCCACCAAGCACATAGTATCACAATTGAGATTACAAGTGCTAGAGCAGGTGACCAGACCAAGACGAGATGGCAATCATATTGCTATTGAGAGGGAATCCTATTGGATCCATATCCTGCAGACACTATCACCCAAGGATCTATATAGGGAATTAGACTTCTTAGCTCATTGAATCAGCACGATGGTATACTGCCCCATGGAACTGTTATGTTTTATTCCAATATGGAAATATGTCTTCTAATTATATTATATTGGTTTTGATACAATTGAGTGAGCCCTATGCATTCTTAGTATAATCATCCTATCATAAACATTATCATCTTCTAGTGAGGATTTTATATACAGTGCCTTGTGAAAGTATTTGGCCCCCTTGAACTTTTCTACCTTTTGCAACATTTCTGGCTTCAAACATAAAGATATAAAATTTTAATTTTTTGGGGAAGAATCAACAACAAATGGGACACAATCGTGAAGTGGAACGAAATTTATTGGATATTTTAAACCTTGTTAAAAAATTAAAAACTAAAAAGTGGGGTGTGCAATATTATTCCGCCCCCTTGAGTTAATACTTTGTAGTGCTACCTTTTGCTGCGATTACAGATGCAAGTCGCTGGGGTATGTCTCTATCAGTTTTGCACATCGAGAGGCTGAAATTCTTGAACATTCTTCCTTGCAAAACAGCTCAAGCTTAGTGAGGTTGGATGGAGTGCATTTGTGAACAGCAGTTTTCAGCTCTTTCCACAGATTCTCGATTGGATTCAGGTCTGGACTTTAACTTGGCCATTCTAACACCTGGATACATTTATTTTTGAACCATTCCATTGTAGATTTTGCTTTATGATTGGGATCATTGTCTTGTTGGAAGATAAATCTCCGTCCCAGTCTCAGGTCTTTTGCAGACTCCAACAGGTTTTCTTCCATAATGGTCCTGTATTTGGCTCCACCCATCTTCCCATCAATTTTAACCATCTTCCCTGTCCCTGCTGAAGAAAAGCAGGCCCAAACCATGATGCTGCCACCACCATGTTTGACAGTGGGAATGGTGTTTTGAGGGTGATGAGTAGTGTTGAGCCACCCCCGTAGTGTTCGAGTTCGGTTCGGTTCGTCGAACACCCGTGTGTTCGCCGAACTGTTCGTCGAACTGTTCGTCGAACACCTTCGAACACCGTTAAAACCAATGGCAGGCAAACAAAAACACATAGAAACACATAGAAAACACCTTCAAAGGTGTCCAAAAGCTGACAAACTGCTCAGAAGACATAACTAACACATGGAAAAGTGACAAGTACATATAGTCATGCGAAAATAAAAGAGGTGGAGGAGTAAAAGGAGGGGGAGACACAGATATAGGCATGTCATGCCCTTCTAAAATCCAAAAAGTGAGAAGCCGACACGGCCAGTCCGTTCCTGCCCGTGCCACCTCCGTGTCGCCGGGTTTGTGCCAGAGCCGCGGTGAACCCTGACGGCCAGCCCCCCTCTCCCAATACTGGTGCCTGTCCGCTGGTGGGTCGAGCGAGCCCCCCTGTGGTGGAGGCAGCTCTAAGCTTTTTAATTTAAATTGTCTCTCTAATTTGAATGAATACACTTTAAATCCATTTACAAGGATCTATTGGAGGGCAAGTCTCATGCCAGCAGCCGCGGTAATTCCAGCTCCAGTAGCGTCCACTAAAGCTGCTGCAGTTAAAAAGCTTTTATAAGGATCGAGCTCGGCTGTCCACCGCAAGGCATCCTACTGCCAGTCCCAGCCCCTATGCCTTGGGGTGCCTCCTGATGCTCTTCACTAAGTATCCCATGGTCCCGAAGCATTTCCTTTGAAAAAATTAAGTGTCTAAACTACAGGTGGTGCAGCTTGCTTAACAGCCGGGATAATCCGCTTACTAGCAGACACTGCTACTAGGCACAAAGTATTTCCTGGGTTAGATGCAATTAAAAATTTGTAATTAGATACTCTCGTTGGATGCTGAGAAAGCATTCCATAGAGTCTCCTGGCACGCCATATATGATTCTCTTAAAAAGCTTGGGGTAGGGGTCTAGGGGACCCTTTTATAGCCAAAATCACGGCCCTGTATCGCAATACGTCACCTAGGCTGAAGATAAATGGAACTGTAGCACCCTGAGGGCTCGGTTGCTAAAGACGTATTGCACCTCACCCAGAGGTGTGATATCTCACTCTCAGGTAAGGATGGAGTGTGGATCAGGACCCGACACCTGCATGCATTACACCACATTGCCGTGGGGCAGGGCGACCAATATGCCCCTGAGATGGGCACGACAGTCCCTGTCCCTGGCTGGAGTGGGGGGAGGGAACACTGAGGAAGGGGAACCCTGTAGTGCAGGAGCAGGGAGGAAGCAGTTCCTGGGTGCATTGAGAAGGGAGTATAAAAGGTGGGCACCATCTTAGTTCAGTGCAGAGAAGTCTGAGCAGAAGTGGCAGGGAGCAGGGGCTCTGCATGAGCTCTGCTCCGGAGGCGGGCCTAGTAACAGAGGCCCAGGCCTGGAAGAGGGAGAAGGAAGGAAGAGGAGCGGAGAAGGCTCCAGGAACGAGGAATGAAGGGATCCCAGGGGTGCGGACGGGCGAGTCGCCACCGCACGCCCGAATCCACCTGCGTGGAGGGGTCAGGCCAAAGGGGGAGACCGGTCCCCGAACTAGTGGAGGCAGGAAACGACCCTCAGATAGAAACCGGAGGCTCTGACATTTTATGTGGCGCAGCCCCTCGCTACACCCGCTAGGAAGGCACCACATAGGGTCAGGGAAACTGGCGCCAAGCTTACCAAGAGGAGGCCCGAGGCAGCCGGACAGAAGTGTTGGTAAGAAAGGCCAGACAAAGGACACACAAAGGGGGTCCTGTGAAGTGCTCCAAAGTTATCTGGGAGTTGTCTGAGCCCCTCACCTGGTGAGCACAGTACGACGTGGGCAGCCGTTACCTGCAGACGTGGTTTGGATAATAAGAACTGTGAGTAAAGGCCCTGAACTGCATCACTGACTCCGTGTCGTTACTGCTGCTGCCCTGCACCATCACCCCCATCCTCCGCATACACTGCCCTGAGGCTATACTCCTCCCGTGGGGAGTTATGCTACGCTCTGCTGCACCCACAACACCAGCCTCAGTGGTCTGCCCTGTAGCGGCGGTTCACTCTGACCGCAATCCACGGGTGGCGTAGTCGGACATTTAAACATGAAAACCACATAAATAGTTCCGCCACTGGTTTGACCGCCCTGAGCCACGGAACTGGGTCGCCGCCACGAAGACTACAACCACCAGCATCCACCAAAAAGGGTCCGGCTCCGGGTGTCCCAAGGCCCAGGGGGTGCGTCAGAACATTTTCATCACCTTTCACAATCACCAATGGGACAAGGCAGTGATGTCCTCTGTCCCCTCTCTTATACATCCTAGTGACGGAGCACCTGCTCTCATCAATTCGCCATAACCCCAATATTAGGTGGATTGAGGTGGGAGGCACCGAGTACAAGTGCTCTCTATTTGCTGATGATGTCCTAGTATATATCACTCAATCACATATATCCATCCATGCTGTTATGGCTGAAATAGATCACTTTGTTACATGGTAAAATTTTAAAATCAATGCAGCGAAGTCTGAGGCCCTCGATGTCTCCCTCCCCAAATCCATATAGGATTCCATCCAGTCCAACTTTCCCTTTGCCTGGCCCTCACAGGGTATCAAATACTTAGGAATTCCTATTCATAGAGACCTCTCCCATCTATGTTATCTTAATTTTGGGCCCTTTATTGAACAACTCCATACAGACCACGGTTGGCAAGTTAGAACTGTAAGATTCACTACGTGAACCACTGGTGTTTTGTGGAAAAGCACATGTACACTGCGTTCCAAATTATTATACAAAAAGCATTTAGGAGTGATAAGGGAAGAATTTGTTTGTTTGTCAGTTAAACTCATTGATGGTGATGTGTGTCAGGGCTCTTTATATCACTGTAAGCAATTGCAGACACCTGTGCTAATTAGTTTGGCAGGTGTGTCCAATGAAAGGCAAGACTACTTAAGAAGGCTCTCTCACATTATTAAGCAGCCTACATTTTCTGCCAAAATGGGAAAGAAAAAGGATGTGTCGGCTGCTGAGAAGCAACAAATTGTGGAGTGTTTAGGTCAAGGCATGACTACAATCAACATTGTGCGATGATCAGGATGAAGTGTCCTGGCAATCAAGAAGTATGTAGCTGATTCACAGTACACACGTGTGCGTGCTGATAAGGGCAAATTGAGGACTCTTTCCTACAGGCAATTACGTCAGGTTGAAAGAGCAGCGGCAAAAAAGCCTTGTCATAGCAGCAGACAAGTTTTTGAAGCTGCTTGTGCCTCCAACGTCCCCCGAACAACAAGATGCAGGGTCCTTCAGAGGTTTGCAGCTGTGCATGCGCCATCCTGTCGACCTCCTCTATCCACTTCACACAAGCAGAAACGGCTCCAGTGGGCCAAACATTACATGAAGACTGATTTCAAAACTGTTTTGTTCACGGATGAGTGCCGTGCAGCGCTCGATGGTCCAGATGGATGGAGTGGAGGATGGCTGGTTGATGGACACCCCACGCAAACACGGCTACAGCGCCAACAAGGAGGAGGTGGAGTAATGTTTTGGGCTGGAATCATGGGGAGAGAGATTGTCGGCCCCTTTAGGATCCCTGAAGGCGCTAAAGATGAACTCCATAATGTATGTGGATTTTCTCAAACAGCACTTCCTGCCATGGTTCAAGAAGAAGAACCGTGTATTTCACAGCAAGATCATTTTTCTGCATGATAATGCACCATCTCATGCTGCACATAAAACATCTGCATCTCTGGCTGATATGGGCATAAAAGGGGACAAACTTATGGTGTGACCCCCATGCTCCCCTGACCTCTACCCCATTCAGAACCTTTGGAGCATCATTAAAAGGAGTGTCTATGATGGCGGGAGGCAGTTCACATCTAAGCAACAGCTCTGGGAGGGTATTCTGTCCTCATGCAAAACAATTGAAGCAGAAACCATCCAAAACCTGACAAATTCAATGGACGAGAGAGTTCAGAAGCTCCTTTCGAACAAGGGGTCCTATGTGAAAATGTAACATCACCTAGAATAAAGTTTTGAGTTGAAAACTGTTTGATTTCAGTTTCTAACAACCTGCTAATGCTTATAATTTCAAAAATGACCATTTTTTTGGTCTTTATTAAAATGAAAAGGTTGATCGAAAAGTTTGGGGGATCTAAGAGTGTGGCAACCCAGTAGTCATGATTACTTCGAATTCTGACAATATGAGGGTCATGCTGCAGGTAGTGCAGCAAGAAGGCACTTATGTGCCTTGCGCATCTCGGAGCACCAAAATTATTTTCCGAGCTAGATGCAGCTAAAAATTATTTTTAATTTTAAATCTGGTGAAGCTTTAGTATAGATGGCCTAATAGGATTAGTGCTGCACACTGCTACAAAGCCCAAATTATTTTCCAGTCAAGATACAGATAAACATGATTAGTAATTTGAAAGCTTAAAACGGTTGGTAGGGTGATTTTAACCAATCATCAAGCTTTTACTCTCCCCAGGATGACACAGGGGTAGAAAAGTCGTTTCGGATCCATGATTTGTTCATCTTTATGAACGTGAGTCTGTCTACATTATCAGTGGAGAGCCGCGTGCGCTTATCTGTCAGCACACCACCAGCAGCGCTGAACACACGTTCAGACAGAACGCTGGCTGCGGGGCATGACAAGATCTCCAAGGCGTAAGTGGCTAGCTCCGGCCATTTATCCAGATTGGAAGCCCAAAAAGAGCAAGGGTCCAGTGACACAGTCGTGGCTTCAATGTTTACTTGGAGATACTCCTGTACCATCGTCTCTAGGCGTTGACTATGTCTCAGACTTCTTGTCTCCTGTGGCCTTGCAAAGGATGGGCTAAAAAAGTGGTGAAATGATTCCGCAAAATTGATGTTACCAGCAGATACTGTGGTTCTGTTACGGTTTGAGTGCTGAACACTTGACGGTCCCACAGTTGGCAAGTTGGAACTGTGAGATTCACTACGTGCACCACTGGTATTTTGTGGAAAAGCACATGTAAGATTCTGCAACAGTCTCTGCTGATACTCCTGCATGCGTGCATCCCTTTCTATGGCAGGAATAATTTCTGCAAATTTACTTTTGTACCGGGGATCTAACAGTGTGGCAACCCAGTAGTCAGGATTATTTCTAATTCTCACAATTCGAGGGTCATGTTGCAGGTAGTGCAGCAAGAAGGCACTCATGTGTGTTGCGCATCCAGGAGCACCAAGTCCCTGTTGTGTTGGTGGCGAGGTAACAATCATGCTTCCTTCCTCTGTCCTCTCCCCCCAACCTCGCACAACAGAAATGTGATCAAGGTCTCCCTCATCTGATGAGTCTTCCATCAGTTCGTCCTCCACTTCTTCCTGGGCTCCTGCACCTTCCTCACTAGTTTGGCTGCTACCATGCGCCCTGGTAAAACCATCTCCCCCACCCTCACATGCCTGCCGCCTTGGTGCTGCCGACCGTCTGGACCTTGCAGATGTTAGCCCTTCCGCATACAACTCCTCCTCCTCTACTTCCTCCACCTCCTCTTGTGCCACCACCTGACTCCGAATTCTGTTTAACATGTGCTCCAGCATGTAAATCACCGGAATAGTCATGCTGATAATGGCATCGTCAGCACTAAACATCTTCGTCGCCATTTCAAAACTGTGCAGAAGGGTGCATAGGTCCCTGATCTGAGACCACTCCTCCAGCGTGATTTGCCCCACCTCTGAATCTCGTTGGCCCAGGCTATACGTCAGAACGTATTGCACCAGGGCTTGTCGGTGCTGCCACAGTCGCTGCAACATGTGCAGAGTTGAATTCCACCGGGTAGGCACATCGCATTTTAGCCGGTGAAGTGGCAGGCCCAACGACTTCTGTAGAGATGTAAGTCGCTGAGCTGCGGGATGCGAACGGCGGAAGTGAGCACACAGCGACCGTGCCCTCTGCAGAAGGCCATCTAGTCTGGGATAGTGGGCTAAAAATTGCTGGACAACCAGGTTCAACACGTGAGCCATACAAGGCACGTGTGTGATATTGCCCCGGCGAAGGGCCGCACCCAGGTTTGCAGCATTGTCGCACACGGCCTTCCCTGGTTTCAGGTCCAGTGGAGACAACCATTCATGAAATTGGTTCTCCAGAGCTGACCACAACTCCTCAGCTGTGTGACTCACATTTTCCAGACATTTCAATGTAAAAACCGCCTGATGACGTTGAGCCCTACTGCCAGCATAGTAAGGAGGTGTGCAGGATCCCTTCTGCGCAGTTAGAAAGCTTGTGGCATGACCAGACAGGCTTTGGGTGCAGGTGGAAGACCGAGAGGAGGTTGAGGAGGCAGAAGCAGTGGAGGAACTTTGACATAAAGAGGATTGACGCACAACTCGTGGGGACGGCAAGACTTGGACAGCAGCCCCTTGTCCTGCTGTCACCATAGTTACCCAGTGCCCAGTCAGCGACATGTAACGCCCCTGTCCATGCCTACTCGTCCAAGTGTCTGTGGTGAAATGCACCCTGTCACACACAGAGTTTCTCAAAGACGCTGTGATGTTGTGTGCGACATGCTGGTGGAGCGCAGGCACGCCTTTCTTTGAGAAGTAGTGCCGACTGGGCATCTGGTACTGGGGCACTGCGACGGACATAAGGTCTCGAAAATCCTCTGTGTCCACCAGGCGGAAAGGCAGCATTTCTGTAGCCAAGAGCTTGCAGATGGTGAAATTCAACCTCTTAGCTTTCTCATGGCTAGGAGGAAATGGTCTTTTACTTGTCCACATCTGAGGGACCGAGGGCTGGCTATTGTGCTTAGACGGGGTTGATAAGGGTGTCCCCGGCAAACTGCCGGTCTGTGAGGAAGATGCAGGCGGACATGTTAGGTTGCCTTGATCCAAAGGTGGTGCTATCGATGTCGGACAGCGCTCAACACCAGCTGGTGTTACCACCTCCAAAGAAAATGATGACCTGCCAATCACGCTGGCTGTTGCGGGTAAAGAGGTGGCAGGTCTGCGCCCCAAAACAGGTGTGACTGCTGTCCCCCCAGTCACAGAGGATGAAGAGGCCGCGGATGCACAAGATATGGCGGACGGTGATTGGCCCGGCCGGCTAGGCCGCATTGTAGCACACTGAGCTTCCCACTGCAACTTATGCTTCATGTCCATGTGCCGGTTCATGCATGAAGTACTCAAACTATGTATTTTTTGGCCTCTACTTAGCTTTTGCTGACAAATGTTACAGATAACACGAGTTGGGTCATCTTTATCGATCTGAAAAAATGCCCAGGCTATGCAAGGCTTAGCACCCATGCGACCTGAAGAGCCACCACGACTTGTGGTGAGAGGCAGAGTTGTGTTTGAGGATGCAGTTGTTGACGTGCTTCCAGTACTACGTCTCTGTCCAGGAAGGCGCAACCTGACCTCGTCGTCACTAGCATCTTCCTCCACCTCCTCTGCTGACCTCATCTCTTGGCTGACTGTGGGTTGACAGTAAGTGGGATCTCCGACCTCATCATCATCACCCTGTGCGTTATCACACCCGTCGTCCTCAGAGCCAACCTGTTCCTGCCCTGACAAAAAACTAAAGTTGTCGCTCCAATCAGGTATTTGAGTCTTATCATCGTCTTCCTCATTGTCTCCACCAACAGGAGTTACAGTTTGGGAATGAGGGTCTACATTATGGTCAGAACCTTCTGCGTCTGGTCCTGGATCCGACTCATAAAGATTCTGGGCATCAGTGCAGATCATTTCCTCGTCTGGATTCACAGAAGCGCTGGAGTCGACCTCTGATTCCCAGGCTATAGTATGAGTAAACAGCTCTGCAGACTCAACCATCTGTTCTACCTCACACTTAGACGGGCAGCTGGAGATTTGGGAGCTGTGAGGAAGCAAGTGCGATTTGGGTGACACCTTTGAGGACTGGAGTATTTGTGATGTTGAAGTTGATGTGGAGGAGAGCCCACTTAAAGGAGCACTTGATATCCGTTGAAGCACCTGCTGTTTTTGTGCCTCATCTGGAATTTGTAGCGATTGGCGTGGCCGTAAGAAAGGGATCTTATCACATTGTCCGCTAAAAGAAGTAGACATTTTAGTTTGGCTGGAAGATGGTCTTTCTTCTGCACCTACCCCACGGACACAACCTTTTTTCCCCTTCCCAACACGCCTATTCCCCTTTCCACCAGCAGCAGGCCTTTTTCCACTCATTTTGGTGGTTAACTAATTCACAACTCTGGAGTTGTTTGCACAAAAAAACAATGGATGGTAACCGAGCAGAGCTGAGTGGCCAAACTGTGGTATTAGGCCAAAACTATTGGCTGGGTTAGATGCAGAAAAAAATTATTTTTAATTTGCAACCTGATGGAGGTCAGTATAGATGGACTAATAGACCAAGTCCCACACACCGCTAGAAGCCCAAATATTTTTTCAGAGCTAGATGCAGAAATTTTTTTTATTCAATTTGCAACCTGATGGAGGTCAGTATAGATGGACTAATAGACCAAGTCCCACACACTGCTAGAAGCCCAAATATTTTTTCAGAGCTAGATGCAGAAAAAAATTATTTTTAATTTGCAACCTGATGGAGGTCAGTATAGATGGACTAATAGACCAAGTCCCACACACTGCTAGAAGCCCAAATATTTTTTCAGAGCTAGATGCAGAAAAAAATTATTTTTAATTTGCAACCTGATGGAGGTCAGTATAGATGAACTAATAGAACAAGTCCCACACGCTGCTAGAAGCCCAAATATTTTTTCAGAGATAAATGAAGAAAAAAATTATTTTTAATTTGCAACCTGATGGAGGTCAGTATAGATGGACTAATAGACCAAGTCCCACACACTGCTAGAAGCCCAAATATTTTTTCAGAGCTAGATGAAGAAAAAAATTATTTTTAATTTGCAACCTGATGGAGGTCAGTATAGATGGACTAATAGACCAAGTCCCACACACCGCTAGAAGCCCAAATATTTTTTCAGAGCTAGATGCAGAAAAAAATTATTTTTAATTTGCAACCTGATGGAGGTCAGTATAGATGAACTAATAGAACAAGTCCCACACGCTGCTAGAAGCCCAAATATTTTTTCAGAGATAAATGAAGAAAAAAATTATTTTTAATTTGCAACCTGATGGAGGTCAGTATAGATGGACTAATAGACCAAGTCCCACACACTGCTAGAAGCCCAAATATTTTTTCAGAGCTAGATGCAGAAAAAAATTATTTTTAATTTGCAACCTGATGGAGGTCAGTATAGATGGACTAATAGACCAAGTCCCACACACCGCTAGAAGCCCAAATATTTTTTCAGAGCTAGATGCAGAAAAAAATTATTTTTAATTTGCAACCTGATGTAGGTCAGTATAGATGGACTAATAGACCAAGTCCCACACACTGCTAGAAGCCCAAATATTTTTTCAGAGCTAGATGCAGAAAAAAATTATTTTTAATTCGCAACCTGATGGAGGTCAGTATAGATGGACTAATAGACCAAGTCCCACACACCGCTAGAAGCCCAAATATTTTTTCAGAGCTAGATGCAGAAAAAAATTATTTTTAATTTGCAACCTGATGTAGGTCAGTATAGATGGACTAATAGACCAAGTCCCACACACTGCTAGAAGCCCAAATATTTTTTCAGAGCTAGATGCAGAAAAAAATTATTTTTAATTTGCAACCTGATGGAGGTCAGTATAGATGGACTAATAGACCAAGTCCCACACACCGCTAGAAGCCCAAATATTTTTTCAGAGCTAGATGCAGAAAAAAATTATTTTTAATTTGCAACCTGATGGAGGTCAGTATAGATGGACTAATAGACCAAGTCCCACACACTGCTAGAAGCCCAAATATTTTTTCAGAGCTAGATGCAGAAAAAAATTATTTTTAATTTGCAACCTGATGGAGGTCAGTATACAGTCATGGCCAAAAGTATTGAGAATGAGACAAATAGTAATTTTTCCAAAGTTTACTGCTTCATTTTTTGTAATGGCAATTTGCATATACTCCTGAATGTCAAAGAGTGATCAGCTTAACAGCAATTACTGTACTTGCAAAGTCAATATTTGCCCAGAAAATGAACTTTAACCCCCAAAACACATTTCAACATCATTGCAGTCCTGCCTTAAAAGGAGCAGCTAACATCGTTTTAGTGATTGATCCAATAACACAGGTGTGGGTGTTGATGAGGACAGGGCTGGCGATCAATCAGTCATGATTAAGTAAGAATGACATCACTGGACACTTTAAAAGGAGGCTGGTTCTTGGTATCATTGTTTCTCTTCAGTTAACCATGGTTATCTCTAAAGAAACACGTGCAGCCATCATTGCACTGCACAAAAATGGCCTAACAGGGAAGAGTATCGCAGCTACAAAGATTGCACCTCAGTCAACAATCTATCGCATCATCAAGAACTTCAAGGAGAGAGCTTCCATTGTTGTCAAAAAGGCTCCAGGGCGCCCAAGAAAGACCAGCAAGCGCCAGGACCGTATCTTAAAACTGTTTCAGCTGCGGGATCGGACTACCAGCAGTGCCGAGCTTGCTCAGGAATGGCAGCAGGCTGGTGTGAGTGCTTCTGCACGCACTGTGAGGAGGAGACTCTTTGAGCAAGGGCTGGTTTCAAGGAGGGCAGCAAAGAAGCCACTTATCTCCAGAAAAAACATCAGGCACCGACTGATATTCTGCAAAAGGTACAGGGAGTGGACTGCTGAGGACTGGGGCAAAGTCATTTTCTCTGATGAATCCCCTTTTCGATTGTTTGGGACATCTGGAAAACAGCTTATTCGGAGAAGAAGAGGTGAGCGCTACCACCAGTCTTGTCTCATGCCAACTGTAAAGCATCCTGAAACCATTCATGTGTGGGGTTGCTTCTCAGCCAAGGGAATCGGCTCACTCACAGTCTTGCCTAAAAACACAGCCATGAATAAAGAATGGTACCAGAATGTCCTCCAAGAGCAACTTCTCCCAACCGTCCAAGAGCAGTTTGGCGCCCAACAATGCCTTTTCCAGCATGATGGAGCACCTTGCCATAAAGCAAAGGTGATAACTAAATGGCTCATGGAACAAAACATAGAGATTTTGGGTCCATGGCCTGGAAACTCCCCAGATCTTAATCCCATTGAGAACTTGTGGTCAATCATCAAGAGACGGGTGGACAAACAAAAACCAACAAATTCTGGCAAAATGCAAGCATTGATTATGCAAGAATGGACTGCTGTCAGTCAGAATTTGGTCCAAAAGTTGATTGAGAGCATGCCAGGGAGAATTACAGAGGTCTTGAAGAAGAAGGGGCAACACTGCAAATATTGACTTGCTGCATTAACTCATTCTAACTGTCAATATAACCTATTGGTACTCATAATATGATTGCAATTATATTTCTGTATGTGATATAAACATCAGACAAACACTAATAAAAACCAGAGGCCAGCAGATCATGTGAAAATATAATTTTGGTGTCATTCTCAAAACTTTTGGCCATGACTGTAGATGGACTAATAGACCAAGTCCCACACACTGCTAGAAGCCCAAATATTTTTTCAGAGCTAGATGCAGAAAAAAATTATTTTTAATTTGCAACCTGATGGAGGTCAGTATAGATGGACTAATAGACCAAGTCCCACACACCGCTAGAAGCCCAAATATTTTTTCAGAGCTAGATGCAGAAAAAAATTATTTTTAATTTGCAACCTGATGGAGGTCAGTATAGATGGACTAATAGACCAAGTCCCACACACCGCTAGAAGCCCAAATATTTTTTCAGAGCTAGATGCAGAAAAAAATTATATTCAGTTTGCAACCTGATGGAGGTCAGTATAGATGGACTAATAGAATGATGCTATGCCCAAAAGATTTTACTTCACTAGGTGCAGTAAAAAAATTGGTATTCTATACACAGGTGTTATATCTTGCAACACAGATAGGCTACTCCACTGACTAACACACTCTGCAATAGGCCAAAAAGGATTAGCTTTGCTAGATTCAGCCAAATGCTGTGAAAAAAACTTGCACAGCACTGGCACAGACCTGCCTGGCAAAAACTGATAGGAACTCATGTAACCTAGTCCTGAAAAGGACTCCAATTACAATTAGTCTTTACTCCCACAACCTATCTATTTAAGAGCACAGACCTCCCTGATAAAAGTCGTAGGAAATGCTGTAACCTAGTCCTTAAAAGGACTGCAATCACAACTATTCCCTACTCCCAAGCTATCTGTATATTTGTGCGAAAATTGGCTTGAAATTAACAAGGTATAGCACACACAGCAACAGCGGTGCCGTCTAACACGCAGCTGCAGCAGTGAGAAAATGGTGGCGACGGGGAAAATGGCTTGGTCTTATAGGGCAAGGACATGTGACATACACTGCCAATCACACATGCCCTTGCTTGTGTGAAAAAAAGCACTTCGCTCCGTGTGTGCGCTGCTGATAGGCTAACAGATTGCACCTCCCCACTGCAAATGCGGGAAAGAGAAAAAAAAATGGAGATCTTCATTGTTCCTGCAGAGATCCATCCCCTGCCCCTCCCCCCGCCCCGCTGTACACTCAAACTGCGTATTAACATTAATTTTCATCATTACTGAGAAAAAATCCAGTTATGATTTTGGTGCACGAACAGTTATCGAACATAACCTCGAACAGCCGAATTTTTCTCAAATTGTTCGTGTTCGCCGACCGGCTCGAACACCGCCCAAAACAGCTCGAATTTGAGATTGGCGAACAGTTCGAGTAGAACAACGCTCATCTCTAGTGATGAGCTGTGTTGCTTTTACACCAAACATATCGTTTTGCATTGTGGCCAAAAAGTTCGATTTTGGTTTCATCTGACCAGAGCTCCTTATTCCACATGTTTGGTGTGCCTCCCAGGTGGTTTGTGGCAAACTTCAAACAAGACTTTTTATGGATACCTTTGAGAAATGGCTTTCTTCTTGCCACTCTTCCATAAAGGCCAGATTTGTGCAGTGTATGACTGATTGTTGTCCTATGGACAGACTCTCCCACCTCAGCTGTTGGTATCTGCAGTTCATCCACAGTGATCATGGGCCTTTTGGCTGCATCTCTGATCAGTCTTCTCCTTGTTTGAGATGAAAGTTTAGAGGGTCGGGCAGGTCTTGGTAGATTTGCAGTGGTCTGATACTACTTCCATTTCAATATGATCGCTTGCACAGTGCTCCTTGAGATGTTTAAAACTTGGGAAATCTTTTTGGATCCAAATCCGGCTTTAAACTTCGCCACAACAGTATCTTGGTCCAGCCTGGTGTGTTCTGTGGTCTTCATGATGCTCTCTGCACTTGAAACAGAACCCTGAGACTATCACAGAGCAGGTGCATTTATACGGAGACTTGATTACACACAGGTGGATTCTAATTATCATTACTAGTCATTTAGGACAACATTGGATCATTCAGAGATCCTCACTGAACTTCTGGAGTGAGTTTGCTGCACTGAAAGTAAAGGGGCTGAATAATATTGCACGCCCCACTTTTCAGTTTTTAATATTTTAAATAAGTTTAAAATATCCAATAAATTTCGTTCCACTTCACGATTGTGTCCCACTTGTTGTTGATTCTTCCCCCCAAAAATTTGAATTTTATATCTTTATGTTTGAAGCCAGAAATGTGGCAAAAGGTAGAAAAGTTCAAAGGAGTCAAATACTTTCACAAGGCACTGTCCTTCCTTCTTCTTCAAACCATATTTTTACTCTTTTCAGACTCACTGACATTCATATACCTCACTGGGGGAGGTACAGTGATACCCGTCCAATGGATTTCTTTATTTTTTATTTTCATTTATTTATTTTTTTTTGCTTTATTATTACTTGGGCGCTTTATTTTTTATTTTATCATTTTTATTTTTCCATAAATTTTTCCATTTCATTTACAGTTTGTGTATTTTTTCTATATTTTTTCCATATTTTTCATTTGGTTCATTCATTTTTATAAAAATATATCGTTTTCATCTATATCATCAGATGCAGTCCCTTCCTACAATAAAGGTTTTTTATAATAATCCACCACCCAAGATTGTTATTTTCCCCTTTTCCCAATTTTTTTTCCCCATCTTCTTGCCTGATTATCCTTGTCTGTTTATTTTTAAATCATTTTATTTTAAATTTTCATCATTTTTATTCTTTTCTCAATTTAGATTCACTGTCTCACCACTCATTACAACCATCTCTATCTCAATGGTATCTTACTCCCTATCTGGACTAGTTATCCCTGTCCTTACAGCTACCCCCTCCTTCCCTTTTTTCCTCTAGGACCTTGTTATACACAGATTACACATTCTGTGTGACCTTCTCTGGCCTCTAGCACTACTGCGCTTGATCCACCATATATTGCGCTCGGACGCTACTGTGTATGTGTCAGTGTGGCCCGCACACCAGACCTAGCACTGGCTCATATAGCTGCGTTACTTCCAGTGTCTTTACACCAGAAGGATCACTCCAAGCGTGCATTTAAGCAGCCACTGACACCAATTATGCCACATCATCATAGACACCCGGTCCCCTGGCTCTCTGCCTCATGGTCAGTAATACTTGAGGTTTCTTCCCCTGTGGCCTCATACCTCAGCCACTCATGGTGTTTGTCTCCTACAGCCCTCCTTGGGAAGCCACACTATTGTGGTCAGCGCACACTTCATATCTATTTCATGAACCTGACATAACTGGATATGGGTTAGAGCAATTATGGTTGTCTTTCTATAATCCTCCTCCTCCTTCCCCCCATTGCTCCTTACCTCGGAACATATCAAATTCTTTCTGATTTAAAACACAATAAATTAATGCATAGGCCCGACTCCAATTCCAGTATGACTGAAAGCTCATGTTGCTCTAATGACCATGACCCAATGACATGGCTTTAGTACAGATTATTGAATATTCTAGCACTAAACTGTTGTGTGCTTTTGTGTCCTGCTTTTGTTTTTTTGCTTGATATTTATACTGTCTTGTTGCTTCTAATATTAGGATGAGTATTTAATTTTCCATTGTATTTATCTTGTACTTATGTAAATTATCACATGTATATAAACTTATGTGTATTTCTTTCATAGCGATGTTTGAAAAAGACCTAGGCTGGGTCGAAACATAACATATCGCTTTACCCATCATCGCTTGTTGTGATACCCAGCGGTGTGGTGAATGATGATTTCATTTAAAATAAAAACTAACATTATTATAATCCCCTGAGAGTGTGGCTGATTACTTTCTACTTTTATATTTTGATTGATCTGACATTTCTGAACGCAGCAATGTCAAATATGTGCATTTTTTAATGTTTAATTTTGAATGAGGCAAAAGGGGGTGATTTGAACTTTTATATTTTTTACATTTTTTAAATATTTTTTAAAACATTTTTTTTCTACTTTTTACTGGTTTCAATAGTCACATTAGGTTATTTGAAGCTGTGATCATTTGATTGCCTGTGCTACACATAGCAGGGCTGTCATGACAACACATTGACACCCCACGATCACATGACAGGCGCCTCGATGGGCGTGTCTTATGACCGCCATTCACTTTGCGCTGGTTAAATGCCGCTGTCAGAGATTGACAGCAGCATTTAACATGTTAACAGCAGCAGGTGGCTCGCGATTGCACCCACGGCAGTTAGAGGCACATGACAGCTGATCAAATCAGCTGTCATGTGCCGGGAAGGATGTGGGTTCAGCACCGCAGCCCGCATCAAAGGAAGGGACACTACCTATGATGTACCTATTCGTCATAGGTCATGAAGGGGTTAAAAATTTAATGGCATCAACATACAAAAGGTTTTTATGATCGGTAAAGACCATTACCTTAAGTCTACAGTAGCCCCCTCCAAACAGTGTCTCCATTCCTCAAAGGCTCTTTTCACCACCAAAAGCTCATGGTCACCAATATCATAGTTATATTCCACTTGAGAGAACTTCTGGGAATAAAACAGACAGGAATGAATGTAACCTTTTTTCCTTTGAAAAAGCACAGCCCCCATCCTCACTGCAGAAGTGTTTAAGTCAACCACGAAAAAAAATCAATATTGGGTTGACTGAGAACAGGTGCTTCAGAAAAGGCTGCGTTGAGGGCAGAAAAAGCATTAACTGCTTTAGCTGACCAGGAGGAAAAGTCTGTTCCCTTCTTGGTCATGTCAGTTAAAGGCTTTGCTATAATCAAAAAGTTCTTAATAAACTTCGAGTAATAATTTGCAAAACCCTGAAATCTCTGCAATGTTTTAAGGTTTGATGGTTGCACCCAATCAAGGATGACCTGTACCTTAATGGGATCCTTCTGAAACCCTGAAGAAAAAAACAGATGGCCTAAGAACTGAACCTGTTGTACCACAAAATGGCATTTCTCCAATTTAGCTAAAAAATGGTTGTCAAAAAGAATCTGGAGAACCTGCCGGATGTGCTCCTGGTGTTCCTCCTGAGAAAGTGAGTAAATGAATATGTCATCAAGATAGATCACAACAAATCTACCCAGCAGAGAGTGAAAAATGTCATTTATAAAATTCTGAAAACCCGCTGGAGCATTGGTCAACCCGAACAGCATCACCAAATTTTCAAAATGACCCTCAGGCATATTAAAAGTGATTTACCATTTGTCACCCTGTCGAACATGTATGAGGTTATATGCCCCCCTTAAGTCAAGATTGAAAAAACATTTAGCCAGCTAAATTAATTTAACAGGTCCGGTATAGGGGTAAAGGAGAGGGATTGTGAACCGTGATTTTATTAATCTCTCTAAAATCCAAGCATGGGCGCAATCCTCCATCTTTCAAAGCCTCCCTCTCAGGAAGAGAGAGGTTAAACAAATGAGACTTAAGCATCTTAGCACCTGGTATGAATTCAATAGCCCATTCATATGTCCTATGCTGTGGGAGAGCTTCACACTTCGTCTCAGAGAACAGATCATCAAAGTCCTGAATGAATTCTGGAACTTGAGACCTCACAGAAGCCAAAAGATTTTGATAAACAACCTGAACAACAGGTCGCCTAAAGACCTCCTGAGTCTCCCAATTGATGATAGGATCGTGCTTAACTAACCGAGGCAAGCCTAACACTAATTTTGCAGGTAAAGAAGGAAACACCATAAATGCAAAGGATTCAGTGTGCAGTACCCCTACTTTCATACATACATCCTTGACCTTTGAGGTAATATGGTTTTGAGAAAGAAGAAAAATAATAACTAGTGATGAGCGAGCACTAAAATGCTCGGGTGCTCATTGCTCTGATCGAGCAAATCGTAATGCTCGGGTGTTTGACCCAAGCAACGAGCCCCATGTAAGTCAAACGGAAAACTCAAGCATTTTTCCGGCAGCCCGCCAGAGGTCTGGAGAGGGCCTAAAAGTTGGCCAAATTGATGGAAACAATGCTAAAATGATATGGAAACAGCATGGGGAAGACTCATAGAAGCATCTCTGACTCTCAGGTCACTGCTGTGAACAATGTTGTCAGAGTATTAAGTCACTTACGGACTGACAATAAAACATACGAAAACAAAATCAAAATGGATTTTCCTAGAAAAATGTTAAGGAACATTCCTTCCAGGGTAATGACTTGTGTATAAGGCAAAATAAATATACAAAAACAAAAATACTCCTCCACACCTTGGGCTATGTTCACACGTATTGTTTTTGATGCATTTTTCCACTTTTGCATTGCAAAATTAAGCAAATAAGCCGGATTAAGAGCAAAAACAAATTTGCCCAGATATCTAGGGCTATGGGTATCTGTAAAAGCAGCAGACAGAACATTCAATGGACCCTATTCTGCTCTATACCCTCTCCACAAACTCTGCCTGCATAACTCCTGCTATCAGTAATAATATATGCAGCTGGACTAGTCCTTAGAAGGACTGTTAGTTCAGATGTGTATATATAGCTGTGGAATACCTAATACCTCACTAATAAATAGAGATGAGCGTTGTTCTACTCGAACTGTTCGCCAATCTCAAATTCGAGCTGTTTTGGGCGGTGTTCGAGCCGTTCGGCGAACACGAACAATTTGAGAAAAATTTGGCTGTTCGAGGTTATGTTCGATAACTGTTCGTGCACCAAAATCATAACTGGATTTTTTCTCAGTAATGATGAAAATTAATGTTAATACGCAGTTTAAGTGTACAGCGGGGTGGGGGGAGGGGCAGGGGATGGATCTCTGCAGGAACAATGAAGATCTCCATTTTTTTTTCTCTTTCCCGCATTTGCAGTGGGGAGGTGCAATCTGTCAGCCTATCAGCAGCGCACACACGGAGCGAAGTGCTTTTTTTCACACAAGCAAGGGCATGTGTCTTTGGCAGTGTATGTCACATGTCCTTGCCCTATAAGACCAAGCCATTTTCCCCATCGCCACCATTTTCTCACTGCTGCAGCTGCGTGTTAGACGGCACCGCTGTTGCTGTGTGCGCTATACCTTGTTAATTTCAAGTCAATTTTCGCACAAATCTACAGATAGCTTGGGAGTAGGGAATAGTTGTGATTGCAGTCCTTTTAAGGACTAGGTTACAGCATTTCCTATGACTTTTATCAGGCAGGTCTGTGCTCTTAAATAGATAGATTGTGGGAGTAAAGACTAATTGTAATTGGAGTCCTTTTCAGGACTAGGTTACATCAGTTCCTATCAGTTTTTGCCAGGCAGGTCTGTGCCAGTGCTGTGCAAGTTTTTTTCACAGCATTTGGCTGAATCTAGCAAAGCTAATCCTTTTTGGCCTATTGCAGAGTGTGTTAGTCAGTGGAGTAGCCTATCTGTGTTGCAAGATATACCACCTGTGTATAGAATACCAATTTTTTTACTGCACCTAGTGAAGTAAAATCTTTTGGGCATAGCATCATTCTATTAGTCCATCTATACTGACCTCCATCAGGTTGCAAATTGAATATAATTTTTTTCTGCATCTAGCTCTGAAAAAATATTGGGTTTCTAGCTGTGTGTGGGACTTGTTCTATTAATCCATCTATACAGACCTCCATCAGGTTGCAAACTGAATATATTTTTTTCTGCATCTACCTCTGAAAAAATATTGGGCTTCTAGCTGTGCGTGAGACTTGTTCTATTAATCCATCTATACAGACCTCCAACAGGTTGCAAACTGAATATATTTTTTTCTGCATCTACCTCTGAAAAAATATTGGGCTTCTAGCTGTGTGTGGGACTTGTTGTATTAGTCCATCTATACTGGCCTCCATAAGGTTGCAAACTGAATATAATTTTTTTCTGCTTCTACCTCTGACAAAATATTTGGCCTTCTAGCTGTGTGTGGGACTTGTTCTATTAATCCATCTATACAGACCTCCATCAGGTTGCAAACTGAATATATTTTTTTCTGCATCTACCTCATAAAAAATATTGGGCTTCTAGCTGTGTGTGGGACTTGTTGTATTAGTCCATCTATACTGACCTCCATAAGGTTGCAAACTGAATATAATTTTTTTCTGCATCTACCTCTGACAAAATATTTGGCCTTCTAGCTGTGTGTGGGACTTGTTCTATTAGTCCATCTATACTGACCTCTATAAGGTTGCAAACTGAATATAATTTTTTCTGCATCTACCTCTGAAAAAATATTTGGCCTTCTAGCTGTGTGTGGGACTTGTTCTATTAGTCCATCTATACTGACCTCCATAAGGTTGCAAACTGAATATAATTTTTTTCTGCATCTACCTCTGAAAAAATATTTGGCCTTCTAGCTGTGTGTGGGACTTGTTCTATTAGTCCATCTATACTGACCTCCATAAGGTTGCAAACTGAATATAATTTTTTTCTGCATCTACCTCTGAAAAAATATTTGGCCTTCTAGCTGTGTGTGGGACTTGTTCTATTAGTCCATCTATACTGACCTCCATAAGGTTGCAAACTGAATATAATTTTTTTTGCATCTACCTCTGAAAAAATATTTGGCCTTCTAGCTGTGTGTGGGACTTGTTCTATTAGTCCATCTATACTGACCTCCATAAGGTTGCAAACTGAATATAATTTTTTTCTGCATCTACCTCTGAAAAAATATTTGGCCTTCTAGCTGTGTGTGGGACTTGTTCTATTAGACCATCTATACTGACCTCCATCAGATGGCAAACTGCATATATTTTTTTCTTCATCTACCTCTGAAAAAATATTGGGCTTCTAGCTGTGTGTGGGACTTGTTCTATTAATCCATCTATACAGACCTCCATCAGGTTGCAAACTGAATATATTTTTTTCTGCATCTACCTCTGAAAAAATATTGGGCTTCTAGCTGTGTGTGGTACTTGTTCTATTAATCCATCTATACAGACCTCCATCAGGTTGCAAACTGAATATATTTTTTTCTTCATCTACCTCTGAAAAAATATTGGGCTTCTAGCTGTGTGTGGGACTTGTTGTATTAGTCCATCTATACTGACCTCCATAAGGTTGCAAACTGAATATAATTTTTTTCTGCATCTACCTCTGACAAAATATTTGGCCTTTAAGCTGTGTGTGGGACTTGTTCTATTAGTCCATCTATACTGACCTCCATCAGGTTGCAAATTGAATATAATTTTTTTCTGCATCTAGCTCTGAAAAAATATTGGGCTTCTAGCTGTGTGTGGGACTTGTTGTACTTGTCCATCTATACTGACCTCCATCAGGTTGCAAACTGCATATATTTTTTTCTTCATCTATCTCTGAAAAAATAATGGGCTTCTAGCTGTGTGTGGGACTTGTTCTATTAATCCATCTATACAGACCTCCATCAGGTTGCAAACTGAATATATTTTTTTCTGCATCTACCTCTGAAAAAAAATTGGGCTTCTAGCTGTGTGTGGGACTTGTTGTATTACTCCATCTATACTGACCTCCATAAGGTTGCAAACTGAATATAATTTTTTTCTGCATCTACCTCTGAAAAAATATTTGGCCTTCTAGCTGTGTGTGGGACTTGGTCTATTAGTCCATCTATACTGACCTCCATAAGGTTGCAAACTGAATATAATTTTTTTCTGCATCTAGCTCTGAAAAAATATTGGGCTTCTAGCTGTGTGTGGGACTTGTTGTACTAGTCCATCTATACTGACCTCCATCAGGTTGCAAACTGGATATATTTTTTTCTGCATCTACCTCTGAAAAAATATTTGGCCTTCTAGCTGTGTGTGGGACTTGTTCTATTAGTCCATATATACAGACCTCCATCAGGTTGCAAATTGAATATAATTTTTTTCTGCATCTAACCCAGCCAATAGTTTTGGCCTAATACCACAGTTTGGCCACTCAGCTCTGCTCGGTTCCCATCCATTGTTTTTTTGTGCAAACAACTCCAGAGTTGTGAATTAGTTAACCACCAAAATGAGTGGAAAAAGGCCTGCTGCTGGTGGAAAGGGGAATAGGCGTGTTGGGAAGGGGAAAAAAGGCTGTGTCCGTGGGGTAGGTGTTAAAGCAACAGTAACATCTGCAGAAGAAATACCATCTTCCAGCCAAACTAAAATGTCTACTTCTTTTAGCGGACATTGTGATAAGATCCCTTTCTTACGGCCACACCAATCGCTACAAATTCCAGATGAGGCACAAAAACAGCAGGTGCTTCAACGGATATCAAGTGCTCCTTTAAGTGGGCTCTCCTCCACATCAACTTCCACATCACAAATACTCCAGTCCTCAAAGGTGTCACCCCAGTCGCACTTGCTTCCTCACAGCTCCCAAATATCCAGCTGCCCGTCTGAGTATGAGGTAGAACAGATGGTTGAGTCTGCAGAGCTGTTTACTCATACTATAGCCTGGGAATCAGCGGTCGACTCCAGCGCTTCTGTGAATCCAGATGAGGAAATGATCTGCACTGATGCCCAGAATCTTTATGAGTCGGATCCAGGACCAGACGTAGAAGGTTCTGACCATAATGTAGACCCTCATTCCCAAACTGTAACTCCTGTTGGTGGAGACAATGAGGAAGACGATGATAAGACTCAAATACCTGATTGGAGCGACAACTTTAGTTTTTTGTCAGGGCAGGAACAGGTTGGCTCTGAGGACGACGGGTGTGATAACGCACAGGTTGATGATGATGAGGTTGGAGATCCCACTTACTGTCAACCCACAGTCAGCAAAGAGATGAGGTCAGCAGAGGAGGTGGAGGAAGATGCTAGTGACGACGAGGTCAGGTTGCGCCTTCCTGGACAGATACGTAGTATTGGAAGCACGTCAACAACTGCATCCTCAAACACAACTCTGCCTCTAACCACAAGTCGTGGTGGCTCTTCAGGTCACATGGGTGCTAAGCCTTGCATAGCCTGGGCATTTTTTCAGATCGATAAAGATGACCCAACTCGTGTTATCTGTAACATTTGTCAGCAAAAGCTAAGTAGAGGCCAAAAAATACATAGTTTGAGTACTTCATGCATGAACCGGCACATGGACATGAAGCATAAGTTGCAGTGGGAAGCTCAGTGTGCTACAATGCGGCCTAGCCGGCCGGGCCAACCACCGTCTGCCATATCTTGTGCATCCGCGGCCTCTTCATCCTCTGTGACTGGGGGGACAGCAGTCACACCTGTTTTGGGGCGCAGACCTGCCACCTCTTTACCCGCAACAGCCAGCGTGATTGGCAGGTCATCATTTTCTTTGGAGGTGGTAACACCAGCTGGTGTTGAGCGCTGTCCGACATCGATAGCACCACCTTTGGATCAAGGCAACCTAACATGTCCGCCTGCATCTTCCTCACAGACCGGCAGTTTGCCGGGGACACCCTTATCAACCCCGTCTAAGCACAACAGCCAGCCCTTGGTCCCTCAGATGTGGACAAGTAAAAGACCATTTCCTCCTAGCCATGAGAAAGCTAAGAGGTTGAATTTCACCATCTGCAAGCTCTTGGCTACAGAAATGCTGCCTTTCCTCATGGTGGACACAGAGGATTTTCGAGACCTTATGTCCGTCGCAGTGCCCCAGTACCAGATGCCCAGTCGGCACTACTTCTCAAAGAAAGGTGTGCCTGCGCTCCACCAGCATGTCGCACACAACATCACCGCTTCTTTGAGAAACTCTGTGTGTGACAGGGTGCATTTCACCACAGACACTTGGACGAGTAGGCATGGACAGGGGCGTTACATGTCGCTGACTGGGCACTGGGTAACTATGGTGACAGCAGGACAAGGGGCTGCTGTCCAAGTCTTGCCGTCCCCACGAGTTGTGCGTCAATCCTCTTTATGTCAAAGTTCCTCCACTGCTTCTGCCTCCTCAACCTCCTCTCCGTCCTCCACCTGCACCCAAAGCCTGTCTGTTCATGCCACAAGCTTTCTAACTGCGCAGAAGGGATCCTGCACACCTCCTTACTATGCTGGCAGTAGGGCTCAACGTCATCAGGCGGTTTTTACATTGAAATGTCTGGGAAATGTGAGTCACACAGCTGAGGAGTTGTGGTCAGCTCTGGAGAACCAATTTCATGAATGGTTGTCTCCACTGGACCTGAAACCAGGGAAGGCCGTGTGCGACAATGCTGCAAACCTGGGTGCGGCCCTTCGCCGGGGCAATATCACACACGTGCCTTGTATGGCTCACGTGTTGAACCTGGTTGTCCAGCAATTTTTAGCCCACTATCCCAGACTAGATGGCCTTCTGCAGAGGGCACGGTCGCTGTGTGCTCACTTCCGCCATTCGCATCCCGCAGCTCAGCGACTTACATCTCTACAGAAGTCGTTGGGCCTGCCACTTCACCGGCTAAAATGCGATGTGCCTACCCGGTGGAATTCAACTCTGCACATGTTGCAGCGACTGTGGCAGCACCGACAAGCCCTGGTGCAATACGTTCTGACGTATAGCCTGGGCCAACGAGATTCAGAGGTGGGGCAAATCACGCTGGAGGAGTGGTCTCAGATCAGGGACCTATGCACCCTTCTGCACAGTTTTGAAATGGCGACGAAGATGTTTAGTGCTGACGATGCCATTATCAGCATGACTATTCCGGTGATTTACATGCTGGAGCACATGTTAAACAGAATTCGGAGTCAGGTGGTGGCACAAGAGGAGGTGGAGGAAGTAGAGGAGGAGGAGTTGTATGCGGAAGGGCTAACATCTGCAAGGTCCAGACGGTCGGCAGCACCAAGGCGGCAGGTATGTGAGGGTGGGGGAGATGGTTTTACCAGGGCGCATGGTAGCAGCCAAACTAGTGAGGAAGGTGCAGGAGCCCAGGAAGAAGTGGAGGACGAACTGATGGAAGACTCATCAGATGAGGGAGACCTTGATCACATTTCTGTTGTGCGAGGTTGGGGGGAGAGGACAGAGGAAGGAAGCATGATTGTTACCTCGCCACCAACACAACAGGGACTTGGTGCTCCTGGATGCGCAACACACATGAGTGCCTTCTTGCTGCACTACCTGCAACATGACCCTCGAATTGTGAGAATTAGAAATAATCCTGACTACTGGGTTGCCACACTGTTAGATCCCCGGTACAAAAGTAAATTTGCAGAAATTATTCCTGCCATAGAAAGGGATGCACGCATGCAGGAGTATCAGCAGAGACTGTTGCAGAATCTTACATGTGCTTTTCCATAAAATACCAGTGGTGCACGTAGTGAATCTCACAGTTCCAACTTGCCAACCGTGGGACCGTCAAGTGTTCAGCACTCAAACCGTAACAGAACCACAGTATCTGCTGGTAACATCAATTTTGCGGAATCATTTCACCACTTTTTTAGCCCATCCTTTGCAAGGCCACAGGAGACAAGAAGTCTGAGACATAGTCAACGCCTAGAGACGATGGTACAGGAGTATCTCCAAGTAAACATTGAAGCCACGACTGTGTCACTGGACCCTTGCTCTTTTTGGGCTTCCAATCTGGATAAATGGCCGGAGCTAGCCACTTACGCCTTGGAGATCTTGTCATGCCCCGCAGCCAGCGTTCTGTCTGAACGTGTGTTCAGCGCTGCTGGTGGTGTGATGACAGATAAGCGCACGCGGCTCTCCACTGATAATGTAGACAGACTCACGTTCATAAAGATGAACAAATCATGGATCCGAAACGACTTTTCTACCCCTGTGTCATCGTGGGGAGAGTAAAAGCTTGATGATTGGTTAAAATCACCCTACCAACCGTTTTAAGCTTTCAAATTACTAATCATGTTTATCTGTATCTTGGCTGGAAAATAATTTGGGCTTTGTAGCAGTGTGCAGCACTGATTCTATTAGGCCATCTATAATAAGCTCCACCAGATTTAAAATTACTAATCATGTTTATCTGTATCTTGACTTGAAAATAATTTGGGCTTTGTAGCAGTGTGCAGCACTGATCCTATCAGGCCATCTATACTAAAGCTTCACCAGATTTAAAATTAATAATAATTTTTAGCTGCATCTAGCCCGGAAAATAATTTTGGGGCTCCGAGATGCGCAAGACACATAAGTGCCTTCTTGCTGCACTACCTGCAGCATGACCCTCATATTGTCAGAATTTGAAGTAATCATGACTACTGGGTTGCCACACTCTTAGATCCCCCAAACTTTTCGATCAACCTTTTCATTTTAATAAAGACCAAAAAAATGGTCATTTTTGAAATTATAAGCATTAGCAGGTTGTTAGAAACTGAAATCAAACAGTTTTCAACTCAAAACTTTATTCTAGGTGATGTTACATTTTCACATAGGACCCCTTGTTCGAAAGGAGCTTCTGAACTCTCTCGTCCATTGAATTTGTCAGGTTTTGGATGGTTTCTGCTTCAATTGTTTTGCATGAGGACAGAATACCCTCCCAGAGCTGTTGCTTAGATGTGAACTGCCTCCCGCCATCATAGACACTCCTTTTAATGATGCTCCAAAGGTTCTGAATGGGGTAGAGGTCAGGGGAGCATGGGGGTCACACCATAAGTTTGTCCCCTTTTATGCCCATATCAGCCAGAGATGCAGATGTTTTATGTGCAGCATGAGATGGTGCATTATCATGCAGAAAAATGATCTTGCTGTGAAATACACGGTTCTTCTTCTTGAACCATGGCAGGAAGTGCTGTTTGAGAAAATCCACATAAATTATGGAGTTCATCTTTAGCGCCTTCAGGGATCCTAAAGGGGCCGACAATCTCTCTCCCCATGATTCCAGCCCAAAACATTACTCCACCTCCTCCTTGTTGGCGCTGTAGCCGTGTTTGCGTGGGGTGTCCATCAACCAGCCATCCTCCACTCCATCCATCTGGACCATCGAGCGCTGCACGGCACTCATCCGTGAACAAAACAGTTTTGAAATCAGTCTTCATGTAATGTTTGGCCCACTGGAGCCGTTTCTGCTTGTGTGAAGTGGATAGAGGAGGTCGACAGGATGGCGTATGCACAGCTGCAAACCTCTGAAGGACCCTGCATCTTGTTGTTCGGGGGACGTTGGAGGCACAAGCAGCTTCAAAAACTTGTCTGCTGCTATGACAAGGCTTTTTTGCCGCTGCTCTTTCAACCTGACGCAATTGCCTGTAGGAAAGAGTCCTCAATTTGCCCTTATCAGCACGCACACGTGTGTACTGTGAATCAGCTACATACTTCTTGATTGCCAAGACACTTCATCCTGATCATCGCACAATGTTGATTGTAGTCATGCCTTGACCTAAACACTCCACAATTTGTTGCTTCTCAGCAGCCGACACATCCTTTTTCTTTCCCATTTTGGCAGAAAATGTAGGCTGCTTAATAATGTGAGAGAGCCTTCTTAAGTAGTCTTGCCTTTCATTGGACACACCTGCCAAACTAATTAGCACAGGTGTCTGCAATTGCTTACAGTGATATAAAGAGCCCTGACACACATCACCATCAATGAGTTTAACTGACAAACAAACAAATTCTTCCCTTATCACTCCTAAACACTTTTTGCATAATAATTTGGAACGCAGTGTACATGTGCTTTTCCACAAAACACCAGTGGTTCACGTAGTGAATCTTACAGTTCTAACTTGCCAACCGTGGTCTGTATGGAGTTGTTCAATAAAGGGCCCAAAATTAAGATAACATAGATGGGAGAGGTCTCTATGAATAGGAATTCCTAAGTATTTGATACCCTGTGAGGGACAGGCAAAGGGAAAGTTGGACTGGATGGAATCCTATATGGATTTGGGGAGGGAGACATCGAGGGCCTCAGACTTCGCTGCATTGATTTTAAAATTTGACCATGTAACAAAGTGATCTATTTCAGCCATAACAGCATGGATGGATATATGTGATTGAGTGATATATACTAGGACATCATCAGCAAATAGAGAGCACTTGTACTCGGTGCCTCCCACCTCAATCCACCTAATATTGGGGTTATGGCGAATTGATGAGAGCAGGTGCTCCGTCACTCGGATGTATAAGAGAGGGGACAGAGGACATCCCTGCCTTGTCCCATTGGTGATTGTGAAAGGTGATGAAAATGTTCTGACGCACCCCCTGGGCCTTGGGACACCCGGAGCCGGACCCTTTTTGGTGGATGCTGGTGGTTGTAGTCTTCATGGCGGCGACCCGGTTCCGTGCCTCAGGGTGGTCAAACCAGTGGCGGAACTATTTATGTGGTTTTGATGTGTAAATGTCCGACTACGCCACCCGTGGATTGCGGTCAGAGTGAACCGCCGCTACAGGGCAGACCGCTGAGGCTGGTGTTGTGGGTGCAGCAGAGCGTAGCATAACTCCCCACAGGAGGAGTATAGCCTCAGGGCAGTATATGCGGAGGATGGGGGTGATGGTGCAGGGCAGCAGCAGTAACGACACGGAGTCAGTGATGCAGTTCAGGGCCTTTACTCACAGTCCTTATTATCCAGACCACGTCTGCAGGTAACGGCTGCCCACGTCGTACTGTGCTCACCAGGTGAGGGGCTCAGACAACTCCCAGATAACTTTGGAGCACTTCACAGGACCCCCTTTGTGTGTCCTTTGTCTGGCCTTTCTTACCAACACTTCTGTCTGGCTGCCTCGGGCCTCTTCTTGGTAAACTTGGCGCCAGTTTCCCTGACCCTATGTGGTGCCTTCCTAGCGGGTGTAGCGAGGGGCTGCGCCACATAAAATGTCAGAGCCTCCGGTTTCTAGCTGAGGGTCGTTTCCTGCCTCCACTAGTTCGGGGACCGGTCTCCCCCTTTGGCCTGACCCCTCCACGCAGGTGGATTCGGGAGTGCGGTGGCGACTCGCCCGTCCGCACCCCTGGGATCCCTTCATTCCTCGTTCCTGGAGCCTTCTCCGCTCCTCTTCCTTTCTTCTCCCTCTTGCAGGCCTGGGCCTCTGTTACTAGGCCCGCCTCCGGAGCAGAGCTCATGCAGAGCCCCTGCTCCCTGCCACTTCTGCTCAGACTTCTCTGCACTGAACTAAGATGGTGCCCACCTTTTATACTCCCTTCTCAATGCACCCAGGAACTGCTTCCTCCCTGCTCCTGCACTACAGGGTTCCCCTTCCTCAGTGTTCCCTCCTCCCACTCCAGCCAGGGACAGGGAAAGTCGTGTCCATCTCAGTGGCATATTGGTCGCCCTGCCCCACGGCAATGTGGTGTAATGCATGCAGGTGTCGGGTCCTGATCCACACTCCATCCTTACCTGAGAGTGAGATATCACACCTCTGGGTGAGGTGCAATACGTCTGTAGCAACCGAGCCATCAGGGTGCTACAGTTCCATTTATCTTCAGCCTAGGTGACGTATTGTGATAAAGGGCCGTGATTTTGGCTATAAAAGGGTCCCCTAGACCCCTACCCCAAGCTTTTTAAGAGAATCATATATGGCGTGCCAGGAGACTCTATGGAATGCTTTCTCAGCATCCAACGAGAGTATCTACTTACAAATTTTTAACTGCATCTAGCCCAGGAAATACTTTGTGCCTAGTAGCAGTGTCTGCTAGTCAGCGGATTATCCCGGCTGTTAAGCAAGCTACACCACCTGTAGTTTGGACACTTAATTTTTTCAAAGGAAATGCTTCGGGACCACGGGATACTCAGTGAAGAGCATCAGGAGGCACCCCAAGGCATAGGGGCTGGGACTGGCAGTAGGATGCCTTGCGGTGGACAGCCGAGCTCGATCCTTATAAAAGCTTTTTAACTGCAGCAGCTTTAGTGGACGCTACTGGAGCTGGAATTACGCGGCTGCTGGCATGAGACTTGCCCTCCAATAGATCCTTGTAAATGGATTTAAAGTGTATTCATTCAAATTAGAGAGACAATTTAAATTAAAAAACTTAGAGCTGCCTCCACCACAGGGGGGCTCGCTCGACCAACCAGCGGACAGGCACCAGTATTGGGAGAGGGGGGCTGGCCGTCAGGGTTCACCGCGGCTCTGGCACAAACCCGGCGACACGGAGGTGGCACGGGCAGGAGCGGACTGAACGTGTCGGCTTCTCACTTTTTGGATTTTAGAAGGGCATGACATGCCTATATCTGTGTCTCCCCCTCCTTTTACTCCTCCACCTCTTTTCTTTTCGCATGACTATATGTACTTGTCACTTTTCCATGTGTTAGTTGTGTCTTCTGAGCAGTTTGTCAGCTTTTGGACACCTTTGAAGGTGTTTTCTATGTGTTTCTATGTGTTTTTGTTTGCCTGCCATTGGTTTTAACGGTGATCGAAGGTGTTCGACGAACAGTTCGACGAACAGTTCAGCGAACACACGGGTGTTCGACGAACCGAACCGAACTCGAACACTACGGGGGTGGCTCAAGACTACTAATAAACCGGTAATTCTCTTCCTAGCTCAGCAGCACTTTTCCCTACTCTGACTGTCTGAAGGGTAGACTGTGACAAGCATATGGTTACCGGGTCTAATGTAGACCCGATGAAGCTATGCGGCCAGCCAGTCACTGTAATGCCACAACACACATGACTACCACATTACAGTGAGTGGCAGGCAATCCCCACATGTTTTTTTACTGTGCCAAACATGCGGGGCAGGGACTTTAGGTCCTGCCCAAGCATCCTGGAAGTACTAGCCGAGCGCTGAGTATCTCGAACAGTGAGATGCTTGCTCATCACTATTAATAATAGCTGAAAATTTAATGGGAAAACTGAAAGTAGAGACCTTAAAACCACAGATAACAGCAATGTCATAATCAGAGATGAGCGAATGTTTTGTTGCTCGGGTTCGTCGACTAAACCCAAACAACAAAGAAAGGTTTGTGGTAGAGCGCGAACACCAACCCAAATGGGGCTCCGAACATCAGTAGCTTCCCATGCTGTGATCTGCGTGACAGCACGGAAAACAGGGACTTTGATCAAAGCGCTGTGGGATCATGCTGTCAGTTGTCAGCGAAATCCCGCAGCTGTGACAGTGACCCGTGGCAAAAAGCTTATCGCGGGTCACAGGCGCCTGCTCTCACTATTAACAGAAAGTGCCACTGTTGAGAGGAGTACTCTCTCATCAGCCGGCTCTTATGCAGTGAAAGCAAAAAAAAAAAGTTACAATTAATAAATAATTAATTAAACAAAAAACACATTATACTCACCTACACCAAGTCCCTGATGCCCTCATCCCCTGTAAAAAATAGAAAAAATAAAAAAACACCATATACTCACCTTAAAGCCTAATCCCCAATGCCCATGTCACCTGTAATAAAGAAAAAATAATAAACCACCATATTACCCACCTATCTGCCATAGTCTCGAGTGTCCCACGGCGATCTGATCCTTGATATAGCAGCCACATCTGGAGATGTGACTGTGCTATCCAGCAGCCGGCAATACACTGTTTCGAGTGCGATCACTCCTGCAGTGTATCGCGATGTACTGCCGTGAGAGATGTCACATCAGTTCATAATCTGATGAACTCCTGTGACCTCACTTACAGCACCAGCGCTGCGTGGGAAAATTCTCATGCAGCGTCTGTGCCATAAATGAAGTCACCGGAGCTCATCAGCTGATTGAACTCCGATTACCTCTGTCCCGGCAGCTCAACACTATACACTGACAGGAGTGATTACACTCCTTTCAGTGTATAAAGTGCTGTCCTCTAGAACAGTCACACCAGTAATTGCTGATGTGACTGCTCTAAAAGTGACCCAGATCTTCGTGGGATACTGTGAATTATGTCATCACGTTGGAAAGGTGAGGGATATTTTTTTTTTCTTTTTGTTTTTTACAGATGATAATGGCTTCAGCGGATTAGGCGTTAGGTAAGTATACAGTGTTTTTTATCTTCAAATAAATGATTAAAATTGTGTGGACTTTTATTTCAAATAAAGGATATTTTTCAGGCCGTGTGTTTATTTCAAAACCTTACTATGAGGTTAGTAATAGGGGCATCTTATAAACAACTCTCCATTATTAACCTGGGGTTCATGACAGCTGCCAATACAAGGCTGACATTTGCCCCAACCCTATTACTCCACTTTCCACTGCACCAGGGCATGTGGGAAGAGCGGAGGCTAAGTGCCAGATTTGGCTCATCTTATGAATGTGCCATTTCTGGGGTGGCTGAGGGCTGATATTATTAGCCTCAGAGGCTAATATCCATGGTCCTTTCCCTGGCTATTAATATCAGCTCACAGATGTCTGTTTAGCCTTTGCAGATTAGATTTTATAGGGGGACCCTATGTCAATTTTTTTTCAGGGTTCCACCTGCAATCTAGCCAGTAAAGGCTAATCAAACAGTGGTGAGTTGTTATTAACAGCCAGGGAACATTTTTGGCTAATGGCCCCTTCCCTGGCTAATAATATCAGCCCCCAGTGATTGGCTTTCCCTCTGCTAGTTATTAAAATGACACGGGAGCCCACGCCATTTTTTAAATTAAATTCTTCATTTTATTTAATTTATAAGGGTACATGCCAATGATCCAGACTAGCAGCTGTTTGGACACAGCTCACCTGTGCTATGTCCAAACCACTGCGTTGTACAGAAGAAGCACAGTGGATGGGATTTATATAAATCTCATGCCAACTGTGCTTCTATTTGACACTGCGTAATCTCACCGGTGAAGCAGCTTTACGAGCGGCTACATGTCAATTTCTCTTGCAGAGTCCCTAGACTCCGCAGCAGAAATTTCCCCAATAGAATGTATATCGTGCAGTAACTCCACATGTGTTCAATGAACACATGCGGACCTGCTTGATTGGAAGCAGCGAAAATACGCCTAATACCCTGGTGCAGTTTCATCAGGGTAATGGGATTCGGTGTTGCTGACACCAAACCCAAGATTTAGTAATGAAGATGTGTTAGACAGACACTCTCATTAATAAACCGGTAAATAAAGAGTTATATAAACACACACGAAGAATAAAACACATAATTTTAACTAAAATAGACACATTCTTTAATAATTTAAATTAACCCAATATACTACCCCAGGTCCTACGGTAATCCAAAAGTTAAAATAATGCCCCACATTTCTTTTTTCAAATACCTTTATTTAGCTGCAAAATGCATTATTTAACTCTTTATTTACCGGTTTAGTAATGAGGGTGTCTGTCTGACACCTCTTCATTACTTAGTGTCAGCAACACCTAATCCCATTACCCTGATGCAACTGCACCATGGCATGAGGTGTATTTTCGCTATGTTCAAAGCGCTGTGTCTGGTCATTTAGGTAAATCTGCATGTGTTCATTGAACACATGTGGAGTTACCGCACTATATACATTCTATCGGGGAAATTTCTGTTGCGGAGACTAGCGTCTCTACAACAGAAATTGACATGCTGCGGCTTGTGTATAGCACTGAGTTGCCAGGAGTGAAGTCACTGGAGTTAAATCAGCTTATGAGCTCTGATGATCTCACCTACAGCACAGACGCTGCGTGAGAATTTTCTCACGCAGAGCTGGTGTCATGAGATCACAGGAGTCCATCAGCTGATGAACTCGTGTGACCTCTCTCACATCAGCTCATCATGATACACGATACACTGTCAGAGGATCCTGTCAATGTATCACCGGCTGATGGATAGCACAGTCACATCTCCGATGTGGCTGTTCTATCAATGATTAGATCGCCGAAGGACACTTGGGACTACAGCAGATAGGTGAGAAATATGGTGGTTTATTATTTTTTATTTATTACAGGTGACATGGGCATCGGGGATTGGCGTTAAGGTGAGTATAAGGTGATTTTTTATTTTTTTACTGGGGACGAGGGCATTGGGGACTTAGTGTAGGTGAATTCAATATGTTTTTTATTTTTATTTAAATAACTATTTATTAATTTTAACTTTTTTTTTTACTTTCACTGCACAAGTGCCACTGATGAGAGAGTACTCCTCCTGTGCTTGCTGTTAATAATGAGAGTGGGCGCCAAATGATGGGAGAAGTAGTCCCATCAGCCAGCCGGCCCCTATGACCCTCGGTAAGCTTTTTACTGTGGGTCACTTTAACAGCCATGGGATCATCTGACAGCATGATCCTGCAGTGCTCTAACAATGATACCATCGATCAAAGCCCCTGTTTCCCGCATTGTCATGAAGATGACAGTGTGGGAAACCAGGGATGTTTGTGTTCAGGCTGACTTTTGCCAAATTTTATGGAAAATGCTCTGGATTCCGAACACGAATCCGAATGAGCAACGTTCGTGCCGAATTTGAAAAAAACGAACATCTATCAAATATATTCAATCATCTCTAGTCATAATCAATAAGGTTCAAAGCAGAACCTGAATCCACAAATTCAGGTGTAAAAATAAAACCAATTTTATTCTCCAGGGACTGATGCTTGTACTAGAGATAATTTAAGATTCTTAGAACCTGCAATTCATTAATGTACTTAAAACATTGAACCATAATGAGACCAGAACAACCACAATATAAACAAAACGAGTAGATGCTCCGTGTTCAGTGTTCAGTAACCTCTCAAGTATCCCTGCGAGTACCAATTTGCAAAACCAATTGGTTCACTAGTCTCATCCGATGGAGACGGCACTAAAACACCTATAAATGAGTCACTATCCCTCAGACATTTGCCTAAATGAATAGCGAGGGTCATAGCCAACTCTAAAAACTGTGGACAGAAATTGTAAATAATCCTATCCTTAATCTGATCTGACAGTCCCTGGAAGAACTGACTCCGGAGAGCAGGATCTTTCCAAGAGGACTCCACAGCCCAACATCTGAACTCAGAGCAGTAATCCTCAGCTTTATGACCTTTCTGACTAATCTACAGGCCTTGGACTTGGCTACAACGACTTTGTCAAGGTCATCATAAATGAGACTGAGAGCTGAGAGACATGCCTCTACAAAGGCCAACTCTGCAGAATCCTCAGGCAAACAAAGCCAAGTCTGTGGATCTCCAAGCAGTAAAGACAAAATAATGCCTACTTGTTGACTCTCAGACTCACTTACTTAGGATCCAACATGGCATTCTGATAACCTTAGTCACTAGCAGCAGCAGCACATGCATGCTGCTGTTGGTCCTTAATATCTGCCACCTAGGGACAAGGGCTTTACACTCGCACAGGGAGGAGCAACCCAGGGGAGATGTTAAACCTACACCCCACAGGTTCCTATAAAGACTGGACAAATCCCTTTATTGTCCCTGATTTTTCCCTGCCTGACCATGGAGGTTGGCACCCTAAAATTACATAAAATTGTGCCCCCATTCGGCGTCAGCTGAATCTGAGTGTCCTTAACTACACCCTTCAGTATTCACAGAGTGTAACCCACGACAACCACAACAGAAAGTAGTGCACACAGAAAGAGGGTGAGAAAACTGGGATAAGAATGTGTTCACACAGTCATACATCTCAGTAAGAATCCTTGACTGGGGACTTGGGTGTCCAAACATCCATCTAAATTGGATTATAGCCAACAAATACTGCATTTACATGGTGAGTATAAATAGTCCCTCCCATGATGAGATAGGACAAACCAAATGAGGAAGTGAAAACACCAGCATATAAGTAGCACAGTAAAGAAAAGACAAGAGCATTATCAGCAGTTGGACAGAGACAACACAGGTTGTGGTCCAAAAGAGAGAGAAACTGAATATCCAGAGGGCACCAGATCGAGTCCCGGAGTCGAGCCATGACAGTATGCAAACATTAGATACAGTTATATGAAAAAGTTTGGGCACCCCTATTAATCTTAAGCTTATTGTTTTATAAAAATTGGTGTTTTTGCAACAGCTATTTCAGTTTGATATATGTAATAACTGTTGGACACAGTAATGTTTCTGCCTTGAAATAAGGTTTATTGTACTAACAGAAAATGTGCAATCTGCATTCAAACAAAATTTGACAGGTGCATAAGTATGGGCACCTCACCAGAAAAGTGACATTAATATTTAGTAGATCCTCCTTTTGCAAAAATAACAGCCTCTAGTCACGTCCTGTAGCTTTTAATGAGTTCCTGGATCCTGGATGAAGGTATTTTTGACCATTCCTCTTTACAAAACAATTCCAGTTCAGTTAAGTTTGATGGTCGCCGAGCATGGACAGCCCTCTTCAAATGATCCCACAGATGTTCAATGATATTCAGGTCTGGGGACTGGGATGGCCATTCCAGAACATTGTAATTGTTCCTCTGCATGAATGCCTGAGTAGATTTGGAGCGGTGTTTAGGATCATTGTCTTGCTGAAAGATCCATCCCCTGCGTAACTTCAACTTTATCACTGATTCTTGAACATTATTGTCAAGAATCTGCTGATACTGAGTGGAATCCATGCGTCCCTCAACTTTAACAAGATTCCCGGTGCCGGCATTGGCCACACAGCCCCAAAGCATGATGGAACCTCCACCAAATTTTACTGTGGGCAGCAAGTGTTTTTCTTGGAATGCTGTGTTTTTTTGCCGCCATGCATAACGCCTTTTTGTATGACCAAACAACTCAATCTTGGTTTCATCAGTCCACAGGACCTTCTTCTAAAAAGAAATTGACTTCTCCAAATGTGCTTTTGCATACCTCAGCCGACTGTGTTTGTGGCGTGCTTCTTTCGCATCACTCTCCCATACAGCTTCTCCTTGTGCAAAGTGCGTTGTATAGTTGACCGATGCACAGTGACACCATCTGCAGCAAGTTGATGCTGCAGCTCTCTGGAGGTGGTCTGAGGATTGTCCTTGACTGATCTCACCATTCTTCTTCTCTGCCTTTCTGATGTTTTTCTTGGCCTGCCACTTCTGGCCTTAACAAGAACTGTCCCTGTGTTCTTCCATTTCCTTACTATGTTCCTCACAGTGGAAATTGACAGGTTAAATCTCTGAGACAGCTTTTTGTTTCCTTCCCCTGAACAACTATGTTGAATAATCTTTGTTTTCAGATCATTTGACAGTTGTTTTGAGGAGCCCATGATGCCACTCTTCAGAGGAGATTCAAACAGGAGAACAACTTGCAAGTGGCCACTTTAAGTAGCTTTTCTCATGATTGCATATACCTGGCTATGAAGTTCAAAGCTCAATGAGGTTACAAAACCAAAAAAACTCAGTAAAAAGTAGGTAGGAGTGTTTAAAACAAGAAAATGATAAGGGTGCCCATACTTATGCACCTGTCAAATTTTGTTTGAATGCAGATTGCACATTTTCTGTTAGTACAATAAACCTCATTTCAAGGCAGAAACATTACTGTGTCCAACAGTTATTACATATATCAAACTGAAATAGCTGTTGCAAAAACACCAATTTTTATAAAACATTAAGCTTAAGATTAATAGGGGTGCCCAAACTCTTTCATATAACTGTATTTCACAAGAACGTAAGCATGATCATCGTACTGTGAAGAGATTTGTGGATGATACAGAGCACACACAGTGTTCATGCAGATATAGGCATGATTAGGAAGGTTTCTGCCAGACAAATTCATTGGATTAAGAGACAAGAAGTCCAGAGGGTCAAAGGCATCAATCAAAGTAAATTCACAGTCCAGTGGTCAAATCAAGAAGAATATCCACAAAAAAATGAAAACAAAGGAAGAAAACAGAGTCATTAATCCAACCATGCATCCAGAATAGCACACCAAGACAGATACAATATGGGGAATTAAATTGGGTACCTTTTTTCTCTATTGGGGGCTAACCTATTCCCATAATCCGGTAATTGGTCCACTAACCAGCCCTAGCAATTGACTGCAAGCAGGTAGTTTACCTTTATGATTAATTTCTATTTGTTTAATGGCGAGGGGGGTGCTTACATTATGCCCTCCTGCAATGTGAACACTAGAGCATAATGAGTGGTGAGTACACTGCCCAGCACTGATGTTATTTTGCCTCCACCACTGTCAGCACCACCCACTGGAGTAAAGTGGCATGGCCCCAAAAGCAAAGACAGCTGCTGCAGAGACTGGTAATACTGTTACATAAGTACTTTTTGCCTTCTACATCACAGAGTTATTGGACTTTAATCCCACAAAGGTCTATATCTGCATTTGTATGTACAATCTGACTTCTCCAAATTTTACAGCCTCCCTAAAGAAAAATTCTGATAGATTAATTAATTTTTTTTTAAATTGGCCTTATTGCATGAAAATAAGTAAATTAGATTATGACATATTTGTAGTCAAGAACTTCTGTGTATAATGATCTAATGTGCATAACAATCTCTGTACAACACTGTGGCATATGCTAGATCTATACAAGCAACATACATATATATACCAACAAACAGAACAAGAAAAATGCAAAAGAGGAAAATGTCATGAGTTTATAGAATTTTCTCTAACACTTCAACATTGTTTACTAATGACCTTCCTTTTATTTGCTAATTGTGAGCCCTAGTAATATATATTTTCTTTCACTGTACATGCAAAGAACATAGCCAGTGAATCCATCCAGAACAAAACTAACTACTAGCCTCTGAAAGATACTTATCCACTGTCCAGTTAGGTCTATGAGGGTTAAATTATATATTGTTTTTACTGTTGTTTCATTTCACAAAACTGCAAAAATCCAGGCAACATTTTGTCAGAAAAAAACAATAAAGAATATGAAAAGCCCATCTTCACAGAACATTGGACATTGCAAAACAACCTACAGCTATTATCGGATATATCAAAACTGACAAGTAAAACTTTGGCTGTTGATTGAACAATATTTCACATGGACAGCACAAGCTCGTCCGCATTCACTTTTAAATGGAGCTGCTTATCCTGGAGAACTATGGGTAGGAAGTTTATGAGCTTAATTGAATTGGTGGTATTTGGGTGATTGAAGAAAATTGGTGACATTGGAAAAACTGGATGTTAGATTTTCAGTAGCATTGTAGGAAAGTATTTTGTTTTAGCTGTAGTAATTCTGATAGATTTGGAAATGCACATGTTCACAATTGTTTTATTAATTTGTAGAGACATTATATTTGAATTGTGTTATTACAATGTGTCTTTATTAGATGTGTATTTTCAAAAGTGAACAAATGTGTTTGATTTCATGTTTTACAAATACAAACAATTCTAGTATTGACGATAATGCTAATAAGTAGAGTTTATAATTCCTATATGTAATGCCGATAATAAGTAAAATAATTATATTTGGTGACCAAATATATCATCATTACATATATTTCATTAGGAGTGTTACATTTAGCAAAAAAAAGCAGCATAATATTTACTTATGGAAATGTCATACCTAACAAAAAAAACATTGACTTCTGCCCCACTATACTTTGCTCTATTACGGTATATTAAAAAAATACATAACTTAGTTCTGTGATCATTAACAAATTATTCTCCTATTAAAAATAAAAAAATACATAGTAGTAAGCAAAAATTAGCATTTTAGATCATTTTTATTGTATAATTATTTCAAGAAACTATATCTTTTAAAATATTATGAAAAGTATTAGAGTTCTGTTTCTCGGATTTCTTATTGAATTGTACTAATTATAGGAACTTATTTAACTAAGTAAACCACTGTCTAAAAAGAAACAATATTTTTTTTTTCTTATCCTGTGGAACAACTACCATTCTCTAGAGAGTTTGACATAGCACAAATGTAAAAAAAAAATAATGACAGATAAAAAAACATTATTCATAAACATTATAAATTCTAAAAATAATAGTAAAAAAAGATAAGCTAAAAATTTGTACAAAACAGATCAAATTTATATATAAGATAAATATGATGGTTAGGTAAGGAAGAGAGATATGTAGTTAATAAGACATTAATAACAATGCAATCAGCAACAATGATGACACCGAATAGATAGCATTCAGAGTAAAGGAGAGGTCCACCAAGTAAGCTCAACGCATATCATCCATGATCTTCACCCTCATCAGGGGCAGTAGCCACTTGACCTACTATATGATCAATACTTCCACTTTAAGACCTGTCACTTTACAAGCTGTGATTAATATAACTATATAGCAATGTATTTATTTTTCTTTTGCATCTTCTCAATAAATGTTTGACGCACACTTGAGTCATAGGTGGAAATTATTCAATGATAGGGGAATAAAACAGAGAATGACAAACCTTTCTGTTCTGAAGGATTTTAACTCCTTTCTTCCTAGAATTTATTGGTTTTTGGGGTTATAAAAAAAATATTTTTTATAGGATTTTGATGTTTAACTCCACATTAGAAATAACATTTTGCAAAGTTGTAAAAGTTATAATGTGTCATAACCATATTATAATAAGTTTTCATGGGTAATGTTGTCAAACTATGAAATATGGCCTACTCCCCAAAAATAGTAATAATAGTCATGTCAGTATTTACAAAAGCTGCAGATTGATATCTAATAACAATTTGTATTAAAGGCTATAACTAACTTATCAATAAATAATGTATAATTGATAAAAAAGTGGTACTATGCTGCACGGTTTCTTAAATTTGGCCTCTGTGTCAAACTCTTGTGCTCCTTAGTTATAGTTTTTGGGCTGTCGATCTGAGTAAGTGGTGGTTGAGAGAGATAGCCCAAGATACCATGTGGTGTGGATTGGTCCAGGATCATGTGAGCATATAAGCACACATTTGCCTTACCTCACTCTCATGATCATGCCACAGGACACCATTAGAGATGCAGATGAAAAATTGACAAACATATTAAGTCGCAGTAGAGTATATTAATTATTTTGGGAAAATCTATATAGGTAAAATTACAGGCCCCTTTGTCAAGTAGCAGAGACACACACATAGAAATACAGCCAGCTCTTTGATTTTAAATATTAGTTTACCTGGACTGAAGACTAGAGGGGTCCAGATACCCTACAGTATTCCACCCCACACCATAATCCCAGGAGTAAAAGTGATTTGATATTCCCTTGTGAAGATATCATCATAGTGTTCCCCAATTGGCTTTGAAAGATTTGAAGAATGGCGCATAGCAGTCCATTCTGTACTGAAAGTGAAATTAGACATCACATACCAAACCTAAAGCATCATACAATTTCTACACAAATGATCAGAAGGTGCTTGCATGATATTGGGCTACAAGCTTTTATGAGCAGCCTGTGTGGCCTAAACATTCTACCATGGCCTGTAGCATTTCCAGATTTGGCCTCCATAGTTCACATCTGGGATGTCATTGTTGGGCAATTGCAAAGTTAGATGCTAGCAGCAGATTTTGATGATTTGCGTGCCCAAATGCATTAAGTGTGGCAGAACATTCCTCAGGCAACCATTAATAACCTCATAGATACCAGCCAAGGCGTGTAAGTGTGTGTGTTTCTGTTTTGGTGCTTACACTTGACGCCCCCTGAGGAAGTCAACAGATGAAACGTGCGTAGGGGTTGAGGGACGCTGCATTTCTTCGGTGCCTACAACACAGCTGCCTTGTGGTACATTAACCATTTGCTTACCTATGTTCTGCATGTTGCACTGTTAGGGTCTTTTTTTACTCACAGTCTGCATTTAGCACTACATTATAGCATAACAACTATGTCTTACAAGGTATATGTGGCATAGGCCCGCATATGCATATGTCGATCCCTCACAGTTTGGAGGTGCTTTTTATCTCTTATTATTTGTTTGCATGTATATTTAATAATAAAATTTAATGTCTGCTGAACTTATTTGGTCTCTGATTAGTTTATCAGATAAGAGCCCAATTTTTTGATGTGTATTGATACTGAATAAGGCTACATATTTTGACATTTTTTGTTTACACTTTTTTCATTATTTGCACAACATTCACATGTCTAAAGACTTGTGATTTTATAGTTCCATGAATTTTCTACTTGCAATTTTAACATTGAAGACTGTATATCTCTAGCTGCTTTAGCTGTATTATCACTCACGCCATATTGGTAGAGCCGCCCGTCGCCATCATTGCGTAGCGCATGTCGGGTACAATAGACCCTGTGATGTCAATGACTTATGTATATGTTAACCACTAGGGAATTTAGTGCAATAGATATGTGGTCATACTAATTATATACTGTTAATAGCCCTGAGTGGTTTGTTGTTAGCCATAAATTGAGCAACTCGTTTTTCTACAAAATCCTCTATGATATTGTATATTTAATAAAGCTGATATACAGTATTTGTGACATCTTAAGAAACATCATTTTTCTTTTGGTTTATTTTGTGATACTTAGGTGCATCTCTCTTATTCAGCCAGATACTTTTTGGTTATAGGAATATTGGTTGGTCCTATTACTTTTATCTGAACCTAGGTACATCTACTGGAAGAAAAAAGAAAGAAAAGCGCTCCCTGTGTGAATCGGCAACCGCATAGGACAAGGTCCAAGTAAGTATTGCTCACCTTCCCTGGTTATGCTGGAAAGGCACAACACTACTATAGAGTACAAAATGGAGAATTCTTCTCATCAGCTGCCACACTGACCGTCAGCGTCCCACCCTCACTGGGCTGGAGCTGCATCGCTGTACTGAATAAGCATACTCTTGGAGGAGGTGTATGATGGATGGCTTCCCCGATCATCTGCCGCAATGACCACTGGCTGTACACCCTCCTGGGCAGGAGCTGGAGATACAATTCAGGAAAAAAAGGGGGCAAATATGTTCAAGGCACTGCAATAGAGGAGACCAACCTATTCAAAAGATGAGACGTTTAATGGCAATACATGTTTCAGGGACGGTCCGTCACCTTCATCAGATAAAACTGATGAAAGGGATGGATCATCCCTGAAACGCGTAGTGCCATTAAGTGTCTCATCTTGTGAATAGGCTGGTCTCCTCCATCGCAGTGCCCGGAACATATCCGCCCCATTCTTTTTACTTTTTTCTTCTTAATATGTACATCTGCTGGCCGTTACACTTTGAGAGGTGGGCATTGTCTCTGGTTATAAAAAACAACATGGCAACAGTTTGAAGTTGGTGGATGTTGTCAATATAGCCACTGCAATGACAAATCAGATGTGCAGTGTGCTCTGCTGTGAAATTTTGGGTAAGCATTGAGTCCAATTCTAAAAGGTTTTCCTACCACAGCACCGGTTGGGTATATATCTGTGGTATAGCTGTAATTCACATCAGCCAAATAATAGATTGAGGTTAAGCTGCATCTGATGGGCTAGATAACAGAACAAGCAACCTGGGTTATAGTAGGTGTATTGTTGATAAGCCAAAAAGGAGGAGCTATTATTTATGGTATAACACAGCTACCGGGTAAGCCTTGAATTGAATGAGATGATGAAAGGACTTTCCTGTTACAGAGTCTACTGAAAGAAATGAAGGAAAATGCAAATTGTGGACAGCATGGATAAGTACCCAACTAATATCAGATGCCACCTTCTGCATCAGTTTTAAAGTATTACTCAAAAGACTCTGCATACATTGTGCAGCTGCCAAGATTTTTTTACCAAGAGTGATTAAAGCTTAGTTCTTCCCTTGCAACTGTGTCTACTTCCAAATTTTTTTTATTGAGTAATAATACTGCAGGGAGGCCATCACCAGATCCCTCTCCTTCATCTGAAGCCTCTACTTAGTCACATTACACCATTGATAAAGTAAGGAACTTTTCTCCCAACGATTGAACTCCTTTTTCTGCTTCTAAACTTTTGGGACATAGTGTCCTGATATTGTGACAATAAAGAATAGTATCACATTTCACATGCAATAACCTGCCAAAGATTGTGCACCCCTGGTTTAGAGGAAAGAAAGCTTAAACATCAACATACCATAGTATTCTTTAGTACAAGAGTAGTGTTCAGGCTTTGCCAAATGTTGTGATTGGTAATTTATTGAAGGAGTTTAAAAAAGACCTGATTGTCTTGCTTGAAATTAATAATATTCAAAACCAAATGTTTTGTATTGCTACGGACTTATTTCTGAACCAGGGAAGTATTCTAATTTCCCTATTTATGGCAGCACGTGGCTCAGTGGTTAGCACTGTAGTCTTGTAGTGCTGGGGTCCTGGTTCCAACTCCCACCAAGGACACCATCTGGAAGGAGTTTACATGTTCTTTTCCTGTTAGCGTGGGTTTCCACTGGCACTTCAAATACATACTGATAGGGAATTTAGATTGGGAGCCCCAATGGGTACAGTGCTGATCATGTCTATAAGATGCTGTGGAATTAATGGTGCTAAATATGGAACTAAAATAGTTTAAATAAATAAATATTTGGAGATGTGAAGGAATTTTTTCCTTGTAAATTGGTTACTAACTCATATTGGTTGTTTTGCCTTTCTTTGGATTAACACTGTAGAATTATAAATGGAATGATCTTACTGGGTTACCATGAAAAAAATGAAATTTTCTACCCTTCTAGAATGTATTATTAAATACCAGTATTGTTATTGCAGGCAAAATAAGCTAGTCAGGATTTTGGAGCTTTTGAAAACCGAAGTCTACTTGGTAACCAAATTGCTTCAACTTGTAAGAAGCTGCAACAGTTTTTCCTTAGACTGTTGAAATGTGCAGCGTTTCAACAAACAAGAATAAATCCTTTAGCTCTGCAAATTACTCATGCTGCTTTGTGTACTTGGGCAAAACTGAGAAATACGAAATAAAGGGGTTAAATGAGTTTCTGGTGCAATTAGAATGACTAGTTTCATTGTGTAGAAGAGAGAAAAGAATACTGACAGGGAGTTAAAACCACTTCAGTAGTAGCAAAAGCTTAGATGGCAAAGTGATTGAATGATCTCATTTCAGGCTTTTTGTTAGACAACAGGCAGTGCTCTATGAAGATTGATACAGAAGTGTTGGGCTTCGTTTGCTGGATCATCAAACGGATTGATATTATACTCCAACAGTGGATGAAGACAAAGTAACTGTTATCATACTCAATACAAGAGCTTGTCAGCAGTAGAAAATCATCCCATGTCACTGATTATTGGAGAATTTCATGACTGTCATGAGAATTTATTAGGATGATGTCATAATGTGCAAACAGCCATATGAGAAATGCCGGAGGAAAGAATAAAAATCCCGGCAAATGTACCCCATCTAAGCAAGACGAAAACTTGTGTAGCACAGCACTATATATTGCTATCTGTAGCCAATACCATGATGGTAAAAAATTAAATAATGAATTTACATTTTGTTATCACTATTTTCTGTTTCGGAACATTTGTAAGACTATTTTTTAACAATTATTTTTGCAAACAGCCATATGAGAAATGCCGGAGGAAAGAATAAAAATCCCGGCAAATGTACCCCATCTAAGCAAGATGAAAACTTGTGTAGCACAGCACTTTATATTGCTATCTGTAGCCAATACCATGACGGTAAAAAATTAAATAATGAATTTACATTTTATTATCACTATTTTCTATTACGGAACATTTGTAAGACTATTTTTTAACAATTATATTTGCTGTACATTGTAACAGTATTGTTAGATTACAATTGATAAATCTTTACCTTGTTTTCAATATTCATACAACAATTTACAGACTATTTCTGTCAATAAGATGCACTGGATCATATGATGCAGCAACAAGTAGTAAAGCAAAAATAGCAACAATAATTATTTACTGTAGGAATTTTACTATGGTATTTTATAGAGTATGCATCAGGACTAGTGATGAGCGAACGCGTTCGCCACAGCTCGGTACTCGCCAGAGCATCACGAGCTCGGCGAGTATTTCCGGGTTGCTCGGGCGGGAACTTGGGTCACCTCCCTGCATGTTTTGTGCTCTTTAGAGAGCCAATGAACATGCAGGGATTGCTAGCCATGCACGTTAATGCCGTAGCCATGTTGGTTGTGGGATTTACAGTGATTGGCTGGTCGCACAGCATCATCAGGTGTATATAAGAGGGGCGTCGCCATGCTCGTCACCGTTTACCCTGGAATCAGGCAGAGTAGGGAGAGCTGCTGCTGCATCAGGAAGAGATTTGCTTGTTTATAGTTAGTATAGGTATTCCACAACATACATCTGTTAGAACTCTCCTGTTAGGTTTTTTCTATCTTGCTGGTCACATGACCTTTTTTGCCTATTTAATCCTGCTCCGCCCTCCCCGCCTTTGCCTATGTTCTATGTTGTGTGTTTGTCTTTTACTGCTACAATTTCACCTAGGAGGTGTCCAACTTTATCCCAGTCCCTAGTTCTTGTAGGGATCCCTCCCTTGCATCTATAGGTCTTCGTACAGACTAGCCGAGGACTTTAGTGGGTCTGATCGCAGGATCAGGTTCCCCATTACATCGTAGGGATCTAGCTTAGTTCTATTGTAGGGACAGATCTCCTTTCTTTCCTTAGTGCTTGTAGCAGATCATAACAGTAAGTCCAACCCAAAAATATCTCTAAGGAAAGACCTCCAGTTTCCATCATGGTGTCGGTTCGGGGACTCTCTCTGGAGGTGGCCGAGCTCCAACAACACGTGAGTAGCTGTTCTGGAGCACATTTTGTGGAGCCAAAGGTACGTTTGCCTGATATATTTTTTGGTGATCAAGAAGAATTTTTTTCCTTTAAAAATGCTTGTTTATTGTATTTTCGTTTGAGACCCAGATCCTCTGGTCATGAATCACAGCGCATAGGGTTCATAATGTCACTTTTGCGCAAAGAACCTCAGGGATGGGCCTTTTCTCTCCAACCTAGTGATCCATGCTTTAGATCAGTGGATAGTTTTTTTTCTGCTTTGGGTTTGTTGTATGATGATCCTGATCGTGTCTCATCAGCTAAGACTGAATTGAGACGTTTGAGGCAGGGATCAGGTAATGTGGAAAAATATTGTTCTCACTTCCGTCGGTGGTCTGCTCAGGTGGGGTGGAACGATTCAGTTTTGAAAAGTTTGTTTCTTGCGGGGCTAGGTGAAAGGGTTAAGGATTTGCTGATTGCTTATCCCACACCTGGAAACTTGCAGGAGGCAATGCAATTAGCTATACGGGTGGACAGGAGACTGCGTGCAAGGGTTAATGAGAGTAAATCCTCTGCCATGTCAGCTCCGAGTCTTGAGAGGGTCTGTACTGACATTGGAGAGCCTATGGAGATTGGGACAAAGGCACCCCGCTCTCAGGAGAAAGACCGCAGATCTTCTGAAGGTTTGTGCTTTTATTGCGGGAAATCTGACCATTTTATTAAGAACTGTGTGCTTCGTATGAACAAAGAAAAAAAAAAGGTCAGTTACGCCCGCATAGCCTGTTTAAATGCTAAGGGGGTATTTCTTTCTGCTACTACTGCTGCTCAGGAAGACTTAATTGAATTTCGGATATATGTGGATTGTGGTTCTACTCTGAATGTGATTGATGGGGGATTCTTGGAAAAACTTAAATTAAAACCCAAACCTTTGTCATCCCCTATTGCTGTGGTTTCTGTCGATGGCTCCCCCTTGAAGAGTGTTACTCACAAGGTCTGTGAATTTCACCTCACTATTAATGGTATTCACCAAGAAAATTTGGATTTGGTGGTATTAAATAATTTGCCTTCTCCAGTAATTTTGGTGTTACCCTGGTTAAAATTGCACAATCCTGTACTGGATTGGTCTACTAATGAAATTAAGTCCTGGAGCCCTAAGTGTTATGACAAGTGTTGTAACGGACATATTGCTGCGGTGGAAAAAGGGGAATTACCTGTACCTATTCAGGATTTTTGGAGAGTTTTTTCTGAGGAGGAGTCACAAATTTTGCCTCCCCATAGAGACTATGATTGTACCATTGAATTTGTCCCTGGAGCGACTCTTCCTAAAAGTCGTTTATTTAATCTTACTATTCCTGAGAGAAAGGCTTTGGAGGAATACATACAGACAAGCTTGGCCGCCGGTCACATTAGGCCTTCCAAGTCTCCTGTGGCAGTTGGATTTTTTTTTGTTAAAAAAAAGGACGGCGGTTTAAGTTCTTGTCTGGATTTTCGTGAGATTAATAAAATTACTGTACGCAATCCTTACCCACTGCCATTGATTCCTGATTTGTTTAACCAGTTAGTGGGGGCCAAGTGGTTCTCTAAAATTGATCTCCGGGGGGCATACAATTTGTTGCGCATGAAGGAGGGTGATGAATGGAAGACTGCTTTTAACACTCCTGTGGGTCATTTTGAGAACCTGGTTATGCCTTTTGGTCTTACCAATGCTCCAGCATTTTTTCAGAATCTTATTAATGACATCCTTAGACCTTTGATCGGCAAAAATGTGGTTGTGTATTTGGATGACATTTTGATTTATTCACCGGATCTGGAGTCTCATTGGCGGAGCGTACGTGAAGTATTGCAGTTATTAATTGACAATTCGCTTTTTGCTAAGCTGGAGAAATGTGAGTTCGCTGTACAGAGAATTAGTTTTTTGGGCTACATTATCTCCAGCGAGGGCTTTGAGATGGAACCGGTGAAAGTTCAAGCTGTGCAGGAATGGCCTAGGCCTATTGGTTTGAAATCGATACAGAGGTTTTTGGGTTTCGCCAATTATTACAGAAAATTCATTAAAAAATTTCTATTATTGTCAAACCACTGACCGATCTCACCAGAAAAGGTGCTAATGCGGTTCAGTGGACTACTGAGCCCATTGAAGCTTTTGTGATTCTAAAGGAGTGGTTCAGCTCTGCCCTCATCCTTATGCAGCCTGATGTGACTTTTGGTTGAGGTTGAGGCTTCTTCTGTGGGGGTCGGTGCAGTGTTGTCTCAGGAAAACAAGGATGGAGTACATCCCTGTGCTTTTTTTTCAAAAAATTTTTCTGAGACTGAACTTAATTACGATATTGGTAATCGGAAATTGCTGGCTATTAAACTCGCATTTGAACACTGGCGTCATCTCTTGGAAGGTGCTGAATTTCCCATTCAGGTTTTCACTGATCATAAAAATCTGATCTATCTTGATTCTGCCAAGCGCTTGAATGCCTGTAAGACTAGGTGGGCACTTTTTTTCTCGCGGTTTAATTTTTCCGTTACTTACATCCCTGGTACCAAGAATGTTAAAGCTGATGCTTTGTCTCGCAGCTTTTCTCCCATGGTCGGTGCTGAGGAGGAGGAGAGCATTGTACAAGAAGGTGTTGTGATTGCTGCATTGGACTCCTTTTTGGAAGATGAGATTCTTAAAGCACAGGAGAATGCCCCATCTAGCACTCCCCATGGGAGGTTGTTTGTGCCTAGGACCTTTAGGAGAGATTTGTTTGTTGAATGTCATGAGTCTCGGTTGGCAGGTCATCCAGGAATTTCTGAGACCAAGAGACTTGTGGGTCGCAGTTTTTGGTGGCCTGGATGGCAGAAGGAAGTCATTAAGTGGGTGCGTCAATGTATGGTGTGTGCTAGATCTAAGTCTTCACATACTCCTGCAGCGGGGTTGCTTTGCCCTCTGGAGGTTCCTAGTGCACCTTGGACACATCTGGCTATGGACTTTATTACTGACCTTCCCCCCTCTGAGGGTTTCACAGTCATCTGGGTGGTCGTGGACCGTTTTAGCAAGATGTGTCACTTGGTTCCTTTCATCAAACTGCCCTGCGCTAAGACACTCGCTAAGGCCTTTGTCAAGGAAATTGTCAGACTAAATGGCGTTCCTACTGACATTGTTTCTGATAGGGGACCTCAGTTCTTGGCTCGTTTTTGGCGTGCTTTTTGTGACAGGTTGGGAGTTCATTTGTCGTTTTCATCCGGATATCATCCTGAGTCTAATGGCCAGACAGAAAGGAAAAATCAGGATGTTGAGCAGTTCTTGCGTTGTTTTGTGGCAGACAATCAAGAGGGGTGGTCTGAGTTTCTGCCACTTGCTGAGTTTGCGCTTAACAACCATACATCCTCTTCTGCTGGTTGTTCGCCTTTTTTTTGTTGTTCTGGGAGACATCCGTCTTTTGGGTCATTCTCCAAATTGGTATCGGCTATGCCGGAGGAGGAGAGTTTTTCCGGTGATTTGGAGAGAGTTTGGACGGATGTGCGTGGTAATCTTCAGGAGGCTAACAAAAAATCTAAGAGGTACTTTGATAGGAAACGGCAAGAGGTTTTGTTTGCTATTGGTGACATGGTTTGGTTGTCCTCTAAGAATCTGCGGTTGAGGATTCCTTCTAAAAAATTGGGTCCCAAGTTTGTAGGGCCCTTTAAGGTGCTTCAGGTAGTTAACCAATCTGCTTTTAGGTTGGAGGTTCCTACCTCCTGGAAGATTAATCCGGTGTTTCATGTTTCTCTGTTGAAAAGAGCTTATGTGTCGGATGGAGACGCCTCTGCCACTGTTCCTCCGGTGGTGGAGGACGGGGAATACGAAATTTCCCGCATCCTAAATTCTACACGGTATAAAGGGAGTTTGCAGTATCTCGTCGCTTGGAAGGGTTTCGGAACCGAGGATAACTCATGGGTGAGGGCGGATGATGTTTCTGCTTCCAGACTTGTCAGAGCGTTTCACAAGAGGTTTCCTGATAAGCCAGGGCCTAGGGGATCCGGAGGATCCTCATAGAAGAGGGGGTACTGTTAGAACTCTCACATGACCTTTTTTGCCTATTTAATCCTGCTCCGCCCTCCTGGCAATGCTGGACTTCATTGTAATTTCTACTCTTAAGTTAGCCTGGTGCTTAGTTACCTTTCTCAGTCAGTTTAGTTAGGTCTTCGGACCTTTATGTTCTATGTTGTGTATTTGTCTTTTACTGCTACAATTTCTGCTAGGAGGTGTCCAACTTTATCCCAGTCCCTAGTTCTTGTAGGGATCCCTCCCTTGCATCTATAGGTCTTCGTACAGACTAGCCGAGGACTTTAGCGAGTCTGATCGCAGGATCAGTTTCCCCGTTACATCGTAGGGATCTAGCTTACTTCAATTGTAGGGACAGATCTCCTTTCTTTCCTTAGTGCTTGTAGCAGATCATAACAACATCTATGTCCATCTGAACTAACAGTCCTTCTGCGGACTAATCCCGCTGCATATATTCAGTGGTGACAGCAGGAGTTAGGCAGGTAGGCAGTGCATGTGGCAGACTACAGTGAATGATACAGCACAAGAGGGTCCGTTGAACATCCTGTTAGTATAGGTATTCCACAACATATATATATATATATATATATATATATATATATATACACACTACTCAAAAAAATAAAGGGAACACTCAAATAACACATCCTAGCTCTGAATGAATGAAATATTCTCATTGAATACTTTGTTCTGTACAAAGTTGAATGTGCTGACAACAAAATCACACAAAAATCATCAATGGAAATCAAATTTATTAACCAATGGAAGCCGGGATTTGGAGTCACCCCCAAAATTAATGTGGAAACACACACTACAAGCTGATCCAACTTTGATGTAATGTCCTTAAAACAAGTCAAAATGAGGCTCAGTATTGTGTGTGGCCTCCACGTGCCTGTATGACCTCCCTACAATGCCTGGGCATGCTCCTGATGAGGTTGCGGATGGTCTCCTGTGGGATCTCTTTCCAGACCTGGACTAAAGCATCCACCAACTCCTGGACAGTCTGTGGTGCAACGTGACGTTGGTGGATGGAGCGAGACATGATGTCCCAGATGTGCTCAATCGGATTCAGGTCAGGGGAACGGGCGGGCCAGTCCATAGCTTCAATGCCTTCATCTTCCAGGAACTTCTGACACATTCCAGCCACATGAGGTCTGGCATTGTCCTGCATTAGGAGGAACCCAGGGCCAACCGCACCAGCATATGGTCTCACAAGGGGTCTGAGGATCTCCTCTCGGTACCTAATGGCAGTCAGGCTACCTCTGGCGAGCACATGGAGGGCTGTGCGGCCCTCCAAAGAAATGCCACCCCACACCATTACTGACCACTGCCAAACTGCTCATGCTGAAGGATGTTGCAGGCAGCAGACCGCTCTCCATGGTGTCTCCTGACTCTGTCACGTCTGTCACATGTGCTCAGTGTGAACCTGCTTTCATCTGTAAAGAGCACAGGGCACCAGTGGCGACTTTGCCAATCCTGGTGTTCTGTGACAAATGCAAAGCATCCTACATGGTGTTGGGCTGTAAGCACAACCCCCATCTGTGAACGTTGGACCCTCATACCACCCTCATGGAGTCGGTTTCTAACCATTTGTGCAGACACATGCACATTTGTGGCCTGCTGGATGTCATTTTGCTGGGCTCTGGCAGTGCTCCTCCTGTTCCTCCTTGCACAAAGGCAGAGGTAGCGGTCCTGCTGCTGGGTTGTTGCCCTCCTATTGCCCCTTCCACGTATCCTGGTGTACTGGCCTGTCTCCTGGTGGCGCCTCCAGCCTCTGGACACTACGCTTACAGACACAGCAAACCTTCTTGCTACAGCTCGCATTGATGTGCCATCCTGGATGAGCTGCATTACCAGAGCAATTTCTGTGGGTTGTAGAGTCCGTCTCATGCTACCACGAGTGTGAAAGCACAACCAGTATTCAAAAGTGACCAAAACATCAGCCAGAAAGCATTGGTACTGTGATGTGGTCTGTGGTCCCCACCTGCAGAACCACTCCTTTATTGAGGGTGTCTTGATAATTGCCAACTATTGTCTATTCCATTTGCACAACAGTATGTGAAATTGATTGTCAATTAGTGTTGCTTCCTAAGTGGACAGTTTGATTTCACAGAAGTTTGATTTACTTGGAGTTATATTCTGTTGTTTAAATGTTCCCTTTATTTTTGTGAGCAGTGTATATACATATATATCCATCTGAACTAACAGTCATTCTGAGGACTAATACAGCTGCATATAATAAGTGCTAGGCAGGCAGGCAGTGTATGTGGCAGACTGCAGTGTATGATACAGCACAAGAGGGTTCATTGAACGTCCTTTCTGCTGCTGTAATAATTACAGATATTTATAGACATAGAAATGCAATTTTTTTTATCTTAATCATGGTTAATTGCTTAAAAAGTACACCATTTTTCTGCTCCATTTGCTGGTTCTCACTGCAGAATAAAGCGAGATCTGTTCGATATTTCAGCGATAAAAATCCAGAAATTTGTACTGAACTTGGAAAATATTGGCCTCCTTTTCCATTCTGTTGCATTGTGTCGGTGAAGCTATTCACACTAGGGTTCTGTGTAGGATAATATTAGTAAATTACAGGCCTGCTATTTAAAACTGTGGTTCTCTGTCAGACATATCAACTATAAGACTATTCAAAAATCATACATTTCTTCCATTTTCATTCTGTTGCAGTGTGTTGGTGAATCTATTCACATTAGGTCTCTGTGTAAAATAATATTAATAAACTACAGGCCTACTATTTAAAACCATGGTTCTCTTTCAGACATAACACCTATAAAAGTGCTCCAAAATCAGACATTTCTTCCATTTTCATTTCGTTGCAGTGTGTCGGTCAAGCTATTCACACTAGGTGTCTGTTAAGGATAGTATTAGCAAATTACAGGCCTGCTATTTAAAATTGTGATTCTCTGTCAGACGTATCACATATAACTGGGTTCCAAAATCAGCCATTTCTCATGAACGTGGAAAATATTGTCCTCTATTAAAAATGGGCAAGGTGCGTGGCAAAGGACGGGGAAGTGCACGTGATGGTGTTGGTGCCAATGACGTGGCTGTGGGCAAGCTGAAATTGTGCCAGAACAAACACCCACATCTTGTCGCTCGAACTTCCTGTCCCAACTAATCGGGGACTGCAGAACACCACTATTAAACACAGAGCAGTGTCAAAAGGTTATTGGTTGGATAGTAGATAATGTGTTCAAGTCATTTAGCCATTATCACCACCATCCTGTCTTCCACATGGTCAAGTCTCAGTAGCCATGAGTTTGGAAAACATATTCCTCACCCTGATCGTCCTTCCTCCCACCATGCCGAGTGCCCGGAGACAACTGATCCCATACTTGGACACTCCGAAGAGATGTTCACTTTTCCATTTGTATATTTGGGCCTCTCGCCCGGCCAGCTTTAAGCGAGTCAAGAGGAGAATGCGTGTAGCGATGCGCAAATATTGGAGCAGCCACGCACACATGCAGGCGATGGTCGGAAAATGCAATTACTGTCGCAAGAGGTGGATGACGATGATGATGAGACTCAATTGCCAGAAAGTCAGAAGGAGGGCCAGGGTGCAGAAGTGGAAGACGAGGTGGTGGATGATATAGTAATTGACCTAGCCTGGCAGGGGGACATACAGAGTGAGGACAGCAGCACACAGGGGGAGGGAGGCATAGCACCACAACAGGCAGGAAAAAGCAGCGTGGTGGCAGCAGACACAAGGCGGGAAAGCATTCCTCGCAACGCCAACACGACGGAAGTTGCCAGTAAAACTGTTAGGTCTTCCCGAGTCTGGTTATTTTTAAAGACTCTGCAGATAACCCCAAAAAGGCCATTTACACCACCTGCCAGACCAGCATCAGCAGGAGTAGCAAAACTACCAGCCTGACCACCACCAGCATGATCAGGCACATGGCAGCAAAGCACCCGACTAAGTGGGCCGAACTTCAACGTCCAGCAGCAGTGTCTGCGGGTGACAACACTGCTTGTTCCGCTGTTGTGCGTGCATGCCTATCCCCTGTCCATGATGCATGCCAAGATACCTCCTGCCCTGCACCTGTCGTTTAACACTCTCAACTAGCACCATCAGCAAGCATGTTCATGTCCTTGTCCCAGCGTGGCATTCAGTTGTCCCTACCCCAGTCCTTGGAACGCAAGCGCAAATACGCAGCCAACACCCCACAGGCCACACTACTAAATTCACACATTTAGGCTCATGGAGACGGAAGCTTTCCACAGCCTGATGGTTGCGGCCGTCCCTCAGTGTTCGGTCCCCAGCCGTCACTATTTCTCCCAGTGTGCGGTCCCTGCATTACACGAGCACGTGACCAACAACATTAAACGTGCCAACAACAACGCAGTAACTGGGAAAGTCCACCTAACTACAGACACGTGGTCAAATGCTTTTGGGCAGGGACGGTATATCTCGCTGACGGCACACTGGGTTAATATAGTGGAAGCCGGGACCCAGTCAGACATTGGGGCGGAACACGTCTTCCCGACGCCGAGGATTGCGGGCCCTGGGTCAATCAGGGCTGCCCCCACATTCTACAGCTCCTGGACCTCCTCCTCTTCAGCCTCCATATCTGAAATGACCACATCAGTTGCAAGCTGAAAGCACTGCAGCACTGCCTCGGCCAAGCGGCAATAGGCTGTGCTGAAGGTAATACGCTTAAGTGACAAAGCGCACTATGCTGAAGAGTTGTGGACAGCAGGCAGATCTGTGGCTGACACCGCAGAACCTACAGCCAGGCATGGTTGTGTGTGACAATGGCCAGAACCTGGTGGCAGCTCTGAGACGAGGCAAACTCATACATGTTCCATACCTGGCCCATGTGCTTGACCTCGTGGTTCAGCGGTTTATCAAAACCTACCCAGATCTGTCAGATCTGCTTGTCAAAGTACGCCGCCAGTATGCCTATTTTAGAAAGTCAGCTACACCTTCCGCCGCTCTTGCCGTGCTTCAGCAGCATTTTCAGCTTCCAGCTCACCGACAGATCAGCGATGTCCCTAGGCATTGGAACTCTACATTGCAGATGTTGGGAAGGATTTGTGAGAAGAAGAGGGCAGTTGTTGACTATCAGCATTAACAAGGCCGTTGGTATTCAGGTCAGATTCCACTCATAAGACATCAGGAGTGGACATGGATGTCAGACATCTGTACCATCCTCCAAAACTTTAATGACTCCTCCAAGATGGTGAGCGGAGATGATGCCATAATTCGCGTCACTATCCCGCTCTCTGCTCACAATCAAAGAAGATGCATTGCAGGCGGAGAACAATGAGATGGAGCAAGGAAACAAACAGGGTGATTACATACAGCCCAGCCTCATCTCATCCAAACGTGGACTGGGTGACAATGAGGAAGAGGAGGAGGAAGAGGAATAAGAGGAGCTAGTTTCCTGCGCTATAGATGGTCTCCCTGCACTACTGTCATACCGTCTGTTCAGCGTGAATGGCCTGAGGACAGGGAGGAGGAGGAAGAGGAGGAGAGCATGGTCAGTCATCCTCTGGGTGAGGACACGGTAGTCTTGCCTCTTTGCAGTCTCGCACACATGGCTGAGTTTATGTTACGCTCCCTTTCTCGTGACTCTCGCGTTGTCCAAACTTTGTATGACAGTCATTATTGGTTGGTGACACTTCTAGACCCACGCTAAAAGGATAACTTTCTGTCTCTTATTCCTGCGCAGGACAGGCCTAATAAAATGGTGCAGTATGAGAAGGCCATTGCTGCGGAAATATAAAATAAATTCCCGTCTGAAAATGCTGGCGGCAGAGGTCACAGTTCGTTGGACAACTAAGGAGTACAGGCGAGAGAGACAAAAATTCAATCCAGCAGAGGCAGAGATACACGGTCAAAGTTCTGGGACAGTTTTCTAAGACCCTTCCATCGCACAAGCCCTGATGCGCGGGGTATTCTCTTAAGGAATGAAAAGTTTCAGAAGATGGTGAGGGAGTACCTTGCCCACCGTACCAACATCCTCCGTGATTCCTCTGTGCCTTTTAATTATTGGGTATCCAATTTGGAGACGTGGCATGAACTGGCTCTCTATGCCTTGGAGGTCCTTGCCTGCCCTGCTGCTAGCGTTTTGTCAGAGCGGGTTTTTAGTGCCACCGGTGGAATTATAAGCGATAGCAGTCTAACTCTATTCCCATGCACCTCTGTCTTCACACCCAGACATGAGTATACGCTTCCTGATTTTCTCTATTTGTTCTTGTCCTCCTCCTTCTCCTCATCCTCATCATCCACCACAATATGTACCACAACAACATATCTACGTCTCTTGCAAGGGACATTGGAGTTCCTCCAAATTTTTGGCAGTCGTTGCTTCATTGCATAGATAAACAGTATGGGAGACCCACTTCCTAATAATGAGAGCATTTTTTGCAGCAGGCCCTCCAACCTCTACATCTCTTGCAAGGGGCAATGGAGTTCCTCCAAATTTTTGGCAGCCGTTGCTTTACTGCATAGGTAAACAGTATTATAGACACACTTCCTAATAATGGGAGCATTTTTTTGCTGCAGGCCCTCCGACCTCTACGTCTCTTGCAAGGGGCATTAGAGTTCCTCTAAATTTTTGCCATCCGTTGCTTCACTGCATAGGCAAACAGTATGGGAGACACACTTCCTAATAATGGGAACATTGTTTTCAGGAGGACCTCTGACCTCTACGTCTCTTGCAAGGGGGATTGGAGTTCCTCCAAATTTTGGGCAGCAGTTACTTCACTGCAAAGGCAAACAGTATGGGAAACACACTTCCTAATAATGGGAGCATTTTTTGCAGGCAGCCATTGGAGTCACTGCATACTGTAATGCAGTGGCTTGCGGCATTACTGTAATGGTCCAGGGTGTGTTTTGGCCGACTATGTACCTCCCCGGGTGACTGGTCACATGACTGTGACATCGCACAGGTCCTGTGCACACAGAAGGTCTGATCACATGACTGTGACATCAGCACAGGTCCTGTCTGTGCACTAGAGGATATATAAACCCAGGTAGATTTGAGACAGGTGTGTAAGGCGTGAGGCCTGTTCCCTGTGTGGGACACCGTTAGCCTGGAGAGGCCTAGTGAGGCCTGGTGAAGCCTGAAAGGCAGAGGCTGGGTCCTTAGGTGTATGCAATACCAGTAGCCTTGGAGGGCCAGAGGCTTGAAAGGCAAGAGTCCTGGAAGGAAGAGGCTGGATGTTAGGTGAGACAACATACCAGTAGCTTTGGAAGGAACGAGGGCTGGAGACCCCCATCTGGGAAGCCGTAAAGCCACAGTGGTGGCAGAACAAAACTGACTGAAGCAGCTAAAACCTGGCACAGGTAAAACACTGCATTATATGGACGTTGCTATAAGTGACTTTACTGGAAGCTGTAACTGGAGCCAAGTGGGCCTGTCTGCCACTTGAAAGGCTCCTGGACATTATATGTGTATGTCGGCGAGCCACTGAGTTGGACTCGGTGACAAGCAGTAGTGAAGTGTAATAAACTGCTGGATTGTGAAATACTGGAAAACGTGGCTGGTGTGCTTTAATTCACCCGGTGCAGCGAGTGTCCCCCTGCATGATGACTTGCGCTGCCTTACATGTGGTTGGAGAAAGCGGGCAACTGCAGCCCGGTTGCTAGGGGCAACTGCAGCCTGGTTGCTAGGGGTAACGGCACAGGACGACGAGTGTGGATACAAGCATCATGCTGTGGCTCGGCGGGGTCACGAAGATTAAAGCATCTCGCTGTAACTGGGCGGGGTTATAAAAATTGTCTTCGCACTCAAACCTGGTTTGCTGTGGCTCGGCCGGGTCACGAAAATTAAAGCATCTGGCTGTAACTCGGCGAGGTTACGAAAATTGTCCTCGCACTCAAGCCTGGTTTGCTGTAACTCGACGGGGTTATGAAAATTGTCCTCGCACTCAAACCTGGTTTGCTGTGGCTTGGCGGGGCCACAAAAATTTTTCCGGGGAAAGCGGTGAAGTGTCTAGTGTGAACAGTGTACCGCGATGGCTGTGAATGGAGCAGCAAAAGAAAATGAAGCTATTGAGCGATTAAAGTGCCGGTTAGAACCGCAGCAGGTATTTGAGAAACGTCTAGAGGACATGGTGCAGGAACGGCAGGAGCTGTGGGCACCATATAGAATGGCGGCAGTGGACCATTCTGTGAACTCTCTGGCGGCGCCAGTATTGTCCCAGAGTGCCCGGGGAGGTGGTAAGAGATGTTGTGAACTGAGTCCTAAGACTATTGTTGATTTTTTTTGTAAAATTCCCCCTACAGGTGTGGGTGTCCAAAGGGGGGCGGATTTTCAAAAGAGCATAGAGTAAAGAAAACCAAAATTTGTTACTGGTTGTGGCTTGGTACCGCCTAAAAATGACAATTTGACCATTGATAACGGGGTAGTTCCAGTAGAAGGGGTTGATGTTAAAGTACAGTAGGAGGTGACCTGTTAGTCCACAAAACCATGGGGAGTGACACAAACTCTGTAGCTGACTGTGACACTATGAAAGTACAAAGAGAGTTCATTCAGGAGGGGCTAGATGAGGGGAGAGAGTCCCCCTCTCGTCGTCGACGGCGCAAGGGCCACAAAAAGGTTGCTCCTGTAGTCTTTGCTAAAAGTGAAAATAAAGAAAATGTAGTACTGTGTGCCTTTGTTTCGAATGTGGATCCTCCTTTACAGGCAGAAGAGGAGGTGACGTTGCCAGTAGCAACCTCCGGTACAGTACTGAGACAGAAGGATCAGGATCTGACAGCCCTGAAAGAGTAGGCGGCCAGTCATGACCAAGAGCTGGAGCCTATCAAGCAGCAGTGTCAGAGTGACGTGCAGCAACTATGAGAAAACCTGGAGAACGTGTCCTCCGACCAGCAGAGACTGGAGTCTGAACGGCAGAAAATATACCAGGTTGTGAGGAACTTACAGCGAGACCTGGAGGGAAGCAACGAGGAAATTAACCAATGGAAGGAAATGTTCCAGGAAATTAAGGAGGACCACCGCAAAACCAAGGAGGAGGTTTTGCAGTTGAAGCTTGAGAAGGAGGCGCTGCAGGATGAAGTTTCTGGGCGTGAACAAAACCTAGAACGACTGCGCGAACAGTTCAACCAGGAGCTGTGTGAATCCAAGAAGGAATATGGTAAACGCAGTGGGGAACTGCAACAAATTAAGAGAGACTATGAGGATCTCCTCAGGGTTAAAGAAAAACTAGAGGATGATAAGGCGGATGCAGAGCACATGCGCCAAGTGGTTGAGACCACTCTGCAGGACACCCGTGATGAAAATGGTGATCTCTGCAGAAAGACCCTAGGTCTGGAAGCTCAGGTGAAGGAGCTGCAGACGTTATGTGATAATCTCCAGAGGGCAGAGATGTGCCTTAAGGAAAGAATCAGCAAGATGGAAGCCGAGCGGAAAAAGATGGAGGAGTCTATCGGAGAAGCCACAGACTAGGGCCAGGAGTTGGCCACTGGAGTTGGGAGATATGAAGCAAATATCTCCTCGAGTAATACAAGCTCGGATGATTCGGTGGATGTAAAAGCCGAGATCAAGGAGCCCAAGGAGACGCTACAAGCTTATTTGAAGCAAGAGAAGCTTGAGAGACTGGCTGTTGAGAGCCGAGTGGGCGCATTGGAGACAGAGAGGTCTGAGTGAACTCTACTGTTAAAGGAGCTGTTAAAGCAGGAATAGCTTCAGAGATGGGCTGCTGAGAGGCGAGTAGCTGAGCTAGAGGAAGAAGTTTTCGAGCTCAAAAAGCGCCTGGCAAAGTATCACTCAGTGAACGAGGCCTCCTTGGAGAAGGAAAAGGGCAAACAAGTTGCACTTACTCCTCTATACCATGAGAAGGTGGACCTGAGGAGAGCTAAGAGAGTGTTAACAGAAGATAAATATGAAATGGAAGTGGTCAAGATGAAAATTCATGAAATTGTAGCTGCGAGTCCGCTCAGGGGAAGCATACAGGGTGAAGAAGCTGGAAGTCAGTTGCCCCTGAAACCTGAGCCAGATGATCGTTTGGAGACCACTGGTGAGACATAAACCTCTCGGTGCAAGTGCCTCATAGATGTACCCGAGAATTTGAGAGAAGAATGCACCAGTGAGTCCGTGCATGAAGAGTTTAAGAAGGCCGTGGGAGCCTGTAAGGTGTACTCGACCTCAGAAGCTAAACAGCTGGTGGTCCTGTCCACGACCAAAGTCACAGTGAAGAGGGTGGCGATCATAAGTGACATGCACTGGCGATGTATTCGCACGAAGCGGTTTCTCCAGTTGAAGACGGAACAAGCCGTTAGACAACTGGAGCTTATGAGAAAAGCTCACAGTCTGCGGGAAGAGGTCATCCGGGTGCCTCATGTTCTCGTGAGAAAGCTCATTGGGAGAAATGGCCGAGCCATGCAGATGATGGTAAAGAAGTCTGGTGTGGTGAAAGTAAGCAGTCTACGTGATCGTCAGGACTGGATACCAGATGAAGACGGCATGGTGTCATTCTCCGCTGTAGGAATGGAAGAAAGTCTTGCATATGTACGTATGCTGATGGAGTACCGAGTGACCTACCTGCGAGAGGTAGAACAGTTGAATCTCTCTAGACTGCGAGTGGAAAGACAGCATCATCGGAGCAACAGAAGATGGCAGCCGTCTAGAAATTGTGAGACCAGACAGAGAAAGGGACCCCTAAATAACAGAACAGCTACAGATGAAGTTAGGGACCTTTCAAGATGTCCTGAGAGTAGTAGGCGTGAGTTTAGAGGTAGTGAGACCTCCAGTAACTCAGGTTTGAGAGGCCCATACAAACGACCCAATAGAGTACGGGACAGTACGGAGCCTAATCGGACCTTAGATACCAGGGCGTGTGAGTCACACTGCTGTTTGGACTGCTGGGAGCGGGGGAGGTCTGACAAGGTTACGACTGACCACTGGGAGCGGGGGAGGTCTGACAAGGTTACGACCCGGAAAGGTGACTTGACGAAGTCAGTGACAATGACAGATGGTAGGTCCCTAAGGAATGGGTTAATGTCGATGACTAATGTTCCAGGGGCTGAGCAGCGCAATTGTCAAGTACATGGTCTGAACTGTGGATTATAAGGTGATTGTGTATATTATGTGTTCAACCCCACAAGTTTGAACAAAGGGGGGGTATGTAATGCAGCGGCTTGCGGCATTACTGTAATGGTCCATGGTGTGTTTTTGCCGACCATGTACCTCCCCCGGGTGACTGGTCACATGACTGTGACATTTCACAGGCCCTGTGCACACAGAAGGTCTGATCTCATGACTGTGACATCAGCACAGGTCCTGTCTGTGCACTAGAGGATATACAGTGCCTACAAGTAGTATTCAACCCCCTGCAGATTTAGCTGGTTGACACATGCGGAATTAACTTGGCATTGTGACATTTGTACTGTAGATCAGCCTGGGAGTGGGAAATGCACTGCAGCAAATTTTTTTTTTTTTTCTTTTTTTTTCTTTTTTTAAAACGTTAAAAGTTAATTCAGAGTGTCATTTATTATTCAACCCCTCAAACCACAAGAATTCTGTTGGGTCCCCCTAAAGTATGAAGAAGTAGTTCAGGCACCAAGAATAATGAGCTTCACATGTGTGGATTAAAGATCTCTTTTGCCAGCCTTTTCTGACTATTTAAGACCCTCCCCAAACTTGTGAACAGCACTCAGACATGGTCAACATGGGAAAGACAAAGGAGCATTCCAAGGCCATCAGAGACAAGATCGTGGAGGGTCACAAGGCTGGCAAGGGGTACAAAACCCTTTCCAAGGAGTTGGGCCTACCTGTCTCCACTGTTGGGAGCATCATCCGTAAGTGGAAGGCTTATGGAACTACTGTTAGCCTTCCACGGCCAGGACAGCCTTTGAAAGTATCCTCCCGTGCCGAGGCCAGGATTCTCCGAAGAGTCAAGGCTAACCCAAGGACAACAAGGAAGGAGCTCCGGGAAGATCTCATGGCAGTGGGGACATTGGTTTCAGTCAATACCATAAGTAACGTACTCCACTGCAATGGTCTCCATTCCAGACGAGCCCGTAAGGTACCTTTACTTTCAAAGCGTCATGTCAAGGCTTGTCTACAGTTTGCTCATGATCACTTGGAGGACTCTGAGACAGACTGGTTCAAGGTTCTATGGCCTGATGAGACCAAGATCGAGATCTTTGGTGCCAACCACACACGTGACGTTTGGAGACTGGATGGCACTGCATACGACCCCAAGAATTCCATCCCTACAGTCAAGCATGGTGGTGGCAGCATCATGCTGTGGGGCTGTTTCTCTGCCAAGGGGCCTGGCCATCTGGTCCGCATCCATGGGAAGATGGATAGCACGGCCTACCTGGAGATTTTGGCCAAGAACCTCCGCTCCTCCATCAAGGATCTTAAGATGGGTCGTAATTTCATCTTCCAACAAGACAACGACCCAAAGCACACAGCCAAGAAAACCAAGGCCTGGTTCAAGAGGGAAAAAGTCAAGGTGTTGGAGTGGCCTAGTCAGTCTCCTGACCTTAACCCAATTGAAAACTTGTGGAAGGAGCTCAAGAATAAAGTCCACATGAGACACCCAAAGAACCTAGATAACTTGGAGAAGATCTGCATGGAGGAGTGGGCCAAGATAACTCCACAGACCTGTGCCGGCCTGATCAGGTCTTATAAAAGACGATTATTAGCTGTAATTGCAAACACGGGTTATTCCACAAAATATTAAACATAGGGGTTGAATAATAATTGATCCACACTTTTATGTTTAAAATTTAATAAAATTCAACTGAGCAACATAACTTTTTGATTTGTAAGATTTATGCTTCTGTTCATAAAACCTACTCTCGTTTGCAGTTTGAAGGCTCTAACTTATTTGCATCTTATCAAACCAGCTAAATCTGCAGGGGGTTGAATACTACTTGTAGGCACTGTATAAACCCTGGTAGATTTGAGACATGTGTGTAAGGCATGAGGCTTGTTCCTTGTGTGGGAGGCCGTTAGCCTGGAGAGGCCTAGTGAGGCCTGGTGAACCCTGAAAGGCAGAGGCTGGATCCTTAGGTGTAAGGCGATACCAGTAGCCTTGGAGGGCCAGAGGCTTGAAAGGCAAGAGTCCTGGAAGGCAGAGGCTGGATGTTAGGTGAGACAACATACCAGTAGCCTTGGAAGGAACGAGGGCTGGAGACCCCCATCTGGGAAGCCGTAAAGCCACAGTGGTGGCAGAACAAAACTGACTGAAGCAGCTAAAACCCGGCAAAGGTAAAACACTGCATTATATGGACGTTGCTATAAGTGACTTTGCTAGAGGCTGTAACTGGAGCCAAGTGGGCCTGTCTGCCACTTGAAAGGCTCCTGGACATTATATGTGTATGTCGGCGAGCCACTGAGTTGGACTCGGTGATAAGCAGTGGTGAAGTGTAATAAACTGCTGGATTGTGAAATACTGGAAAACGTGGGTGGTGTGCTTTAATTGACCCGGTGCAGTGAGTGTCCCCCAAGCATGATGACTAGCGCTGACTTACAATACGCAATAACAGTATAGGAAACCCACTAGTTAATAATGAGAACAAAAAAGCATAGCCGACTGATGGCTCTCTAACAATAGCAAGGGCCGACTGCAGGCCTTTTAACAATATTAAGGGCTGCCTGATGGCCCTATAAAAAATAGGCTTTGTGACTTTCAGAGTCCCTCCATCATAAATGAAACAGGATGTGTCTGATGATATGTCACACGCCACATGGCCAGGTAAGGTTGAAAAATGTTAAAATGACATTTCCTGGTGAATGCATTTGTTTTGGTTTAAAGCAAAAGTGCAAAAACGCATCAAGAACGCTATGTGTGAACATAGCCCAAGGTATGGAGGAGCATTTTTGTTTTTGTATATTTATTTTGCCTTGTATACAAGTCATTACCCTAGAAAGGATGTTCCTTAACATATTTCCCAGGAAAATCCATTTTGGTTTGGTTTTTGTATGATTTATTGTGAGTTCGTAAAAGTGGAGTAATACCTCTGACAACGTTGTCGACAGCAGTGACCTGGGAGTCAGAAATGCTTCCAGGGGTCTTCCCCATGCTGTTCCCATGTCATTTGAGCACTGTTCCCATTGAGTTTCCCATAGACTTGCATTGGGCTCGTTACTCAGTCTGAGCACTCGAGCATTCCAGTTTGCTCGGCTTGGACAACGAATACCTTTGTTCAAAAAATGCAAATGCCTTCCAACCACATCAAGGTGTACCTTTTATATGCCTAGTCCCTACAACTTGTGTCTAACCTCTCAATGTGCCAATACAGGCCTTATCTGAACTGGGGAAGTGAAAGCAAACCAGGCGTAGCTCATGATTAAAACATTGTTAGGGAAATATGGGTGGATAAGGGTGCTAGGCCCAGGAGAGGGCCAGCCCCCCAATATATACTGCAATAAAAACAAATCAAAGTAGGGTCTGAATACCTTTAGTATTAAATAAATGTACAGGTGCACAACTATGCTGTGACCAAAATACAAATCTATATATTTTTTCTACAGTAATTATGAAAATCTCAGGATTGATAGATGTGTTAATGATATGCAAATGATGAATAAAATGCAAGCAAAACTTTCAAAACATCTCGATTTATTCAGCATGTAGCATGATTGCCAAATGCAGAAATACCCCTGTACACCTTGGCATGCTATCAATGAAATTATTAATGATTTTCTGGTCACTGTTCTGCCATGTTGAATTCACTTGGGCATGCAAATCATCATGATCCAGTGCTGGCAGCTTCCTTTGAAATTACATATATATGACATCCTAGTTGTGCTCCATGGGAAACAAGTCCAAAGTCAATGCAGAATGCTAAAGTGTGCATGGGGCTCATATTTCTGTGTGTGATGGCCTTACTTGAAACTGAATTAATAGTAAAGATGCTTCGAAAATTTTGTTTACATTTTTTCATAATATCATTAACATTAGAGATGAGCGAATCTTTTGAAATGCAACGACTTTGTCAAATTCCACCCCCCCAAAAAAAACAAGATTTGTGATGAATAAATTCATGTGAATCTCATAATTAAAAAGGCTCTAATAGCCAGTCAAACATATGTATAACACTGTGAGCTCCCCTTAGAGTCAATTAAACATGTTTGAGCCCTACAATGCAAACACGGTCTTTTTAATATTCAAATGACTTCCACATATCTAGCTAGGGAAATACGGATGGCAGCCAGAAGTAACCAATAGCCCATTTCACAACATGCTGCAGTGTCAGACTTTTTAGGCTATCTAAATGATATAAACAATCTAAAAATGATCCATTTTGGACGTCAGATGCATGAATTGCTGTTGTTTATAGACAGATGATGCAAATGGATGAAACTGTGGCATTGTATTTGGGCTTTGTATGTAACCCCTTCTCATATACAGCACCATTGAATCAATGGTGATATAAAAATAAACAATAATAATATTAATAAAAATAATTTTCACATGGTAGGGTGCAGCAATTATCCTTGTTAGGTATAAAGGACTTTGCACTTCGCTAAATGAAGAAGCAATAGCTTTATAATAATAATATAGTTAATAAGCTGTGTAAAAATGATCAATCTTCAGTATGCAATATTCGCTAATTTATTTGTTGAATATTCACCGAACATTGTTAAACGCCATTGGATTCAATGGGGGGCAAAAATAAACGCATTCACAACACCTTTAAACTGGCCCAAAAGCTGCAAAAACATATCAAATTAAGGACAGGCACCAGGAAAGTGCCATCAATTGACCCAGAGTACAAGTACTATAATTATTATTATTTATTATCACAGCGCAATTTATTCCATGGCGCTTTACATGTGAAAAGGGGTCACTGACTGGTACAAGAGGAGAGAAGACCCTGCCCGCGAGGATGCACAAACAATCTACAAGGGATGGGTGAGGATATAGTAAGTCAGGGTACAGCTGGTCATGCAGTGGTATGGTGGAGCGAGGGTTACTGCAGATTGTACGCTTATCAGAAGAAGTCTTCAGCTTCCTTTTAAAGGTTTCCACGGTAGGCGAGAATCTGATGTGTTGGGGTACAGAGTTACACAGTAGGGGAGATGCACGAGAAAAATCTACTGAGAGCCAAAATGAAGGTAAGCTTCCAGGAGCTCCCATCTGAGCAGATTAACCCCTGCACTGCTAAAAGAAACCTGAAGGTGAAAGGCTTCTAATGAGTGCAGGAGTGGGAGGAACCAGATGCTGCGGTCTTCTGGCTCCTCTCTGTCATGGTAAAACTGTGACATTTTGCAAGCTTCAACATAATGTTCCCAAAGTAGACAGCAGCGATGATCGGTCTCCTAGACAACAAGCTAACTCCTTTATGATGATAGAGGCCACCATCCCCTTGGCTTGCTGGTACTTTTCTGTGGGAATGAGCTTGTCTCCAACCAGCCAGGAATATTTACCGTGATTTAAGGCACGCCATGGTATTAGCAGTGCACCCATTACCAGAAGCAAAGCAATCCACAATTTCCTTATCAGGAATTTTATTTGGCACACTGAGTGGCTGCCCAAACATTAGTTTCTCACAAAGGATCTGAAGACACTCAGTTGAAGTAGGTGCAAGTTTCTCAAGCATGACCTGTTTGTTAGATATCAGAGCCGGGAGAACAGAGAGGGCAGTATGGTGGCTCAGTGGTTAGCACTGCAACCTTGCAGCACTGGGGTCCTGGGCTCAAATCCAACCAAGGACAACATCTGCAAGGAGTTTGAATGTTCTCCCCGTGTTTGTGTGGGTTTCCCCCATGTTTTCCAGTTTTCTCCTCAGAAAAAAAGCAGCCATAGAGTGTCTGGGAACCTTCATACAGACTTTTCTTAGCCAGGGTTGCTTCTCATCAGGGTTGAACAGGCCCATCAGAGAAATGGAGAATCTTTAGGTGGGCCCTGGCTTCTCCATCAGGAGAGTTCATAGCGCGTACCTTGCAGCAACTATGGGGCTCTTGAGCGGGGGAGAAAGGTGGGTGCTCAGAATCAAATCCTCTGTGGGGCACAATGTTCTTCAGTCTGATACTGCTTCTCGGTGAGAGTTGTATTTCATCACAGCCATATTCTTTAGCTCAGTGAAAGAACTGGCATAGAGGAAAACCGTATTTACTCTGGCTGTCATTTCTCCCAGGAAGTCCTCTAATGCAGCTGTTGCATAAGCAATGGCTGCCAGGCCAACATCAGCTCACATTTCTTGGTGATGTTTCGACACACAAAGATTTTTCTTTACGCCTTGAATTTCATGACTACAGAGTTGGGCAATGGCCTGATCTGCAATGCGTTTTGAGAAATAACATGAACAAGCAAAGCCACAGTTTAGGCCACTGAAGGTCATAATTAAGCAAAACTCATACAGCTTTCCCAAGACTTACCTGTCCTCACCAAGAGGACAACTTTCCATATTCTCCTCCTCATCCTCCTTCTCACTATCACCCAATCTGCGTTGAGATGAGATGAGGCTGGGCTATGTGCCTCTGGGTTCACACCAAGTGGGATACACAATCTCATCATCATCCAATATGCTATCCCATTCCTCGCCCTGAGAGTCAACCTCCTCCTCTTCTTGCCCTGACAGCACAGTACAGTCCGCGTGACCCTCAGGTATCTGAGTCTCATCAGGATCACCTTTCCTCCCTGAGTCAGATATGCTTGGGTAGAGTTCCAGACTAGGGGGGATGCACGGGAGAAATCTTGTATGCGATTGTGGGAAGAAGAGATCTTGTGAGGATCGGAGGTTGCGTGCAGGTAAGTACTGTGAGACTAGGTCACAGATTTTTGGAGGAGACAGGCTGTGGATGGCTTAGCAGGCCAAGGTTAGGGTTTTGAAATGGAGTCTCTGGGCAATTGGGAGCCAGTGAAGGGATTGACAGAATGGAGAGGCCAGGGTATAGTGGGTGGACAGGTGGATTAGTCAAGCAGCAGAGTTTAGGATAGATTGGAGGGTTGCAAGAGAGTTGTAAGGGAGGCCATAGAGAAGAAGGTTGCAGTAGTCGAGGTGGGAGATGATGAGGGTGTGCACTAGTGTTTTTACAGATTCGTGGTTCAGGAATGTGCGGATCCAGGAGATATTTTTTACTTGGATTCGACATATTCCTCACCCTGATCTTCCTTCCTCCTACCATTTCGAGTGCCCAGAGACAATTGATACCACATTTGGACATTCCGAAGAGCTGTTTTGCTCATCTTTCCATTTATAGATTCTGGCCTCTCGCTGAGTCCGCTTTAACCAGGGCAACAGGATATAGCATGTAGCGATGCCCAAATATTTCAGCAGACATGGTCACACGAAGGTGATGGTGGGAAAGGGCAATTTCTGTCGCAAAAGGTGGATGATGATGAGACAAATAGGCAGAAAGTCAGGAGGAGGACCAGGGTGCGGAAGTGGAAGACGAGATGGTGGATGATAAAGTTGATGGGCCAAATGCCAGGGTCCAGAAACAGCGTCTGCAGGTGACACCATTGCCTCTTTCCCTGATGTACATGCATGCCAAGCCTCCATCCATGAAGCAGGCGAATATGCCTCCCACCATGCACCTGTCATTGCACACTTGCAACCATCACCATCAGCAACCACGTCCACGTCCCAGCGCAGCGTTCAGTTCTTTGAATGCAAGCGCAAATATGCAGCCAACCACCCACAGGCTACAATACAATACTGCCACATTTCTGGGCTGCTTGCACTAGAAATTTTGCCTTCTAGGCTTGTGGAGGTGGAAGCTTTCCGCAACCTCATGGCAGCTGGCCCTTGGTACTCGGTCCCCAGCCACCACAATTTCTCCCAGTGTAGTCCCCGCCTTATATAAGCATGGGTCACAGAACATTACCCGTACCCTCACCAGCACAGTTAGTGGGAAGGACCGCCTAACCACAGACACGTGGACAAGTGAATGTGGCCAGGGATGGTACATCTCACTGATGCATCACTGGGTTAATATTGTGGAAGCCAGGACCCAATGGGACCCTGGGACGGAACATATCTTCTCAACGCATAGGATTGCGGGCCCTGGGTCAATCAAGCTTCAACACAATGTTCACAAGGTAGACAGCAACAGTAGTCAGTCTCTTAGTCAATGAGCAAATTCTTTTTGATGATAGAGGCCACCATCTCCTTAGCTTTCTGGTATTTTTCTGTGGGAATGAGCTTGTCTCCAACCAGCCAGGAATATTTCCAGTGAATTATGGCATGACACCATGATATTAGAAGCGCCCCCAGTACCAGAAGCTAAGCCATCTACAATTTCCTTCTCAGGAATTATATTTGGTAGACTGAGTGGCTGCCCAAATACATTACTTTCTCACAAAGGAGCTGAAGATACTGAGTGGCAGTAGGTGTTAGTTTCTCCAGTATGTTAGATTGGAGATTGCATAAGGGAATATACGGGAGATTAGTTCCCAGATGTACAGAGGGGAATGGTTATGGATTGCTGTGTAGGTCAGTGTTAGTAGTTTGAACTGGATATGCTGGGCAATTGGGAGCCAGTAAAGGGATCTTATAGATTGCAATCTTATTGATTGCTGGAGCCAGTCCACAGTAAAAAAAGCAGCCATAGAGTGTCCGGCAACCTTCACACAGACTTTTTTTAGCCAGGGCTGCTTCTCGGCAGGGTTGGACAGGCCCACCAGAGAACCGGAGACTCCTCCAGTGGGCCCTGGCTTTTCCTTTAGGAGAGTTCATAGTGCAAACCTTGCAGGTCGTGATGATGATAGAGACCACCATCTCCTTAGCTTGCTGCTGGTACTTTTCTGTGGGAATGAGCTTGCTTCCAACCAGCCAGGAATATTTCCAGTGAATTATGGCACAATGCCATGGTATTAGCAGTGTTCCAAGTACCAGAAGCGAAGCCATCCACAATTTACTTCTCAGGAATTTTAGTTGGTAGACCGAGTGACTGCTCAAATACATTAGCTTCTCACAAAGGAGCTGAAGGTACTGAGGGGCAGTAGGTGCAAGTTTTTCCAGCATGTTAGATATCTGAGGGACAACAGAGAAGGCAGCACAGTGGCTCAGTGGTTAGCACTGAAGCTTTGCAGCACTAGGGTCCTGGGTTCAAATCCCACCAAGGACAACATCTGCAACGATTTTGTATGTCCCCATGTTTGCGTGCGTTTCCCCCTTAGTAAAAAAGCAGCCATATAGTGTCCTGTAACCTTCCCACAGACTTTTCTTAGCCAGGGCTGCTTTTTGGCAGGGTTGGACGGGCCCACCAGAGAACTGGAGAATCCTCCGGTGGGCTCTGGCTTTTCCATCAGGAGAGTTCATTGCGCAAACCTTGCAGCTGCTATGGGGCTTTTGAGCATGAGATAAAGGTGAGCCCTCAGAGAATCAAATCCTCTGGTGGGCCCAATGTTCTTCAGTCTGACACTGATTCTCTGTGAGAGTTGTATTTCACCATAGCCATATTCTTTAGCTCAGAGAAAGGACTGGCATAGATGGAATCCTTATCTACTCCGGTTGTCATTTCTCCACCACCAGGTTCCAGACATTGTCACACATGACCACGCCTGGCTGTATGTTCAGCGGTGAGAGACACAGATCAGGCTGCTGTGTTACAGCTTTCAACAACTCTGCAGCAGTGTGCGGTTTGTCATGTAAGCATAAGCTTGGCGGAGGCAGTGCTGCAGTGCTTCCAGCTTGTGACTGATGTGGTCATTTCAGAGATGGAGGCCGAACAGGAGGAGAAGGAAGATGAGAAGGTGCAGGAGCTGTACCAATGTGATTACATTGAGTTTATATTGGCGAGTCCGGTTTTTATACTAAAGATCCTGCTGTGTTTTTATATATATTTTTTTATGTCCCTTCAAATGCATATTGGATTGAGTCCTAATTTTTGCCCATCTAATTGCTGCATATACGGAATAACAGTATAGGAGACCCACTCTTTAATAATGGGAAGGACAATTGAAATAGATTCTATATTCTAGAATATTACCTGTATTATCTGAAATTTGTTTATGGGTGAGGTTTCGCAGTATGGATAGCGTAATTACACCCATCCTGCCAGGTATTATTGCTTTATACTGTGTGCTGCTGCCCCCAAAAATTTTAAATCTATTCTATTCCCTATCGATAACACTGTTAGATGCATTTACAATAGGGACAGGTGGTAGGTGGTATCATCAGCTCCAGATGAGTGTTCATTCTGGTCGCATAAATACTTCCATAGTCCATAACTTTTTTTTTTATATTTCTTTGGCCTTATATACAAGTCATTACCCTGGAAAGAATGTTTCTTAACATTTTTTCTATTTTAACTTGTTTATTGTATTTTTTTTATTGTTAGTTCGAAAAAGTGGCATGAGACTCTGACAACATTGTTCTCAGGTATGCTATTTGTCAGCGACCAACTGTGAAAATATTTGAACACACAACTGCCATACTTTAAATGTAGTGTGATATCTGACACATTCCCAAAAATTTCTGCATTATTACGGCAGTCATATGGGATCACGTCTGATAGCCACGGTTTCAGGAAGTCGCCTAATAGTGTTTTTTGTCAGCGACCAACTGTGAATAGGTTTGAACACACAGCTGCCATACTTTAAATGTAGTGTGATATCTGACACATTCCCAAAAATTTCTGTATTATTATGGCAGTCATATGGGATCACGTCTTATGGCCACGGTTTCATACAGTCACCTAATAGTATGGTATTTGTTAGCAACCAACTGTGAATAGGTTTGAACACACAACTGCCACACCTTAAATGTAGTGTGATATCTGACACGTTCCCAAAAATTTCTGTATTATTACGGCAGTCATATGGGAACACGTCTGATGACCATGGTTTCACACAGTTGCCTAATAGCATGGTATTTGTCAGAGACCAATTGTGAATAGGTTTGAACACACAACTGCCACACTTTAAATGTAGTGTGATATCTGACATGTTCCCTAAAATTTATGTATTATTACGGCAGTCATATGGGATCACGTCTCATCATTGAAAAAGTTTCTCTGCTTCCACAATACAGTAATACGAATACAATAAAAAAAATGTCTGTATTGTGCTAACAAGCAAATGGAGCAGTAAAATGGTGTACTCTGGATTGTTTGAAGCAAAAAATCAGGATTAAGAGTAGAAAAAAAAAATTAGCTTGGATATGTAGGACTATATTGATATCAGTAACAGCAGCAGCAGACAGAACATGCAATGGACCCTCTTGTGCTGTATACACTGCCACAAACCCTGCCTGCCTGCCAAACTCCTACTATCAGGATTAATATATGCAGCTGGATTAGTCCTCAGAAGGACTGTTAGTTTAGATGGATGTATATCTTCGTGTGGAATACCTACAGTACAGCCCAAAAGTTTGGACACACCGTCTCATTTAAAGATTTTTCTGTATTTTCATGACTTTGAAAATTGTACATTCACACTGAAGGCATCAAAACTATGAATTAACACATGTGGAATTATGAACTTAACAAAAAAGTGTGAAACAGCTGAAAATATGTCTTATATTCTAGGTTCTTCAAAGTAGCCACCTTTTGCTTTGATGACTGCTTTGCACACTCTTGGCATTTTCTTGATGAGCTTCAAGAGGTAGTCAACGGAAATGGTCTTCCAACAATCTTGAAGGAGTTCCCAGAGATGCTTAGCACTTGTTGGCCCTTTTGCCTTCACTCTGCGGTCCAGCTCACCCCAAACCATCTTGATTGTGTTCAGGTCTGGTGACTGTGGAGGCCAGGTCATCTGACGTAGCACCCCATCACTCTCCTTCTTGGTCAAATAGCCCTTACACAGCCTGGAGGTGTGGTTGGGGGTCATTGTCCTGTTGAAAAATAAATGATGGTCCAACTAAACGCAAACCGGATCGAATAGCATGGCGCTGCAAGATGCTGTGGTAGCCATGCTGGTTCAGTATGCCTTCAATTTTGAATAAATCCCCAACAGTGTCACCAGCAAAGCACCCCCACACCATCACACCTCCTCCTCCATGCTTCACGGTGGGAACCAGGCATGTAGAGTCCATCCGTTCACCTTTTCTGCGTTGCACAAAGACACGGTGGTTGGAACCAAAGATCTCAAATTTGGACTCATCAGACCAAAGCACAGATTTCCACTGGTCTAATGTACATTCCTTGGGTTCTTTAGCCCAAACAAGTCTCTTCTGCGTGTTGCCTGTCCTTAGCAGTGGTTTCCTAGCAGCTATTTTACCATGAAGGCCTGCTTCACAAAGTTTCCTCTTAACAGTTGCTGTCGAGATGTGTCTGCTGCTAGAACTCTGTGTGGCATTGACCTGGTCTCTAATCTGAGCTGCTGTTAACCTGCGATTCCTGAGGCTGGTGACTCGGATAAACTTATCCTCAGAAGCAGAAGTGAATCTTGGTCTTCCTTTCTTGGGGCGGTCCTCAAGTGAGCCAGTTTCTTTGTAGCGCTTGATGGTTTTGGCAACTGCACCAATTTTTTGGACTGACTGACCTTCATTTCTTAAAGTAATGATGGCCACTCATTTTTCTTTACTTATCTGCTTTTTTCTTGCCATAATACAAATTCTAACAGTCTATTCAGTAGGACTATCAGCTGTGTATCCACCTGACTTCTGCACAACACAACTGATGGTCCCAACCCCATTTATAAGGCAAGAAATCCCACTTATTAAACCTGACAGGGCACACCTGTGAAGTGAAAACCATTTCCGGTGACTACCTCTTGAAGCTCATCAAGAGAATGCCAAGAGTGTGCAAAGCAGTCATCAAAGAAAAAGTTGGCTACTTTGAAGAACCTAGAATATAAGACATATTTTCAGTTGTTTCACACTTTTTTATAAAACATATAATTCCACATGTGTTAATTCATAGTTTTGATGCCTTCAGTGTGAATGTACAATTTTCAAAGTCATGAAAATACAGAAAAATCTTTAAATGAGAAGGTGTGTCCAAACTTTTGGTCTGTACTGCATATCTAACTATTACACCACCAATTCTCTCTCTAGCTCAGCAGCATCTCTCCCTACTCTGCCTTTATCCGGGTTAGACTGTGACGAGCATAGGGCTTAGCATAATCAGGTCTTATATAGACCTGATCACGCTATGCGGCCAGCCAATCACTGTAATGCTGTGGCGCCCTGCTACGCACAGGTGCCACAGAACCCAGTAGGGTGCATGGATGGACTTCTCCACAAGAGGCCCTCATTACGTTCACACACCTCCACCCTACCACCTCAGACCAGCAGAGGGAGCCCGTTAGGGATATATATAGGGAGGGTGGAGCCAGGCAGCTCAGTTAGTTCTGTGAGAAGTCAGAGTTTAGTGTTTAGTCCAGTGAAGAGGCAGCACGCTGGCTGCTGGGCTTAGGCGAGCCAAGGCCTACAGCACTAGCCGAGTAGTGAGGGCCCTGAGTGTGGCCGACGGCAAAGAGGAAAGGAGAGAGGAGTCGAGAGGGCAGAGGAGCATACCAGGCTCACCCCGAACTATACACCGGACACCGGGTCCGCGCCTACAGGGCCCCTTTATACCCAGCAGGGACCACCGGATACCTGGAGGACTACAAGTCCCAGGTCAACCAACGCTGACTACCGTACCAGGGCTAGGAGTCATGGAGGCCCCAGCATCCAGGGAGAGTGATCTCCAAGAGAAGGCCCTACCACCATGTCAGCAGGTGCAAGAGAGAAAGAGAGACAGTATTAAAGCCAGGCCTTGCTCCAGGCAGGTCAGAAGCTTAGCAAGTGAAATCAACGGATCAGGAGGCCCTATACCCGCTCACTGGGGAGAGTCCAGAAGTAAACCCTGCGTACCGAGTACCCTGGACCATACCAGCATCTCCACCAGTAAAGGTACCGAAGCGAACACCCGTGTGAGTGTCTGTCATTTCTCCCTGAACCGTCCTGGCCGTCTCTCACCCGTACCACCATCTATTTCTCCACGCTGCCCTGAGGCCCGCTCCACCTATGGGGAGCCGTTCCATCATAAGCTGCCCTAACATCTGCCTCAGAGGACTACTCCGCTGTGGCGGCTCCCTTTAGCCGCATTCCACAGGTGGCGTCACGAACTTTCCAAATCCCCTAAAAATAATTCCCCTTTTTGTTGACCGCTCTGGGCCACGGACCGGGCCAGCCACCGTTGATACCCCACACCAGCAGCCAGAGGCCCGGCTGCCGAGCACCCCACTGCCCCCGGGGCGTGTCAATGCCACAACCAACATGGCTACGGCATTACAGTGTGTGGCAAGCAAACCCTGCATGTTCATTGGCCCTCTAAAGAGCGCCAAACACTAGAGAAAAAGTAGTATAATGAAGACTGTTACTTCTTCCACTACAGCCAACCCAGCAGATAGAGACTCAATAAGGACTGTTCACATTTAACAAAATGAGGGCCTGACACCACCGAAGTGGCATCAATTTCACCTGAGTAGAAATAGTATAATCGGGACCGACACTTCTTCCACTACAGCTAACCCAGCAGATGGAGACTAGTGTTGAGCCACCCCCGTAGTGTTCGAGTTCGGTTCGGTTCGTCGAACACCCGTGTGTTCGTCGAACTGTTCGTCGAACACCTTCGAACACCATTAAAACCAATGGCAGGCAAACAAAAACACATAGAAACACATAGAAAACACCTTCAAAGGTGTCCAGAAGCTGACAAACTGCTCAGAAGACATAACTAACACATGGAAAAGTGACAAGTACATATAGTCATGCGAAAAGAAAAGAGGTGGAGGAGTAAAAGGAGGGGGAGACACAGATATAGGCATGTCATGCCCTTCTAAAATCCAAAAGGTGAGAAGCCGACACGGCCAGTCCATTCCTGCCCGTGCCACCTCCGTGTCGCCGGGTTTGTGCCAGAGCCGCGGTGGACCCTGACGGCCAGCCCCCCTCTCCCAATACTGGTGCCTGTCCGCTGGTGGGTTGAGCGAGCCCCCCTGTGGTGGAGGCAGCTCTAAGCTTTTTAATTTAAATTGTCTCTCTAATTTGAATGAATACACTTTAAATCCATTTACAAGGATCTATTGGAGGGCAAGTCTCATGCCAGCAGCCGCGTAATTCCAGCTCCAGTAGCGTCCACTAAAGCTGCTGCAGTTAAAAAGCTTTTATAAGGATCGAGCTCGGCTGTCCACCGCAAGGCATCCTACTGCCAGTCCCAGCCCCTATGCCTTGGGGTGCCTCCTGATGCTCTTCACTGAGTATCCCGTGGTCCCGAAGCATTTCCTTTGAAAAAATTAAGTGTCCAAACTACAGGTGGTGTAGCTTGCTTAACAGCCGGGATAATCCGCTGACTAGCAGACCCTGCTACTAGGCACAAAGTATTTCCTGGGCTAGATGCAGTTAAAAATTTGTAATTAGATACTCTCGTTGGATGCTGAGAAAGCATTCCATAGAGTCTCCTGGCACGCCATATATGATTCTCTTAAAAAGCTTGGGGTAGGGGTCTAGGGGACCCTTTTATAGCCAAAATCACGGCCCTGTATCGCAATACGTCACCTAGGCTGAAGATAAATGGAACTGTAGCACCCTGAGGGCTCGGTTGCTGCAGAGGTATTGCACCTCACCCAGAGGTGTGATATCTCACTCTCAGGTAAGGATGTAGTGTGGATCAGGACCCGACACCTGCATGCATTACACCACATTGCCGTGGGGCAGGGCGACCAATATGCCCCTGAGATGGGCACGACAGTCCCTGTCCCTGGCTGGAGTGGGGGGAGGGAACACTGAGGAAGGGGAACCCTGTAGTGCAGGAGCAGGGAGGAAGCAGTTCCTGGGTGCATTGAGAAGGGAGTATAAAAGGTGGGCACCATCTTAGTTCAGTGCAGAGAAGTCTGAGCAGAAGTGGCAGGGAGCAGGGGCTCTGCATGAGCTCTGCTCCGGAGGCGGGCCTAGTAACAGAGGCCCAGGCCTGGAAGAGGGAGAAGGAAGGAAGAGGAGCGGAGAAGGCTCCAGGAACGAGGAACGAAGGGATCTTAGGGTTGCGGACGGGCGAGTTGCCACCGCACGCCAGAATCCACCTGCGTGGAGGGGTCAGGCCAAAGGGGGAGACCGGTCCCCGAAACTAGTGGAGGCAGGAAACGACCCTCAGCTAGAAACAGGAGGCTGTGACATTTTATGTGGTGCAGCCCCTCGCTACACCCGCTAGGAAGGCACCACATAGGGTCAGGGAAACTGGCGCCAAGTTTACCAAGAGGAGGCACGAGGCAGCCGGACAGAAGGGTTGGTAAGAAAGGCCAGACAAAGGACACACAAAGGGGGTCCTGTGAAGCGCTCCAAAGTTATCTGGGAGTTGTCTGAGCCCCTCACCTGGTGAGCACAGTACGACGTGGGCAGCCGTTACCTGCAGACGTGGTCTGGATAATAAGAACTGTGAGTAAAGGCCCTGGACTGCATCACTGACTCCGTGTCATTACTGCTGCTGCCCTGCACCATCACCCCCATCCTCCGCATACACTGCCCTGAGGCTATACTCCTCCCGTGGGGAGTTATGCTACGCTCTGCTGCACCCACAACACCAGCCTCAGCGGTCTGCCCTGGAGCGGCGGTTCACTCTGACCGCAATCCACGGGTGGCGTAGTCGGACATTTAAACATCAAAACCACATAAATAGTTCCGCCACTGGTTTGACCGCCCTGAGCCACGGAACCGGGTTGCCGCCACGGAGACTACAACCACCAGCATCCACCAAAAAGGGTCCGGCTCTGGGTGTCCCAAGGCCCAGGGGGCGCGTCAGAACATTTTCATCACCTTTCACAATCACCAATGGGACAAGGCAGGGATGTTCTCTGTCCCCTCTCTTATACATCCTAGTGACGGAGCACCTGCTCTCATCAATTCGCCATAACCCCAATATTAGGTGGATTGAGGTGGGAGGGATCGAGTACAAGTGCTCTCTATTTGCTGATGATGTCCTAGTATATATCACTCAATCACATATATCCATCCATGCTGTTATGGCTGAAATATATCACTTTGTTACATGGTCAAATTTTAAAATCAATGCAGCGAAGTCTGAGGCCCTCGATGTCTCCCTCCCCAAATCCATATAGGATTCCATCCAGTCCAACTTTCCCTTTGCCTGGCCCTCACAGGGTATCAAATACTTAGGAATTCCTATTCATAGAGACCTCTCCCATCTATGTTATCTTAATTTTGGGCCCTTTATTGAACAACTCCATACAGACCACGGTTGGCAAGTTAGAACTGTAAGATTCACTACGTGAACCACTGGTGTTTTGTGGAAAAGCACATGTACACTGTGTTCCAAATTATTATGCAAAAAGTGTTTAGGAGTGATAAGGGAAGAATTTGTTTGTTTGTCAGTTAAACTCATAGATGGTGATGTGTGTCAGGGCTCTTTATATCACTGTAAGCAATTGCAGACACCAGTGCTAATTAGTTTGTCAGGTGTGTCCAATGAAAGGCAAGACTACTTAAGAAGGCTCTCTCACATTATTCAGCAGCCTACATTTTCTGCCAAAATGGGAAAGAAAAAGGATGTGTCGGCTGCTGAGAAGCAACAAATTGTGGAGTGTTTAGGTCAAGGCATGACTACAATCAACATTGTGCGATGATCAGGATGAAGTGTCTTGGCAATCAAGAAGTATGTAGCTGATTCACAGTACACACGTGTGCGTGCTGATAAGGGCAAATTGAGGACTCTTTCATACAGGCAATTACGTCAGGTTAAAAGAGCAGCGGCAAAAAAGCCTTGTCATAGCAGCAGACAAGTTTTTGAAGCTGCTTGTGCCTCCAACGTCCCCCGAACAACAAGATGCAGGGTCCTTCAGAGGTTTGCAGCTGTGCATACGCCATCTTGTCGACCTCCTCTATCCACTTCACACAAGCAGAAACGGCTCCAGTGGGCCAAACATTACATGAAGACTGATTTCAAAACTGCTTTGTTCACGGATGAGTGCCGTGCAGCGCTCGATGGTCCAGATGGATGGAGTGGAGGATGGCTGGTTGATGGACACCCCACGCAAACACGGCTACAGCGCCAACAAGGAGGAGGTGGAGTAATGTTTTGGGCTGGAATCATGGGGAGAGAGATTGTCGGCCCCTTTAGGATCCCTGAAGGCGCTAAAGATGAACTCCATAATGTAAGTGTATTTTCTCAAACAGCACTTCCTGCCATGGTTCAAGAAGAAGAACCGTGTATTTCACAGCAAGATCATTTTTCTGCATGATAATGCACCATCTCATGCTGCACATAAAACATCTGCATCTCTGGCTGATATGGGCATAAAAGGGGACAAACTTATGGTGTGACCCCCATGCTCCCCTGACCTCTACCCCATTCAGAACCTTTGGAGCATCATTAAAAGGAGTGTCTATGATGGCGGGAGGCAGTTCACATCTAAGCAACAGCTCTGGGAGGGTATTCTGTCCTCATGCAAAACAATTGAAGCAGAAACCATCCAAAACCTGACAAATTCAATGGACAAGAGAGTTCAGAATCTCCTTTCGAACAAGGGGTCCTATGTGAAAATGTAACATCACCTAGAATAAAGTTTTGAGTTGAAAACTGTTTGATTTCAGTTTCTAACAACCTGCTAATGCTTATAATTTCAAAAATGACCATTTTTTTGGTCTTTATTAAAATGAAAAGGTTGATCGAAAAGTTTGGGGGATCTAAGAGTGTGGCAACCCAGTAGTCATGATTACTTTGAATTCTGACAATATGAGGGTCATGCTGCAGGTAGTGCAGCAAGAAGGCACTTATGTGTCTTGCGCATCTCGGAGCCCCAAAATTATTTTCCGGGCTAGATGCAGCTAAAAATTATTTTTAATTTTAAATCTGGTGGAGCTTATTATAGATGGCCTAATAGGATCAGTGCTTCACACTGCTACAAAGCCCAAATTATTTTCCAGTCAAGATACAGATAAACATGATTAGTAATTTGAAAGCTTAAAACGGTTGGTAGGGTGATTTTAACCAATCATCAAGCTTTTACTCTCCCCAGGAAGACACAGGGGTAGAAAAGTCGTTTCGGATCCATGATTTGTTCATCTTTATGAACGTGAGTCTGTCTACATTATCAGTGGAGAGCCGCGTGTGCTTATCTGTCAGCACACCACCAGCAGCGCTGAACACACGTTCAGACAGAACGCTGGCTGCGGGGCATGACAAGATCTCCAAGGCGTAAGTGGCTAGCTCCGGCCATTTATCCAGATTGGAAGCCCAAAAAGAGCAAGGGTCCAGTGACACAGTCGTGGCTTCAATGTTTACTTGGAGATACTCCTGTACCATCGTCTCTAGGCGTTGACTATGTGTCAGACTTCTTGTCTCCTGTGGCCTTGCAAAGGATGGGCTAAAAAAGTGGTGAAATGATTCCGCAAAATTGATGTTACCAGCAGATACTGTGGTTCTGTTACGGTTTGAGTGCTGAACACTTGACGGTCCCACGGTTGGCAAGTTGGAACTGTGAGATTCACTACGTGCACCACTGGTATTTTGTGGAAAAGCACATGTAAGATTCTGCAACAGTCTCTGCTGATACTCCTGCATGCGTGCATCCCTTTCTATGGCAGGAATAATTTCTGCAAATTTACTTTTATACCGGGGATCTAACAGTGTGGCAACCCAGTAGTCAGGATTATTTCTAATTCTCACAATTCGAGGGTCATGTTGCAGGTAGTGCAGCAAGAAGGCACTCATGTGTGTTGCGCATCCAGGAGCACCAAGTCCCTGTTGTGTTGGTGGCGAGGTAACAATCATGCTTCCTTCCTCTGTCCTCTCCCCCCAACCTCGCACAACAGAAATGTGATCAAGGTCTCCCTCATCTGATGAGTCTTCCATCAGTTCGTCCTCCACTTCTTCCTGGGCTCCTGCACCTTCTTCACTTGTTTGGCTGCTACCATGTGCCCTGGTAAAACCATCTCCCCCACCCTCACATGCCTGCCGCCTTGGTGCTGCCGACCGTCTGGACCTTGCAGATGTTAGCCCTTCCGCATACAACTCCTCCTCCTCTACTTCCTCCACCTCCTCTTGTGCCACCACCTGACTCCGAATTCTGTTTAACATGTGCTCCAGCATGTAAATCACCGGAATAGTCATGCTGATAATGGCATCGTCAGCACTAAACTTCTTCGTCGCCATTTCAAAACTGTGCAGAAGGGTGCATAGGTCCCTGATCTGAGACCACTCCTCCAGCGTGATTTGCCCCACCTCTGAATCTCGTTGGCCCAGGCTATACGTCAGAACGTATTGCACCAGGGCTTGTCGGTCCTGCCACAGTCGCTGCAACATGTGCAGAGTTGAATTCCACCGGGTAGGCACATCGCATTTTAGCCGGTGAAGTGGCAGGCCCAACGACTTCTGTAGAGATGTAAGTCGCTGAGCTGCGGGATGCGAACGGCGGAAGTGAGCACACAGCGACCGTGCCCTCTGCAGAAGGCCATCTAGTCTGGGATAGTGGGCTAAAAATTGCTGGACAACCAGGTTCAACACGTGAGCCATACAAGGCACGTGTGTGACATTGCCCCGGCGAAGGGCCGCACCCAGGTTTGCAGCATTGTCGCACACGGCCTTCCCTGGTTTCAGGTCCAGTGGAGACAACCATTCATGAAATTGGTTCTCCAGAGCTGACCACAACTCCTCAGCTGTGTGACTCACATTTCCCAGACATTTCAATGTAAAAACCGCCTGATGACATTGAGCCCTACTGCCAGCATAGTAAGGAGGTGTGCAGGATCCCTTCTGCGCAGTTAGAAAGCTTGTGGCATGACCAGACAGGCTTTGGGTGCAGGTGGAAGAGCGAGAGGAGGTTGAGGAGGAAGAAGCAGTGGAGGAACTTTGACATAAAGAGGATTGACGCACAACTCGTGGGGACGGCAAGACTTGGACAGCAGCCCCTTGTCCTGCTGTCACCATAGTTACCCAGTGCCCAGTCAGCGACATGTAACGCCCCTGTCCATGCCTACTCGTCCAAGTGTCTGTGGTGAAATGCACCCTGTCACACACAGAGTTTCTCAAAGAAGCGGTGATGTTGTGTGCGACATGCTGGTGGAGCGCAGGCACACCTTTCTTTGAGAAGTAGTGCCGACTGGGCATCTGGTACTGGGGCACTGCGACGGACATAAGGTCTCGAAAATCCTCTGTGTCCACCAGGCGGAAAGGCAGCATTTCTGTAGCCAAGAGCTTGCAGATGGTGAAATTCAACCTCTTAGCTTTCTCATGGCTAGGAGGAAATGGTCTTTTACTTGTCCACATCTGAGGGACCGAGGGCTGGCTATTGTGCTTAGACGGGGTTGATAAGGGTGTCCCCGGCAAACTGCCGGTCTGTGAGGAAGATGCAGGCGGACATGTTAGGTTGCCTTGATCCAAAGGTGGTGCTATCGATGTCGGACAGCGCTCAACACCAGCTGCTGTTACCACCTCCAAAGAAAATGATGACCTGCCAATCACGCTGGCTGTTGCGGGTAAAGAGGTGGGAGGTCTGCGCCCCAAAACAGGTGTGACTGCTGTCCCCCCAGTCACAGAGGATGAAGAGGCCGCGGATGCACAAGATATGGCAGACGGTGGTTGGCCCGGCCGGCTAGGCCGCATTGTAGCACACTGAGCTTCCCACTGCAACTTATGCTTCATGTCCATGTTCCGGTTCATGCATGAAGTACTCAAACTATGTATTTTTTGGCCTCTACTTAGCTTTTGCTGACAAATGTTACAGATAACACGAGTTGGGTCATCTTTATCGATCTGAAAAAATGCCCAGGCTATGCAAGGCTTAGCACCCATGCGACCTGAAGAGCCACCACGACTTGTGGTGAGAGGCAGAGTTGTGTTTGAGGATGCAGTTGTTGACGTGCTTCCAGTACTACATCTCTGTCCAGGAAGGCGCAACCTGACCTGGTCATCACTAGCATCTTCCTCCACCTCCTCTGCTGACCTCATCTCTTGGCTGACTGTGGGTTGACAGTAAGTGGGATCTCCAACCTCATCATCATCACCCTGTGTGTTATCACACCCGTCGTCCTCAGAGCCAACCTGTTCCTGCCCTGACAAAAAACTAAAGTTGTCGCTCCAATCAGGTATTTGAGTCTTATCATCGTCTTCCTCATTGTCTCCACCAACAGGAGTTACAGTTTGGGAATGAGGGTCTACATTATGGTCAGAACCTTCTGCGTCTGGTCCTGGATCCGACTCATAAAGATTCTGGGCATCAGTGCAGATCATTTCCTCGTCTGGATTCACAGAAGCGCTGGAGTCGACCTCTGATTCCCAGGCTATAGTATGAGTAAACAGCTCTGCAGACTCAACCATCTGTTCTACCTCATACTCAGACGGGCAGCTGGAGATTTGGGAGCTGTGAGGAAGCAAGTGCGATTTGGGTGACACCTTTGAGGACTGGAGTATTTGTGATGTTGAAGTTGATGTGGAGGAGAGCCCACTTAAAGGAGCACTTGATATCCGTTGAAGCACCTGCTGTTTTTGTGCCTCATCTGGAATTTGTAGCGATTGGTGTGGCCGTAAGAAAGGGATCTTATCACATTGTCCGCTAAAAGAAGTAGACATTTTAGTTTGGCTGGAAGATGGTCTTTCTTCTGCAGATGTTACTGTTGCTTTAACACCTACCCCACGGACACAACCTTTTTCCCCTTCCCAACACGCCTACTCCCCTTTCCACCAGCAGCAGGCCTTTTTCCACTCATTTTGGTGGTTAACTAATTCACAACTCTGGAGTTGTTTGCACAAAAAAACAATGGATGGTAACCGAGCAGAGCTGAGTGGCCAAACTGTGGTATTAGGCCAAAACTATTGGCTGGGTTAGATGCAGAAAAAAATATATTCAGTTTGCAACCTGATGGAGGTCAGTATAGATGGACTAATAGAGAAAGTCCGACACACTGCTACAAGGCCAAATATTTTTTCAGAGGTAGATGCAGAAAAAAATTATATTCAGTTTGCAACCTGATGGAGGTCTGTATAGATGGATTAATAGAACAAGACCCACACACAGCTAGAAGCCCAATATTTTTTCAGAGGTAGATGCAGAAAAAAATATATTCAGTTTGCAACCTGATGGAGGTCAGTATAGATGGACTAATACAACAAGTCCCACACACAGCTAGAAGCCCAATATTTTTTCAGAGGTAGATGCAGAAAAAAATATATTCACTTTGCAACCTGATGGAGGTCAGTATAGATGGACTAATACAACAAGTCCCACACACAGCTAGAAGCCCAAATATTTTTTCAGAGGTGCTGTAGATGCAGATACAAATTATTTTTAATTTGCAACCTGATGGAGGTCAGTATAGATGGACTAATAGAGAAAGTCCGACACACTGCTAGAAGGCCAAATATTTTTTCAGAGCTAGATGCAGAAAAAAATTATATTCAGTTTGCAACCTGATGGAGGTCAGTATAGATGGATTAATAGAACAAGACCCACACACAGCTAGAAGCCCAAATATTTTTTCAGAGGTAGATGCAGAAAAAAATATATTCAGTTTGCAACCTGATGGAGGTCAGTATAGATGGACTAATACAACAAGTCCCACACACAGCTAGAAGCCCAAATATTTTTTCAGAGGTACTGTAGATGCAGATAAAAATTATTTTTAATTTGCAACCTGATGGAGGTCAGTATAGATGGACTAATAGAGAAAGTCCGACACACTGCTAGAAGGCCAAATATTTTTTCAGAGCTAGATGCAGAAAAAAATTATATTCAGTTTGCAACCTGATGGAGGTCAGTATAGATGGATTAATAGAACAAGACCCATACACAGCTAGAAGCCCAATATTTTTTCAGAGGTAGATGCAGAAAAAAATATATTCAGTTTGCAACCTGATGGAGGTCAGTATAGATGGACTAATACAACAAGTCCCACACACAGCTAGAAGCCCAAATATTTTTTCAGAGGTACTGTAGATGCAGATAAAAAGTATTTTTAATTTGCTACCTGATGGAGGTCAGTATAGATGGACTAATACAACAAGTCCCACACACAGCTAGAAGCCCAAATATTTTTCCAGAGGTACTGTAGATGCAGATAAAAATTATTTTTAATTTGCAACCTGATGGAGGTCAGTATAGATGGACTAATAGAGAAAGTCCGACACACTGCTAGAAGGCCAAATATTTTTTCAGAGCTAGATGCAGAAAAAAATTATATTCAGTTTGCAACCTGATGGAGGTCAGTATAGATGGATTAATAGAACAAGACCCACACACAGCTAGAAGCCCAATATTTTTTCAGAGGTAGATGCAGAAAAAAATATATTCAGTTTGCAACCTGATGGAGGTCAGTATAGATGGACTAATACAACAAGTCTCACACACAGCTAGAAGCCCAAATATTTTTTCAGAGGTACTGTAGATGCAGATAAAAATTATTTTTAATTTGCAACCCGATGGAGGTCAGTATAAATGGACTAATACAACAAGTCCCACACACAGCTAGAAGCCCAAATATTTTTTCAGAGGTACTGTAGATGCAGATACAAATTATTTTTAATTTGCAACCTGTTGGAGGTCAGTATAGGTGGACTAATACAACAAGTCCCACACACAGCTAGAAGCCCAAATATTTTTTCAGAGGTAGATGCAGAAAAAAATATATTCAGTTTGCAACCTGATGGAGGTCAGTATAGATGGACTAATACAAGTCCCACACACAGCTAGAAGCCCAAATATTTTTTCAGAGGTACTGTAGATGCAGATAAAAATTATTTTTAATTTGCAACCTGATGGAGGTCAGTATAGATGGACTAATACAACAAGTCCCACACACAGCTAGAAGCCCAAATATTTTTTCAGAGGTACTGTAGATGCAGATAAAAATTATTTTTAATTTGCAACCTGATGGAGGTCAGTATAGATGGACTAATAGAGAAAGTCCGACACACTGCTAGAAGGCCAAATATTTTTTCAGAGCTAGATGCAGAAAAAAATTATATTCAGTTTGCAACCTGATGGAGGTCAGTATAGATGGATTAATAGAACAAGACCCACACACAGCTAGAAGCCCAATATTTTTTCAGAGGTAGATGCAGAAAAAAATATATTCAGTTTGCAACCTGATGGAGGTCAGTATAGATGCACTAATACAACAAGTCCCACACACAGCTAGAAGCCCAAATATTTTTTCAGAGGTACTGTAGATGCAGATAAAAATTATTTTTAATTTGCAACCTGATGGAGGTCAGTATAGATGGACTAATACAACAAGTCCCAAACACAGCTATAAGCCCAAATATTTTTTTCAGAGGTACTGTAGATGCAGATACAAATTATTTTTAATTTGCAACCTGATGGAGGTCAGTATAGATGGACTAATACAACAAGTCCCACACACAGCTAGAAGCCCAAATATTTTTTCAGAGGTAGATGCAGGAAAAAATATATTCAGTTTGCAACCTGATGGAGGTCAGTATAGATGGACTAATACAACAAGTCCCACACACAGCTAGAAGCCCAAATATTTTTTCAGAGGTACTGTAGATGCAGATAAAAATTATTTTTAATTTGCAACCTGATGGAGGTCAGTATAGATGGACTAATACAACAAGTCCCACACACAGCTAGAAGCCCAAATATTTTTTCAGAGGTACTGTAGATGCAGATACAAATTATTTTTAATTTGCAACCTGATGGAGGTCAGTATAGATGGACTAATAGAGAAAGTCCGACACACTGCTAGAAGGCCAAATATTTTTTCAGAGCTAGATGCAGAAAAAAATTATATTCAGTTTGCAACCTGATGGAGGTCAGTATAGATGGATTAATAGAACAAGACCCACACACAGCTAGAAGCCCAAATATTTTTTCAGAGGTAGATGCAGAAAAAAATATATTCAGTTTGCAACCTTATGGAGGTCAGTATAGATGGACTAATACAACAAGTCCCACACACAGCTAGAAGCCCAAATATTTTTTCAGAGGTACTGTAGATGCAGATAAAAATTAGTTTTAATTTGCAACCTGATGGAGGTCAGTATAGATGGACTAATAGAATGATGCTATGCCCAAAAGATTTTACTTCACTATTTGCAGTAAAAAAATTGGTATTCTATACACAGGTGGTATATCTTGCAGCACAGATAGACTACTCCACTGACTAACACACTCTGCAATAGGCCAAAAAGGATTAGCTTTGCTAGATTCAGCCAAATGCTGTGAAAAAAACTTGCACAGCACTGGCACAGACCTGCCTGGCAAAAACTGATAGGAACTGATGTAACCTAGTCCTGAAAAGGACTCCAATTACAATTAGTCTTTACTCCCACAACCTATTTATTTAAGAGCACATACCTCCCTGATAAAAGTCGTAGGAAATGCTGTAACCTAGTCCTTAAAAGGACTGCAATCACAACTATTCCCTACTCCCAAGCTATCTGTATATTTGTGCGAAAATTGGCTTGAAATTAACAAGGTATAGCGCCCACAGCAACAGCGGTGCCGTCTAACACGCAGCTGCAGCAGTGAGAAAATGGTGGCGACGGGGAAAATGGCTTGGTCTTATAGGGCAAGGACATGTGACATACACTGCCAATGACACATGCCCTTGCTTGTGTGAAAGAAAGCACTTCGCTCCGTGTGTGCGCTGCTGATAGGCTGACAGATTGCACCTCCCCACTGCAAATGCGGGAAAGAGAAAAAAAAATGGAGATCTTCATTGTTCCTGCAGAGATCCATCCCCTGCCCCTCCCCCCACCCCGCTGTACACTCAAACTGCGTATTAACATTAATTTTCATCATTACTGAGAAAAAATCCAGTTATGATTTTGGTGCACGAACAGTTATCGAACATAACCTCGAACAGCCGAATTTTTATCAAATTGTTCGTGTTCGCCGAACGGCTCGAACACCGCCCAAAACAGCTCGAATTTGAGATTGGCGAACAGTTCGAGTAGAACAACGCTCATCTCTAATGGAGACACAATCAGAAGTCTTCAAATTTATACAAATTAGGGCCTGACACCACCAAAGTGCCATTAATTTCACCAGAGTAGAAGTAGTATAATGGATACCAAAACCTCCTCCGCTGCAAACAACCCAGCAGATGGAGACCCAGCCAGGAGTGTTTACATTTCCGTAAATTAGGGCCTAACACCTACGAAGTGGCATCAATTTCATTAGAGTAGAAGTAGTAAAATGAGGGCGGACAACTCTTCCACTACAGCGAACCCCTGCAGATAGAGGCACAATCAGGAGTCTCTACATTTCAAAAAATTAGTGGCAGACACCACCGAAGTGGCATCAATTTCACTACAGTAGAAATAGTATAATTAGGACTGATACCTCTTCAACTATAGACAACCTAGCAGATGGAGAACTAGGAGTGTTCAAATTTCCAAAATTTGTGTTAACACCTGCAGCAGCAGCAGCAAGAGCTGGCACAGAAGCCATGCTAAAGATATCACAGACTGCAATTACGTGAGATCAATGCAGCACACTCAAAACTACAACATCGCCTAGTCTGTATAGTCTGCGATTGGGGTGCAAAAGTCCTTGAAGATCCATGACTTGTTCATCTTGATGAAAGTTAGGCGATCAACACTTTCATGGGACAGCCAGGTGCTCTTATCCATCAGGACACCACCAGCAGCGCTGAACACACGTTCTGAAAGAAAACTGGCTGCCGGGCATGATAAAACCGCCAAGGTGTGACAGGCAAGCTCAGGCCACTCTTCCATTTTTGAAGACCAAATTGTAAAAGGGTCCAAAACAACACTGATGGTATTCGTATTGAGTAGAGATGAGCGTTGTTCTACTCGAACTGTTCGCCAATCTCAAATTCGAGCTGTTTTGGGCGGTGTTCGAGCCGTTCGGCGAACACGAACAATTTGAGAAAAATTCGGCTGTTCGAGGTTATGTTCGATAACTGTTCGTGCACCAAAATCATAACTGGATTTTTTCTCAGTAATGATGAAAATTAATGTTAATACGCAGTTTGAGTGTACAGCGGGGTGGGGGGAGGGGCAGGGGATGGATCTCTGCAGGAACAATGAAGATCTCCATTTTTTTTTTCTCTTTCCCGCATTTAGAGTGGGGAGGTGCAATCTGTCAGCCTATCAGCAGCGCACACACGGAGCGAAGTGCTTTTTTTCACACAAGCAAGGGCATGTGTCATTGGCAGTGTATGTCACATGTCCTTGCCCTATAAGACCAAGCCATTTTCCCCGTCGCCACCATTTTCTCACTGCTGCAGCTGCATGTTAGACGGCACCGCTGTTGCTGTGTGCGCTATACCTTGTTAATTTCAAGCCAATTTTCGCACAAATCTACAGATAGCTTGGGAGTAGGGAATAGTTGTGATTGCAGTCCTTTTAAGGACTAGGTTACAGCATTTCCTACGACTTTTATCAGGCAGGTCTGTGCTCTTAAATAGATAGATTGTGGGAGTAAAGACTAATTGTAATTGGAGTCCTTTTCAGGACTAGGATACATCAGTTCCTATCAGTTTTTGCCAGGCAGGTCTGTGCCAGTGCTGTGCAAGTTTTTATCACAGCATTTGGCTGAATCTAGCAAAGCTAATCCTTTTTGGCCTATTGCAGAGTGTGTTAGTCAGTGGGGTTGCCTATCTGTGTTGCAAGATATACCACCTGTGTATAGAATACCAATTTTTTTACTGCACCTAGTGAAGTAAAATCTTTTGGGCATAGCATCATTCTATTAGTCCATCTATACTGACCTCCATCAGGTTGCAAATTGAATATAATTTTTTTCTGCATCTAGCTCTGAAAAAATATTGGGCTTCTAGCTGTGTGTGGGACTTGTTGTATTAGTCCATCTATACTGACCTCCATCAGGTTGCAAACTGAATATATTTTTTTCTGCATCTACCTCTGAAAAAATATTGGGCTTCTAGCTGTGTGTGGGACTTGTTCTATTAATCCATCTATACAGACCTCCATCAGGTTGCAAACTGAATATATTTTTTTCTGCATCTACCTCTGAAAAAATATTGGGCTTCCAGCTGTGTGTGGGACTTGTTGTATTAGTCCATCTATACTGACCTCCATCAGGTTGCAAACTGAATATATTTTTTTCTGCATCTACCTCTGAAAAAATATTGGGCTTCTAGCTGTGTGTGGGACTTGTTCTATTAATCCATCTATACAGACCGCCATCAGGTTGCAAACTGAATATATTTTTTTCTGCATCTACTTCTGAAAAAATATTGGGTTTCTAGCTGTGTGTGGGACTTGTTTTATTAGTCCATCTATACTGACCTCCATCAGGTTGCAAACTGAATATATTTTTTTCTGCATCTACCTCTGAAAAAATATTGGGCTTCTAGCTGTGTGTGGGACTTGTTCTATTAATCCATCTATACAGACCTCCATCAGGTTGCAAACTGAATATATTTTTTTCTGCATCTACCTCTGAAAAAATATGTGGCCTTCTAGCAGTGTGTGGGACTTTCTCTATTAGTCCATCTATACTGACCTCCATCGGGTTGCAAACTGAATATAATTTTTTTCTGCATCTAGCTCTGAAAAAATATTTGGCCTTCTAGCAGTGTGTGGGACTTTCTCTATTAGTCCATCTATACTGACCTCCATCAGGTTGCAAATTAAAAATAATTTTTATCTGCATCTACAGTACCTCTGAAAAAATATTTGGGCTTCTAGCTGTGTGTGGGACTTGTTCTATTAGTCCATCTATACTGACCTCCATCAGGTTGCAAATTGAATATAATTTTTATCTGCATCTAGCTCTGAAAAAATATTTGGCCTTCTAGCAGTGTGTGGGACTTTCTCTATTAGTCCATATATACTGACCTCCATCAGGTTGCAAATTGAATATAATTTTTATCTGCATCTAGCTCTGAAAAAATATTTGGCCTTCTAGCAGTGTGTGGGACTTTCTCTATTAGTCCATCTATACTGACCTCCTTCAGGTTGCAAATTAAAAATAATTTTTATCTGCATCTACCTCTGAAAAAATATTTGGGCTTCTAGCTGTGTGTGGGACTTGTTCTATTACTCCATCTATACTGACCTCCATCAGGTTGCAAACTGAATATATTTTTTTCTGCATCTACCTCTGAAAAAATATTGGGCTTCTAGCTGTGTGTGGGACTTGTTGTATTAGTCCATCTATACTGACCTCCATCAGGTTGCAAATTAAAAATAATTTTTATCTGCATCTACAGTACCTCTGAAAAAATATTTGGGCTTCTAGCTGTGTGTGTGACTTGTTCTATTAGTCCATATATACTGACCTCCATCAGGTTGCAAATAGAATATAATTTTTATCTGCATCTACCTCTGAAAAAATATTTGGCCTTCTAGCAGTGTGTGGGACTTTCTCTATTAGTCCATCTATACTGACCTCCAACAGGTTGCAAATTGAATATAATTTTTATCTGCATCTAGCTCTGAAAAAATATTTGGCCTTCTAGCAGTGTGTGGGACTTTCTCTATTAGTCCATCTATACTGACCTCCTTCAGGTTGCAAATTAAAAATAATTTTTATCTGCATCTACCTCTGAAAAAATATTTGGGCTTCAGCTGTGTGTGGGACTTGTTCTATTACTCCATCTATACTGACCTCCATCAGGTTGCAAACTGAATATATTTTTTTCTGCATCTACCTCTGAAAAAATATTGGGCTTCTAGCTGTGTGTGGGACTTGTTGTATTAGTCCATCTATACTGACCTCCATCAGGTTGCAAATTTAAAATAATTTTTATCTGCATCTACAGTACCTCTGAAAAAATATTTGGGCTTCTAGCTGTGTGTGGGACTTGTTCTATTAGTCCATCTATACTGACCTCCATCAGGTTGCAAATTGAATATAATTTTTATCTGCATCTAGCTCTGAAAAAATATTTGGCCTTCTAGCAGTGTGTGGGACTTTCTCTATTAGTCCATCTATACTGACCTCCATCAGGTTGCAAATTAAAAATAATTTTTATCTGCATCTACCTCTGAAAAAATATTTGGGCTTCTAGCTGTGTGTTGGACTTGTTCTATTAATCCATCTATACAGACCTCCATCAGGTTGCAAACTGAATATAATTTTTTTCTGCATCTAGCTCTGAAAAAAGATTTGGCCTTCTAGCAGTGTGTGGGACTTGTTCTATTAGTCCACCTATACTGACCTCCATCAGGTTGAAAATTCAATATAATTTTTTGTCTGCATCTAGCTCTGAAAAAATATTTGGCCTTCTGGCAGTGTGTGGGACTTTCTCTATTAGTCCATCTATACTGACCTCCATCAGGTTGCAAACTGAATATATTTTTTTTCTGCATCTACCTCTGAAAAAATATTTTGGCTTCTAGCTGTGTGTGGGACTTGTTCTATTAGTCCATCTATACTGACCTCCATCAGGTTGCAAATTGAATATAATTTTTTTCTGCATCTAACCCAGCCAATAGTTTTGGGCTAATACCACAGTTTGGCCACTCAGCTCTGCTCGGTTCCCATCCATTGTTTTTTTGTGCAAACAACTCCAGAGTTGTGAATTAGTTAACCACCAAAATGAGTGGAAAAAGGCCTGCTGCTGCTGGAAAGGGGAATAGGCGTGTTGGGAAGGGGAAAAAAGGTTGTGTCCGTGGGGTAGGTGTTAAAGCAACAGTAACATCTTCAGAAGAAAGACCATCTTCCAGCCAAACTAAAATGTCTACTTCTTTTAGCGGACAATGTGATAAGATCCCTTTCTTACGGCCACGCCAATCGCTACAAATTCCAGATGAGGCACAAAAACAGCAGGTGCTTCAACGGATATCAAGTGCTCCTTTAAGTGGGCTCTCCTCCACATCAACTTCAACATCACAAATACTCCAGTCCTCAAAGGTGTCACCTCAATCGCACTTGCTTCCTCACAGCTCCCAAATCTCCAGCTGCCCGTCTGAGTATGAGGTAGAACAGATGGTTGAGTCTGCAGAGCTGTTTACTCATACTATAGCCTGGGAATCAGAGGTCGACTCCAGAGCTTCTGTGAATCCAGACGAGGAAATGATCTGCACTGATGCCCAGAATCTTTATGAGTTGGATCCAGGACCAGACGCAGAAGGTTCTCACCATAATGTAGACCCTCATTCCCAAACTGTAACTCCTGTTGGTGGAGACAATGAGGAAGACGATGATAAGACTCAAATACCTGATTGGAGCGACAACTTTAGTTTTTTGTCAGGGCAGGAACAGGTTGGCTCTGAGGACGACGGGTGTGATAGCGCACAGGGTGATGATGATGAGGTTGGAGATCCCACTTACTGTCAACCCACAGTCAGCCAAGAGATGAGGTCAGCAGAGGAGGTGGAGGAAGATGCTAGTGACGACGAGGTCAGGTTGCGCCTTCCTGGACAGAGACGTAGTACTGGAAGCACGTCAACAACTGCATCCTCAAACACAACTCTACCTCTCACCACAAGTCGTGGTGGCTCTTCAGGTCGCATGGGTGCTAAGCCTTGCATAGCCTGGGCATTTTTTCAGATCGATTAAAGATGACCCAACTCATGTTATCTGTAACATTTGTCAGCAAAAGCTAAGTAGAGGCCAAAAAATACATAGTTTGAGTACTTCATGCATGAACCGGCACATGGACATGAAGCATAAGTTGCAGTGGGGAGCTCAGTGTGCTACAATGCGGCCAAGCCGGCCGGGCCAACCACCGTCTGCCATATCTTGTGCATCCGCGGCCTCTTCATCCTCTGTGACTGGGGGGACAGCAGTCACACCTGTTTTGGGGCGCAGACCTGCCACCTCTTTACCCGCAACAGCCAGCGTGATTGGCAGGTCATAATTTTCTTTGGAGGTGGTAACACCAGCTGGTGTTGAGCGCTGTCCGACATCGATAGCACCACCTTTGGATCAAGGCAACCTAACATGTCCGCCTGCATCTTCCTCACAGACCGGCAGTTTGCCGGGGACACCCTTATCAACCCCGTCTAAGCACAATAGCCAGCCCTCGGTCCCTCAGATGTGGACTAGTAAAAGACCATTTCCTCCTAGCCATGAGAAAGCTAAGAGGTTGAATTTCACCATCTGCAAGCTCTTGGCTACAGAAATGCTGCCTTTCCGCCTGGTGGACACAGAGGATTTTCGAGACCTTATGTCCGTCGCAGTGCCCCAGTACCAGATGCCCAGTCGGCACTACTTCTCAAAGAAAGGTGTGCCTGCGCTCCACCAGCATGTCGCACACAACATCACCGCTTCTTTGAGAAACTCTGTGTGTGACAGGGTGCATTTCACCACAGACACTTGGACGAGTAGGCATGGACAGGGGCGTTACATGTCGCTGACTGGGCACTGGGTAACTATGGTGACAGCAGGACAAGGGGCTGCTGTCCAAGTCTTGCCGTCCCTACGAGTTGTGCATCAATCCTCTTTATGTCAAAGTTCCTCCACTGCTTCTGCCTCCTCAACCTCCTCTCGGTTTTCCACCTGCACCCAAAGCCTGTCTGGTCATGCCACAAGCTTTCTAACTGCGCAGAAGGGATCCTGCACACCTCCTTACTATGCTGGCAGTAGGGCTCAACGTCATCAGGCGGTTTTTACATTGAAATGTCTGGGAAATGTGAGTCACACAGCTGAGGAGTTGTGGTCAGCTCTGGAGAACCAATTTCATGAATGGTTGTCTCCACTGGACCTGAAACCAGGGAAGGCCGTGTGCGACAATGCTGCAAACCTGGGTGCGGCCCTTCGCCGGGGCAATGTCACATACGTGCCTTGTATGGCTCACTTGTTGAACCTGGTTGTCCAGCAATTTTTAGCCCACTATCCCAGACTAGATGGCCTTCTGCAGAGGGCACGGTCGTTGTGTGCTCACTTCCGCCGTTCGCATCCCGCAGCTCAGCGACTTACATCTCTACAGAAGTCGTTGGGCCTGCCACTTCACCGGCTAAAATGCGATGTGCCTACCCGGTGGAATTCAACTCTGCACATGTTGCAGCGACTGTGGCAGGACCGACAAGCCCTGGTGCAATACGTTCTGACGTATAGCCTGGGCCAACGAGATTCAGAGGTGGGGCAAATCACGCTGGAGGAGTGATCTCAGATCAGGGACCTATGCACCCTTCTGCACAGTTTTGAAATGGCGACGAAGATGTTTAGTGCTGACGATGCCATTATCAGCATGACTATTCCGGTGATTTACATGCTGGAGCACATGTTAAACAGAATTCGGAGTCAGGTGGTGGCACAAGAGGAGGTGGAGGAAGTAGAGGAGGAGGAGTTGTATGCGGAAGGGCTAACATCTGCAAGGTCCAGACGGTCGGCAGCACCAAGGCGGCAGGCATGTGAGGGTGGGGGAGATGGTTTTACCAGGGTGCATGGTAGCAGCCAAACTAGTGAGGAAGGTGCAGGAGCCCAGGAAGAAGTGGAGGACGAACTGATGGAAGACTCATCAGATGAGGGAGACCTTGATCACATTTCTGTTGTGCAAGGTTGGGGGGAGAGGACAGAGGAAGGAAGCATGATTGTTACCTCGCCACCAACACAACAGGGACATGGTGCTCCTGGATGCGCAACACACATGAGTGCCTTCTTGCTGCACTACCTGCAACATGACCCTCGAATTGTGAGAATTAGAAATAATCCTGACTACTGGGTTGCCACACTGTTAGATCCCCGGTACAAAAGTAAATTTGCAGAAATTATTCCTGCCATAGAAAGGGATGCACGCATGCAGGAGTATCAGCAGAGACTGTTGCAGAATCTTACATGTGCTTTTCCACAAAATACCAGTGGTGCACGTAGTGAATCTCACAGTTCCAACTTGCCAACCGTGGGACCGTCAAGTGTTCAGCACTCAAACCGTAACAGAACCACAGTATCTGCTGGTAACATCAATTTTGCGGAATCATTACACCACTTTTTTAGCCCATCCTTTGCAAGGCCACAGGAGACAAGAAGTCTGACACATAGTCAACGCCGAGAGACGATGGTACAGGAGTATCTCCAAGTAAACATTGAAGCCATGACTGTGTCACTGGACCCTTGCTCTTTTTGGGCTTCCAATCTGGATAAATGGCCGGAGCTAGCCACTTACGCCTTGGAGATCTTGTCATGCCCCGCAGCCAGCGTTCTGTCTGAACGTGTGTTCAGCACTGCTGGTGGTGTGCTGACAGATAAGCGCACGCGGCTCTCCACTGATAATGTAGACAGACTCACGTTCATAAAGATGAACAAATCATGGATCCGAAACGACTTTTCTACCCCTGTGTCATCCTTGGGAGAGTAAAAGCTTGATGATTGGTTAAAATCACCCTACCAACCGTTTTAAGCTTTCAAATTACTAATCATGTTTATCTGTATCTTGGCTTGAAAATAATTTGGGCTTTGTAGCAGTGTGCAGCACTGATTCTATTAGGCCATCTATAATAAGCTCCACCAGATTTAAAATTACTAATCATGTTTATCTGTATCTTGACTGGAAAATAATTTGGGCTTTGTAGCAGTGTGCAGCACTGTTCCTATTAGGCCATCTATACTAAAGCTTCACCAGATTTAAAATTAATAATAATTTTTAGCTGCATCTAGCCCGGAAAATAATTTTGGGGTTCCGAGATGCGCAAGACACATGAGTGCCTTCTTGCTGCACTACCTGCAGCATGACCCTCATATTGTCAGAATTCGAAGTAATCATGACTACTGGGTTGCCACACTCTAAGATCCCCCAAACTTTTCGATCAACCTTTTCATTTTAATAAAGACCAAAAAAATGGTCATTTTTGAAATTATAAGCATTAGCAGGTTGTTAGAAAATGAAATCAAACAGTTTTCAACTCAAAACTTTATTCTAGGTGATGTTACATTTTCACATAGGACCCCTTGTTCGAAAGGAGCTTCTGAACTCTCGCGTCCATTGAATTTGTCAGGTTTTGGATGGTTTCTGCTTCAATTGTTTTGCATGAGGACATAATACCCTCCCAGAGCTGTTGCTTAGATGTGAACTGCCTCCCGCCATCATAGACACTCCTTTTAATGATGCTCCAAAGGTTCTGAAAGGGGTAGAGGTCAGGGGAGCATGGGGGTCACACCATAAGTTTGTCCCCTTTTATGCCCATATCAGCCAGAGATGCAGATGTTTTATGTGCAGCATGAGATGGTGCATTATCATGCAGAAAAATGATCTTGCTGTGAAATACACGGTTCTTCTTCTTGAACCATGGCAGGAAGTGCTGTTTGAGAAAATCCACATACATTATGGAGTTCATCTTTAGCACCTTCAGGGATCCTAAAGGGGCTGACAATCTCTCTCCCCATGATTCCAGCCCAAAACATTACTCCACCTCCTCCTTGTTGGCGCTGTAGCCGTGTTTGCGTGGGGTGTCCATCAACCAGCCATCCTCCACTCCATCCATCTGGACCATCGAGCGCTGCACGGCACTCATCCGTGAACAAAACAGTTTTGAAATCAGTCTTCATGTAATGTTTGGCCCACTGGAGCCGTTTCTGCTTGTGTGAAGTGGATAGAGGAGGTCGACAGGATGGCGTATGCACAGCTGCAAACCTCTGAAGGACCCTGCATCTTGTTGTTCGGGGGACGTTGGAGGCACCAGCAGCTTCAAAAACTTGTCTGCTGCTATGACAAGGCTTTTTTGCCGCTGCTCTTTCAACCTGACGTAATTGCCTGTAGGAAAGAGTCCTCAATTTGCCCTTATCAGCACGCACACGTGTGTACTGTGAATCAGCTACATACTTCTTGATTGCCAAGACACTTCATCCTGATCATCGCACAATGTTGATTGTAGTCATGCCTTGACCTAAACACTCCACAATTTGTTGCTTCTCAGCAGCCGACACATCCTTTTTCTTTCCCATTTTGGCAGAAAATGTAGGCTGCTTAATAATGTGAGACAGCCTTCTTAAGTAGTCTTGCCTTTCATTGGACACACCTGCCAAACTAATTAGCACAGGTGTCTGCAATTGCTTACAGTGATATAAAGAGCCCTGACACACATCACCATCAATGAGTTTAACTGACAAACAAACAAATTCTTCCCTTATCACTCCTAAACACTTTTTGCATAATAATTTGGAACATAGTGTACATGTGCTTTTCCACAAAACACCAGTGGTTCACGTAGTGAATCTTACAGTTCTAACTTGCCAACCGTGGTCTGTATGGAGTTGTTCAATAAAGGGCCCAAAATTAAGATAACATAGATGGGAGAGGTCTCTATGAATAGGAATTCCTAAGTATTTGATACCCTGTGAGGGCCAGGCAAAGGGAAAGTTGGACTGGATGGAATCCTATATGGATTTGGGGAGGGAGACATCGAGGGCCTCAGACTTCACTGCATTGATTTTAAAATTTGACCATGTAACAAAGTGATCTATTTCAGCCATAACAGCATGGATGGATATATGTGATTGAGTGATATATACTAGGACATCATCAGCAAATAGAGAGCACTTGTACTCGGTGCCTCCCACCTCAATCCACCTAATATTGGGGTTATGGCAAATTGATGAGAGCAGGTGCTCCGTCACTAGGATGTATAAGAGAGGGGACAGAGAACATCCCTGCCTTGTCCCATTGGTGATTGTGAAAGGTGATGAAAATGTTCTGACGCGCCCCCTGGGCCTTGGGACACCCGGAGCCGGACCCTTTTTGGTGGATGCTGGTGGTTGTAGTCTCCGTGGCGGCGACCCGGTTCCGTGGCTCAGGGCGGTCAAACCAGTGGCGGAACTATTTATGTGGTTTTGATGTTTAAATGTCCGACTACGCCACCCGTGGATTGCGGTCAGAGTGAACCGCCGCTACAGGGCAGACCGCTGAGGCTGGTGTTGTGGGTGCAGCAGAGCGTAGCATAACTCCCCACGGGAGGAGTATAGCCTAAGGGCAGTGTATGCGGAGGATGGGGGTGATGGTGCAGGGCAGCAGCAGTAACGACACGGAGTCAGTGATGCAGTCCAGGGCCTTTACTCACAGTTCTTATTATCCAGACCACGTCTGCAGGTAATGGCTGCCCACGTCATACTGTGCTCACCAGGTGAGGGGCTCAGACAACTCCCAGATAACTTTGGAGCGCTTCACAGGACCCCCTTTGTGTGTCCTTTGTCTGGCCTTTCTTACCAACCCTTCTGTCCGGCTGCCTCGGGCCTCCTCTTGGTAAAGTTAGCGCCAGTTTCCCTGACCCTATGTGGTGCCTTCCTAGCGGGTGTAGCGAGGGGCTGCGCCACATAAAATGTCACAGCCTCCTGTTTCTAGCTGAGGGTCGTTTCCTGCCTCCACTAGTTTCGGGGACCGGTCTCCCCCTTTGGCCAGACCCCTCCACGCAGGTGGATTCGGGCGTGCGGTGGCGACTCGCCCGTCCGCACCCCTGGGATCCCTTCATTCCTTGTTCCTGGAGCCTTCTCCGCTCCTCTTCCTTCCTTCTCCCTCTTCCAGGCCTGGGCCTCTGTTACTAGGCCCGCCTCCGGAGCAGAGCTCATGCAGAGCCCCTGCTCCCTGCCACTTCTGCTCAGACTTCTCTGCACTGAACTAAGATGGTGCCCACCTTTTATACTCCCTTCTCAATGCACCCAGGAACTGCTTCCTCCCTGCTCCTGCACTACAGGGTTCCCCTTCCTCAGTGTTCCCTCCCCCCACTCCAACCAGGGACTGGGACTGTCGTGCCCATCTCAGGGGCATATTGGTCGCCCTGCCCCACTGCAATGTGGTGTAATGCATGCAGGTGTCGGGTCCTGATCCACACTCCATCCTTACCTGAGAGTGAGATATCACACCTCTGGGTGAGGTGCAATACCTCTGTAGCAACCGAGCCCTCAGAGTGCTACAGTTCCATTTATCTTCAGCCTAGGTGACGTATTGCGATACAGGGCCGTGATTTTGGCTATAAAAGGGTCCCCTAGACCTCTACCCCAAGCTTTTTAAGAGAATCATATATGGCGTGCCAGGAGACTCTATGGAATGCTTTCTCAGCATCCAACGAGAGTATCTAATTACAAATTTTTAACTGCATCTAGCCCAGGAAATACTTTGTGCCTAGTAGCAGTGTCTGCTAGTCAGCGGATTATCCCGGCTGTTAAGCAAGCTACACCACCTGTAGTTTGGACACTTAATTTTTTCAAAGGAAATGCTTCGGGACCACGGGATACTCAGTGAAGAGCATCAGGAGGCACCCCAAGGCATAGGGGCTGGGACTGGCAGTAGGATGCCTTGCGGTGGACAGCTGAGCTCGATCCTTATAAAAGCTTTTTAACTGCAGCAGCTTTATTGGACGCTACTGGAGCTGGAATTACGCGGCTGCTGGCATGAGACTTGCCCTCCAATAGATCCTTGTAAATGGATTTAAAGTGTATTCATTCAAATTAGAGAGACAATTTAAATTAAAAAGCTTAGAGCTGCCTCCACCACAGGGGGGCTCGCTCGACCCACCAGCGGACAGGCACCAGTATTGGGAGAGGGGGGCTGGCCGTCAGGGTTCACCGCGGCTCTGGCACAAACCCGGCGACGCGGAGGTGGCACGGGCAGGAGCGGACTGAACGTATCGGCTTCTCACTTTTTGGATTTTAGAAGGGCATGACATGCCTATATCTGTGTCTCCCCCTCCTTTTACTCCTCCACCTCTTTTCTTTTCGCATGACTATATGTACTTGTCACTTTTCCATGTGTTAGTTGTGTCTTCTGAGCAGTTTGTCAGCTTTTGGACACCTTTGAAGGTGTTTTCTATGTGTTTCTATGTGTTTTTGTTTGCCTGCCATTGGTTTTAACGGTGTTCGAAGGTGTTCGACGAACAGTTCGGCGAACACACGGGTGTTCGACGAACCGAACCGAACTCGAACACTACGGGGGTGGCTCAACACTAGTATTGAGCTCTAGATAGTCCTCCACCACCCTCTCCTGTCGTTCTCCACGTGTCAAACTCTGTTGTGACTGTACTCTGTTGTGCTGGTGCACGAGCTGGTCTAAAAAATGTGTGAAAGGACTCACAGAAATTGCTTCTGCCACTTACACTGCTGCTGCTAATGTTTATGTGCTGATGATTTGACATACCGGAGGTTGAAAGTCTTCAGCTGCAATGCACACTGTGTGCCTCACTGCTCTCTTTGGGAAAACTTCTGTTAAGGTTGTACAAAAGCATTTGCGATACTCCAGCATTTGAGGATCCCTTTCCGGGGCGGGAAGCATCTGGCAAAATTTACTCTTGCAACGTGTATCTAACAGAGTGGCAACCCAGTAGTCAGCATTATTTAGAATCATAACTAGACGGGATCGTGTTTCAGATAGTGCAGCAAGAAGACACTCATATGTCGGACTCTTCCATGAGGTCCAAGGCTATGCTGTATTGATGGCTGGGTAACACTGATGCTTGTTTCCACCATCCCTTCATGCCAACCATGAACAACAGTGAGGGAATGATTATCTTCTTCATCTTCTGACTGTTGCTCGCCCATCACCTCTTCCTCCTTAAGGCAGTTGTTGAGTGCGCAGGTGGAGGCCCTAGAGGAGGTGGAGGAGGCAGAAGCAGTGAAGGAAGTGTGAAATACAGAGGTTTGTTCTGCAAGGCTTGGGGATTCCAAGATTTGTGGAGCAGCCCCTTCCCCGCCTGCCTCCACAGCCACCAGAGTCACCCAGTGCCCAGAAAGTGAGATGTAATGCCCTTGGCCATGCTTACTTGTCCAGGTGTCTGTGGTGAAATGCATCCTGGCTGACATAGATTTAGTCAAAGAATGGGTGATGTTGTCTACGACATGCTGGTGTAGTGCAGGCACAGCTTTCTTAGAGAAGCAATGGCGACTGGGCAACTGGTACTGGGGGATTGCGACGGCCATCAGCTTTCGAAAATTGTCTGTATCTACCAGGCGGAAAGGCAGAATTTGTGTGGCCAACAGATTGGAGATGGTGGAGTTCATCCTCTTAGCTTTGTCATGTGTAGCATGAAACAATCTTTTACGTGACCACAACTGCAGGACCGAGGGCTGGTTGCAGTGCTGAGAGAGGGCAGAATATGGTGAACCGGACAAACTGGTGGACCGTGAGTGAGGTGCAGGTGGAGATGTTACGGTGGACTGAGAAACATGTGGTGTGTTCGGTGAAACAAACACAGCAGGCATTTCTGCTTACGTTACAGCTGACGTGCCCTCACTCAGTCTGACTGGAGCAGGTAAAGAACCGGAGGTTCTGTGCGCAGAGACCTGCGTGACATTACTTGGTATGGTAACAAAGGAGAAGGAAGAAGCAGCAGATGTGGTTAATGGAGTAGCTGATGGTTGTTGAGGTCTGCATTTTATCGCAGTGAGATTGCCAGTGTAATGCACATTGCAGTTTTTCTCTCTACTGAGTTTTTTCTTGCAAAGTTTGAAATAACGTGAGTTGGCTCATCCTTTGCGGTGTCAAAAAAGGCCCTTGCCGACTCTGCGAGCTGCATACCCATGACCACTGCTGGCCACAGCCACAGCCGTGGCTAAGGATGCAGTGCTCCTCATTCATTACTCCGTGTCTGCGCCATAGGGCGATATATAACCTCCTCATCTTCCTCCTCCACCTTCTCAGATGAACTACTCAGCTGCGTGCCTCAGGTTTCACACCAAGTGTGATCTACAACCTCATCATCATCCAATGTGTTATCCCATTCCTCTCCCTGAGAGTGACCCTTCTCCTCTTGTTACCCTGAAAGTACAGTGGTATTTTGGGCATCGGTGCAGATGCTTTCCTCCTCTTGACTCTGTGAATGTTTGGAGTACACTTCTGATGCCCATGGCATTAGTTCTGAAGACTCACACATCTGTCGTTCCCTACAGTCAGTTGGGCAGGTGGACAGTTGTGGCAAGGGGGAAAGCAAGGGTAATTTGGGTGCCATCTCTGTGGACTGTACTGTGTTTGATGTTGAGGTGGAGGAAAAAGAGGAGAGGCCAATTGAAGCAACGCTTGCATCCACTGAAACACATGCTCTTTCTGGGCCTTATCAACAAGGCGTATTGCTGTGTGGCTACCAAAGAAAGGGAGTGGAATAGACCATCCAGTAACAGAAGTTGTCAGTTGTCTTTGGATAGGACGTGATGGTGTTGGTTCACTAGTGCTTTCACTAACATTACTACCTACCTCACGTATACCTTGAACACCAAGTCTATTCCTCCTTCCACCACGACCTCTCTTTTACCCACTCATGTTGCTCAAATAGTGTGGTAGAAACATGCTACGAGCAAAAAAAATTGATTTTTTTTACTCTGAACAAGTTCTGCACACACCTGACTTTCAGTGGCACTAAATGACAAGGTGAGATATGGCATAACATACGAGATATTCTCCAAACTATTTCAAACAGAGATGTTCCCTACTGTAGAACGTTAGTGAGAGAAGAAAGTATTTTTTTTACTGTGGATGAGGCCTGTGTAACATACGAGATATGCTCCAAACTATTTCAAACTGAGATGTCCCCTACTGTATAACGCTAGTAATAGTGATGAGCGAGCACTAAAAAGCTCGGGTACTTGTTCGAGTTGAGCAAATTGGAATGCTCGAGTGCTCGGTCCGAGTAACAAGCCCAATGTAAGTCTATGGGAAACTCGAGCATTTTTCTGGTGACCCCCCCCCCCGGCGGTCTGCAGAGGGCCTAAAAATTTCCCAAATCGATGAGAACATTTCTCACATGGCTTGGAGACAGCATGGGGAAGACCCCTGGAAGCATTTCTGACTCCCAGGTCACTGCTGTCAACAATGTTGTCAGAGGTATTACACCACTTTTACGAACTCACAATAAAACATACAAAAATGAAATTAAAATGGATTTTCCTGGGAAATATGTTAAGGAACATCCTTTCCAGGGTAATGACTTGTATATAAGGCAAAATAAATGCATGAAAGCAAAAATGCTCCTCCACACCTTAGGCATTCACCGGGAAATGTCATTTTAACATTCTACAACCTTATCTGGCCATGTGGTGTGTGACATGGGAACAGCATGGAGAAGACCCCTGGAAGAATCTCTGACTCCCAGGGCACTGCCTAAAACTGAGGTCATCTCATCAGATGTGATCCTATATTACTGCGGTAATAATACAGACATTTTTGGCAACGTGACAAATGTTAATCTCCATATAAAATGGGCAGGGTGTGTGTCAAGGGACGGGGAAGAGGACGTTATGGTGATGGTGATAATGCACGCAGAGGCCGTGATCAAGATGAAACTGCCTGCTGAAGGAGCACAACAAACACCCACGTTATGTCGAACTACCTTCCTGTCCCAATTTCTAGGGGGCCGCGGAACACCACTATTGAAGCCAGAGCCGTGTGAAAAGTTGTTGGTTGGATAGCAGATAAAGTTTCAGTCAGTTTCCTACCACCACCACCCTGCGTTCTACATGGTCCAGTCTCAGTAGATGTGAGTCTGGGTGACATTATTATTATTACTTTATCGCCATTTATTCCATGGCACTTTACATGTGAAAAATGTTTATACATCGCAAAAACAATTACAATAATCTTGAACAAAAATGTGACAGCGACTGGTGCAGGAGAGGAGAGGACCCTGCCCGCGAGGGCTCAGTCTACAAGGCATGGGTGAGGATACAGTAGGTGAGGATAGAGCTGGTCTTGCAGCGGTATGATGGAGAGAGGGTTACTGCAGGTTGTACGCATGTCGCAAGAGGTGGGTCTTCAGCTTCCTTTTAAAGGTTTCAACAGTAGGCGAGAGTCAGAAATGGTGGGGTGGAGAGTTTTAGAGAAGGGGGGATGTATGGGAGAAATCTTGTATGCGATTGTGGGAAGAGGAGATAAGAGGGGAGTAGAGAAGGAGATCTTGTGAGGATCGGAGATTGCGTGCAGGTAAGTAGACTATGTCACAGATGCATGGAGGAGACAGGTTGTGGATGGCTTTGCATGTCATGGTTACGGTTTTGAACTGAAGTCTCTGGCCACTGGAGAGCCAGTGAAGGGATCATAGATTGCACTCTTATAGATTGATGGAGCCAGTCCACAGTAAAAAAAAAGCAGCTATAGAGTGTCCAGGAACTTTCCCACACACTTTTCTTAGCCAGGGCTGCTTCTCGGCAGGGTGGGCCCTTGCTTCTCCATCAGGAGAGTTCATGATAGCGCAAACTTTGCAGCTGCTATGGGGCTCTTGAGCGGGGAAGAAAGGTTGGCCCTCAAAATTAAATCCTCTGGTGGGCCCAATGTTTTTCACTGACACTGCTTCTCACTGAGAGTTGTATTTCACCACAGCCATATTCTTTAGCTCAGTGAAAGGACTTGCATAGAGGGAAACTGTATCTACTCCGGCTGTCATTTCTCTGTCACCAGGTTCTACCCATTGTCACACATGATCATGCCTGGCTGTATGTTCAGCGGTGAGAGCCACAGATCAGGCTGCTGTGTTACAGCTTTCAAAAACTCTGCAGCGGTGGGCGGTTTGTCAGCTAGGCATTAAGCATATTATCTTCAGCACAGCCTGTTGCCGCTTGGCCAAGACAGTGCTGCAGTGCTTTCAGCTTGTGACTGGTGTGGTCATTTTGGAGATAGAGATCAAACTGGAGGAGGAGGTTCAGGAGCTGAACAATGTGATTACATTGAGGTTACATTGGTGAGTCTGGTTTTTATACTAAAGAAAGATCCTACTGTGTTTTTATTTTTTTATTTATTTATTTTTTACGTCTCTTCAAATGTGTATTGGAGTGCGTCCTAATTTTTGGCAGCCCTTGAAATTGTTGCATATGCAATAACAGTATGGGAGACACACTCTTTAATAATGAGAAGGACAATTCAAAAAGATTCTATGTTCTAGAATATTAACTGTCCTATCTAAAATTCTTCTGAGATCCAGCCAGATATTATTGCCTTATACTGTGTGCTGCTGCCCAAAAAATGTTAAAATCCATTCTATTCCCTATTGATATCACTGTTAGATGCATTTACAATAGGAACAGGTGCTGCTGCTAGGTGGTATCATCACCAGCTACACATGAGTGTTCATTCTGGTAGCATAAATGTCTTTCACAGTCCATAACTTTATTTTTTTTTATTTCTTTGGCCTTATATACAAGTCACTACCCTGGAAATAATGTTTCATTTTTTACAATTTAGCTTGTTTTTTGTATGTTTTTTTTTGTCAGTCCGCAAAAGTGGCGTAATACTCTAACAACATTGCTCACAGATATGTTATTTGTCAGCGGCCAACTGAGAATAAATTTGAACCCTCAACTGCAATACTTTAAATGGAGTGTAATATTTGACACACTCACAATAGTTGCTGGGTTATTAGGGCAGTCATATGGGATAACGTTTGATGGCCACGGTTTCAGGTAGTTGCCTAACAGTATGGTATTTGTCAGCGACCAATTGTCAATTGGTTCAACAAAACACAGGTGGCTGACTTTAAAAGGAGTGGAATATTTGGCAGGCTCCACAAAATGTCTGCATTATTACGACAGTCATATGGATCACATGCGTCTGATCATTGAAAAAAGTTCCTCTGCTTCCACAATACAGTAATGTGAATAAAATGAAAAAATCTGTCTGTATTCTGCAAACAAGCAAATGGAGCAGTAAAATGTTGTACACTGACACACTGCAACAATCTATAAATGGAGGACAATATTTTCCACGTTCACTACAAGTGGCTGAATTTGAACCGCAGTTATATGTGATACGTCTGACAGAGAACCACGGTTTTAAATAGCAGGCCTATAATTTACTAATATTATTCTACACAGATACCTAGTGTGAATAGCTTGACCCACACAGTGCAAAGGAATGAAAATGGAAGAAATGTCTGATTTTGGAACAGTCTTATAGGTGATATGTCTGACAGAGAACCACGGTTTTAAATAGCAGGCCTGTAATTTGCTACTACTATTCTTCACAGACACCTAGTGTGAAAAGCTTGACCGACACACTGTAACGAAATGTAAGGCAGAAATGGATGATTTTGGAACGCTGTTATATATGTGATACACCTGACAGAGAACCACGGTTTTAAATAGTAGGCCTGTAATTTACTAATACTGTTCTTCACAAACACCTAGTGTGAATAGCGTGACCGACACACTGCATCAGAATGGAAAATGAGGCCAATATTTTCCACGTTCAGTTCAAATTTCTGGATTTTTATCGCTAAAATATGGAACAGATCTGGCTTTATTCTGCAGTGAGAACAAGCAAATGGAGCAGAAAATGGTGTACTCTGGATTGCTTTTCAAGCAAATAACCAGGATTAAGATAAAAAAAAAATTTGCCCTGGCCCCTGATATCTGAGGCTATATCTACAATTATCTGTAAATATTACAGCTGCAGACAGGATGTTCAATGGACCCTCTTATGCAGTATCATACACTGCAGTCTGCCACATACACTGCCTGCCTGCCTAGCTCTGATATATATATATATATTTTTATATATATATATATATATATATGTTGTGGAATACCTAGACTAACAGGACGTTCAATGGACCCTCTTGTGCTGTATCATACACTGCAGTCTGCCACATGCACTGCCTGCCTAGCACTGATTATATACAGCTGGATTAGTCCTCCGAAGGACTGTTAGTTCAGATAGATATAGATATATGTTATGGAATATCTATGCTAACTATGAACAAGCAAATCTCTCCCTGATGCAGCAGCAGCTCTCCCTATCCTGCCTGTTTCCCTAGTAGACTGTGACGAGCATGATGGCACCAGGTCTTATATACACCTGATTATGCTGTGTGGACAGCCAATCACTGTAATGCCCACAATCAACATGGCTACGGCATTACAGTGCATGGCAGGCAATCCCTGCATGTTCATTGGCTCTCTAAAGAGCGCCAAACATGCAGGGAGGGGACCCGAGTTCCCACCCGAGCAAGCCGAAAATATTCGCCGAGCTTGTCGAGCACAGTGATGTTTGGGCGAGTACCGAGCAGTGGTGAGTACGTTCACTCATCACTAGTTAGTAACATAAGAAAGCATTTTTTTTACTGTAGATGAGGCCTCTATAACATACGAGATATGCTTCAAACTATTTCAAACTGAGATGTCCCCTTCTGCATATCGCTAGTAACAGAAGAAAGTATTTTTTTTACTGTGGATGAGGCCTGTATAACATAGAATATATGCTCCAAAATATTTCAAACTCAGATCTAGCCTGCTGTATCACATTAGTCACAGAAAAAAATAGATTTTTTTACTCTGCTTGAGCTCTGCATATAGCAAAAGGACTAGGTGGCTTATGGCGGACTGTATCACGTTTGTCACAGAAAAAAAAATATTTTTTTACTCTTGTTAGCAACAGAAAAATTAGATTTTTTCACTTTGAAAACAGCTGAATTTCGACGCCACAAAATGACAAGGTAGCTTATGGTGTGCAGCGTCACATTACTCAGAGAAAGCAAACAATTTTTTACATCTGCATACAGCTTAATTTCACTGCCACAAAAAGACAAGATGTCTTATGGTGAACTGTATCACTTTTGTCACAGAAAGGAGTGGGCTAGTAGGGCTTGCTTGCTGTATCGCATTAGCAAGTAAAAAAAATTGATTTTTTAAGGGATACTCATGCATGGAGCACAATAGAAGCAGTGCACAACAGAGTTCTATGACATGGGCCTGCAGTCTTTGTCTGGACCTCAGTAATGGCACAAGAAAAAAAAATCTGCTGGAAGGTCGATTTCACAAACACACAGGACACTAGTTATCTTAACTATCTGACTTAGAAGCAACCGCCTATCTAACTAGCTAAAATCTCTCAGTATGCAGGAGCAGCATGCAGCAGCAGCGTCTGTTAATTGTTATAATCAGAAAAATGGTGCTGACACAACATGTCCGCTCTTTATATAGAGAGGACATGTTTTTTCAGCAGCCAATGACATGAGCCCTTGAGTCTAGACAGAGTGAATGCTTCCTGTGCCCTGATTGGCTAGCCGCAATTTGCACACATAAAGTTAGGAAAAAAAAGATTACAATCACGTTAGCACGGCGCTGCTCTCAGCTCCTGTCAGCTCTCCCCAGCCCCTCCGCTCATCAAACATGTCCCCCCGCTCATCATACACCACCACTATGTTAGCCAAAGTGTTAAAAACACTTTAGTTGCAACGCAATAATTTCCCGCACTTTTTCACCAAATATTACCGAATTTTGATGATTTTAAGAAAAAATGATGGTGTTTCCGATCACTAATCCATATTCATGCCGAATTGAAAACTTGGGATCATTTTTTGAACATATTCGCTCATCGCTAATCTTGACCAAGTTCTGGATCAATGGTGTCTTGTCAATGGCAAAAATTTGAATGGGTTTTTTCAAGCTATCTGTCCCTCATCTTAACTTTAGAACCAGTCCCAAATCGATAAAGTTAGCAGCAGACCCACAGTCAATGAACGCCAATGCTGATAACAACTGGTTCTTGAAGGATCACACCATATTAATCAGTACTTTATCATAGAAACATAGAAAGGTAGAGTTGCAAGGGATCTCCAGGGTCATCTGGTCCAACCCCTGCTCAATGCAAGATTCACTAAATCATCTCAGACAGATGCCTGTCCAGCCTCTGTTTGAAGACTTTCATTGAAGGAGAACTCACCACCTCTCCTGGAAGTCTGTTCCACTTGTTATTGACCCTCACTGTCAAAACGTTTTTTCTAATATCTAATCTGCATCTTCTCCCATCCTGTTCATCCCATTGCTTCTAGTCTTTCTTTGTGCAAATGAGAGAAAAGCTGATCCCTCCACAGTGTGACAGCCCTTTTGCAAGCTAAGCATTCCCAAATCCAGTAACCGCTCCTCATAGGTCATTGTTTGCAGACAGGTCACCATTCTGGTCACTCTTCTCTGAACTTCTCCAGTTTCCTTGTGTCTTTTTTAAAATGTGGTGCTCAGAACTGGATACAGGATTCCAGATGAGGGCTGACCAAAGAGGAGTAGAGGGCGATAATTACTTCACATGTTTCTGTTAATGCAAACCAAAATTGTGTTAGCCTTTTTAGCTGCTGCATCACACTGTTTACACATGTTCAGTCTGTGATCTATTAGTATATCCAAGTCACATGTGCTGTTGCTTAACCCTATTCCTCCCATTCTGTGTATGCTTTTTTCATTCTTCTTGCCCAGTTCGAGTACTTTGCAATTTTCACTGTTAAAAACCATTTGATTAGTTTCTGCCCGCAATTCCAGTTTGTTTAGATCTTTTTGAACCCTCTCTCTGTCCTCTAGTATTAGCTATCCCTACTAGCTTTGTGTCATCAGCAAATGTAATCAGTTTACAATTCCTTCATCTAAACAATTCTCAATTCCTTCATTTAAATCATTGATAAAGATATTGAACAACACAGTGCCCAGGACAGAGCCTTGTGGTACCCCACTTGAGACAATCTTCCAACATGATGTGCACCCATTTATCAGCAAGTTATGAATCCATTTAACAGTTGCCTTGTCTATTCTATAGTTGGTCATTTTTTAAATAAGAATGAGATACTTTGTCAAATGCTTTGCTGAAGCCAAGATATGATATATCTACTGTGTTTCCCTGATTCACCCAGTCAGTGATTCTGTCATAGAAAGAAATGAAGTTAGACTGACATCACTTATTAGTTACAAACCCATGCTGGCTCTGGTTAATAACTTTATTCTCATAATGGTACTTGCATACATGCTGTTTAATAATTTGTGAAACATGCTGTTTAAAAGATCTTTTCTGTTATAGAAGTAAGGCTCACAGGCCTATAGTTCACCAGGTCCACCTTCTTCCCCTTTTTGACGATAGGCACAACATTCACTCTTCTCCAGTCTTCTGGGACTTCTCCTGTTCTCCAAGAATTTTCAAAGATTATCAATAATTTCCTCTGCTATCTCCTTCAGCACCCTAGGATGTGATTCATCTGGACCTGGTGAGTTGAATTCATTTATAGAGATGAGCGGTGTTCGACTCGAACTGTTCGCCAATCTCAAATTCGAGCTGTTTTGGGCGGTGTTCGAGCCGTTCGGCGAACTCGAACGATTTGAAAAAAATTCGGTTGTTCGAGGTTATGTTCGATAACTGTTCGTGCACCAAAATCATAACTGGATTTTTTCTCAGTAATGCTGAAAATGAATGTTAATACGCAGTTTGAGTGTACAGCGGGGTGGGGGGAGGGGCAGGGGATTGATCTCTGCAGGAATAATGAAGATCTCCATTTTTTTTTCTCTTTCCCGCATTTACAGTGGGGAGGTGCAATCTGTCAGCTTATCAGCAGCGCACACACGGAGCGAACTGCTTTTTTTCACACAAGCAAGGGCATGTGTCATTGGCAGTGTATGTCACATGTCCTTGCCCTATAAGACCCAGACATTTTCCCCGTCGCCACCATTTTCTCACTGCTGCAGCTGCGTGTTAGACGGCACCGCTGTTGCTGTGTGCGCAATACTTTGTTAATTTCAAGCCAATTTTCGCACAAATCTACAGATAGCTTGGGAGTAGGGAATAGTTGTGATTGCAGTCCTTTTAAGGACTAGGTTACATCATTTCCTATGACTTTTATCAGGCAGGTCTGTGCTCTTAAATAGATAGGTTGGGAGTAAAGACTAATTGTAATTGCAGTCCTTTTCAGGGCTAGGTTACATCAGTTCTTATCACTTTTATCAGGCAGGTCTGTGCTCTTAAATAGATAGGTTGGGAGTAAAGACTAATTGTAATTGCAGTCCTTTTCAGGGCTAGGTTACATCAGTTCCTATCAGATTTTGCCAGGCAGGTCTGTGCCAGTGCTGTGCAAGTGTTTTTCACAGCATTTGGCTAAATCTAGAAAAGCAAATCCTTTTTGTCCTCTTGCAGTGTGTGTTAGTCAGTGGAGAAGCCTATCTGTGTTGCAAGCTACGTCACCTGTGTATAGAAAACAATTTTTTTTACTGCACCTAGTGAAGTAAAACCTTTTGGGCATAGCATCATTCTATTAGCCCATCTATACTAACCTCCACCAGGTTGCAAATTAAAAATAATTTTTATCTGCATATAGCTCTGAAAAAATATGTGGTCTTCGGTTTGTAGCAGTGTGTGGGACTTGTTCTATTAGTCCATCTATACTAGACTCCAGCAGGTTGCAAATTCAAAATAATTTTTACCTGCATCTAGCTCTGAAAAAATATTTGGGCTTCGGCTTGTAGCAGTGTGTGGGACTTGTTCTATTAGTCCATCTATACTAACCTCCAGGAGGTTGCAAATTCAAAATAATTTTTATCTGCATCTAGCTCAGAAAAAATATTTGAGCTTCGGCTTGTAGCAGTGTGTGGGACTTATTCTATTAGTCCATCTATACTAACCTCCAGCAGGTTGCAAATTCAATATAATTTTTTTCTGCATCTAGCTCTGAAAAAATATTTCGGCTTGTAGCAGTGTGTGGGACTTGTTCTATTAGTCCATCTATACTAACCTCCAGCAGGTTGCAAATTCAAAATAATTTTTATCTGCATCTAGCTCTGAAAAAATATTTGGGCTTCGGCTTGTAGAAGTGTATGGAACTTGTTCTATTAGTCCATCTATACTAACCTCCACCAGGTTGCAAATTCAATATAATTTTTTTCTGCATCTAGCTATGAAAAAATATTTCGGCTTGTAGCAGTGCGTGGGACTTGTTCTATTAGTCCATCTATACTAACGTCCACCAGGTTGCAAATTCAAAATAATTTTTATCTGCATCTAGCTCTGAAAAAATATTTGGGCTTCGGCTTGTAGCAGTGTGTGGGACTTGTTCTATTAGTCCATCTATACTAACCTCCAGCAGGTTGCAAATTCAAAATAATTTTTATCTGCATCTTGCTCTGAAAAAATATTTGGGCTTCGGCTTGTAGCAGTGTGTGGGACTTGTTCTGTTAGTCCATCTATACTAACCCCCAGCAGGTTGCAAATTCAAAATAATTTGTATCTGCATCTAGCTCTGAAAAAATATTTGGGCTTCGGCTTGTAGCAGTGTGTGGGACTTGTTCTATTAGTCCATCTATACTAACCTCCAGCATGTTGCAATTTCAATATAATTTTTTTTCGGCATCCAGCTCTGAAAAAATATTTCGTCTTGTAGCACTGTGTGGGACTTGTTCTATAAGTCCATCTATACTAACCTCCAGCAGGTTGCAAATTCAAAATAATTTTTATCTGCATCTAGCTCTGAAAAAATATTTGGGCTTCGGCTTGTAGCATTGTGTGTGACTTGTTCTATTAGTCCATTTATACTAACATCCAGCAGGTTGCAAATTCAATATAATGTTTATCTGCATCTAGCTATGAAAAAATATTTTGGCTTGTAGCAGTGCGTGGGACTTGTTTTATTAGTCCATGTATACTAACGTCCACCAGGTTGCAAATTCAAAATAATTTTTATCAGAATCTTGCTCTGAAAAAATATTTGGGCTTCGGCTTGTAGCAGTGTGTGGGACTTGTTCTATTAGTCCATCTATACTAACCTCCAGCAGGTTGCAAATTCAAAATAATTTTTATCTGCATCTAGCTCTGAAAAAATATTTGGGCTTTGGCTCGTAGCACTGTGTGGGACTTGTTCTATTAGTCCATCTATACTAACATTCAGCAGGTTGCAAATTCAATATAATTTTTTTCTGCATCTAGCTATGAAAAAATATTTTGGCTTGTAGCAGTGTGTGGGACTTGTTCTATTAGTCCATCTAAACTAACCTCCACCAGGTTGAAAAATTCAAAATAATTTTTATCTGCATCTAGCTCTGAAAAAATATTTGGGCTTCGGATTGTAGCAGTGTGTGGGACTTGTTCTATTAGTCCATCTATACTAACCTCCAGCAGGTTGCAAATTCAAAATAATTTTTAACTGCATCTAGCTCTGAAAAAATATTTGGGCTTCGGCTTGTAGCAGTGTGTGGGACTTGTTCTATTAGTCCATCTATACTAACCTCCAGCAGGTTGCAAATTCAATATAATTTTTTTCTGCATCTAGCTCTGAAAAAATATTTCGGCTTGTAGCAGTGTGTGGGACTTGTTCTATTAGTCCATCTATACTAACCTCCAGCAGGTTGCAAATTCAAAATAATTTTTAACTGCATCTAGCTCTGAAAAAATATTTGGGCTTCGGCTTGTAGCAGTGTGTGGGACTTGTTCTATTAGTCCATCTATACTAACCTCCAGCAGGTTGCAAATTCAATATAATTTTTTTCTGCATCTAGCTCTGAAAAAATATTTCGGCTTGTAGCAGTGTGTGGGACTTGTTCTATCAGTCCATCTATACTAACCTCCAGCATGTTGCAAATTCAAAATCATTTTTATCTGCATCTAGCTATGAAAAAATATTTGGGCTTCGGCTTGTAGCAGTGTGTGGGACTTGTTCTATTAGTCCATCTATACTAACCTCCAACAGGTTGCAAATTCAATATAATTTTTTTCTGCATCTAGCTCTGAAAAAATATTTTGGCTTGTAGCAGTGGGTGGGACTTGTTCTATTAGTCCATCTATATTAACCTCCAACAGGTTGCAAATTCAAAATAATTTTTATCTGCATCTAGCTCTGAAAAAATATTTGGGCTTCGGCTTGTAGCAGTGTGTGGGACTTGTTCTATTAGTCCATTTATACTAACCTCCACCAGGTTGAAAATTTAATCTAATTTTTTTCTGCATCTAGCTCTGAAAAAATATTTTGGCTTGTAGCAGTGTGTAGGACTTGTTCTATTAGTCCATCTATACTAACCTCCACCAGGTTGCAAATTTAATCTAATTTTTTTCTGCATCTAGCTCTGAAAAAATTTTTTGGCTTGTAGCAGTGTGTGGGACTTGTTCTATTAGTCCATCTATACCAAACTCCACCTGGTTGCAAATTCAATCTAATTTTTTTCTGCATCTAGCTCTGAAAAAATATTTTGGGTTGTAGCAATGTGTGGGACTTGTTCTATTAGTCCATCTATACTAACCTCCATCAGGTCGCAAATTCAATATAATTTTTATCTCAATCTAACCCAGCCAATACTTTTGGGCTAATACCACAGTTTGGCCACTCAGCTCTGCTCGGTTCCCATCCATTGTTTTTTGTGCAAACAACTCCAGAGTTGTGAATTAGTTAACCACCAAAATGAGTGGAAAAAGGACTGCTGCTGGTGGAAAGGGGAATAGGCATGTTGGGAAGGGAAAAAAAGGTTGTGTCCGTGGAGTAGGTGTTAAAGCAACAGTAACATCTGCAGAAGAAAGACCATCTTCCAGCCAAACTAAAATGTCTACTTCTTTTAGGGGACAATGTGATAAGATCCCTTTCTTACGGCCACGCCAATCGCTACAATTTCCAGATGAGGCACAAAAACAGCAGGTGCTTCAACGGATATCAAGTGCTCCTTTAAGTGGGTTTCCTCCACCTCAACTTCAACATCACAAATACTCCAGTCCTCAGAGGTGTCACCCCAATCGCACTTGCTTCCTCACAGCTCCCAAGTCTCCAGCTGCCCGTCTGAGTATGGGGTAGAACAGATGGTTGAGTCTGCAGAGCTGTTTACTCATACTATAGCCTGGGAATCAGAGGTCGGCTCCAGAGCTTCTGTGAATCCAGACGAGGAAATGATCTGCACTGATGCCCAGAATCTTTATGAGTCGGATCCAGGACCAGACGCAGAAGGTTCTGACCATAATGTAGACCCTTGTTCCCAAACTGTAACTCCTGTTGGTGGAGACAATGAGGAAGATGATGATGAGACTCAAATACATGATTGGAGCGACAACTTTACTTTTTTGTCAGGGCAGGAAGAGGTTGGCTCTGAGGATGACGGGTGATGACATACAGGGTGATGATGACGAGGTTGGAGATCCCACTTACTGTCAACCCACAGTCAGCCAAGAGATGAGGTCAGCAGAGGAGGTGGAGGAGGATGCTAGTGACGACGAGGTCAGGTTGTGACTTCCTGGACAGAGACGTAGTACTGGAAGCACGTCAACAACTGCATCCTCAAACACAACTCTGCCTCTCACCACAAGTCGTGGTGGCTCTTCAGGTCGCACAGGTGCTAAGCCTTGCATAGCCTGGGCATTATTTCAGATTTATAAAGATGACCCAACTCGTGTTATCTGTAACATTTGTCAGCAAAAGCTAAGTAGAGGCCAAAAAATACATAGTTTGAGTACTTCATGCATGAACCGGCACATGGATATGAAGCATAAGTTGCAGTGGGAAGCTCACTGTGCTTCAATGCAGCCTAGCTGGTCAGGCCAACCACCGTCTGCCACATCTTGTGCATCCACAGCCTTTTCATCATCTGTGACTGGGGGGACAGCAGTCACACCTGTTTTGGGATGCAGACCTGCCACCTCTTTACCCGCAACAGCCAGCGTGATTGGCAGGTCATCATTTTCTTTGGAGGTGGAAACACCAGCTGGTGTTCAGCGCTGTCCGACATCGATAGCACCACCTTTGGATCAAGGCAACCTAACATGTCCGCCTGCATCTTCCTCACAGACCAGCAGTTTGCCGGGGACACCATTCTCAACCCCGTCTAAGCACAAGGGCCAGCCCTTGGTCCCTCAGATGTGGACAAGTAAAAGATCATTTCCTCCTAGCCATGAGAAAGCTAAGAGGATGAATTTCACCATCTGCAAGCTCTTGGCTACAGAAATGCTTCCTTTCCGCCTGGTGGACACAAAGGATTTTCGAGACCTTATGTCCGTCGCAGTGCCCCAGTACCAGATGCCCAGTCGGCACTACTTCTCAAAGAAAGGTGTGCCTGCGCTCCACCAGTATGTCGCACAAAACATCACCGCTTCTTTGAGAAACTCTGTGTGTGACAGTGTGCATTTCACCACAGACACTTGGACGAGTAGGCATGGACAGGGGCGTTACATGTCGCTGACTGGGCACTGGGTAACTATGGTGACAGCAGGACAAGGGGCTGCTGTCCAAATCTTGCCATCCCCACGAGTTGTGCGTCAATCCTCTTTATCTCAAAGTTCCTCCACTGCTTCTGTCTCCTCAACCTTCTCTCGGTCCTCCACCTGCACCCAAAGCCTGTCTGGTCATGCCACAAGCTTTCTAACTGCGCAGAAGGGATCCTGCACAACTCCTTACTATGCTGGCAGCAGGGCTCAAAGTCATCAGGCAGTTTTTATTTTGAAATGTCTGGGAAATGTGAGTCACACAGCTGAGGAGTTGTGGTCAGCTCTGGAGAACCAGATTCATGAATGGTTGTCTCCACTGGACCTGAAACCAGGGAAGGCCCTGTGCGACAATGCTTCAAACCTCGGTGCGGCCCTTCGCCGGGGCAATGTCACACACGTGCCTTGTATGGCTCACGTGTTGAACCTGGTTGTCCAGCAATTTTTAGCCCGCTATACTGGACTAGATGGCCTTCTGCAGAGGGCACGGACGCTGTGTGCTCACTTCCGCAGTTCGCATCCCACAGCTCAGCGACTTACATCTCTTCAGAAGTCGTTGGGCCTGCCACTTCACCCGCAAAAATGCGATGTGCCTTCCCGGTGGAATTCAACTCTGCACATGTTGCAGAGACTGTGGCAGCACCGACAAGCCCTGGTGCAATACGTTGTGATGTATAGCCTTGGCCAACGAGATCCAGACGTGGGGCAAATCACGCTGGAGGAGTGGTCTCAGATCAGGGACCTATGCACCCTTCTGCACAGTTTTGAAATGGCGTAGAAGATGTTTAGTGCTGACGATGCCATTATCAGCATGACTATTCCGGTGATTTACATGCTGGAGCACATGTTAAACAGAATTCGGAGTCAGGTGGTGGCACAAGAGGAGGTGGAGGAAGTAGAGGAGGAGGAGTTGTATGCGGACGGGCTAACATCTGCAAGGTCCAGACGGTCGGCAGCAACAAGGCGGCAAGCATGTGAGGGTGGGGGAGATAGTTTTACCAGGGCGCATGGTAGCAGCCAAACTAGTGAGGAAGGTGCAGGAGCCCAGGAAGAAGTGGAGGACGAACTGATGGAAGACTCATCAGGTGAGGGAGACCTTGATCACATTTCTGTTGTGCGAGGATGGGGGGATAGGGCAGAGGAAGGAAGCATGATTGTTACATCGCCACCAACACAAAAGGGAATTGGTGCTCCTGGATGCGCAAGACACATGAGTGCCTTCTTGCTGCACTACCTGCAACATGACCTTCGAATTGTGAGAATTTGAAATAATCCTGACTACTGGCTTGCCACACTGTTAGATCCCCGGTACAAAAGTAAATTTGCAGAAATTATTCCTGCCATAGAAAGAGATGCATGCATGCAGGCGTATCAGCAGAGACTGTTGCAGAATCTTACATGTGCTTTTCCCCAAAACACTAGTGGTGTACGTAGTGAATCTCACAGTTCCAACTTGCCAACCGTGGGACCGTCGAGTTTTCAGCACTCAAAACGTAACAGAAACACAGTATCTGCTGGTAACATCAATTTTGCGGAATCATTTCACCACTTTTTTAGCCCATCCTTTGCATGGCCACAGGAGACAAGAAGTCTGACACATAGTCAACGCCTAGAGATGATGGTACAGGAGTATCTCCAAGTAAACATTGAAGCCATGACTGTGTCCCTAGACCCTTGCTCTTTTTGGGCTTCCAATCTGGATAAATGGCCGGAGCTCGCCACTTACGCCTTGGAGATCTTGTCATGCCCCGCAGCCAGCGTTCTGTCTGAACGTGTGTTCAGCGCTGCTGGTGGTGTGCTGACAGATAAGCGCACGCGGCTCTACACTGATAATGTAGACAGACTCACGTTCATAAAGATGAACAAATCATGGATCCGAAACGACTTTTCTACCCCTGTGTCATCCTGGGGAGAGTTAAAGCTTGATGATTTGTTAAAATCACCTCACCAACCGTTTTAAGCTTTCAAATTACTAATCATGTTTATCTGTATCTTGGCTGGAAAATAATTTGGGCCTTGTAGCAGTGTGCAGTACTGATTCTATTAGGCCATCTATACTAAACTCCTCTTGATTTAAAATTACTAATCATGTTTATCTGTATCTTGGCTGGAAAATAATTTGGGCTTTGTAGCAGTTTGCAGTACTGATTCTCTTAGGCCATCTATACTAAGCTCCACCAGCTTTTAAATTAATTATAATTTTTAGCTGCATCTAGCCCGGAAAATAATTTTGGGGCTCCTGAATGCGCAAGACACATGAGTGCCTTCTTGTTGCACTACCTGCAACATGACCCTCAGATTGTCAGAATTTGAAATAATCCTGACTACTGGGTTGCCACACTCTTAGATCCCCCACACTCTTCGATCAACCTTTTCATTTTAATAAAGAACAAAAAAATGGTCATTTTTGAAATTATAAGCATTAGCAGGTTATTAGAAACTGAAATTAAACAGTTTTCAACTCAAAACTTTATTCTAGGTGATGTTACATTTGCACATAGGACCCCTTGTTCGAAAGGAGCTTCTGAACTGTTTCGTCCATTGAATTTGTCAGGTTTTGGATGGTTTCTGCTTCAATTGTTTTGCATGAGGACAGAATACCCTCCCAGAGCTGTTGCTTAGATGTGAACTGCCTCCCGCCATCATAGACACTCCTTTTGATGATGCTCCAGAGGTTCTGAATGGGGTTGAGGTCAGGGGAGCATGGGGGTCACACCATGAGTTTGTCCTCTTTTATGCCCATATCAGCCAGAGATGCAGATGTGTTATGTGCAGCATGAGACGGTGCATTATCATGCATGAAAATGATCTTGCTGCGGAATACACGGTTCTTCTTCTTGAACCATGGCAGGAAGTGCTGTTTGAGAAACTCCACATGCATTATGGAGTTCATCTTTACCCCTTCAGGGATACTAAAGGGGCCGACAATCTCTCTCCCCATGATTCCAGCCCAAAACATTACTCCACCTCCTCCTTGTTGGCGCCGTAGCCATGTTTGCATGGGGTGTCCATCAACCAGCCATCCTCCACTCCATCCATCTGGACCATCGAGCGTTGCACGGCACTCATCGGTGAACAAAACAGTTTTGAAGTCAGTCTTCATGTATTGTTTGGCCCACTGGAGCCGTTTCTGCTTGTGTGCAGTGGATAGAGGAGGTCGACAGGATTGCTTACGCACAGCTGCAAACCTCTGAAGGACTCTGCATCTTGTTGTTCGGGGGACGTTGTAGGCACCAGCAGCTTCAAAAACTTGTCTGCTGCTATGACAAGGCTTTTTTGCCGCTGCTCTTTTAACCTGACGTAATGGCCTGTAGGAAAGAGTCCTCAATTTTCCCTTGTCAGCACGCACACATGTGTACTGTGAATCAGCTACATACTTCTTGATTGTGCGATGATCAGGATGAAGTGTCCTGGCAATGTTGATTGCAGTCATGCCTTGACCTAAACACTCCACAATTTGTTGCTTCTCAGCAGCTGACGCATCCTTTTTCTTTCCCATTTTGGCAGAAAATGTAGGCTGCTTAATAATGTGGGATAGCCTTCTTAAGTAGTCTTGCCTTTCATTGGACACACCTGCCAAACTAATTAGCACAGGTGTCTGCAATTGCTTACAGTGATAAAAAAAGAGCCCTGACACACATCACCATCAATGAGTTTAACTGACAAACAAAAAAATTCTTACCTTATCACTCCTAAACACTTTTTGCATAATAATTTGGAACACTGTACATGTGCTTTTCCACAAAACACCAGTGGTTCACGTAGTGAATCTTACAGTTCTAACTTGCCAACCGTGTTCTGTATGGAGTTGTTCAATAAAGGGCCCAAAATTAAGATAACATAGACGGGAATGGCCTCTATGAATACGAATTCCTAAGTATTTAATACCCTGTGAGGGCCAGGCAAAGGGAAAGTTGGACTGGATGGAATCCTGTATGGATTTGGGGAGGGAGACATCGAGGGCCTCAGACTTCGCTGCATTGATTTTAAAATTTGACCATGTAACAAAGTGATCTATTTCAGCCATAACAGCAGGGATGGATATATGTGATTGAGTGATATATACTAGGACATCATCAGCAAATGCAGAGCACTTGTACTCTGTGCCTCCCACCTCAATCCACCTAATATTGGGGTTATGGCGAATTGATGAGCGCAAGTGCTCCGTCACTAGGATGTATAAGAGAGGGGACAGAGGACATCCCTGCCTTGTCCCATTGGTGATTATGAAAGGTGATGAAAATGTTTCATTTATCTTCAGCCTAGGTGACATATTGCGATACAGGGCCGTGATTTTGGCTTTAAAAGGGTCCCCTAGACCCCTACCCCAAGCTTTTTAAGAGAATAATATATGGCGCGCCAGGAGACTCTATGGAATGCTTTATCAGCATCCAACTAGAGTATCTAATAGTGTTGAGCCACCCCCGTAGTGTTCGGGTTCGGTTCGGTTCGTCGAACACCGGGATGTTCGAGGAACTGTTCGTCGAACTGTTCGTCGAACACCTTAGAATACCGTCGAACACCGTTAAAACCAATGGCAGGCAAACAAAAACACATAGAAACACATAGAAAACACCTGCAAAGGTGTCCAAAAGCTTACAAACTGCTCAGAAGACACTCTCTTTAAAAAAGCCAGCCGGCAAATTCAGCAGCGGCATACACCGGTACCCGACAATTTAGACAAGAAGGAATAGAGCATCACACATAGATTAGATAGATAGAAACATGTCAGTCACACATATAAGAAGCACAGTGACAGTGTTGGTTACTGCACTTGTCATTTAGTGTAAAGGATTTATTAAAAAAAATATTAGTGTTTTCATGCACCGTCTCTTTAAAAAAGCCGGCCGGCAATTCAGCATCTGTACCCGACAATTTAGAACAGAAAGAATAGAGCTTCACACATAGATTAGATAGATAGAAACATGTCAGTCACATATATAATAAGTACAGTGATAGTGTTGCTTACTGTGCTTGTCATTTAGTGTAAAGGATTTATTTAAAAAAATAATAGTGTTTTCATGCACTGTCTCTTTAAAAAAGCCGGCCGGCAATTCAGCAGCGGTACCCGACAATTTAGAACAGAAAGATAGAGCATCACACATAGATTAGATAGATAGAAACATGTCAGTCACATATATATGAAGTACAGTGATAGTGTTGGTTACTGTACTTGTCATTTAGTATTAAAATAAAGGATTTATTATTAAAAAAATTGGCGTGGGGTTCCCCTTAATTTTAGGCTCTAGCGGAGGTTAAGCAGACGGCTGGGGCAGATGTTTGAAGCCTGGGAAGGGGGTAATACCCACGGAGCTTCCCAGGCTACTAATATCAGCCCCCAGCTGAATACATAGCCTTTACTAGCTATTAAAATGGGGGACCCCCCCAAAAAAATGACGTGGGGTCCCCCCTAATTTAATAGCTAGCAAAGACTAGGCAGACAGCTGGGGGCTGATATTAATAGCCCAGGAAGGGAGCCATGAATATTGGCCCCCTCCCAGGCTAGAAACACCAGCCGTCAGCCGCCCCAGAAATGGCGCATTCATAGGATGCGCCAATTCTGGCACTTAGCCTCGCTCTTCCACGCTGCCCTGGTGCGGTGGCAGGGGGTAATAGGGTTGGGGTTGATGTCAGCTTATAATGCCAGCTGACATCAAGCCCAGGTTAGTAATGGAGAGGCGTCTATAAGACACCCCCATTACTAACCCCATAGTCAAAGTTAAAAAAAACACAAACACCCAGAATAAAGTCCTTTAATTGAAATAAAGACACAATCCTTTATTGTTCTAAATTAAACCATACTTACCATCACGCCCATTCCAGCTGAAGCCAACGATCTCCTGCAATAAAAGAAAAATAATAAAGCAACCTCATCCTTACCTTTCCATGGTTCCCACGACAGCTTCAGCTCTGCTACATCGAGATGACAGGCTGGACCGCAGCAGAACGCTGCCATCCAGCCTGTCATCCCGCAGACACTGAGAAGCGCAGGCTTGCTTGCGCTGCTCAGCGTCTCTCTGTGACGACATCCAGATGAGCCGAGTTCATGTCCAATGAACTCGGCTCACCTCATGCACGTCACTGACAGCGTGGGAAAATTCTCACGCTGAAGCGCTGATTGCAGGAGAATTTTCCCACGCTGTCAGTGACGTGCAGGAGGTGAGCTGAGTTCATTGGACATGAGCTCACCTCATGCACATCACTGACAGCGTGGGAGAATTCTCCTGCACTCAGCACTTCAGTGTGAGAATTTTCCCACGCTGTCAGTGACGTGCATGAGGTGAGCCGAGTTCATTGGACATGACCTCGGCTCATCTGGATGCCGTCACAGCGAGACAGTGAGGAGCGCAAGCATGCCTGCGCTTCTCAGTGTCTGCGGGATGACAGACTGGATGGCAGCGTTCTGCTGCGGTCCAGCCAGTCATCTCGATGTAGCAGAGCTGAAGCTGTCGTGGGAACCATGGAAAGGTAAGGATGAGGTTGGTTTATTATTTTTCTTTTATTGCAGGAGATCGTTGGCTTCAGCTGGAATGGGTGTGATGGTAAGTATGGTTTAATTTAGAACAATAAAGAATTGTGTCTTTATTTCAATTAAAGGACTTTATTCTGGGTATTGTGTTTTTTTTAAATACTTTACTAGAAATTCATGGCGGTCATGTCTAATACTGGCGTGACCCCATGAATTTTGGGCTTGGGGCCAGCTGATAATACCAAGCTGGCCCTAACCCCTTTATTACCCACTGAGCCACCGCACCAGGGCCCTGGATGAGTTGGGTACAGCGCCAGAAGATGGCGCTTCTATGAACGCGCCATTTTCCGGGGTGGCTGCGGACTGCAATTTGTAGCGGGGGGGGGCCCAGAAAGCTTGGGCCTCCCTGCGCTGCAGATTCCAGCCCCCAGCTGCCTAGTTGTACCTGGCTGGACACAAAAATAGGGCGAAGCCCCACGTACTTTTTTTTTAATTATTTCATGAAATTCATGAAATAATTAAGAAAAAAAGGCCTTCCCTATATTGTTGTGTCCGGCCAGGTACAAATAGGCAGCTGGTGGTTGGGGGCAGCCCGTTCCTGCCTGCTGTACCTGGCTGGACACAAATATAGTGCGAAGCCCCACTTCAATTTTTTTTAATTATTTCATGAAATTCATGAAATAATTAAGAAAAAAAGGGCTTCCCTATATTGTTGTGTCCGGCCAGGTACAAATAGGCAGCTGGTGGATGGGGGCAGCCCGTTCCTGCCTGCTGTACCTGGCTGGACACAAATATAGTGCGAAGCCCCACTTCAATTTTTTTTAATTATTTCATGAAATTCATGAAATAATTAAGAAAAAAAGGGCTTCCCTATATTGTTGTGTCCGGCCAGGTACAAATAGGCAGCTGGTGGATGGGGGCAGCCCGTTCCTGCCTGCTGTACCTGGCTGGACACAAATATAGTGCGAAGCCCCACTTCAATTTTTTTAAATTATTTCAGGAAATTCATGAAATAATTTAAAATAATAATAATAATAATAATAATAGTTTATTTTTATAGCGCCAACATATTCCGCAGCACTTTACAAATTTTAGGGGGGACTTATACAGACAATACAGAATAAGCATATCTCATATCGATCGGAGTGAGGGCCCTGCTCGCGAGCTTACAGTCTATGAGGAAGTGGGGGAGACACAAAAGGTAAAAAGTACATATATTGTATAATGCAGCCTTGATATACTGAATAGGATAAATAATAATACATGGACTGGTCGCCAGCCAGTATGTGTGCAGTCCTGACAGAGGCTTTTATGTGCATGGTTGGTTTGAACCCGAAGTTGAAGAAGATTTTAATATGGGGGAAAGCTGGGATGGACAGAGTGTGTTTAGGTGATACGCCAGTCTAAAGAAATGTGTTTTTAGGGTTCGCTTGAAACTGTGGGTATTGGGAATTAATCGAACTGTCCTGGGTAGTGCATTCCAGAGAATTGGCGCAGCACGCGAGAAATCTTGGAGACGGGAGTGGGAAGTTCGGATTATGGAGGATTATAGTTTCAAGTCATTTGCAGAACGGAGGGCACGTGTACGGTGGTAGACTGAGACAAGGGAGGAGATGTAGGGGGGTACTGAAGCATGGAGCGCTTTGTGGGTAAGCGTGATAAGTTTAAAACGAACTCTATATTGGATGGGCAACCAATGCAATGACTGGCACAGGGAAGAGGCATCTGAGTAGCGGTTGGCGAGGAATATGATCCTGGCTGCTGCGTTCAGGACGGATTGGAGAGGGGAGAGTTTAGTAAGAGGGAGACCGATTAGTAGAGCGTTGCAATAGTCAAGACGAGAATGAATAAGAGCGACAGTAAGAGTTTTTGCCGAGTCAAAGGTGAGAAAAGTCCTGATTCTTGAGATGTTTTTGAGGTGTAGATGACATGAACGAGCGAGTGATTTGATGTGAGGAGTGAAAGAAAGATCTGAATCAAAAATGACCCCAAGACAGCGGGCTTGTAGCTGGGGAGTAATGGTTGAGCCACAAACGGAGATGGCAATATCGGGCACAGGTAGGTTAGTGGAGGGAGGAAAGACGAGTAGTTCAGTTTTTGACAGATTCAGTTTTAGGTAGAGGGAGGACATAATGTTAGACACAGCAGAAAGACAATCACTGGTCTTTTGTAGTAATGCAGGGGTGATGTCCGGAGCAGAGGTGTATAATTGGGTGTCATCAGCATAGAGATGGTACTGAAAACCGAATCTACTGATTGTTTGTCCAATAGGAGCGGTGTATAAGGAGAAAAGAAGGGGGCCTAGGACTGATCCTTGAGGAACCCCGACAATAAGAGGAAGTAGGGAGGAGGAGGAGCCGGCAAAAGACACAGAGAAGGAGCGGTCAGAGAGATAAGAGGAGAACCAGGAGAGAACCGTGTCCTTGAGGCCAATAGTGCGGAGCATAGTGAGGAGGAGCTGGTGATCCACAGTGTCAAATGCTGCAGAGAGATCCAGGAGAATCAGCAGGGAGTAGTGACCATTAGATTTAGCTGTTAGTAGATCATTAGAGACTTTAGTGAGGGCAGTTTCAGTAGAATGTAAAGAGCGGAAACCAGATTGTAAAGGGTCAAGAAGAGAGTTGTCTGAGAGATAGCGGATTAGACGGGAGTGGACCAGGCGTTCCAGGAGTTTAGAGATAAAGGGAAGATTGGAAACAGGTCTGTAGTTGGCCGTGCAGTTCTGGTCGAGGGATGGTTTTTTAAGTAATGGTTGTATGCTGGCGTGTTTAAAAGAAGAGGGAAAGATACCAGATGAGAGAGAAAGGTTGAAAATTTTAGTTAGGTGAGAGGTGACAGCTGGAGCAAGGGACTGAAGGAGATGTGAGGGAATAGGGTCGCTGGTGCAGGTGGTAGGGCGAGAAGATGCAAGGAGCCTGATCACTTCATCTTCCGTGACTGGTTCGAAGTCAGAAAATGAGCAAGATACAATGTGGCGGGGGGGAGCATGCATAACATTTGGGGATTGGGAGAAAATTTCCTGTCGGATATGGTCAATTTTTTCTTTGAAATAGTTAGCCAGATCGTCAGCGCTGAGGTCGGTGGTCGGGGCCTGTGCTGTTTGATTGAGGAGAGAATGAAACGTGTCAAAGAGTCGTTTAGGATTATTGGAAAGTGAGATGATGAGGTTGTTAAAGTAGGTTTGTTTGGAGAGGTGAAGGGCAGAGTTATATGTTTTCAGCATAAATTTATAGTGGAGGAAATCTTCGGGCAGATTTGATTTTCTCCACAGCCGTTCAGCGCACCTGGAGTACCTCTGGAGAAGACGAGTTTGAGGCGTGTGCCAGGGTTGTCGCCGTCTATGCCGAATTGTTCTTTGTGTAGGAGGTGCGGCTTCATCCAGGGCGCATAGCATTATTTTGTTATAATGCTTCAATGCAGATTCGGGACATGAGAGGGAGGAGATTGGGGCCAATGATGATTGCAACCTTTTTATAAATTTCTGGGTGTTAATGGCACGTAAATTTCTATAAGTGTGGACGGTGGGAGTGTCTTGAGTAGAGTCACAGTTCTTGACAGAGAATGAAAGAAGATTATGGTCAGAGAGTGGAAGGGGAGAGTTAGTAAAGTCATGTACTGAGCAAAGCCGGGAGAAGATCAGGTCCAATGTGTTCCCGTCCTCATGTGTAGGAGAATTAGCAAGCTGTGAGAGGCCGAAGGAGGAGGTTAATGATAAAAGATGCGTGGCAGATGGGGAAAGAGGATCGCCAATTGGGATGTTAAAGTCTCCCATGATTATCGTGGGGATGTCGCAGGATAGAAAATTTGTAAGCCAGGCAGCAAAGTGATCCAGGAATTGACGGGGGGGACCTGGGGGGCGATAGACAACCGCCACTCGCAGGGAGAAGGGCCGGTAGAGTCTGACTGTGTGGGCCTCAAAGGACGGGAAGATAAGGGAGGGTACAGGGGGGATAACCTGAAAAGTACATTTTGTTGAAAGAAGCAGACCAACACCTCCACCTGATCTGTTGTCAGGTCGCGGGGTATGAGAGAAATGTAGGCCACCATAGGAGAGAGCTGCAGCGGCGGTGGTGTCCGACTGCTGGATCCAGGTTTCAGTGAGAGCCAGAAGGTTGAGGGAATTAGAGAGGAAAAAGTCATGGATGTAAGAGAGTTTATTACAAGCTGAGCGTGCATTCCAAAGGGCACAGTTGAATGAGACAGAAGATATGCAGGGAATATTAATGAGATTAGCAGGGTTTCTGAATGTAACAGGGAAAGAGTTAGTGTTATTATTACTGGAGGGTCCTGGGTTGGGAGAAATATCACCTGCGACTAATAGAAGGAAGATACAGAGAGTGAGCAGATGATTGAGTGATTTGTGAGAGCGTTTCCTGCGTTGTATGGTGGGAATGAATGGATCTGCGTGGTATAACATTGTGAAGAGAGCATGACAACTGTACATAGGAGAAGAGAGGAGTGAGGGATTAATATGGATGAAGTGTGCCGCATTTGTGGGTGAACGGTGAATGTGGATGATTGTAGCAACCAGAGTATAAATGGCACAGATACAAATGGTGAATACTGTTTGCCAAAAAGATGACCTGGAAGCAAGTTTGTTTAATTGTCTTGCATGTCTTACCTGTCTCCTGCCCTGTCCAACTGCCATTTTCTAACTGCCAGGGCACTTTGCTAAATTATGGCACTTCGATAAAGTATGCATAAATGCTATATGCATAAATGCCCCCGCATAAATGCCTCCCCTTAACTAAGTCTCAATATATAGGGACGTATCTGCTTAGATCTGCACAGATTTAACTCATTAACAATCAATCACTAGCTTAAAAGACAACAGGAGACCATAAAGTGCAGGGAAAAAAAAAACAAAAAACAGACTAGTAAACTCGGCATGGATCATAAACTCTTAAAGTAAGTGTGATGACCTTTAAGTATCATGGAATAAAAAAGCTAGAGGAGTGAAAAAATATATACCAGAAATTGATAGGCTGCAGAGCATTGCATGGAGATATAATGCAGTTTTCAGGACAGATCACACAAGCAGTGAAAAATATATACCAGAAATTGATAGGCTGCAGAGCATTGCATGGAGATATAATGCAGTTTTCAGGACAGATCACACAAGCAGTGAAAAATATATACCAGAAATTGATAGGCTGCAGAGCATTGCATGGAGATATAATGCAGTTTTCAGGACAGATCACACAAGCAGTGAAAAATATATACCAGAAATTGATAGGCTGCAGAGCATTGCATGGAGATATAATGCAGTTTTCAGGACAGATCACACAAGCAGTGAAAAATATATACCAGAAATTGATAGGCTGCAGAGCATTGCATGGAGATATAATGCAGTTTTCAGGACAGATCACACAAGCAGTGAAAAATATATACCAGAAATTGATAGGCTGCAGAGCATTGCATGGAGATATAATGCAGTTTTCAGGACAGATCACACAAGCAGTGAAAAATATATACCAGAAATTGATAGGCTGCAGAGCATTGCATGGAGATATAATGCAGTTTTCAGGACAGATCACACAAGCAGTGAAAAATATATACCTGTAAGAAGAGAAGAAAGATGAATATTAGCAATGCCATTTTCTAACTGCCAGGGCACTTTGCTAAATTATGGCACTTCGATAAAGTATGCATAAATGCTATATGCATAAATGCCCCCGCATAAATTTAAAAATTTAAAAAAAATTGACGTGGGGCTTCGCACTATATTTGTGTCCAGCCAGGTACAGCAGGCAGGAACGGGCTGCCCCCAACCACCAGCTGCCTATTTGTACCTGGCCGGACACAACAATATAGGGAAGCCCTTTTTTTCTTAATTATTTCATGAAATAATTTAAAGAAAATTGACGTGGGGCTTCGCCCTGTTTTTGTGTCCAGCCAGGTACAACTAGGCAGCTGGGGGCTGGAATCCGCAGCGCAGGGAGGCCCAAGCTTTCTGGGCCACCCCCGCTGCAAATTGCAGTCCGCAGCCACCCCGGAAAATGGCGCGTTCATAGAAGCGCCATCTTCTGGCGCTGTACCCAACTCATCCAGGGCCCTGATGCGGTGGCTCACTGGGTAATAAAGGGGTTAGGGCCAGCTTGGCATTATCAGCTGGCCCTAAGCCCGAAATTCATGGGGTCACGCCAATATTAGACATGACCACCATGAATTTCTAGTAAAGTATTTAAAAAAAACACAACACCCAGAAAAAAGTCCTTTAATTGAAATAAACACACAATTCTTTATTGTTCTAAATTAAACCATACTTACCATCACGCCCATTCCAGCTGAAGCCAACGATCTCCTGAAATAAAAGAAAAATAATAAAGCAACATCATCCTTACCTTTCCATGGTTCCCATGACAGCTTCAGCTCTGCTACATCGAGATGACAGGCTGGACCGCAGCAGAACGCTGCCATCCAGCCTGTCATCCCGCAGACACTGAGAAGCGCAGGCTTGCTTGCGCTCCACAGTGTCTCTCTGTGAGGGCATCCAGATGAGCCGAGTTAATGTCCAATGAACTCGGCTCACATCATGCACGTCACTGACAGCGTGGGAAAATTCTCCTGCACTCAGCGCTTCAGCGTGGGAGAATTCTCACACTGAAGCGCTGAGTGCAGGAGAATTCTCCCACGCTGTCAGTGACGTGCAGGAGGTGAGCTGAGTTCATTGGACATGAGCTCACCTTATGCACGTCACTGACAGCGTGGGAAAATTCTCCTGCACTCAGCGCTTCAGCGGGAGAATTCTCACGCTGAAGCGCTGAGTGCAGGAGAATTCTCCCACGCTGTCAGTGACGTGCAGGAGGTGAGCTGAGTTCATTGGACATGAGCTCACCTTATGCACGTCACTGACAGCGTGGGAGAATTCTCCTGCACTCACCGCTTCAGCTTGAGAATTTTCCCACGCTGTCAGTGACGTGCATGAGGTGAGCCGAGTTCATTGGACATGAACTCGGCTCATCTAGATGTCGTCACAGAGAGACGCTGAGCAGCGCAAGCAAGCCTGCGCTTCTCAGTGTCTGCGGGATGAGAGGCTGGATGGCAGCGTTCTGCTGCGGTCCAGCCTGTCATCTCGATGTAGCAGAGCTGAAGCTGTCGTGGGAACCATGGAAAGGTAAGGATGAGGTTGCTTTATTATTTTTCTTTTATTGCAGGAGATCGTTGGCTTCAGCTGAAATGGGCGTGACGGTAAGTATGGTTTAATTTAGAACAATAAAGGATTGTGTCTTTATTTCAATTAAAGGACTTTATTCTGGGTGTTTGTGTTTTTTTTAACTTTGACTATGGGGTTAGTAATGGGGGTGTCTTATAGACGCCTCTCCATTACTAACCTGGGCTTGATGTCAGCTGGCATTATAAGCTGACATCAACCCCAACCCTATTACCCTCTGCCACCGCACCAGGGCAGCGTGGAAGAGCGAGGCTAAGTGCCAGAATTGGCGCATCCTATGAATGCGCCATTTCTGGGGCGGCTGACGGCTGGTGTTTCTAGCCTGGGAGTTGGCCAATATTCATGGCTCCCTTCCTGGGCTATTAATATCAGCCCCCAGCTGTCTGCCTAGCCTTTGCTAGCTATTAAATTAGGGGGGACCCCACGTCATTTTTTTGGGGGGGTCCCCCATTTTAATAGCTAGTAAAGGCTATGTATTCAGTTGGGGGCTGATATTAGTAGCCTGGGAAGCTCCGTGGGTATTACCCCCTTCCCAGGCTTCAAACATCTGCCCCAGCCGTCTGCTTAACCTCCGCTAGAGCCTAAAATTAAGGGGAACCCCACGCCAATTTTTTTAATAATAAATCCTTTATTTTAATACTAAATGACAAGTACAGTAACCAACACTATCACTGTACTTATTATATATGTGACTGACATGTTTCTATCTATCTAATCTATGTGTGAAGCTCTATTCTGTCTGTTATAAATTGTCGGGTACCGCTGCTGAATTGCCGGCCGGCTTTTTTAAAGAGACGGTGCATGAAAACACTATTATTTTTTTTGATAAATCCTTTACGCTAAATGACAAGTACAGTAAGCAACACTGTCACTGTACTTCGTATATATGTGGCTGACATGTTTCTATCTATCTAATCTATGTATGATGCTCTATTCTGTCTGTTATAAATTGTCGGGTACAGCTGCTGAATTGCCGGCCGGCTTTTTTAAAGAGACAGTGCATGAAAACACTATTATTTTTTTAAATAAATCCTTTACACTAAATGACAAGTACAGTAATCAACACTGTCACTGCACTTCTTATATATGTGACTGACATGTTTCTATCTATCTAATCTATGTGTGAAGCTCTATTCTTTCTATTCTAAATTGTCGGGTACCGCTGCTGAATTGCCGGCCGGCTTTTTTAAAGAGACGGTGCATGAAAACACTATTATTTTTTTTGATAAATCCTTTACGCTAAATGACAAGTACAGTAAGCAACACTGTCACAGTACTTCATATATATGTGACTGACATGTTTATATCTATCTAATCTATGTGTGAAGCTCTATTCTTTCGGTTCTAAATTGTCGGGTACCGGTGTATGCCGCTGCTGAATTGCCGGCTTTTCATGTTTCACTGTTGGCACTGTTCCCATCGATTTGGGCAATCACTGTAATGCCACCACCACCATGGCTGTGGCATTACAGTGAGTGGCAGACAATCCCTGCATGATTGGTGCTCTAAATAGCGCCAGACATGCAGGACACGCTTTTGGTGCACGAACAGTTATCGAACATAACCTCGAACAGCCGAATTTTTTGCAAATCGTTCGGGTTCGTCGAACAACTCGAACACCGCCCAAAACAGCTCGAATTTGAGATTGGCGAACAGTTCAAGTCGAACACCGCTCATCTCTAGTATCTAATTACAAATTTTTAACTGCATCTAGCCCAGGATATACTTTGTGCCTAGTAGCAGTGTCTGTTAGTCAATGGATTATCCCAGCTGTTAAGCAAGCTACACCACCTGTAGTTTGGACACTTAATTTTTTCAAAGGAAATGGTTCGGGCCCCCGGGACACTCAGTGAAGAGCATCGGGGAGGCACCCCAAGGCATAGGGGCTGGGACTGGCGGTAGGACGCCTTGCGGTGGACTGCCGAGCTCGATCCTTATAAAAGCTTTCTAACTGCAGCAGCTTTAGTGGACGATACTGAAGCTGGAATGACGCTGCTGCTGGCATGAGACTTGCCCTCCAATAGATCCTTGTAAAAGGATTTAAAGTGTACTCATTCAAATTAGAGAGTCAATTTAAATTAAAAATATTAGACCTGCCTCCACCGCAGGGGGCTCGCTCGACCCACTAGCGGACAGGCACCAGTATTGGGAGAGGGGGGCTGGCCGTCAGGGTCCACTGCGGCTCTGGCACAAACCCGGCGACACGGAGGTCGCACGGGCAGGATCTGACTGGCCTATGTCGGCTTCGCAATTTTTTGGTTTTAGAAGGGCATGACATGCCTATATCTGTGTCTCCCCCTCCTTTTACACCTCCACCTCTTTTCTTTTCACATGACTATATGTACTTGTCACTTTTCCATGTGTTTGTTGTGTCTTCTGAGCAGTTTGTCAGCTTTTGGACACCTTTGAAGGTGTTTTCTATGTGTTTCTATGTGTTTTTGTTTGCCTGCCATTGGTTTTAACGGTGTTCTAAGGTGTTCGACGAACAGTTCGACGAACCGAACCGAACTCGAACACTACGGTGGTGGCTCAACACTATTCATTCATGTTAGCTAAATATTCTCTCACTATCTCTATAGTTCAATAGTACAGTGAAGATCAGTTGAAATTATATTTACTTTCTGAGAGAAAACATATGCGAAATAGGAATTTAAAAGTTTGGTCTACTCAGCATCATTTTTTGCCACTTTACCATTTTCATTCTGTAAAAATCCTATAGCATCCTTGACTTTTCTGTTACTTTTGACATACTCCCAAAATCCTTTCTTATTGCTTTTGACATCTCTTGTAAGCCTTTATTCTTCTTTAGCAGCATTAGCTAATCTGATGCGTGCCCTGTAGGTTGTGCAGACAGCATTATATTTTATTTAAATATGACCCTCCCTTTCCATTTGATAAACATTTCTTTCTTCCTTTTTTAGCATGTGTTTAAGTTCTGTGTTCATCCATCCTGGTTTCCTTAAATGCTTCCTATTCTTCCCTCTTTTAGGGATTGTTAACGATTGTATGTGGTAATACGATTTCTGTGGTATGAGGTCCACATTTATTTGTGTTGCAATAGAGATTGAGGATTGCTAAGAAAATGAGTAGTCAGAGATGTCTTGTAGTGGCTAGAAGAGTGGCTAGAAGTCATCATAACAGTCTGGGTCTTATGGAGAAGAGATGTATAAAAAATAGCTACAATCAGAGAAGATTTCACTTGTGAGATTCAATTGTACTGTAATCATCAAATTACAGCCTTAGTAAAACTCACCACACTTTCCATTCATTGTCTATTTCTCGCCAATACATCTACAATAAGCTGTCAAGCGGTAGGATCCAAATGTAAGTAAGAAGGGTTGCAGGAATAAGAATACAAAAGTTTGATGGGTTTTATCATAGAATCACATAACTCTCTATATTAGCTGTAGACATAAAATGGTAGCAAATTTTCACAGTCTTCTTATTTATTAATTATATGCATTTAGATGCATTACTGGTCCTTCTCAAACTGTGAAATAGGCCTCACCAGTGAGGCATACCCTAATTGTCGGTAATGTAACAATTATTACTGTGCTAATTTAGACTTTTTTATATATACAGTATATATTAGGGCTTGTTTACGCGTTTTTGTTACTTTTCCCATACGTTTTTGCAGCGGAAAGAAACATTCTATTTAAATTATGTCCGTATAATATGTCTACCTATTTGTACACAGACTGAGATAATGTCAAAAAGGAAACGTTCTTTACTGATAAGCTCTGTAGTATTTTTATGTGTCTCTACTTGTGATGAGCGAGCATTAAAATGCTTGGGTACGAGCCCAATATAAGTCTATAGGAAACAAGATAATTTTTCCGGCGGCTCCCTCCGTCGGTCTGCAGAGGGCCTAAAAATTGCCCAAATCGATAGGAACAGTGCTCAAATGACATGGGAACAGCATGGGGAAGAACTCTGGAAGCATTTCTGACTCCCAGGTCAATGCTGTCAAAATGTTGTCAGAGGTATTACACCACTTTTACAAACTCACAATAAAACATACAAAAGAGAAACCAGAATGGACTTTCCTGGGAAATATGTCAAGTGACATCCTTTCCAGGGTAATGACTTGTATATAAGGCAAAATAATTATACAAAAACAAAAATGCTCCTCCACACCTTGGGTTATGTTCACACATAGCGTTTTTGATGCGTTTTTGCACTTTTGCATTGCTTTCAACCAAGACAAATGCATTCACCAGGAAATGTCATTTTAACATTTTACAACCTTATTTGGCCATGTGGTGTGTGACACATCATCAGACACATCCTGTTCAGTTAATGATGGAGGGACTCTGAAAGTCACAAAGCCTACTTCTATAGGGCCATCAGACAGCCCTTCTTATTCTTAAAGGGCCAGCAGTCGGCCCTCACTATTGCTAGAGAGCTATCAGCCGGCTATGCTTTGTTGTTCCCATTATTAACGAGTGGGTCTCCTATACTGTTATTGCATATGCAGTGACTGCAAGGGCTGCCAAAAATTTGGACGCAACCCAATACCCCTTTGAAGAGACACAGTGGAGGATCTCAGTAAAAAAAATGTTCCCATTATAAAGGAACGGGTCTCCTATAGTGGTAATGCCCATCCTGTGACTGCAAGGCTGCCAAAATTTGTGAAAAACTGCACTAACAAATTAAAGACAAATACAGCTTGGCCACTGTAACGAGTACGAAATGTTCCCATTAGAAAGGAGAGGGACTGCTATTCAGTTATAGGGTATGCAGTGAGTTCAACGGCTACCAAAATTTAGGAAAAACCCCACTAACAATTTAAAGACACATAGAGGTGGGCCTGAGCAATGACATATTCCCATTAGAAAGGTGAGGATCTCCCATACTGTTTGCCTATGCAGTGATTGCAATGGCTGTCAAAAATTTGGAGGCACTTCAATGCCCCTTGCAAGAGACGTAGAGGTCAGAGGGCCTCCAGAAAACAATGTTCCCATTATTAGGAAATGGGTCTCCCATACTGTTTGCCTATGCATCGAAGCAACGGCTGTCAAAAATTTGGAGGAACTCCAATGCCTCTTGCAAGAGATGAAGAGGTCGGAGGGACTCCTGAAAACAATGTTACCATTATTAGGAAGTATGTCTCCCATACTGTTTGCCTATGCAGTGGAGTAACATCTGCCAAAAATTTGGAGGAACTCCAATGCCCCTTGCAAGAGATGTAGATATGTTGATATTGTACATATAGTGGTGATATGGTGGTGGAGGTTGAGGATGCAGAGAAGGAGGAGGACAAGAGCAAATAGACAGAATCAGGAAGCGTATACCCATGTCTTGGTGTGAAGACAGAGGTGCATGTGAATAGAGTTAGACCTCCCAAAATAAAGACACTGTATTTGAGTTTATGTTATGCTGCTATCATTCAGTGGTTTTGGGAAGTCTTGCCCAATCCAGCCCTTGTGCATTTTTATAAGAATCAGCCTGTCAGCATTTTCAGTTGACAGGCGGATAGGCCTATCGGTTATAATTCCACAAGCGGCACTAAAAACTCGCTCTGACAAAACGCTAGCAGCAGAGCTGGCCAGGACCTCCAAGGCGTAGAGAGCCAGTTCATGCCACGTGTCCAGCTTGGATACCAAATAATTATGAGGCACAGAGGAATCACAGAGGACGTTGGTACGGTCGGCAATGTACTCCCTCAGCATCATCCGCAAATTTTCCCTCCTTGGGAGAGTGCCCCGCGCATAAGGGCTTGTGCAATGGGAGGGTCTGAGAAAACTATCCCAGAACTTTGACAGTGTTCCTCTTTTGTGTCTCTTTCGCCTGTACTCCTTGGTTGTCCAACGAACTGTGACCTCTGCTGCCAGCAGTTTGTCACCTAAGCATATAATCTTCAGCACAGCCTGTTTCCGCTTGGCCAAAGCAGTGCTGCAGTGCTTTCAGCTTGCGACTGATGTGTTCATTTTGCAGATGGAGGCTGAAGAGGAGGAGGAGGAGATGCAGGAGCTGTTGAATGTGGGGGCAACCCTGATTGACCCAAGGCCCGCAATCCTCAGCGTCTGGAGGACGTATGCCTTTCCAAGTTCCGTCTGGGTCCCGGCTTCCACTATATTAACCCAATGTGCAATCAGCGAGATGTACCGTTCCTGCCCATAAGCACTTGTCCACGTGTCCATGGTTAGATGGACTTTCCCAGTAACTGCAGTGTTGAGGGCACGTTAAATGTTATGGGACACGTGTTTGTGTAATGCTGGGATGGCACACCGGGAGAAATAGTGGCGACTGGGAACCAAGCACCAAGGGACGGCCGCCATCGTCAGGTTGCGGAAAGCTTCTGTCTCCATGGGCTTAAAAGGTATCATTTCAATCGCAAGCATTTGCAAAATGTGTGAATTTAGTAGTGTGGCCTGTGGGGCGTTTGCTGTGTCTTTGTGCTTGCGTTCCAAGGACTTGGGTAGGGACAACTGAACGCTGCACTGGGACACTGATGTGGACGTGCTTGCTGATGGAGCTAGATGAGAGTGTTCAATGATAGGTGCAGGGCAGGAGGCATCTTGGCCTTCGACATGGACAGGGGATTGGCATGCACGCACAACAGCGGAACAAGCAGTGGTGTCACCTGCAGACACTGTTGCTGGACCCTGGGGTTCGGCCCACTTAGTCGGGTGTTTTGTTGCCATGTGCCTGATCATGCTGGTGGTGGTCAGGCTGCTAGCTTTGAAACCCCTGCTGATGCTGGCCTGGCTGGTGGTGTAAATGGCCTTTGTGGGGTTATCTGCAGAGTCTTTAAAAAATAACCAGACTCGGGAAGACCTAACAGTTGTGCTGTCAACGTCCGTTGTGTTGGTGTTACGAGGAACGCTTTCCTGCCTTGTGTCTGCAGCCACCACACTGCTTCGTCCTGCAAGTTGTGGTGATACGCCTCCCTACCCCTGTGTGTTGCTGTCCTCACTCTGTATGTCCCCTGCCAGGTTAAGTCAGTTATTATATCATCCACCACCTCATCTTCCACTTCCGCGCCCTGTTCCTCCACTTCCTGGCAATTGTGTCTCATCATCATCCACCTCTTGCGACAGTAATTGCATTTTCCCACCTTCACCTTCGTGTGACCGTGGCTGCTCCAATATTTGGGCATCGCCACACGCGTTCTCCTCTTGACGTGCTTGAAGCTGGCTGGGCGAGAGGCCCTAGTCTACAAATGGAAAAGTGAACAGCTCTTCTGAGTGTCCAAGCATGGGATCAGCTCCTGGCACTCAGCATGGTGGGAGGAAGGAGGATCAGGGTGAGGAATATGCGGTCCAGACTCACGGGTACTGAGACTTGACTGTGTGTTAAACAGGGTGGTGGCAAAGTGACTGGAAGCATTACCTGCTATCCAACCAAGAATCTTTTGACACTGCTCTGTGTTCAATAGTGGTGTTCTGAGTTCCCCTAGTAATTGGGACAGGAAGGTCGAGCGACAAGATGTGGGTGTTTGTTGTGGCACAATTTCATCTTGCCCATGGCCATGTCCTTGGCCTCTGGATGCACCATCACCATCACGTCCACTTCCCCGTCCCTTGCCACACATTTTGCCCATTTTAAATGGAGGACAATATTTTCCACGTTCACGAGAAATGGCTGATTTTGGAACAGCAGTTATATGTGATACGTCTGACAGAGAACCACGATTTTAAATAGCAGGCCTATAATTTACTAACTTAATTCTACACAGAGACCTAGTGTGAATAGCTTGAATTACACACTGCAACAAAATGAAAACGGTAGAAGTGTCTGATTTTGGAAAACTGTTATAGGTGATAAGTCTGACAGAGAACCACGGATTTAAATAGCAGGCCTGTGAATAGCTTCACCGACACACTGCAACGAAATGAAAATGGAAGAAATGGCTGATTTTGGAAGACTCTTATAGGTGATATGTCTGACAGAGAACCACGGTTTTAAATAGCAGGCCTGTAATTTACTGCTACTATTCTTCACAGACACCTAGTGTGAATAGCTTGACCGACACACTGCAACGAAATGGAAGGCAGAAATGGCTGATTTTGGAACTCTGTTATATATGTGATACATCTGACAGAGAACCATGGCTTTAAATAGCAGGCCTGTAATTTACTAATACTATTCTTCACAGACACCTAGTGTGAATAGCTTCACTGACACACTGCATCGGAATGAAAATGGAAGAAATGTCTGATTTTGGAACTGTCTTATAGGTGATGTCTTACAGAGGACCATGGTTTTAAATAGCAGGTCTGTAATTTACTAGTACTATTCTTCACCAACACCTAGTGTGAATAGCTTGACCGACACACTGCAACAGAATGTAAAAGGATGCTAATATTTTTCACGTTCAGTTCAAATTTCTAGATTTTTATCGCTGAAACCTGGAACAGATCTGGCTTTATTCTGCAGTGAGAACAAGCAAATGGAGCAGAAAAATGGTGCACTCTGGATTGCTTTTTAAGCAAATAACCAGGATTAAGATAAATATAAATATAATAAAAAAAAATTGCCCTGGCTCCTGATATCTGGGGCTATGTCTACTAATATATGTAATTATTACAGCAGCAGACCGGACGTTCAATGGACCCTCTAGTGCGGTATCATACACTGAAGTCTGCCACATACACAGCCTGCCTGCCTAGCACTGATTATATGCAGCTGGATTAGTCCTCAGAGGGACTGTTAGTTCAGATAGATATGTATATATATATATTTTTTTTTTGACATATATATAAATATATATATATATATATGTATATATATATATATATATATATATATTTATATGTTGTGGAATACCTATACTAACTATAAATAAGCAAATCTCTCCCTGATGCAGCAGCACCTCTCCCTACTCTGCCTTAATACACTGTAACGAGCAGCGCCAGGACTTATATACACCCGATGATGCTGTGCAGCCAGTCAATCACTTTAATGCCCACAACCAACATGGCTGTGGCATTACAGTGCATGGCAGGCAATCCCTGCATGTTCCTTGTCTCTCTAAAGAGCACCAAACATGCAGGGAGGGGACCCGAGTTTCCGTCCGAGCAAACCGGAAATACTCGCCGAGCTTGTCGTGCACAGTGATGCTCAGGCGAGTACCGAGCAGTGGCGAGCATGTTCACACATCACCAGTCTCTACAGTATTTGACTTTTAATAGGCTGTGTTTTATATTTTATGACATATTGCCACTTGTCTTTATTGCAAAGTTGTGTTTTATTTTGTTAATGCTACAGTAGCCTATGTCTACATTTAAAGGAATTCTGTCGCTACTTTTTTGCTACCTAATTGGAGGACAGCATAATATAGAGACTGAGACCCTGATTCCAGAAATGTGTCACTTAATGGGCTGCTGGCTGTAATTTTGATAAAATCACTGTTTTATCAGCAGGAGATTATCTCTAGAGGACTAGTAAACCTGTGGTCATGTAGTCCTCAATATTCATGAATTCTGTATAACCCTTCCCCCTCCAATGATTGGCATATTCTGCCTATTCTCAGTGTGCACAGAAAGCTGCCAATCAGTGGTGTGGGTGGTGTTATATAGAGCTCAGCATTCAGTGAACTGATAGATCTGCAACAGAGAAAAGAGCAGGTGACATAATGCTGGAATCTGGGTTTCTGCCTCGATATCATGCTGCTATCAGATAGGGTAGCAAAACTTTGTGATAGATTTCCTTAAATGTGTAAACTGTTTTAATGATGATGTTATCATAATTGTCTCTATATTTATCGTTTTATCTTTCTGATGTTACTATAAACTGTCTTCATTTAGATTTGGTTTTCAGTATTTCTTAGTTATGCTTAATGTTTTTGACCCCTTCCATTTATATTTTGTCCTTGGCACTCCCATTTGTAGTCTAATCAACTTGCTTTATCTATCGTCTTTATCAGTTCCAAGCTTCTTAAATGCTTTGCTAATAATTTTTTGATTGGAATGTTTTTTTCAGGCTTAGGTATGTTTGCTCTGTGAGTCAATACATGTGGCATTTTATTTTATGAAAAATTTCAATAAAAATCATTTAAAATAAAATGTAATAATAGTCACTTAGTTGGCTAATTTGTCAAAATTGTAAACTTGTAACACTTGTTTCATTTGTATGGTGCGTTAAACTACAGAATTTTACATCTTTATAAATAAATGAAATAGCTAAATGAGCATAAAATATGTAAATGTAAATACCATTCCCGTTTTTTTGTAATAGCATTTCACATAAGATTATAAACCCAGCATTACGTGAATTAGAAATGTTGCTGGAAAAATTCTTGTAAAAAGCTTTAAGTGGTCATTTAAAGGCATTGCTTTTGAATAGCACCAATATCCGAGACAAATTTGTAAATGACAAGTGAATGAAAGACCTGTCAAGTTACCATAAAGTGAATGGTAAAAGGGCAAGCTGAAGCGCTGTAATCCCTAGTGTGTACCTCAGAGCATTTTAGCAAGATACCCATTTGTCATCATTTAGCTGTAGCATGTCCTTGTTTTCCATTTCAGGCATTTTTCCAATAAAAAAAAAATATCTCTCTGTTTAACCAATGAAATATTGTTCTCTCGATGATTCCACATGTCAATAACTTAATATTGCTTAGTGACACACAGCTATGAGTCTTTCTTTATAATAGAGTCCTCCCAAAAGAGTACTTTATTCATAACAGTTTGGTTAAATGATCATGAAATATTAGGAAGAATTACATCTTCTCTTATTATTACCTTTATTATTGTTATTATACTCTGCGGTGCAATTAGAGAACAAGTTGTTTAAAGAAGCAATTTCCAGGAAATTACTTTTAACTGTTAAAGTATACAGTACAGAACAAAAGTTTGGACACACCTTCTCATTTAAAGATTTTTCTGTATTTTCATGACTATGAAAATTGTACATTCACACGGAAGGCATCAAAACTATGAATTAACACATGTGGAATTAAATACTTAACAAAAAAGTGTGAAGCAACTGAAAATATGTCTTATAGTCTAGTTTCTTCAAAGTAGCTACCTTTTGCTATGATTTTTGCTTTGCACACTCTTGGCATTCTCTTGATGAGCTTCAAGAGGTAGTCACCGGAAATAGTCTTCCAACAATCTTGAAGGAGTTCCCAGAGATGCTAAGCACTTGTTGGCCCTTTTGCCTTCACTCTGTGGTCCAGCTCACCCCAAACCATCTCGATTGGGTTAAGGTCTGGTGACTATGGAGGCCAGGTCATCTGGCATAGCACCCCATCACTCTCCTTCTTGGTCAAATAGCCCTTACACAGCCTGGAGGTGTGTTTGGGGTCATTGTCTTGTTGAAAAATAAATGATGGTCCAACTAAACGCAAACCAGATGGAATAGCATGCCGCTGAATGATGCTGTGGTAGCCAAGCTAGTTCAGTATGCCTTCAATTTTGAATAAATCCCCAACAGTGTCACCAGCAAAGCACCCCCACACCATCACACCTCCTCCTCCATGCTTCATGGTGGGAACCAGGCATGTAGAGTCCATCTGTTTACCTTTTCTGTGTCGCACAAAGACACGGTGGTTGGAACCAAAGATCTCAAATTTGGACTCATCAGACCAAAGCACAGATTTCCACTGGTCTAATGTCCATTCCTTGTGTTTTTTTGCCCAAACAAGTCTCTTCTGCTTGATGAATGTCCTTAGCAGTGGTTTCCTAGCAGCTATTTTACCATGAAGGCCTGCTGCACAAAGTCTCCTCTTAACAGTTGTTGTAGAGATGAACTCTGAGTGGCATGGACCTGGTCTCTAATCTAAGCTGCTGTTAACCTGAGGCTGGTGACTCAGACAAACTTATCCTCAGAAGCAGAGGTGACTCTTGGTCTTCCTTTCCTGGGGCGGTCCTCATGTGAGCCAGTTTCTTTGTAGCGCTTGATGGTTTTTGCAATTGCACTTGGGGACACTTTCAAAGTTTGCCCAATTTTTCGGACTGACTGACCTTCATTTCTTAAAGTAATGATGGCCACTTGTTTTTCGTAACTTAGTTGCTTTTTTCTTGCCATAATACAAATTCTAACAGTGTATTCAGTAGGACTATCAGCTGTGTATCCACCTGACTTCTGCACAACACAACTGATGGTCCCAACCCCATTTATAAGGCAAGAAATCCCACTTATTAATCCTGAGAGGGCACACCTGTGAAGTGAAAACCATTTCCGGTGACTACCTCTTGAAGGTCATCAAGAGAATGCCAAGAGTAAGCAAAGCAGTCATCAAAGCAAAAGGTGGCTACTTTGAAGAACCAAGAATATAAGACATATTTTCAGTTGTTTCACACTTTTTTGTTAAGTATATAATTCCACATGTGTTAATTCATAGTTTTGATGCCTTCAGTGTGAATGTACAGTTTTCAAAGTCATGAAAATACAGAAAAATCTTTAAATGAGAAGGTGTGTCCAAACTTTTGGTCTGTACTGTATATAGTGACAAAGTATGGCAATGCACTATATTTAGCTGTCTGTGTATAAGTATATTTTATATATACACTTTGAATTGAAAAAGTATTCATACCCCATGAACTTTTCAAAATTTTTTCACATTTACACCCACAAACTTAAATCTATTATATTTGGATTTTATGTGATACACCAACACAAAGTAGCAAGTATTTTGCGATGTGTAAAGGAAATGATACATGGTTTTCTAATAATTGAAAAATATATATCTGAAAATTGTGACGTGCATTTGTAAACAGTCCCCTGAGATAATGCTTGACAGGACCACATTTTGCAGCAATTACTGCTGCAAGTCTTTTGGTGTATGTCTCTATCAGCTCTGCACATTTAGTGGCTGATATTTTTGCCTATCCATCTTTGTAAAACAGCTCTAACTCAGTCAGAATGGATGGAGAGCATCTGTGACCAGCAATTTTCAAGTCTTGCCACAGATTCTCAATGGGGTTTAGTTCTGGAATTTGACTGGGCCATTCACACACATGAATGTGCTTTGATCAAAACCATCGCATTGTAGCTCTGGGAGAATGTTTGGGGTTGTTGTCCTGCTGGAAGGTGAACCTAAGTCTTTTGCACCCTTTAACAGGTTTTGCTTCAGGATTGCTCTGTATATAGATCCAACAATCTTCCTATCAACTCTAACCAGCTTCCCTGTCTCTGCTGAAGAAAAGCATCTCCACAGCATGATGCTACCACCACCATGATTGATGGTGGGGATCCTGTTTTCCAGGTGATGTGAATTGTTAGTTTTACAACACACATAGCATTTTTCATTTAGCCCAAAAAGTTCTACTATGTTCTCATCTTCTCAGAGCACCTTATTCAGCATGCTAGCTGTGTACCCTACATATTTTTTTGCTAACTGCAAACGGGACTTCTTATGGCTTGCTTTTAAAAATAGCTTTCTTCTTGCAACACATTCATAAAGGCAAGATTTGTGGAGTTGACAACTAACAGTAGTCCTGTGGACAGATTCTCCCATTTGAGCTGTGGATCTTTGCAGTGCCTCTACAATGACCTTGGACCTTCTTTCTGCTTCTCTCATTAGCACTATCCTTGCTTGGGATGTCAGTTTAAGTGGACAGCCATATCTTGGTAGGTTTTCAGTTGTATCACCTCTTTTTTTGGATGATGGATTGAACAATGCTCCGTGAGATGTTCAGAGCTTGTGCTATATTTCATAACCTAACCCTGCTTTACTCTTCTCCACAACTTTATACCTAACCTGTCTGGTGTGTTCTTTGGTTTTCATGATACTGTTTGATCCCTAATGTTCTCAAACAAACCTCTAAGATTTTTACAGAACAGCTGTGGTTATGCTGAGAATAAATTACACACAGATGGACTCAATTTACTAATTATGTGACTTCTGAAGGCAACTGGTCACTTAGGATTTTTAGGGGTATCAGACTACAGGGTGCTGAATGCAAATTCATGTCATCATTTTCAGATTTATATATTTAAAATATTTAGAAAACCATGTATCATTTCTACTGTTGAACGAACATGCTCAACACTGCTCGGTACTCGCCCGAGCATCACGCTACTCGGGATGTTCGGCGAGCACCGACCATTTCCGGGTTACCCGGGCGGGAGCTCGGGTCTCCACCCTGCATGTTTGGCGCTCTTTACAGAGCCAAAGAACATGCAGGGATTGCCAGCCAGTCACTGTAATGCCGCAGCCATGTTGGTTGTGGGCATTACATTGATTGGCTGGCCGCACAGCGTCACCTCGAGTATTTAAAACCGGGCGCCGCCATCTCGGACACAGACGGCTGGGATAAGACAGTGTAGGGACAGCGCTGCTGATTTAGGAAGAGATATATACTGCTAAATAGTAAGTGTAGGGTCCCTAAAGGCTGCCAGATAAAACAAACAGTCCTTGTCAGGGCTAATATCCATCCCAGATATCAGGCAGGCAGGCAGGCTGTATAGGAGACGCAGTGGTTATACCAGCAAATGCTGCATTACAGTCCTGTGTGCTCCTGTTGCTGAAATTGCTGGACTTAGCTCCAGGTCTCGGGGGCCAGGAAAAATCCTCTTTTTCATCTAATTCCTTCACACTGTACAAATACCCGTCTTATTAACCTTTTGGTGTCGTCGCCCCCCCCCCCCAAAAAAAATGTGTCTCCCTGATTTTCAGACACAAATATATCTGTTGAAAATAGTCTGGTGTAGGCCAGAGAAACAGAAGTGTGATTTTGCAGTTCCACGGTTCAAACCTCTGTATTATCCACTTTTGGGCCATTTGTATCTAAAAAAAACCAGTTTGTGTGTGTCTCTCACTGTTCAGCCGCAAATATATATATATTTTAAAAAGTCTGGTATACACCAGTAAATTATAACTGTGGTTTTGCTGTTCCATGGTAAAAAATATCTATTATCCTGCTTTTGGCATTTTTTGCCGTAAAAAACAAACAAATAGTGCCTCCCTGATTTTTCAGACACAAATATATCTGTTGAAAATAGTCTGGTGTTGGCCAGAGAAACAGAAGTGTGGTTTTGCAGTTCCACGGTTCAAACCTCTGTATTATCCACTTTTGGGCCATTTGTATCTAAATAAAAACAGTTTGAGTGTGTCGCTCACTGTTCAGCCGCAAATATATATATTTAAAAAAGTCTGGTATACACCAGTAAATTATAACTGTGGTTTTGCTGTTCCACGGAAAAAAATCTCTATTATCCTGCTTTTGTTATTTTTTTCCGTAAAGAAAAACAGTAATAGTTTCTCCCTGATTGTTCAGATTGTTTAAAAGAGTTGGGTGTAGGCCAGAGAAATAGAACTGTGGTTTTCCTCTTCCACGGTTCTAATCTACTTTTTATTACCCTTTATCCATTGATAGTGCAAGTGTAAGCTATTTTACTTCCTTTACAATGAGCAAGGTGAGTGGCACGGGATGTGGAACTGGACGTTCTGGTGATGGTGCGTGCAGATGACGGGGCCGTGGCCAAGGTGAAAATTCCCACAACCAACAGCCACATCTTCTTGCTCCCACTTCTTGACCGAATTACTAGGGAAGCACAGAACAACACCAGTATTGCGAACTGATCAGTGTGAACAGGTTATTAATTGGATAGCAGATGATGCTTCCAGTTACCTAGGCACCACCACCTCCGGTATGTCTTCCACATGGTCAAAACTTAGTAGCCATGAGTCTCGACCGCATACTCCTCCTCACCCTGATGCTACTTCGTCCCACCATGCCGAGTGTCGTCAGACAGCAACTGATCCCACACTTGGACACTCTGAAGAGCTGTTCACTGGTCCATTTCCAGATTTGTGCCCCTCGCCTGCTCCGCTTGAAGTGGTGGAAGAGGAGATCCCATGTAGCGATGCCCAAATATTTGAACAGCCACGGCCACAGGAAGTTGACGCTGGCAATTTGTCACAAGAGGTGGACGATGACGAGACACAATTGACAGGAAGTGAGGAGGAGGATCGTGGTGTGCAAGTGGAAGAGGAGGAGGTGGTGGATGATCTAGTAACTGACCCAACGTGGCAGGAGGACATGCAGAGCGAGGCCATCAGCACACAGGGTGAGGGAGGCAGAGTACCCCAACAGGCAGGAAGAAGCAGAGTGGTGGCCGCACACAGAAGGCAGGCAACAGTTCTCCGTAACACCAACACGAGGGACGTTGCCCGTACAACCTGTAGGTCTTCCAGAGTCTGGGATTTTTTTAAAGACTCTGCCATTTGTACCACCTGCCATGCCAACATCAGCAGGGGTGACAAAACTATCAGCGTGACCACCACCAGCATGATGAGGCACATGGCAGCAAAGCACCCGACTTTGTGGGGCGAACCCCAGGGTCCACGACCAGTGTCAGCGGGTGTCACCACTGCTTCTTCTGCTGCTGTGCGTTCAATAGAACCCCCTGCTGTGTGTGCAAGGCAATCCCCTGTCCATACTGCATGCAAAGATGCCCCCTCCTCTCAGTTTTCACTTTATTGCAGTTTCTCAAGAAACAGCATCAATGTCCACGTCCACGTCCCACCGCAACGTTCAATTGTCCATATCCCAGACCTTTGAACGAAAGCAGAAATTCGCAGCTAACGCCCCACAGGCCACAGCCCTAAATTCGCACATTTCACGACTGCTTGCGTTGGAAATGCTGCCTTTTAGGCTGGTGGAGATGGAATCCTTCCGCAACCTTATGGCGGTGGCCATCCTTCGGTACTCGGTCCCCAGCCGACACTATTTTGCCCGGTGTGTCATCCCCGCACTACACAAGCATGTGTCCCAAAACATCTGCCGGGCCCTCAACAACGCAGTTACTGGGAGAGTCCACCTGACAACGGACAAGTGGACAAGTGCTTTTGGCCAGGGATGGTACATCTCCCTGACGGCACACTGGGTAAACATAGTGGAAGCTGGGACCCAGTCGGACCTTGGGACGGAACACATCCTCCCCACACTGAGGATTGCGGGCCCTATGTCAGTCAGAGTTGCCCCCACAGTGTACAGCTCCTATGCATCATCCTCCTCCTCCTCCTCATGTTCAGCCTCCATCTCAGATATCACCACATCAGTTACAAGCTGGAAGCACTGCAGTACTTCCTCTGCCAAGTGGCAACAGGCTGTGCTGAAACTCATAAGCTTAGGTGAGAAACCTGCTGTGAAAGAGCAGGCAGATCTGTGGCTGACACCACTGAACCTACATCCAGGCATGGTCGTGTGTGACAATGGCCATAACCTGGTGGCGGCTCTGAGGCGAGGTGAGATCACACACGTACCATGCCTGGTTCATGTGCTTAACCTCGTGGTTCAGCGGTTTCTTAAATCGTACCCTGAGTTGCCAGATCTGCTCGTCAAAGTACGCCGCCTGTCTGCTCATTTTCGCAAGTCGGCTACAGCTTCCGCCGCCCTTGCTGTGTTGCAGCAGCATTTTCAGCTTCCGTCACATCGACTGGTGTGTGATGTCCCCACATGTTGGAATTCTACCCTCCACATGTTGCAAAGGATTTGTGAGCAGAAGAGAGCAGTTGTGGAGTACCAGCTGCAACAAGGCCGTCGATATTCAGGTCAGACTCCACACATAAGACCTCAGGAGTTTACCTGGATGTCTGACATATGTACTCTCTTGACAAACTTTGAGGAGTCCACCAAGATGGTGAGTGGCGATGACGTCATCATTAGCGTCAGCATTCCACTTGTCTGTCTTTTGCAACGCTCTCTGCAGAGAATTAAAGAGGAGGCATTGCAGCCAGAGTATGATGAGATGGATCAAGAAGCCGTAGTGGTCAATTACACACAGCCCAGCCTCATCTCATCCCAATGTGCATTGGGGGACAATGAGGGAGAGGAGGAGGAGGAGGAAGAACAGGAGCTTGTATCATGCGCTATAGACGGTAGTACCTGTCCAACTGTCATACCGTCGGTTCAGCATGGGTGGCCTGAGTACAGGGGGGAGGAGGAGGAGGAGAGCATGGTCTGTCGTCATCTTGGTGAGGACATGGAAGTCTTGCCCGTTACCAGTCTGGCACGCATGGCTGACTTTATGTTAGGGTGCCTTAACCGTGACCCTCGCGATGTCAAAATGTTGGGTGACAGTCATTACTGGTTGGTGACACTATTAGACCCCCGCTACAAGGTGAACTTTCGCTCTCTTATTCCTGAAGTGGTGAGGTCTACAAAAATGGGGCAGTACCAGAAGGCCCTTGCTGCATAACTGGTAAAAAAATTCCTTTACGTCTGTTCCCAGGGGCATTGAAACCGTCTTGTTAAGCTCCTGTGACCTCCACCACTTTTCCAAGGGGCATTAAAACTGTCTTGTTAAGCTACTGTGACCTCCACCACTTTTCCAAGGGGCATTAAAACCGTCTTGCTAAGCTACTGTGACCTCCATCACTTTTCCGAGGGGCATTAAAACCGTCTTGTTAAGCTACTGGGACCTCCACGTCTCTTCCGAGGGGCATTAAAAGCGTCTTGTTAAGCTACTGTGACCTCCACGTCTCTTCCGAGGGGCATTAAAACAATCTTGTTAAGCTACTGTGACCACCATGTCTCTTTCGAGGGGCATTAAAACCGTCTTGTTAAGCTACTGTGATCTCCACAACTTTTCCGAGGGGCATTCAAACCGTCTTGTTAAGCTTCTGGGACCTCCATGTTTCTTCCGAGGGGCATTCAAACTGTCTTGTTAAGCTCCTGTGACCTCCACCAATTTTCCAAGGGGCATTAAAACCGTCTTGTTAAGCTACTGTGACCTCCACCACTTTTCCAATGGGCATTAAAACCGTCTTGTTAAGCTACTGTGACCTCCAATACTTTTCCGAGGGGCATTCAAACCATCTTGTTAAGTTATTGGGACCTCCTCGTCTCTTTCGAGGGGCATTAAAACCGTCTTGTTAAGCTATTGCGACCTCCACCACTTTTCCGAGGGGCATTCAAACCATCTTGTTAAGCTACTGGGACCTCCACATCTCTTCCAAGGGGCATTAAAACCATCTTGTTAAGCTACTGTGACCTCCACATCTCTTCCGAGAGGCATTAAAACCGTCTTGTTAAGCTACTGTGACCTCCACGTCTCTTCAAAGGGGCATTAAAAGCGTCTTCTTAAACCACTCTGAACTCCACAGCTCTTCCAAGGGGCATTGAAATGTTGTTTTCAATTACCTCTAACCTCCACGACTCTTCCAACGGGCATTGCATTTCCTCCTAATTTTAGTCAGCTTTTGCTTTTCAATGCAAAGGGAAAAACTAAGGGAGACCCACTCCTTAATAATGGGTAGAAGGTTTTTAGTACGCTGTAATCCACGTCTGTTTCAAGGGGCAATGCAGTTCCTCATAATTTTTGGAAAGCCTTCCATTCACTGCTTAGGCCAACAGTGTACAGGAGACCCAGTTGCTATAAATGGAAAAAATGGTTTAGTTTAGGCCCTCTGACCTCCATGTCATTTCCAAGGGGCATTGGAGTGCCTCGAAATTTTTGCTAGGCATTGCACTCACTGTATGCCCTATAACTGTGTAGCCGAACCGCTCCTTTTGGTACAGAAACATATCCAACAAGACATATGTGGTTAACTTGCCTCATATTGATGTGAATGGTCCCTGTTCCTCCTGCTCTTTCTCCTTTGCCACCACCTCATCCATCATTCATCACCTGAAGCTTTGTTTTAAGGGGAGTTATAGAACTGGGATAGTAGCAGGAAAACATCCAGCAATCCTCGGAGGAGGTAGGATATGCGCCAAAACGCTGACCACCTCAGGCTTAGCCACTACTACACACATGCGCTTGTGACGCGCCCCCTGGGACATATTCCGTTTTGAGGGGAATACCCGGCACCGGATCAGATGGGGGGGGGTTTGTAGTCTCCGAGCGGCTGTGACCCGGTCCCGTGCCCAGGGCGTCAAGCTCAGGGTTATGTGGCAGTCTTTACTGATGTTATTAAAGTTCGTTGTGTCGACTACGCCACCCGTTGTGATGCGGTCACTGTGGCCGCCGCTGCAGCAGGGTCCGCTGAGGCTGATGGTGGATGCGCAGCTTGGTGGGATAACCCCCAACGGGAGGGGTATAGCCTCAGAGGGGACAGGCGCAGAGGATGGGGATTGTGGTGGTGCGGTGCAGCCGGTAATGATGACAGACTCGGGTAGTGCAGTTAAGGGTCTTTACTTACTGCAGATGTTCCTGGTCACTCTAGCTCCAAGTGACCTCCCGAGCCGTGCTGCGTCCACCAGGTCCTGGATCCGGCCAACCCCCAAACAAGTCCGGAGCGTGGCCCTGAGCTCTCCCTCTGTCCTTCCTTCAGCCGTCCCCACCAGTGATTCACCTAAATCCAGCTCCCTCGGGCCTTCTATTGGGCAACCTTTGGCCTCAGGTTCCCTGACCCTCCATGTGGTGTGCCTTCAGGGTGAATGTAGTGGGTGACCGTGACAGACTCTGCCCACGGTCTCCGGTCTCTGGCTGGGGAATGTCTTTACCCCCACCAGCTTGGGTTCCGGTACCCTTCTGCTGACTCCTCACCCGGTGTTCTTATTTGGGTTCTTGGGTCCCTTCTTTGTCCCCCTCTGGGTCTCCTTCTTTACTCCACTCTCTCTCCAGGGCTGTTGTTTCTTTCTGCAGGCTTGTCCTCTGCATCTGACTTACTCTCTGCGTCTGACCCTGATCCTAGTTGGTGCCCTCCTTATATATCCCTCTATGTGTGAGCTCAGGTGACCAGCACCCAATGAGCTCCTACCACTACCCAGACTGCTCCCCCTATCTGCCCCTACACTACATGGGATGTTCCTCCCCCCTCCCACTCCAGCCAGGAACAGGCTCGGTCGCACCTGCACATTTCTAAGTGGGAGTGCCGTCGGCCTGCTCCTCTGGAATGGGATGTATGTAGTGCATGCAGTCTATCTGAGCTCAGTTCCACACTCCTTCCTTACCCGGGAGTGGAATATCACACCTCTGGGTTGAGGTGCAATACCCCTGTAGCAGCCGAATCCTCAGGGTGCTACATTCCCCCCTGGTAAATCACAGCACGTCCTCGGGCTGCAAAGACAAAAACACCAAACATACAAATTTTTATAAACATATAAAACATATAAAATATTATATATATATAAACTTTTTCATATAAACATCATCATAACATTCTCGTCGTCTCTTTCTTTCTTCCTCCTCTGGTCACCGTGCAACTCGTGACCAGGTAAAGTGCGACAGTCTTTTGAAAAGCAGTTCCTTATAAAACCAGTAGGGGGCGCCTTAGGAAGCGCAACTATGTACAGGGAAGTTTTGGCCGTTCTCAGTCCCCGGCCAGGTAAGGGAAAGGGATGGCTGCTCACAGTCCTCAGCCTGGTTTGGGTAAGGGACACACGGGTTAAACTGTTCACTGGTCCCAACGGGGACTAAACGTTAAAGCAGCCACGGTTTCTTGTGTACCCCGACGGGTAACTATATACAGTTTTTCTTTACTACTGTTCTTAATCGTAGTACCTCCTAGCCTTGAACCCGTCCGGGTCTTCTGGCTCTTCCTCCCTACACCGCAACTCCTCCTCTGTCAGGCGATGCACGTGGAGGGCGTAAGGTCCCTTGGCACACTTGTGCCGGGTGAACGTTACCTCGTCACCGACGTAGAGGTCACGGCCTTTGTGACCCTCTGGCAGGTGAGACTCGACATCCCGTCGGGTAACGAAGACGTCACCCATGGTGTTCTGGTCCTTTATGAAGCCCCACCCATGCTGCGCATTAAACTTTATTACCGTCCCGATGGTACGGGGACGATCTGCTGCACGGGGGTCCCTTCTGGTCCGGCTCTTTTGCTCCGCGCTGCGGGTCCGGGCCCATTGCTCTCTGGCCCGCCTCTCCTCCCGCTCTCTCTTGAACTCTGCCAGCTGTTGACGGCAACACTCGGTACGCTCTGCTGCAGCTGCCCGAGTCTCTCCGGTGAACCCCATCAAATCTTCTCCCGTGGGGTCCCACACGAACTGGGCTTCCTCGAGTGGAGGCGAGACCCGAGTCACGGGCTTTGGAGCCGGGATCAGGGGCTCACACAGGGGACCTAACTTCTTTTGTCGCTCCAGTTCCAAGAATTCTTTGGGCCAGATGAAGGGCCGCCCGTCCGGCCACGCTAGCTGGCTGAAGGGGTCCTCTCCCAGACTTGGCACCCTTGATGTTACGGGTGCGGGCGCGATGGTGGGGGCGCCCAGGTTGCCCAGGCCTTGCGGCCAGGCCTGGGGCATCTGGAAGGTAAATGGAACTGTTAACACGGCGGCACCCTGGGCCACCTGGCCTTGCGACCAGGCCGGAGGCTCCGCGGAGGTAGATGGCTCTGCTGGGGATGCGGCGCCCGGAAACGCTAGGCCTTGCGACCAGGCCGGAGGCTTCCCTTCCTTCGCCACGCTCCGGGTCACGACGCGTGACGTCACTGGGGTCGCGACGGCGGCTTCCGGTCGGGGCCTAGTCGGTGGCGGTGTCATGGCGGTCTCGGGTACGGCAGGGGGACTTTCGGGCTCTGCGACGGGGAGCTGGGGCAGGTGGGTGGTCTTCCGGTATGGGGTATAGGCATCCCCCTTACCTGCTGCCATGCGTCTCGCTCCCTCTTCTGCGCCGTCTCCGGCCTTGGGTCCTCCCGCGTCATCCGCAGAGGTAGTCGACGTCTTCTTCCAAGGGAGCGGGTTCCGTGGGCGGATTCCAGCTTGCTGGGCCATCTCCCGGCCCCACTCCGCCAGGATCTCCCTCTGCACTCGGGCCATCCTTCCCGCGAGGCCCTCCAGGGCACTCCGCGCGCACTCCCGATCTCGGGGAAGCTGCGCCAGAATCTCCGCTAATCCTAGCGGGGTTGTTGACTCTAGCAGGCTCCTGACCATCGGGTCGGTGCTGCTCTGCTCTGCTTCCGGCAGGCTCCTGGCCAGCGGGCCGGTGCTGCTCTGCTCTCCTCCTTCTTCCTTCTGCAGGCTCCTGGCCAGCGGGCCGGTGCTGCTCTGCTGCCGCTCCATTCCCGGGTCTACTCTTTCTCTCCTCGACTCCGGGTGCTCTTGCTCTGGACACCTCGCCTCCGGGTGCGCTCGTCCTAGACTGCTCCAAGCGACACCCATCTTTTCTCTTTTCTTTCGTCTCCTCCCACTTCGAGGGCGGTCCCGGGGCAACTCGGTGACTGTCAGCTCCAGGGGTAGTTCTTTCACGCTGACAGACACCTCCAGCATCACAGTCTCTGTTGGTGGGGGCGGTTTCCACTTTTGGCGCCATTTTCTGTCCTGGCCCACGATGGGAGGTGGCCTCTTGCCCTCCTTTGGCACGCCCATAATGGCGTCCGCTGCTCTTCCAAGGCGGGAAATCTGCGGTTTTGGCGGGAAGCGTCGCCCAGTGGCGGGAAACTCTGCAGATGGCGGGAACAAGCTGGAAATGGCGGACAATCGGCGGGAAACGACTGGTGATGGAGTCCGATGGCGTGGACCCTCCGGAACCGGCGGGAGACTTCTTTCTGAGGTAAACTTGCACTTTTCTTCAGGCACGCAGTACCCGGGTGTTGCGGGCACGTAATCCTGCCGACTACGCCAAAGTTGACGCGCCCCCTGGGACATATTCCGTTTTGAGGGGAATACCCGGCACCGGATCAGATGGGGGGGGTTTGTAGTCTCCGAGCGGCTGTGACCCGGTCCCGTGCCCAGGGCGTCAAGCTCAGGGTTATGTGGCAGTCTTTACTGATGTTATTAAAGTTCGTTGTGTCGACTACGCCACCCGTTGTGATGCGGTCACTGTGGCCGCCGCTGCAGCAGGGTCCGCTGAGGCTGATGGTGGATGCGCAGCTTGGTGGGATAACCCCCAACGGGAGGGGTATAGCCTCAGAGGGGACAGGCGCAGAGGATGGGGATTGTGGTGGTGCGGTGCAGCCGGTAATGATGACAGACTCGGGTAGTGCAGTTAAGGGTCTTTACTTACTGCAGATGTTCCTGGTCACTCTAGCTCCAAGTGACCTCCCGAGCCGTGCTGCGTCCACCAGGTCCTGGATCCGGCCAACCCCCAAACAAGTCCGGAGCGTGGCCCTGAGCTCTCCCTCTGTCCTTCCTTCAGCCGTCCCCACCAGTGATTCACCTAAATCCAGCTCCCTCGGGCCTTCTATTGGGCAACCTTTGGCCTCAGGTTCCCTGACCCTCCATGTGGTGTGCCTTCAGGGTGAATGTAGTGGGTGACCGTGACAGACTCTGCCCACGGTCTCCGGTCTCTGGCTGGGGAATGTCTTTACCCCCACCAGCTTGGGTTCCGGTACCCTTCTGCTGACTCCTCACCCGGTGTTCTTATTTGGGTTCTTGGGTCCCTTCTTTGTCCCCCTCTGGGTCTCCTTCTTTACTCCACTCTCTCTCCAGGGCTGTTGTTTCTTTCTGCAGGCTTGTCCTCTGCATCTGACTTACTCTCTGCGTCTGACCCTGATCCTAGTTGGTGCCCTCCTTATATATCCCTCTATGTGTGAGCTCAGGTGACCAGCACCCAATGAGCTCCTACCACTACCCAGACTGCTCCCCCTATCTGCCCCTACACTACATGGGATGTTCCTCCCCCCTCCCACTCCAGCCAGGAACAGGCTCGGTCGCACCTGCACATTTCTAAGTGGGAGTGCCGTCGGCCTGCTCCTCTGGAATGGGATGTATGTAGTGCATGCAGTCTATCTGAGCTCAGTTCCACACTCCTTCCTTACCCGGGAGTGGAATATCACACCTCTGGGTTGAGGTGCAATACCCCTGTAGCAGCCGAATCCTCAGGGTGCTACACTTGCATTCCAAGAAAACAAAGCAGATGCTAACTTCTATCATCATCATCATGCTCCTCACCTTGGCACTCTCAACTTCCCTGATGGAGATGCCAGGGCCCACCGGAGGAGTCTGGTTCTCTGGTGGGCTCGTCCAATGCTGCCCTAAAGCAGGCCAGGCTAAGAAAAGTGTGTGGGAAGGTGACAGGAGAAATAGGAGCAGCTGGGGACCGTTTATGGACACCCGGCCGCCCCCAGGCAGCTGGGGACCATGTGTGGACACCCGGCCGCGGTGCAGCTGGGGACTGAGTGTGGACACCCGGCCGCCGGACGGCTGGGGACTGAGTATGGAAACCAGGCCGCCAACGCAGCCATGACGTGATGGCCAGATTCTGCCTCCACATGCCTAAAAGGCCCAATTTAAAGTGCAAGCAAGTAGTATGATATTGCAGCCTGGCGGTGGGTGGGTGGCAGGCTTCATACTTGCGCTTGCATTGCAAGGAATGGGAGAGGTACAATGGAACACTGCCCTGGGACAAGGACTTGTACGGGGATAGTTGCAAGTCTGCAACGACAGGTGCAGGGTGGGAGGCATCTTCGCATGTACCATGAACTGGGGTTTGGCATGCACACACTACAGTGGAATAGGCTGTCCTTCCCACTAAATGCACTGGGGAGGTCACAGGTAATGTTTTGGTATGCGCACTTAATCTTATGTATAAGTCGCACTGGGACAAATAGGGGCGGCTGGGGACCAAGTATGAATTCCTCGCTGCCGAAGCAGCCATGAGGTAGTGGCCAGCTTCGACCTCCTCCAAACTAAAAGGCCCCATTTCAAGTGCAAGCTAGCAGTATGACATTGCAGCCTGGGGGTGGGTGGGTGGCAGGCTGCACACTTACGCTTGCATTAAAAGAAAACAAAGCAGATGCTTACTTCTATCATCATGCTCCTCACCCTGGCATTCTGAACTCCCCTGATGGAGAAGCTAGGGCCCACCGGAGGAGTCTGGTTCTCTGGTGGGCTCGTCCAATGCTGCCTTAAAGCAGGCCAGGCTAAGAAAAGTGTGTGGGAAGGTGACAGGAGAAATAGGGGAGGCTGGGGACCGTTTATTGACACCCGGCCGCCCCCAGGTGGCTGGGGACCGTGTGTGGACACCCGGCCGTGGGGCGGCTGGGGACCGAGTGTGGACACCCGGCTGCCCCCTGGCGGCTGGGGACTGAGCGTGGACACCCGGCCGCTGGGCGACTGGGGACTGAGTATGGATACCTCGCTGCCGAAGCAGCCATGAGGTAGTGGCCAGCTTTGACCTCCTCCAAACTAAAAGGCCCCATTTCAAGTGCAAGCTAGCAGTATGGCATTGCAGCCTGGGGGTGGGTGGGTGGCAGGCTGCACACTTACGCTTGCATTCCAAGAAAACAAAGCAGATGCTAATGTGGCACCCAAGGGGTCTGGTTGCCACAGTAATAGAAATATTACGTCTGAGAGCAAGTGGGAGATTTCTCTGGTCAGGAGCCCTAAGCATGCAACACTTCCTGCCCAGACCTGGGAGGGGAGGAATCGGCCCTTATAAACTGGGTCTGGGGCGGGATGAGTTCAGTCAGAGCCTGGAGACAGCTCCAGACACAGGGAAAGAAACAGCAGGAGCTCTGTAGGAGCAGTAGCTGAAGACCAGGGGCTGGAGCTGAGCAGAGCTCGCCCTGGCAGAAGAATCTGATAACCGGACACCGGAGTCCGAGGCTGTGGGGACTGATATCCACCCAGCAGCAGAAACCAGCTGGCAGGGGATTCCAGGTCCTCTGACCATAGAAGCCTGGAGGCTCAGTCACAAGGAAGGGACCAGCACCGCCATCCAGGAGCGGAGGCTAACAGAAGGCCCCAAGTCACCAGCTATACGGGTGAGCACCACACGGTATACTCAGGGACGTGGGCTACTTCTACCCGCTTACAGCAAGGTAGCCAGAAAGAGTGCATTTAGACGGGGAGGCCTACAACTCCACCTGGCCAGGGGAACGCCTGTTTTCTCGCAGACTGACCAGGCCCCTTATGCCAGCCAGTACTCCCGGGAGGGTCTGCCTTAATATCACCAGTAAAGACCCTGAACTGCACTGCAAAGACTCTGAGTCGTTCCTGCTTCATCGCCGCACCAGCACTACTAGTGCTGGGACTCCCGTGCACTATCACCCTCACCATCAACTACACTGCCCTGGGGCTCCACTCTTCCCGTGGGGAGTCACACTACCTCAGCAGCACACACCATCAGCCCCAGCGGTCAGCCTTGCAGCGACGGTCCGCGCTGACCACAATCCACAGGTGGCGTAGTTGGACAATTAACCTAAAACCCCCACAAAATACCGCCATCGGCCTGACCACCCTGAGCCACGGGACCGGGTCACCGCCACGGATTCTACAACCCCCAGAGACCCGGCTCCGGGTATCCCACACACGTCCACACTAGGCCCAGGGAGCGAGTCAGCTTTGGCGTAGTCGGCAGGATTTCGTGCCCGCAATCACCGGGTACTGCGCGCCTTCAAAAGACTGTCATACCTGCCGTGGTGAAGGTCCCCGCCATCCGGAGCCGTTTCCCGCCATCCGGAGCCTTTTCCCGCCATCTTCAAAAGTTTCCCGCCATCTTCAAAAGTTTCCTGCCATCGGACGCCATCTTCGGGATGCCGCGCGGGAAGAAGAGGGGCGTGGACGCCGAAAGCACGCGAGACCCGAAGCTCCGCCTCACGCATCGACGCTGCGCAAGGTTCTGGAAGGGAGAGAGAGCGACACTGACATCACCAGAGAACGATGCAAGGTCCTCCACCCTGACGATCGTGTGCGGAGCCTCGGCCTACGGAGAAGAAGCAACAGAAGGTAGGCCACACTTAACTAGGGGGGAGGAAGATGACGGACACGGAGGGACCCTCAACCACCAGCGCGGCCGCTGCCGCAGTAATGCCATTTACAATGCCCTATATCCCCGGAGCGGCCTGGCTGCCCCAGTACTCAGGGGAGTCGCATACCCTAAGCGACTTTAAAGAGAGACTGTACAGCCTGTTTAAGGTGTACCCCCTGACAGAGGGACAAAAAGAGAGCATATTGGTAGGCCAGCTAACCGAGGCAGCCCAACGTGAAGTAAAGTCCTAGTCAGTCCGGGACAAGGAGACTGTAATAGAGATCTTAACCCATCTGAGGGACACTTTTGATACCCGCACCTCAGCAGAGATCAAAATGAAATTTTATGGGTGCAAGCAGCGGGCCCAAGACAGTATAAGGGACTATGCTTTGAATTTGCAAGAGGCCCTGGGAGCCATTAAATAGGCAGACCCTGACAGTGTGCAGAATGCAGATGAACTGTTAACTGAGCAATTCATTGAGGGTCTGCTGTCCAACGCCCACCGAACCCAGTTACGTGCAATGGCCTTGCAGAACCCTGGGTTAGACTTTTCAAAGTTCAAAGACAGGGCCATCCGGGTGCTCCGAGAACCGGCACCGGGTAGCGCTGTAACCCACCGGCACCCTGCTATTACCTATCACCAGGAGGCGGCGCCCTTGTCTACAGAGTCTGTAGGAGCTGGTGCGCAGGCTTTGGATAACAACCCGGCTACAGACCTGCACCATCAGGTCCAAGAGTTAACCAAAAGCGTAGCCGCGCTAACCAGAACTGTACAGTCTTTACAGGTTTCCCCTCCAGGAAAGATCCAGCTGGCATCCGGACCGGAGGACGTTCCGTGGCGCCAACAGAGGAGGATCCCGTCGTCCAGAGGAAAACCCAGCGACAGATACAACGAGGACGGACAACCCATGTGCCGCCTCTGCAATCAACCCGGACATATGGCAAGGTACTGTCATTTAAACGGGCACAACCAGGGGTAGAGTGCCAACCCCCAGGTATAAGATCATCAGGCCCATCGAACTGGCGTGATTAATACGTAGGGGGACGTCCGGTCTTGCCTGTGGTACTGGATGGCATTCCTATGAGTGCCCTACTGGACACTGGGTCACAAGTGACTACCATCCCGTACGTGCTCTTTAAGCGGTACTGGAATGACTTGGATATAACCCGCTACCCAGATGACGACCTGAGTATCATCGCCAGCAATGGTCAGCCCGTGCCACAGGTGGGATTCAAGGAGGTGACCATTAAGGTCGGTAAAGTCGAACTGGTGGCACAAGGACTGATTATTGTGGACACAGACCGTCATGAGAGCCACCCTAGAATAACCTTGGGAACTAACGTGATTGAAAATTGTCTTGCAGAGGTGATTCTCATTTTACAGCAGGCTGCCAAGAACGCCAGTTCCAGCCAGCAGCGTGTGCTCCAAAAAGAGATGCGGGCACTGATGAAGCGGCAACAAGTGGAACTATCTGGTGGTGAGATAGGTAGCGTGAAAATGTGTGACCCGTTCCCTATTGCCATGCCCCCGAAAAGTGATATGATGATCTGGTGCCGGGCAGCTATTGGTCTAAGAGGTAGAGACTACCAAGCAACGGTAGAACCCGTCTACTCAGACAGTAGGCCCACCATTTTGACAGCACATGGGGGTGGTCAATGTACGCCAAGGGAGGGTGCCCGTCCGCATCATAAATATCGGGGAGAGGGAAGTGTACCTGCCCCGGTATGCCACGCTAGTCAAATTGTTCACCATAAACCAAAATTCTGTAAGGGCCGTGGAACCCTTGCCTCCATCTCAACCAGAGGAAGGTAACGGCTCTAAGAAACAAATGGAGGACTGGTGTCAGCAACTGCATTTGGGTACTGACTCCACTCCCTCACACCAAAAACAGGGAGTCTACCGGGTGGTTCAGGAGTACGAAAGAGTCTTTAGTAAACACCCGCTAGACTTCAGGCGAGTAAAGGGGGTAGAACATCACATCCCCACAGGAGACCATCTGCCCATAAAGGAAAGATACCGACCTGTACCCCCTGCACACTATCAGCATGCAAAAGGGATGTTGCAGGACATGAAGGAGGCTGGGGTAATCAGGGACAGCTGTAGCCCCTGGGCAGCTCCACTAGTTCTAGTGAAAAAGAAGGACAACACAATGAGAATGTGTGTAGACTACAGAAAGGTCAACCGTATCACACACAAAGATGCGTACCCATTACCTAGGATAGAAGAATCTTTAGCTGTGTTAAAATCTGCTAACTTCTTCTCCACTTTGGATCTTACTAGCGGGTACTGGCAGGTTCCTGTAGCAGAGGCAGACAAGGAGAAGACTGCATTCACCACCCCGATGGGCCTCAGCGAATTCAACTGTATGCCGTTCGGGCTCTGCAACGCACCAGGAACCTTCTAACGGTTGATGGAATGCTGTCTAGGACACCGGAATTTCGAGATGGTCCTGTTATACCTGGACGATGTCATCGTCTATTCCAAAACCTGCGAGGACCATCTGAAACACCTGGCTGAAGTGTTTGATGCCCTGGCAAGCTACGGCCTCAAGGTGAAACCCTCCAAGTGTCACCTGCTGAAACCAAAGGTGCAGTACCTGGGACATGTGGTGAGTGCTGACGGAGTGGCTCCCGACCCCGATAAGATCACCATGATTAAAGACTGGCCAAGACCCTCCAGCATAAAGGAAGTGCGGCAGTTTCTCGGGTTGGTAGGCTACTACCGAAGATTCATTCCCGGTTTCACCAAAATGGCAGCTCCTATGCAGGACCTCCTGATAGGCCCATCCAGGAAGGCCAAAAACCAGAAGCCGCCCTTCAGATGGGAAAAGCTGGAAGAAGAGTCCTTCCGCCAGCTGAAGATGGCCCTCACGGGGGATGAAATCCTGGCGTACCCTGACTACAGCCAGCCCTTTATCCTCCACACGGACGCGAGCAACATCGGGATAGGAGCCGTACTGTCCCAGATCCAGCAGGGGAAAGAACGGGTAATTGCTTACGCCAGCCGAAAACTACGGCCCACAGAGAGAAACCCTGTGAATTATAGCTCATTCAAGCTAGAGTTCCTGGCCGTGGTGTGGGCAGTGACCGAACGTTTCAAGCATTACCTTGCCTCTTCCAAATTCACCGTGTACACGGATAAAAACCCGTTGACACACCTGGACACTGCAAGACTTGGTGCCCTGGAGCAGAGATGGATGGCCCGCCTGTCCAACTATGAATTCACCATCAAATACCGGGCGGGACGCTCAAATGCCAACGCGGATGCCCTGTCGAGAATGCCAAACCTACCGGACGTAGGGGAAGATCCAGAAGAACTGGAAGAAATCGAACTCCCTGCGTTCCACCTCCATGGGATTACCCTGTATTCACTTTTAGGCAGTGACCTGGGTGTCAGAGATGCTTCCAGGGGTTTTCCCCATGCTGTTCCCATGTCTTTTCAGCACTGTATGCATGTGTCACACAGCACATGGCCAGATAAGGTTGTAAAATGTTAAAATGACATTTCCCGGTGAATGTATTTGTCACGGTTGAAAGCAATACAAAAGTGCAAAAACGCATAAAAAATGCTACTTGTGAACATAGCCCAAGGTGTGGAGGAGTATTTTTGTTTTTGGTTATTTATTTTACCTTATACACAAGTCTTTACCCTGGAAAGGAACTTCCTTAACATATTTCACAGGAAAGCAGTTTCAGTTTAGTTTTTGATCGTTTTATTGTGAGCCCTTAAAAGTGGCTTAATACCTCTGACCACGTTGTTGACAGCAGTGACCTGGGGGTCAGAAATGCTTCCTGGGGCGATCCCCATGCTGTACCCATGTCATTTGAGCACTGTCACTATCGTTTTGGGCACTTGTTAGGCTTTTAAAAGACTGCCGGGGGTGCCGTCGCAAAAATGCTCGGGTCTCCCATAGACTAACATGGGGCTCGTTGCTCGGGTCGAGCACCCGAGTATCATGGCGAGCTCAGCCCGAGCTTCGAGCACCCAAGCATTTTAGTGCTCGCTCAACACTAATCATTTCCTTTATACTTCACAAATACTTGCTTCTTTGTGTCAGTATATCACATAAAATCCCAATAAAATTTAATTTTGTTCATGGGGTATGAATACCTTTTCAAGGCACTGTATATGTATGTATATGCCTTATTTTTCACAATTTAGCATGAACCTTACTATAAGACGCACCTTAGGTTTACATTGTAGAACATAAATAAAACATAGTTCCTACTAAAAAAACTTCCCTAGCCTTGTAAAGAAGTTGAGGAGTCAATATCACTAGTTTTAATGTGCTTGGTTAGAATAGGGAAGTAATACATCTATTGTTAGTGCTTATCAGCAACATGTGCATTATACACATATAGCTTTCTAGTATAAACATTATGCAGTATTACACTCTCTGCAGTGCATACATATACACAATACTGGTGCCTGTACAGTCCACTATGCTACTTACACACACAGCTATGCTACATACACACACCTGTGCTACAGCTCTGCTATACACACACAGCTATGCTTTAGAAATACACACAGCTCTGCTACAACACACTCATCTAAGCTACATCAAAAACACACAAACAGGCAAACAACTCAATTAAAAAACTCAGCTCAACTACAATACATTCAGCTCAGCTACATCATCAAAACACACACACAGCACAATTACAAAACACTCAGCTGAACTACAACCTTCTCAGCTCAGCTACATCATCAAAACACCCACACTGTACGTTAACCATACCTCCAAACTGTCCGTGATCTGGCAAAGCTGTCCCAAATTTTGGGAGCTATCCTGAGAGGTTGATGGCATGCCCCGACATCAGCTGTGTCTGTGTCCTAAGGCCTAAGGTCACATATACAGATGAATATAATGATGGTGAAAGAGCTGAAAAGTCCTACCACTACCAATCAGCCTTTGCAAATACCAAAAGGTCCTGGCAGGACCTCTGGATGTATGGCAGTTTCTGGTCACATGACTGGCAATGGAAAAAAGGGAAGAGGAGCAAGACACAAGTAAACTGTATGTGTACATATATTGATATAGCAAATCTGTGTGTGTGTGTGTGTGTGTATTAATTGATGTATCAGAGCTGTATCTCTATGTGTATGTATTGATGTACAAGAGTTGTGTGCATACTGATGTAGCAGACCTGTATGTATATGTATGTGTATTGATCTAACAAAACTCTGCATCTGTGTATTGATGTAGCGAGGTGGGTGTCTATTTACAGTATATAGCTTAGCTATTTGTGTATATGTGTGTATTGATTAGTGATGAGCGAATGCGCTCACCACTGCTCGGTACTCGCCCAAGCATCACTGTGCTCGACGAGCTTGGCGTTCGGTGAGTATTTCCGGGTTGCTCGGGTGGGAACTCGGGTCCCCTTCCTGCATGTTTGGCGCTCTTTAGGGATTACCTGCCATGCACTGTAATGCCGTAGCCATGTTGGTGGTGGGCATTACAGGGATTGGCTGGCCACACAGCATCATCAGGTGTATATAAGACCGGGCGCCGCCATGCTAATCACAGTCTACTATGGAAAAAGGCAGAGCAAGGAGAGTTGCTGCTGCATCAGGGAGAGATTTGCTTGTTCATAGTTAGCATAGGTATTCCACAACATATATCTATATCCATCTGAATAAACAGTCCTTCGGAGGACTAATTCAGCTGTATATATTCAGTGCAGGCAGGCAGGCAGTGTATGTGGCAGACTGCAGTGTATGATACAGCACAAGAGGGTCCATTGAACGTCCTGTTAGTCTAGGTAATACACAACATTTACATATAAATATATATATATATATATATATATATATATATATATATATATATAATACAGTACAGACCAAAAGTTTGGACACACCTTCTCATTTAAAGATTTTTCTGTATTTTCATGACTTTGAAAATTGTACATTCACACTGAAGGCATCAAAACTATGAATTAACACATGTGGAATTATATATACTTAACAAAAAAGTGTGAAACAACTGAAAATATGTCTTATATTCTTGGTTCTTCAAAGTAGCCACCTTTTGCTTTGATGACTGCTTTGCACACTCTTGGCATTCTCTTGATGAGCTTCAAGAGGTAGTCACCGGAAATGGTTTTCACTTCACAGGTGTGCCCTGTCAGGTTTAATAAGTGGGATTTCTTGCCTTATAAATGAGGTTGGGACCATCAGTTGTGTTGTGCAGAAGTCTGGTGGATACACAGCTGATAGTCCTACTGAATAGACTGTTAGAATTTGTATTATGGCAAGAAAAAAGCAGCTAAGTAAAGAAAAATGAGTGGCCATCATTACTTTAAGAAATTAAAGTGTCCCCAAGTGCAGTTGCAAAAACCATCAACCGCTACAAAGAAACTGGCTCACATGAGGACCGCCCCTGGAAAAGAAGACCAAGAGTCACCTCTGCTTCTGAGGATAAGTTTATCCGAGTCACCAGCCTTAGAAATCGCAGATTAACAGCAGCTCAGTTTAGAGACCAGGTCAATGTCACACAGAGTTCTAGCAGCAGACACATCTCTACAACAACTGTTAAGAGGAGACTTTGTGCAGCAGGCCTTCATGGTAAAATAGCTGCTAGGAAGCCACAGCTAAGCACAGGCAACAAGCAGAAGAGACTTGTTTGGGCTAAAGAACACAAGGAATGGACATTAGATCAGTGGAAATCTGTGCTTTGGTCTGATGAGTCCAAATTTTAGATCTTTGGTTCCAACCACCTTGTCTTTGTGCGACGCAGAAAAGGTGAACTGATAGACTCTACATGCCTGGTTCCCACCGTGAAGCATGGAGGAGGAGTTGTGATTGTGTGGGGGTGCTTTGCTGGTGACACTGTGGGGGATTTATTCAAAATTGAAGGCATACTGAACCAGCATGGCTACCACAGCATCTTGCAGGGGCATGCCATTCCATCTGGTTTGCGTTTAGTTGGACTATCATTTATTTTTCAACAGGACAATGACCCCAAACACACCTCCAGGCTGTGTAAGGGCTATTTGATCAAGCAGTCGAGTGATGGGGTACAATGCCAGATGACCTGGCCTATACAGTCACTAGACCTGAACCCATTTGAGATGGTTTGGGGTGAGCTGGACCGCAGAGTGAAGGCAAAAGGGCCAACAAGTGCTAAGCATTAGAGATGAGCGGTGTTCGACTAGAAATGTTCGCCAATCTCAAATTCGAGCTGTTTTGGGCGGTGTTCGAGTTGTTCGACGAACCCGAACGATTTGCAAAAAATTCGGCTGTTCGAGGTTATGTTCGATAACTGTTCGTGCACCAAAAGCGTGTCCTGCATGTCTGGCGCTATTTAGAGCACCAATCATGCAGGGATTGTCTGCCACTCACTGTAATGCCACAGCCATGGTGGTTGTGGCATTACAGTGATTGCCCAAATCGATGGGAACAGTGCCCACAGTGAAACATGAAAAGCCGGCAATTCAGCAGCAGCATACACCGGTACCCAACAATTTAGAACCGAAAGAATAGAGCTTCACACATAGATTAGATAGATAGAAACATGTCAGCCACATATATATGAAGTACAGTGACAATGTTGCTTACTGTACTTGTCATTTAGTGTAAAGGATTTATCAAAAAAAATATTAGTGTTTTCATGCACCGTCTCTTTAAAAAAGCCGGCCGGCAATTCAGCAGCGGTACCCGACAATTTGGAATAGAAAGAATAGAGAATCACACATAGATTAGATAGATAGAAACATGTCAGTCACATATATATGAAGTACAGTGACAGTGTTGCTTACTGTACTTGTCATTTAGTGTAAAGGATTTATTAAAAAAAATAATAGTGTTTTCATGCACTGTCTCTTTAAAAAAGCCGGCCGGCATTTCAGCATCTGTACCCGACAATTTAGAATAGAAGGAATAGAGCATCACACATAGATTAGATAGATAGAAACATGTCAGTCACATATATAAGAAGTACAGTGATAGTGTTGATTACTGTACTTGTCATTTAGTGTTAAAATAAAGGATTTATTTAAAAAAAAATTGGCGTGGGGTTCCCCGTAATTTTAGGCTCTAGCGGAGGTTAAGCAGACGGCTGGGGCAGATGTTTGAAGCCTGGGAAGGGGGTAATACCCACGGAGCTTCCCAGGCTACTAATATCAGCCCCCAGCGGAAAACCTAGCCTTTACTAGCTATTAAAATGGGGGACCCCCCAAAAAAAAATGACGTGGGGTCCCCCCTATTTTAATAGCTAGCAAAGGCTAGGCAGACAGCTGGGGGCTGATATTAATAGCCCAGGAAGCGTACCATGAATATTGGCCCCCTCCCAGGCTAGAAACACCAGCCGTCAGCCGCCCCAGAAATGGCGCATCCATAGGATGCCCCAATTCTGGCACTTAGCCTCGCTCTTCCCACTGCCCTGTAGCGGTGGCAGTGGGGTAATAGGGCTGGGGTTGATGTCAGCTTATAATGCCAGCTGACATCAAGCCCAGGTTAGTAAAGGAGAGGCGTCTATAAGACACCTCCATTACTAACCCCATAGTCATAGTTAAAAGAAAACACAAACACCCAGAATAAAGTCCTTTAATTGAAATAAACACACAATTCTTTATTGTTCTAAATTAAACCATACTTACCGTCACGCCCATTCCAGCTGAAGCCAACAATCTCCTGCAATAAAAGTAAAATAATAAAGCAACCTCATCCTTACCTTTCCATGGTTCCCACGATGGCTTCAGCTCTGCTACATCGAGATGACAGGCTGGACCGCAGCAGAACGCTGCCATCCAGCCTGTCATCCCGCGGACACTGAGAAGCGCAGGCATGCTTGCGCTCCTCAGTGTCTCGCTGTGACGGCATCCAGATGAGCCGACAATGAACTCGGCTCACCTCATGCACGTCACTGACAGCGTGGGAAAATTCTCACGCTGAAGCGCTGAGTGCAGGAGAATTTTCCCACGCTGTCAGTGACGTGCATGAGGTGAGCTCATTCATGTCCATTGAACTCAGCTGACCTCATGTACGTCACTGACAGCGTGGGAGAATTCTCACGCTGAAGCGCTGAGTGCAGGAGAATTCTTCCACGCTGTCAGTGACGTACATGAGGTGAGCTGAGTTCATTGGACATGACCTCGGCTCATCTGGATGCCGTCACAGCCAGACACTGAGGAGCGCAAGCATGCCTGCGCTTCTCAGTGTCTGCGGGATGACAGGCTGGATGGCAGCTTTCTGCTGCGGTCCAGCCTGTCATCTCGATGTAGCAGAGCTGGAGCCATCATGGGAACCATGGAAAGCTAAGGATGAGGTTGCTTTATTATTTTACTTTTATTGCAGGAGATCGTTGGCTTCAGCTGGAATGGGCGTGACGGTAAGTATGGTTTAATTTAGAACAATAAAGAATTGTGTGTTTATTTCAATTAAAGGACTTTTTTCTGGGTGTTTGTGTTTTTTTTAAATACTTTACTAGAAATTCATGGTGGTCATGTCTAATATTGGCGTGACCCCATGAATTTCGGGCTTATAGCCAGCTGATAATGCCAAGCTGGCCCTAACCCCTTTATTACCCAGTGAGCCACCGCACCAGGGCCCTGGATGAGTTGGGTACAGCGCCAGAAGATGGCGCTTCTATGAATGCGCCATTTTCCGGGGTGGCTGCGGACTGCAATTTGCAGCTGGGGGGACCCAGAAAGCTTGGGCCTCCCTGCGCTGCAGATTCCAGCCCCCAGCTGCCTAGTTGTACCTGGCTGGACACAAAAATAGGGCGAAGCCCCACGTATTTTTTTTTTAAATTATTTCATGAAATTCATGAAATAATTAAGAAAAAAGGGGCTCCCTATATTGTTGTGTCCGGCCAGGTACAAATAGGCAGCTGGTGGTTGGGGGCAGCCCGTTCCTGCCTGCTGTACCTGGCTGGACACAAATATAGTGCGAAGCCCCACGTCAATTTTTTTTTAATTATTTCATGAAACTAGATGGTGGCCCGATTCTAACGCATTGGATATTCTAGAATATGTATGCGGCAGACCCGGCGCAATCAGCAAAGCGGTGTTGAAATTTGGCGACTATATCACTGATTGGTCACGGCCGGCGGTCGCGAATAATCAGCAGAGCGGGGTTAAAATTTTGCGCCAATAATGCTGATAGGTTGTGGTCGCGACCAATCAGCAAAGCGGTGTTTAAATTTGGCGCCAATAATGGTGATTGGTCACGACCTCGACCATTCAGCAGAGCGGTGTTTAAATTTGGCGGCAACAATGTTGATTAGTCGCGGCCGGCGGTCGCGACCAATCAGCAGAGCGGGGTTTAAATTTGGCGCCAATAATGCTGATTGGTCGCAATCGCCGGCCGCGACCAATCAGCAGAGCGGTGTTTAAATTTGGCGTCAAAATCGCTGATTGGTCGCGGAAGGCAACTGTGACCAATCAGCAGAGCGGGGTTTAAATTTGGCGCCAATACTGCTGATTGGTCGCGGCCGGCAACCGTGACCAATCAGCCGAGCAGGGTTTAAATTTGGCGCCAATACTACTGATTGGTCGCGGACGGTGACCGCGATCAATCAGCAGAGCGGTGTTTAAATTTGGCGCCAATAATGCTGATTAGTCGCGGCCGGCATCCGCGACCAATTAGCAAAGCGTTGTTTAAATTTGGCGCCAAGCTCGCTGATTGGTCGCGGCCGCTATTTAAATGTGGCGCCCAAATCGGTGATTGGTCGCGGGCAGCGTCCGCGACCAATCAGCAGAGCGGTGTTTAACTTTAGCGCCAAGATCACTGATTGGTCGCGTGCGGAGAGCGCGACCAATCAGCTAATCGTATTGGTGAGGACCGGGGAGCGCCGCTGCCTGGTCGGATACTTCCGTTGCGAGAAGCCGGGAGATGAGCGACTGCTCGCAGCAGAAGTATCCTGACCCGCAGCGCCGCTCCCCGGTCCTCCCTTCACACCCTAGCCGCTGATGTCCCCACAGTATCCGCATGGTGTTACAAAGATCCGGACATTTGTGTTAAAAATCGCTGATTGGTCGCTGGCGCTGCCCGCGACCAATCACCGATTTGGGTGCCAAATTTAAATATCGGCCGCAACCAATCACCGATCTTGGCTCCACATTTAAACACCGCTGTGCTGATTGGTCGCCGACGCTGGGCACGACCAATCACCGATTTTGGCGCCACATTTAAATAGCGTCCGCGACCAATCAGTACAGCGGTGTTTAAATGTGGAGCCAAGATGGGTGATTGGTCGCGGAGGATATTTAAATTTAGCGCCCAAATAGGTGATTGGTCGTGGCTGATATTTAAATTTGGTGCCCAAATCGGTGATTGGTCACGGGCAGCGCCAGCGACCAATCAGCGATTTTTAACACAAATGTCCGGACCTTTGTAACACCATGCGGATACTGTGGGGACATCAGCGGCTAGGGTGTGAAGGGAGGACCGGGGAGCGGCGCTGACATCCAATTGGTCGCGGCCGCTATTTAAATGTGCCGCACAAATCGGTGATTGGTCGCCGTCTTGACCGCGACCAATCACTGATCTTGCCGCCAAAGTTAAACACTACTGTGCTGATTGGTCGCGGACGCTGCCCGCGACCAATCACAGATTTGTGCGCCAAATTTAAATATCGGCCGCGACCAATCACCGATCTTGGATCCACATTTAAACAACGCTGTGCTGATTGGTAGCGGCCGATATTTAAATGTGGCGCCCAAATCGGTGATTGGTCGCGGTCTTGGCGCGCGACCAATCACTGATCTTGCCGCCAAAGTTAAACACTACCGTGCTGATTGGTCGCGGACGCTGCCCGCGACCAATCACCGATTTGTGCGCCAAATTTAAATATCAGCCTCATGCACGTCACTGACAGCGTGGGAAAATTCTCCTGCACTCAGCGCTTCAGCGTGAGAATTCTACCACGCTGTCAGTGACGTGCATGAGGTGAGCCGAGTTCATTGTCGGCTCATCTGGATGCCGTCACAGAGAGACACTGAGGAGCACAAGCAAGCCTGCGCTTCTCAGTGTCCGCGGGATGACAGGCTGGATGGCAGCGTTCTGCTGCGGTCCAGCCTGTCATCTCGATGTAGCAGAGCTGAAGCTGTCGTGGGAACCATGGAAAGGTAAGGATGAGGTTGCTTTATTATTTTTCTTTTATTGCAGGAGATCGTTGGCTTCAGCTGGAATGGGCGTGATGGTAAGTATGGTTTAATTTAGAACAATAAAGAATTGTGTGTTTATTTCAATTAAAGGACTTTATTCTGGGTGTTTGTGTTTTTTTTTTAACTTTCACTATGGGGTTAGTAATGGGGGTGTCTTATAGATGCCTCTCCATTACTAACCTGGGCTTGATGTCAGCTGGCATTATAAGCTGACATCAACCCCAGCCCTATTACCCCACTGCCACCGCTACAGGGCAGTGGGAAGAGCGAGGCTAAGTGCCAGAATTGGCGCATCCTATGGATACGCCATTTCTGGGGCGGCTGACGGCTGGTGTTTCTAGCCTGGGAGGGGGCCAATATTCATGGTACCCTTCCTGGGCTATTAATATCAGCCCCCAGCTGTCTGCCTAGCCTTTGCTAGCTATTAAAATAGGGGGTCCCCACGTCATTTTTTTTGTGGGGGGTCCCCAATTTTAATAGCTAGTAAAGGCTAGGCATTCAGCTGGGGGCTGATATCAGTAGCCTGGGAAGCTCTGTGGGTATTACCCCCTTCCCAGGCTTCAAACATCTGCCCCAGCTGTCTGCTTAACCTCCGCTAGAGACTAAAATTACGGGGAACCCCACGCCAATTTTTTTTTTAATAAATCCTTTATTTTAACACTAAATGACAAGTACAGTAATCAACACTATCACTGTACTTCATATATATGTGACTGACATGTTTCTATCTATCTAATCTATGTGTGATATTCTATTGTTTCTATTCTAAATTGTCGGGTACAGATGCTGAATTGCCGGCCGGCTTTTTTAAAGAGACGGTGCATGAAAACACTAATATTTTTTTAAATAAATCCTTTACACTAAATGACAAGTACAGTAACCAACACTGTCACTGTACTTATTATATATGTGATTGACATGTTTATATCTATCTATGTGTGAAGCTCTATTCTTTCTGTTATAAATTGTTGGGTACCGCTGCTGAATTGCCGGCCGGCTTTTTTAAAGAGACAGTGCATGAAAACACTATTATTTTTTTAAATAAATCCTTTACACTAAATGACAAGTACAGTAACCAACACTGTCACTGTGCTTCTTATATGTGTGACTGACATGTTTCTATCTATCTAATCTATGTGTGATGCTCTATTCCTTCTTGTCTAAATTGTCGGGTACCGGTGTATGCCGCTGCTGAATTGCAAGAGAGCGTCTTCTGAGCAGTTTGTCAGCTTTTGGACACCTTTGAAGGTGTTTTCTATGTGTTTCTATGTGTTTTTGTTTGTCTGCCATTGGTTTTAACGGTGTTCGACGGTGTTCTAAGGTGTTCGACGAACAGTTCGACGAACAGTTCCTCGAACATCCCGGTGTTCGACGAACCGAACCGAACCCGAACACTACGGGGGTGGCTCAACACTACTAAGCATCTCTGGGAACTCCTTCAAGATTGTTGGAAGACCATTTCCGGTGACTACCTCTTGAATCTCAACAAGAGAATGCCAAGAGTGTGCAAAGCAGTCATCAAAGGAAAAGGTATATATACAGTACAGACCAAAAGTTTGGACACGCCTTCTCATTTAAAGATTTTTCGGTATTTTCATGACTATGAAAATTGTACATTCACACTGAAGGCATCAAAACTATGAATTAACACATGTGGAATTATATACTTAACCAAAAAGTGTGAAACAATTGAAAATATGTCTTATATTCTAGGTTCTTCAAAGTAACCACCTTTTGCTTTGATGACTGCTTTGCACACTCTTGGCATTCTCTTGATGAGCTTCAAGAGGTAGTCACCGGAAATGGTCTTCCAACAATCTTGAAGAAGTTCCCAGAGATGCTTAGCACTTGTTGGCCCTTTTGCCTTCACTCTGCGGTCCAGCTCACCCCAAACCATCTCGATTGAGTTCAGGTCTGGTGACTGTGGAGGCAGGTCATCTGGCGTAGCACCCCATCACTCTCCTTCTTGGTCAAATAGCCCTTACACAGCCTGGAAGTGTGTTTGGGGTCATTGTCCTGTTGAAAAATAAATGATGGTCCAACTAAACGCAAACCGGATGGAATAGCATGCCGCTGCAAGATGCTGTGGTAGCCATGCTGGTTCAGTATGCCTTAAATTTTGAATAAATCCCCAACAGTGTCACCAGCAAAGCACCCCCACACCATCACACCTCCTCCTCCATTCTTCACGGTGGGAACCAGGCATGTAAAGTCCATCCATTCACCTTTTCTGCATCGCACAAATACACGGTGGATGGAACCAAAGATCTCAAATTTGGACTCATCAGACCAAAGCACAGATTTCCACGGGTCTAATGTCCATTCCTTTTGTTCTTTAGCCTAAACAAGTCTCTTCTGCTTGTTGCCTGTTCTTAGCAGTGGTTTCCTAGCAGCTATTTTACCATGGAGGCCTGCTGCACAAGGTCTGCTCTTAACAGTTGTTGAAGAGATGGGTCTGCTGCTAGAACTCTGTGTGGCATTGACCTGGTCTCTAATCTGAGCTGCTGTTAACCTGCGATTTATGAGGCTGGTGACTCGGATAAACTTATCCTCAGAAGCAGAGGTGACTCTTGGTCTTCCTTTCCTGGGGCGGTCCTCATGTGAGCCAGTTTCTTTGTAGTGCTTGATGGTTTTTGCAACTGCACTTGGGGATGCTTTCAAAGTTTGCCCAATTTTTCGGACTGACTGACCTTCATTTCTTAAAGTAATGATGGCCACTCGTTTTTCTTTACTTAGCTGCTTTTTTCTTGCCATAATACAAATTCTAACAGTCTATTCAGTAGGACTATCAGCTGTGTATTCACCAGACTTTTGCACAACACAACTGATTGTCCGAACCCCATTTATAAGGCAAGAAATCCCACTTATTAAACCTGACAGGGCACACCTGTGAAGTGAAAACCATTTCCGGTCACTATCTCTTGAAGCTCATCAAGAGAATGCCAAGAGTGTGCAAAGCAGTCATCAAAGTGAAATGTGGCTACTTTGAAGAACCTAGAATATAAGACATATTTTCAGTTGTTTCACACTTTCTTGTTAAGTATATAATTCCACATGTGTTAATTCATAGTTTTGATGCCTTCAGTGTGAATGTACAATTTTCAAAGTCATGAAAATACAGAAAAATCTTTAATTGAGAAGGTGTGTCCAAACTTTTGGTCTGTACTGTATATATATATATATATATATATATATATATATTTATATATGTCAGAGCTAGGCAGGCAGTAAGTGTATGTGGCAGACTGCAGTGTATAATACAGCACAAGAGAGTCCATTGGACGTCCTGTGTGCTGTTGTAATAATTACAAATATTTCTAGACATACCCTCAGATATCAGAGGCCAGGGCATTTTGTTTTTATCTTAAAGAAGTTGTACAGTACTTTATAATATCCCCCCCCATGTATCCCCCCTGGGAACCCTAAGACTTTTTGTAATTACCTTACGTTGCTGATAATGCCTGTGAGCAGGCCTATCGGTGGCTCCTCTCAGGCATCACGTGACCCAGCGCTGACGTCCCGACAAGTGAGCTCAGCGCTGGGGTCCCCGCGGTGGCAGCTGGGATGTGGGCGGGGTTAACCCCGGCATCACACCCAGCATCCACTGCGCACTTTCCCAATGAATGGGGAGAGGCAGAGCGCACGGTGGATGCCGGGTGTGATGTGGGGGGGTAACCCCGCCCACAGCCTGGCATCCACCGGGAATGCTGCTGCCAGCACTTGCCGTGACATCAGCGGATGTAAGAGCCGGCTGCAGCTGGGGGTCATATGATGCCTGTGAGGGGCTAGGGATAGCGCCGCTCACAGACATTAACTGCAACATAAGGTAATTACAAAAATCCTTATGGGCCCCAGGGGGATACATTGGAGGGGGGGGTAATATAAAGTACTGGAAACCCCTTTAATCCTGTTTTTTGCTTAAAAAGCAATCCAGAGTACACAATTTTTCTCCTCACTGCAGAATAAAGCCTGATCTGTTCCATATTACAGTGATATAAATCCAGAAAGTTGAACTGAACGTGGAAAATATTGACCTCTTTTTCCATTCTGTTGCTGTGTGTCGGTGAAGCTATTCACACTGGGTCTCCGTGTAGAATAATATTAGTAAATTACAGGCCTACAATTTAAAGCCGTGGTTCTCTTTCAGACATATCACCGAAAAGACTTCTAAAATCATACATTTCTTCCATTTTCATTCCGTTGCAGTGTGTCGGTGAAGTTACTCACACTAGGTCTCCGTGTAAAATAATATTAGTATATTACAGGCCTACAATTAAAAAACCGTGGTTCTCTGTCAGACATATCACCAAAAAGACATTAAAATCATACATTTCTTCCATTTTTATTCCGGTGCAGTGTGTCGGTCAAGCTATTCACACTAGGTCTCCATGTAGAATAATATTAGTAAATTACAGGCCTATAATTTAAAATCGTGGTTTTCTGTCAAACATATCACATATAACTGTGTTCGAAAATCAGTCATTTCTCGTGAACGTGGAAAATATTGTCTTCCATTTAAAATGGGCAAGGTGCGTGGCAAGGGACAGGGAAGTCGAGGTGATGGTGATGGTGCATGCAGAGGCCGAGGACGTGGCAGTGGGCAAGGTGAAACTGTGCCACAACAAACACCCTCATCTTCTCGCTCGACCTTCCTTTACCAATTACTAGGGGACCGCAGAGCGCCATTATTGAACACAGAGCAGTGTGAAAAGGTTGTTGGTTGGATAGCAGATAATGATTCTAGTTACTTGGCCACCACCACCACCCTGTCTTCCACACAGTCAAGTCTCATTAGTCTTGAATCTGGACCGCATATTCCTCACCCTGATCCTCCTTCCTCCCACCATTCCAAGTGCCCGGAGACAACTAATCCCACACTTGGACACTCAGAAGAGCTGTTCACTTTTCCATTTGTAGATTCGTGCCTCTCGGCCGGCCAGCTTCAAGTGAATAAAGAGGAGAATGCGTGCAGCGATGGCCAAATATTGGAGCAGCCACGGTCACACGAAGGAGATGGTGGTAAAGTGCAATTACTGTGGCAAGAAGTGGATGATAATGATGAGACACAATTGCCAGGAAGTCAGGAGGAGGACCAGGGTGCGGAAGTGGATGACGAGGTGGTGGATGATATAGTAGCTGATCCAACCTGGCAGGGAGACACACAGGGTGAGAATAGCAGCACACAGGGGGAGGGAGGCGTAGCACCACAACAGGCAGGAAGAAGCAGTTGATGGCCGCAGGCACAAGGCGGGAAAGTGTTCCTAGTAACGCCAACACGACGGAAGTTGCCAGTACAACTGTTAGGTCTTCTCGAGTCTGGTTATTTTTTAAAGACTCTGCAGATAATCCTAAAAAAGCCATTTGCACCACCTGCCAGACCAGCGTTAGCGGGGGTAGCAAAACAAGCAGCCTGACCCTGACCCCACCAGCATGATCAGGCACATGGCAGCAAAGCACCCAGCTAAGTATGCGCATGGCCTCCCACCCTGCACCTGTCATTGCACACTCTCAACTAGCACCATCAGCAAGCACATCCACATCCTTGTCCCAGTGCAGCATTCAGTTGTCCCTACCCCAGTCCTTGGAACGCAAGCGCAAATACAGAGCTAACGCAGGCCACATTACTAAATTCACACATTTTGCGAACGCTTGCGCTCGAAATGTTGCCTTTGAGGCTAGTGGACATGGAAGCTTTCCACAACCTGATGGCAGCAGCCATCCCTCGGTACTCGGTCCCCAGCCGCCACTATTTCTCCCGGTGTGCCATCCCCGCATTACACGAGCACGTGTCCCACAATATTAGAAGTGCCCTCAACAATGCAGTTACTGGGAAAGTCCACCTAACTACGGACACGTGGACAAGTGCTTGTGGATAGAGACAGTACATCTCACTGACGGCACACTGGGTTAATATAGTGGAAGCCGGGATCCAGTCGGACACTGGGACGGAACACATCCTCCCAATGCCGAGGATTGCGGACCCTTGGTCAATCAGGGTTTCCCCACACATTCTACAGCTCCTGCACTCCTCTTCCACCTCCTCCTCTTCAGCATCCATCTCCGAAATGACCACATCAGTCACAAGCTAGAAGCACTGCAGCACTGCCTTGGCCAAGCGGCAACAGACTGTGCTGAAGCTAATATGCTTAGGTGACAAACCACAAAACGCTGAAGAGTTGTGGACAGCTCTGAAAGAGCAGGCAGATCTGAGACTGACACCGCTGACCCTACAGCCAGGCATGGTCATGTGTGTCAATGCCCGGAATCTGCTGGCGGCTCTGAGGAGAGGCGAGCTCACACACATACCATGCCAGGCCCATGTGCTTAACCTCGCTGTTCAGCGGTTTCTCAAAACCTACCCACATATGCTGGATCTGCTTGTCAAAGTACGCCTCTAGTGTGCCCATTTTAGAAAGTCAGCTACAGCTTTCGCCTCCTTTGCCGTGCTTCTGCAATGTTTGCAGCTTCCAGCTCACGGTCTGATCTGCGATGTCCCCATGAGTTGGAACTGTACATTGCAAGTATTGGGAAGGATTTGTGAGCAGAAGAGGGCAGTTGTTGACTACCAGCATCAACAAGGCTGTCGGTATTCTGGTCAGACTCCACACATAAAACCTGAGAAGTAGATATGGATGTCAGACATCTGTACCATCCTCCAAAAATTTGAGGATTTCACCTAGATGGTGAGGGGCGATGATGCCATAATTAGTGCCACCATCCCGCTTCTCTGTCTTGTGAAACACTTTCTCCTCTCAATTAAAGAGGATGCATTGCAGGCGGAGCATGATGAGATGGAGCAAGGAACCATACAGGATGATTACACACAGCCCAGCCTCATCTCATCTCAAAGTGGATTGGGTGATAATAAGGAAGAGGAGGAGGAAGATCAGGAGCTAGTTTCCTGCACTATAGACGGTACTACCTGCACAACTGTCAGACTGTCTGTTCAGGCACTGAGGCGTGGGGTACTCTCCCAAGGAGTGCAAATTTTCAGAAGATGGTGAGGGAGTACCTTGCCAACCGTACCAACATCCTTCGTGATTCCTCTGTGCCTTATAATTATTGGGTATCCAAGCTAGGCACGTTGCATGAACTGGCTCTCTAAGCCTTGGAGGTCCGGGCCTGCGCTGCCACTAGCGTTTTGTCAGAGCGGATTTTTAGTGCCGCCGGTGGAATTATAACCGATAGTTGCATCCGCCTGTCAACTGAAAATGCTGGCACGATGACTCTTATAAAAATGAACAGGGGCTGGATTGGGCCAGACTTCTCCACACCACCGAATGATAGCAGCATAACATAAGCTCAAATACAGTGTCTTTTTTTGGGGAGGTCTAACTCTATTTCCAGACACCTCTGTCTTCACACCCAGACATGAGTATACACTTCCTGATTTTGTCTATTTGCTCTTGTCCTCCTCCTTCTCTGCATCCTCATCCTCCACCACCATATCACCACCATGTGTACCATATCAACAAATCTATGTCTCTTGCAAAGGGAATTGGAGTTCCTCCAAATTTTTGGCAGACATTGCTTCACTGTATAGGCAAAGAGTATAGGAGACAAACTTCCTTATAATGGGAACATTGTTGTCAGGAGGCCCTCCGACCTCTATGTCTCATGCAAGGGGCATTGGAGTTCCTCCAAATTTTTGGCAGCCGTTGCTTCACTTAATAGGCAAACAGTATGGGAGACACACTTCCTAATAATGAGAACATTGTTTTCAGGAGGCCCTCCGTCCTCTACGTCTCTTGCCTGAGGCATTGGAGTTCCTCCAAATTTTTGGCAGCTGTTGCATTCACTGCATAGGCAAACAGTATGGGAGACACTCTTCCTAATGATGGGAACATTGTTTTCAGGAGGCCCTCCAACCTCTATGTCTCTTGCAAGGGGCATTGGAGTTCCTCCAAATTTTTGGCAGCCATTGCTTCACTGCATAGGCAAACAGTATGGGAGACACACTTCCTAATAATGGGAGCATTTTAGCAGGAGACCCTTCGACCTCTACGTCTCTTGCAAGGGGCATTGGAGTTCCTCCAAATTTTTGGCAGCCGTTGCTTTACTGCATAGCAAACAGTATGGAAGACACACTTCCTAATAATGGGAACATTGTTTACAGGAGGCCCTCCGAACTTTACGTCTCTTGCTAGGGGCATTGGAGTTCCTTCAAATTTTTGTCCGCCGTTGCATTCACTGCATACCCTTTAATTGTATAGCAGATCCTATCCTTTCTAAAGGGAACATGTTGTTACTGTGGCCCTGCTCTATGTGTCTTTAAATTGTTAGTGGGGTTCGTCCCAAATTTTAGCAGCCCTTGCAGTCACAGCACGGGCATTACCACTACAGGAGACCCGCTCCTTTATAATGGGAACAACAAAGCATAGCCGGCTGATGGCTCTCTAGCAATAGCGATGGCCGACTGCTGGCCCTTTAAGAATAGTAAGGGCAGCCTGATGACCCTATAAAAATAGGCTTTGGGACTTTTCCATCATAAAAGAAACAAGATGTGTCTGATGATATGTCACAGACTACATGGCCAGATAAGGTTGTAAAATGTTTAAATGACATTTCCCGGTGAATGCATTTGTCTAAAAAAATAACGTAAAAAATAAAAATAAAAACACAGTAGGATCTTTGTTTAGTATAAAAACCAGACTCGCCAATGTATCTTCAAGGTAATCACATGGTTCAGCTCCTGCACCTCCTCCTCCAGTTCAGCCTCCATCTATGAAATGAGCACATCAGTCACAAGCTGAAAGCACTGCAGCTCTGCCTTTGCCAAGCAGCAACAGGCTGTGCTGAAGAAAACATGCTTAATGATTAGGTGACAAACCGCCCACCACTGCAGAGGTGTTGAAAGCTGTAACACAGTAGCCTGATCTGGGGCTCTCACTGTTGAGCATACAGCCAGGCATGGTTGTGTGTGACAATTGGAAGAACCTGGTGACGGAGAAATGACAGCGGGAGTAGATACGCTTTCCCTCTATGCCAGTCCTTTTACCGAGCTTAAGAATATGGCTGTGGTAAAATACAACTCAAGCTGAGAAGCATTTTCAAACTGAAAAACATTGGGCCCACCAGAGGATTTGATATGAGGGCTCACCTTCCTCCACCGCTCAAGAGCCCCATAGCTACTGCAAAGTTTGTGCTATCATGAACTCTCCAGATGGAGAAGCCAGGACCCTCCCGAGGATTCTCTGGTGGGACCGTCCAACCCTGCCGAGAAGCAGTCCTGGTTAAGAAAAGTGTGTGGGAGAGTTCCCAGACACTCTATGGCTCCTTTTTTACTGAGATGGAAACCCATGCAAAAACAGGAAGAACATACAAAATCCTTGCAGATGTTGTTCTTGCTGGGATTTGAACCCAGGATCCCTGTGCTGCAAGGCTTCAGTGCTAACCACTGATCCAATGTGTTTCCGTTCACCCTCTGATATCTAACAGGCTGGAGAAACTTGCTCCTACTGCCACTCTATCTTCAGCTCCTTTGTGAGAAACAAATGTATTTGGGCAGCCACTCAGTCTACCAAATAGAATTCCTAAGAAGGAAATTGAGGATGGCTTCACTGCTGGTACTGGGGGCAGTGCTAACACCATGGCGTTGTACCATAGTTCACTGGAAATATTACAGGCTGGTTGGAGGTATGCAGATTCCCACAGAAAAGTACCAGCAGTAATGTTCAGGTACCCTTGATTGTGGAAAGCGGAGATGATACCGGGAGAAATAGTGGCGGCTGGGGACCGAGTATGGACACCCGGCCGCCGCTGCCATGAGGTTGTGAAAAGCTTCCACCTCCATAAGCCTAATAGGCCACATTTCAAGTCCAAGCAGCTGTCCAGAAATCTGGCAGTTTACTATTGCGGCCTGTGGGTGGGTGGGTTGCTGGCTGCTTACTTGCACTTGCATTCCAAGTAACAGAAAACTAAGCAAATGGTCATCATGTTAGAAAAAATATAGAAAAAACGTCAGCTCACCCTTTTCTTAGGATCGTGTGCACAGATCCATGGAGTCACGTAGAGGAGTATTCAGCAGAGGAGGAAAATCCAGCAAGACAATTTCCAATAAAAGCCATAATTATTAATTCATTTAAAATATTTTATATTGCCAAATAGATGCGATTTTTTAGGTCACAACCTTCCCAAACATGGTAGAACAGCTGACGCATTTCGGAAATTAATCCTTAGACATTGCTTTTATTGGAGATCGTCTTGCTGGATTTTCCTCCTGTGCTGAATGGTCATCATGGCCTCACCTCGGCTCTATGAACTCTCCTGATGGAGAAGCCAGGGCCCACCAGAAGAGTCTCCGGTTCTCTGATGAGCCTGTCCAACCCTGCTGAGAAGCAGCCATGGCTAAGAAAAGTGTGTGGGTGTGGGAAGGTTCCCGGACACTTTATGGCTGCTTTTTTAATGTGGATTGGACGTGCATATGCATGTTATTTCTCAAACCGCATTGCAAATCAGGCCATTGCCCAACTCTGTAGTCATGAAATTCAAGGCGCAAGGAAAGATATTTGTGTGTCGAAGCACCACCGACAATTGCGAGCTGATGTTGGACGGTCTGCCATTGCTTATGCGACAAGCTGCATTTGAGGACTTCCTGGGAGAAATGTCACCCAGAGTAGATATGGTTTCCCAAGTCCCTTTAACCGAGCTAAAAAATATAGCTGTGGTGAAATACAACTCTCACCGACAAGCTGTTGACTGGCTCCGTACCATACCTGGCCACATTCACTTGTCCACGTGTTTGTGGTTAGGTGGCCCTCCCCAGTAAGTGCACTGGGGAGGGCACGGGTGATGTTCTGGACCCATGCTTGTGTAAGGCGGAGACGATACCGGGAGAAATAGTGGAGGCTGGGGACCGAGTATGGATACCCGGCAGCCGCCACCATGAGGTTGTGAAAAGCTTCTGCCTCCGCGAGCCTAAAAGGCCATATTTCAAGTGCAAGCACCTGCCCAGAAATCTGGCAGTTTAGTATAGCGGGCTGAGGGTGGTTGGGTAGCTGGCTGCATACTTGCGGTTGCATTCCAATTAACAGAAAACTAATCAAATGGTGGCCCCTATCATCATCATGTCCTCACCTCTGCTCTATGAACTCTCCTGTAGGAGAAGCCAGGGCCCACCGGGGGAGCCTCCGGTTTTCTGGTGGGCCTGTCCAATCCTGCTGAGAAGCAGCCCTGGCTAAGAAAAGTGTGTGGGAAGGTTCCTGAACACTCTATGGCTGCTTTTTTAATATGGATTGGACATGCTTATGCATGTTATTTCTCAAACCACATTGCAGATCAGGCCATCTCTGTAGTCTTGAAACTAAAGGAGCATAGAAAGATGTTTGTGTGTCGAAGCACCACCGAAAAGTGCGAGCTGATGTTTGATGGGCTGCCATTGCTTATGCGACAAGCTGCATTTGAGGACTTCCTGGGAGGAATGACACCAAGAGTAGATATAGTTTTCCTCTATGCCAGTCCTATCACCGAGCTAAAGAATATGGCTGTGGTGAAACACAACTGTCACTGAGAAACAGTGTCAGACTGAAAATCATTGGGCCCACCAGAGGATTTGAGTCTGAGGGCCCACCTTTCTCCACCGCTCAAGAGCCCTGCAGCTGCTGCAAAGTTTGCGCCTTTTATGAACTCAACTGATGGAGAAGTCAGGGCCCACCTGAGGATTCTCTGGTGGGCCCGTCCAACCCTGCCGAGAAGCAGCCCTGGCTAAGAAATGTGTTTGGGAAGGTTCCCGGACACTCTATGGCTGCATGTTTAATGTGATCTGGCTCCGTACCGTCCCTGGCCACATTCACCTGTCCACATGTTTGTGGTTAGGCAGTACTTTCTACCTAAGTGCACTGGGGAGGGCACGGGTAATGTTGCGGGATTCTTGCTTGTGGAAGTTGGAGAAGACACCGAGAGAAATAGTGGTGGCTGGGGACCCCCGGCCACCGCCACCATGAGGTTGTGGACAGCTTCCGCCTCCAGGAGCCTAAAAGCCACATTTCAAGTGCAAGCAGCTGTCAAAAATTTGGCAGTACAGTATTGCAGTGTGTGGGTGGCTGGCTGCATACTTGTGCTTGCATTCCAAGGAATGGGGTAGGGACAACTGAACGCTGCACTGGGACAAGGACGTCGTTGGTGATTGGTTCCCTTGTCTTTTCAGCACTATATTCATGTGTCTGATGATGTGATGTGTCACACACCACATGTCCAGATAAGGTTGTAAAATGTTAAAATGTCATTTCCCAGTGAATGCATTTGTCTTGGTTGAAAGCAATGCAAAGTGCAAAAATGCATCAAAAACGCTACGTGTGAACATAGCCCAAGGTGTGGAGGAGCATTTTTGTTTTTGGTTATTTATTTTTCCTTAAATACAAGTCATTACCCTGGAAAGGATGTTCCTTAACATTTTTCAGAGGAAAATCCATTTTGGTTTCATTTTTGCATGTTTTATTGTGAGTCCGTAAAAGTGGCTTAATACCTCTGACAACATTGTTGACAGTAGTAACCTGGGTGTCCGAAATGCATCCAGGGGTCGTCCCCATGCTGATTTCATGTCATTTAAGCACTGTTCCCATTGATTTGGGCAATTTTTAGGCCCTTTGCAGACCGCCGAGGGGAACCGGTCGATACTCGGTCCGATCACTCGAGCATTCCAGTTAACTTGACTCAAACAATGAGTACCCAAGCATTTTAGTGCTCGCTCTACACTAGTATTGATGTATGAGTGCTGTGTGTATATTTGTACTGGTATAGTAGAGCTGTGTGTATGTGTTTCTATAGATGCATGTGTGTTTGTATTGACATAACAGAGCTCTTTGTATTTGTGTGTATTGATGTAACAGATCTGCGTGAATGTATGATTTAATGTAGTAGAGCTCTGTGTATTTATATAGCAGAGCTTCGTCTGTATATTCATTTAACAGATATTTATGTGTATTGGTGTGTGTTGATGTAGGGGAACTGTATGTTTATGTGTACACCATGGGCACAGCATATTAAGTGGGTGGCATAAAAAAAATTGCATGTGTCCCTCTTTCTTGTTTTTAAAAGTTGGAAAGTATGAATTACCACAGTTTGTAGTGCTGTGAAAGCATGTGACTGGTCACATGACCTAAAAGATCCTTCAGCAAACCAGGTGAAACGTCCTTCATTGACTCAGGACATGAAGCATTATGAAGGTCCATGTAAGCTTTTCTCTTGGCCTGCACTGATCAGACTCAGATAGGAGGAAAAAGGGCAATTCTAACTAAAGATGAGCATACTTGTTGAAAAATGTTCGCCAATCTCAAAGTCAGCACGAACATTGCACATTCGGATTCCTGAGCATTTTCCTCAAAATCGTCAAAATTCGGCCAAAGTTCGCAAAATGATCGATTTTCCACTAATGCTTTTGTTAGGACTTTGGCTAGGATAGTGGTGCAGTTTGATGAGCAGGGGGGACGTGTTTGATGAGTCGAGGGGTTGGGGAGAGGTCAGAGGAGCGGCAGACTGCTAGTCTTTTCTATTTTTTTAACTTAATGTGTGGAGATTGAGTCAGCCAATCATGGCACAGAAATCATCCACAAAGTCCAGACACAAGGGCTTGTGTCATTGGCTGACAGAGTCACATGTTACTCTCCATATAAAAAGCGGGCATGTTGTTTTGATGCTATTTTGTCAGGGTAGCAGCACAGAGAGGCTGCTCCTTTTGCTACTGCAAGTAGTCAGATAGTTATCTAGGCAGTTTATTGTCAGCTAGTTTAGATAGATAGGATCCTGTGTGAAATCGACCTTCCAGCATATCAATCCTTTGCTAATACAGTGGTCCAGACACCAGTCCACATTTCAGAATCTAAAATCCTTTGTGTTAATAGTGTTGTGCAGACACCAGTCCACATTTCAGAATCTAAATACTTTGTGCTCATAAGGTGCTCCAGACACCAGTCCACATGTACTGAAACATTTTATTAGACCTCTCCGACATGGGAAGGAAAGATAGAAAGTTCTCCATGTAGAGAGGGTCTAGAAGTGTTATCAACCAGTAATTACTGTTGCCCAAAATTCGTACAATGCGAGGGTCATGGGGAAGGCAGTGGAAAATAAAGTCAGCCATGTGTGCCAGACTGCCAACAGCCAAGACTTACCTGTGCTGACCAAGAGGATGACTGTCCATGCTCTCCTCCTCGTCAATTTCCTCCTGGTCCTCCCCCTGGTTCTCCTTCTCCTCAGGCCATCCACGCTGAACAGATGGTATGACTGTTGTGTGGGTAGTACCATCTATAGCGCAGGAAAACAGCTCCTGTTCTTCCTTCTCCTCCTCCTCATTATCATCCAATCTGCGTTGAGATGATATGAGGCTGTTCTGTGTGGCATCACCCTGTATGGTTCCTTTCTCCATCTCATCGTAGTCCACTTGCAACGCCTCCTCTTTAGTTATGAGCAGCGAGCATTTCAGTAGACTGAGAAGCGGGATAGTGATGCCAATTATGGCATCATTGCCGCTCACCATATTGGTGGAGTCCTCAAAGTTTTGGAGGATGGCACAAATGTAGTCAGACATCCATGCCCACTCATCAGATCTTATGTGCGGAGGCTGACCTAAATACCGACGGGTATATTGAAACACAACAACTGCCCTCTGGTGGTCATAAATCCTTCCCAACATATTCAACGTTGAGTTTCAACACGTGGTGACATCACACATCAGTCGGTGATCTAGAACCTGCAAACACTGCTGAAGCACGGCGAGGGCGGTGGAAGCTGTAAGTGACTTTCTGAAATGGGCACACATGTGGCGTACTTTGACAAGCAGCTCAGGCATATCCGGTTAGGTTTTGAGAAACCGCTGAACCACTAGGTTGAGCACATGGACCAGGCATGGTATGTGTGCAAGGCTGCCAAGCATCAGAGCCACCACAAGGTTCCAGCTATTGTCACACACAACCATGCCTGGCTGTAGGTTCAGCGGTGACAGCCACAGATCTGCCTGTTCTGTTACAGCTGTCAACAACTCTGCAGCATTGTGCGGTTTGTAACCTAAGCATATTAGCTTCAGCACAGCCTGTTGCCGCTTGGCCCTGGCAGTGCTGCAGTACTTCAAGCTTCTGACTAAAGGGGTCATTTTGGAGATGGAGGTTGAAGAGTAGGAGGAGGTGCAGGAGTTGTAGAATGTGGGGCAACCCTGATTGACCCAGGGACCACAATTCTCAGCGTCGGGAGGACGTGTCCCGTCCAAGTGTCCGACTGGGTCCCGGCTTCCACTATATTAACCCAGTGTGCATCAGTGAGATGCACCGTCCCTGGCCACAAGCACTTGTCCATGTGTCCATGGCTAGGTGGACTTTCCCAGTAACTGCGTTGGTGAGGTCAAAGCTAATGTCCTGGGACACCTGCTTGTGTAAGGAGGGGATGGCACACTGAGAGAAATAGTGGCGGCTGGGGACTGAGTATCAAGGGACGGCTGCCGCTATGAGGTTGTGGAAAGATTCCGTCTCCACGAGCCTAAAAGGCAACATTTCAAGTGCAAGCATTCAAGAAATGTGGCAGTTGAGTATTGTGGCCTGTGGGGTGTTGGCTGCAGATTTGAGTTTGCTGCTGTCCTTGCTATGTACATCACCTTGCCAGGTTGGGTCAGTGACTTCATCGTCCACCACTTCGTCTTCCACGTACGCTCTCTGGGCCTCCTCCTTACTTGCTGGCAATTGTGTCTCATCATCATCATCCACCTCTTGTGACAGTAATTTCACTTTCCCACCATCACGTCCGCTTCCCAGTCCCTTGCCACACGCTTTGCCCATTTTAAGTAAAGTATAATATTTAGCACGCTCGAAAAATGTCATGATTATTACAGCAGTAATATCGGATCACGTCTGATGACCACACTTTTAGACAGTGGACTTATAATATGCTATTGGTCAGCGACCAAGTGTGAATAGTTTTAACAACACACAACTGGCAGACTTTAAATGGAGTATAATATTTGGCATGCTCAAAAAAAATTCACGATTATTACTGCAGTAACTTTGGATCACCTGAGATGATAGACAAGTTTCTCTGCTTCCACAATACAGCAATGCTATTCAAATCAAACAAATCTGGCTGTATGCTACTAACAAGCAAATGGAGCAGTAAAATGGTGTATTATACTGCTTTTCAAGCAAAAAATCAGGGTTAAGAGCAAAAAGAATATTAGCCCTTATATATAGGGCTATGGATATCAGTAACAACAGCAGACAGAACGTGCAATGGACCCTATTCTGCTCCACAAACTATGCCTGCCTAACTCCTGCTATCACCAGGATTAATATGCATCGGGATTAGTCCTCAAAAGGACTGTTATTTGAGATGTATATTGCTCTGGAATACTGAACTAAATAAACTGCCAATTCTCTCCCTAGCTCAGCAGCACCTCGCCCTATGCTGCCTGTCTGAAGGGTAGACTGTGATGAGCATAGGGTCACCGGGTCTGATATAATGGCTGTGGCATTACACTGAGAGGCAGGCAATCTCTGCATGTTTATTCATTGTCTAAACAGCGCCAAACATGCAGGGCGGGGACTCAAGCTCCCGCCCGAGCATCTAGGAAGTTCTCGCCGAGTGCCGAGCATATCAAATAGTGAGATTCTCGGGTGAGTACTGAGCAGTTGCAAGCACACTCGCTCATCACCTATGAGCAGCCATCCATTATAATACTTGCTGCTTGATCCATCTTTGCTTTTGCAAAGCAGCGATTTGCTCATTGTATGGCTTATGTTATCCAGGCTTTCAACTGTAAAGACCGCTTGGCTGTGTTTTGCCTTGTATTAATGGAAAGACTGAGGACAGTGTGCGAAATCTATGCTGTGCGCTGTTACTGCTGGAAAAGAAGTCATGTCTGTTGAGTAAGATATAGAGGAGGTGTAGGAGGAGACAGATAATCACCACCTGGAGGTGAAAACAGACATAGTGCCCAATCGTGGAAGCGTCACCATCTCTCTTGGTTGTGGTGGTGCATTGCTGCCACTCAAAACTTCAACCCAATGGGCTTTGAAACTCATGTATTGGCCCTGACCATAGTTGCTGTATCTATGGTGCAATGCACATTGTAGTTTAACAAAAAGTTGAAAGAGTAGCCCACGTTCTCATGCCCATGGGAGCATAGCGTAAGCACCTCTTTCTGTGAGAAATAATAGTGGCAGGGTATCTTCTAACACGGCTGAATTATGTTATAAAATTCTCAAAAGACAGTCAACTCCATTGGTAGGTATGGCAATGATTGCACTACCCATAGCTTGAACAGGAGAGAGTTTATTTTGCACACAAGCAGATGACTTGGAGTATACACTGGTTTCCTTGACACACACTAAGGTATAAGGGTGCAAGGAGGAGGAGTATGATTATCAGAAGTAGTGAATGACAAAGTGATAACCACACTAATCAGGTAGTACTTGAGAATACGATCTGGCTATTTAAAGACAAGCCAAAGAATAGAGGCGAACCTCACAGGCTGTTAGATGTATGCAAAAAGTGAATATGTGAAATTTAAACTGCATTACTGTTAAATAGAGTAGCTACTGAGGGATAAAAGGGGCAGTGGCACTCAGAGGGGCCCACCCAGAGCAGCTGTTTAAACCTTAAGCTAAAGACCATGTCTCCCTGCACTACTGCTCTTCGTTCAGTAGGTAACATGTTACTTTAGGCGTGCAGCTTACAAAACAGCATTATGACATCAGATTATGCATTGGCTCACCCCTGCCTTGCGATTGTCTGCCGTCAGACTCACCATGATTCATGTATACATGAGTATATTATAAGGGAGGGGACTGATGAAACATTATTGCTATACATGTGTAGACTGAGAGGACATGATTAAATTTTAAATGGGCACTTAAGAAGCATTGTTATATAGCTACTCAGGGTATTGTGACTGTCAAGGGTCACATAGCAAGCATTATTATTTTCTAAGGGGCAAAATGTGGGCACTGTTTTCTAGGGCACTTGCACAGGGCATAAAAAATTTCTAGAGGCAATTGTACCATCTAGAGTGCACAAAGGAGACATTTTACTTTGTAAGGGGCACAGTGGTGGGAATTATTATGTGGGGAACTAAAATGAAACTATTTTTGTGCCACTTAGTAGACCCAGTAACAGGGACCAATATGGCAGCAGAAAGCTCAGCGGTGGGATATGAGTAGAATGGGGAGTTTGTGTTAATTGGGAACAGATGGAGACTAGTGATGAGCGAACGTGCTCTCCACTGCTCGGTACTCCCCCGAGCATCAGTTTGCTCGACGAGCTCGGCGAGTATTTCTGGATTGCTCGGGTACCCTCCCTGCATGTTTGGCGCTCTTTAGAGAGCCAATGAACATACAGGGATAGCCTGCCATGGACTGTAATGCTGTAGCCATGTGGGGTGTGGGGATTACAGTGATTAGCTGGCCGTACAGCATCATCAAGTCTATTTAAGACCTGGCGCTGCTATGCTCATCACAGTGTACCCCGGAATTAGGCAGAGTAGGGAGAGCTGCTGTTGCGTCAGGGAGAGATTTGCTTCTTTTTAATTAGTATTTATAGGTATTCCACAACATACAGTGCATTGTGAAAGTATTAGGCCCCCTTGAACTTTTCTTCCTTTTGCCACATTTATGGCTTCAAACATAAAGATATAAAATTCTAATTTTTTGGGGAAGAATTAACAACAAGTGGGACACAATCGTGAAGTGGAATGAAATTTATTGGATATTTTAAACTTTTTTAACAAATTAAAAACTGAAAAGTGGGGCCTGCAATTTTATTTGGCCCCCTTGAGTTAATACTTTGTAGCGCCACCTTTTGCTGCGATTACAGCTGCAAGTCTCTTGGGGTACGTCTCTATCAGTCTTGGTCATCAAGAGGCTGAAATTCTTGCCCATTCTTCCTTGCAACACATCTTGAGCTCATTGAGGTTGGATGGAGGGCATTTGTGAACAGCTCTTTCCACAGATTCTCGATTGGATTCCGGTCTGGACTTTGACTTTGCCATTCGAACACCTTTAACACGTTTATTTTTGAACCATTCCATTGTAGATTTTGCTTTTTGCTTGGGATCATTGTCTGGTTGGAAAATATATCTCCGTCCCAGTCTCAGGTCTTTTGCAGACTCCAACATATTTTCTTCAACAATGGTCCTGTATTTGGCTTCGTCCATCTTCCCATCAATTTTAACCATCTTCCCTGTCCCTGCTGAAGAAAAGCAGGCCTAAACCATGACGCTGCCACCACCATGTTTGACAGTGGGGATGGTGTTTTGAGGGTGATGAGCTGTGTTGCTTTTACGCCAAGCATATCGTTTTGCATTGTGGCCAAAAAGTTTGATTTTGGTTTCATCTGATCAGAGCTCCTTATTCCACATGTTTGGTGTGTCTCCCAGGTGGCTTGTGGCAAACTTCAAATGAGACTATTTATGGATATCTTTGAGAAATTTCTTTCTTCTTGCCACTCTTCCACAAAGGCCAGATTTGTGCAGTGTACGACTGATTGTTGTCCTATGGACAGACTCTCCCACCTCAGCTGTAGATCTCTGCAGTTCATCCAGAGTGATCATGGGCCTTTTGGCTGCATCTCTGATCAGTCTTCTCCTTGTTCGAGATGAAAGTTTAGAGGGACGGCCGGATCTTGGTAGATTTGCAGTTGTCTGATACTCCTTCCATTTCAATTTGATCGCTTGCACAGTACTCCTTGACATACTTAAAACTTGGGAAATCTTTTTGCATCCAAATCCGGCTTTAAACTTCGCCACAACAGTATCTCGGACCTGCCTGGTGTGTTCCTTGGTCTTCATGATGCTCTCTGCACTTGAAACAGAACCCTGAGACTATCACAGAGCAGGTGGATAATATTTATCATAACCTGTCATTTAGGACAACATTGGATCATTCAGACATCCTCACTGAACTTCTGGAGTGAGTTTGCTGCACTGAAAGTAAAGGGGCCGAATAATATTGCACACCCCACTTTTCAGTTTTTATTTTTTTTAAAAAGTTTAAAATATCCAATAAATTTCGTTCCACTTTACGATTGTGTCCCAATTGTTGTTGATTCTTCCCCCCAAAAATTAGAATTTTATATCTTTATGTTTGCAGCCAGAAATGTGGCAAAAGGTAGAAAAGTTCAAAGGGGCCAAATACTTTCACAATGCACTGTATATACAGTATATATCCATCTGAACTAACAGCCCTTCTTAGGATTAATCCAGCTGCATATATTCAGTGGTGATAGCAGGAATTAGGCAGGTAGGCAGTGTACGTGACAGACTGCAGTGCATACAGTGCAAGAGGGTCCATTGAACGTTCCTGCTGCTGCTGTTCTTACAGATATTTATAGACATAGCCCCAGATATCAAGGGCCAGGGAAATATTTTTTTATCCTAATCCTGTTTATTTGCTTAAAAAACAATCTAGAGTACATCATTTTTCTGCTCCATTTGCTTGTTCTCACCGCAGAATAAAGCCCGATCTGTTCCATATTTCAGCGATAAAAATCCAGAAATTTAAACTGAACGTGGAAAATATTGGCCTCCTTTTCCATTCTGTTGCAGTGTGTCGGTCAAGCAATTCACTTAAGTGTCTGTGAAGAATTGTATTAGCAAATTACAGGCCTGCTATTTAAAACCGTGGTTCTCGGTTAGACATAAAACCTATAAGAGTGTTACAAAATCAGACATTTCTTCCATTATTATTTTGTTGCAGTGTGTCGGTCAAGCTATTCACACTAGGTGTCTGTGAAGGATAGTATTAGCAAATCCCTTGTGAACGTGTAAAATATTGTCCTCCATTAAAAATGGGCAAGGTGAGTGGCAAGGAATGGGGAAGTGGACATGATGGTGATGGTGCATGCAGAGGCCAAGGTCGAAGATGTGGTAGTGGGCAAGCTGAAATTGTGCCACAACAAAAACCCACATCTTGTCGCTCGACCTTCCTGACCAAATTACTAGGGGACCACAGAACACCACTATTGAACACAGAGCAGTGTCAAAAGGTTGTTGGTCGGATAGCAGATAATGTTAGTCACTTTGCCACCACCACCCTGTTTCCACATGGTCAAGTCTCAGTAGCCGTGAGTCTGGACCACATATTCCTCATCTTGATCCTGCTTCCTCCCACCATGCCGAGTGCCCGGAGACAACTGTTCCCACACTTAGACACTCAGAAGAGCTGTTCACTTTTCCATTTGTAGATTCGGGCCTCTCGCCCAGCCAGCTTCAAGAGAGTCAACAAGTGCTAAGCATCTCTGGGAACTCCTTCAAGACTGTTGGAAGACCATTTCTGGTGACTAACTCTTGAAGCTCATCAAGAGAATGCCAAGAGTGTGCAAAGCAGTCATCAAAGCAAAAGGTGGCTACTTTGAAGAACCTAGAATATAAGACATACTTTCAGTTGTGTCACACTTTTTTGTTAAGTATATAATTCCACATGTGTTAATTCATAGTTTTGATGCCTTCAGTGTGAATGTACAATTTTCATAGTCAAGAAAATACAGAAAAATCTTTAAATGAGAAGGTGTGTCCAAACTTTTGGTCTGTACTGTATATATTACCGTCACATATAATACAATATAATATATATTATATACATGTGTATACAGACATATCGATGGTATAAACACAATAGAATCTCATGTAAGATAAATAGGATATGAAGGTATATAAAGTGCTAATGCATATATGCATCTTCCAAGATTTGCAAAGTTGCAACATATATAGAAGGGGGAGGCTATATGACGGTCAAATACAACAAAGAATAATCAAGAAATCATTATAATGAAGTGGACTCAAAGACAAAGTATGCACAAAGAATGTTCATTAACCTGTAAACCATATAATTGGCATGTATCGTAATTATAGGATACTTACAATCAACAAAGTTCTCAGTCCCAGGCTGCGTCCACCCCGATGCGTGCTTTGGCAAGTGCCTTCATCAGGAGATGGGTTCTGTGTCCCAGGGATGAACGTGCTTTGGACAGACATGTGCATGTCATCCCAAGGACAAAAGCAAAAGTCTTTGTGAAGATGATGGCAGTAGCTGGTAAGATTGTGTAAATATTCACATTGAAACGAGTTCTGTATCAACATGGGCTGAAAGCCCACTCTGCCAGGATGAAACCATTACTCCAAAAGAAACATAAAAAAGCCAGATTATTGTTTGCAAATGCACAGAGGAACAAAGACCTTAATTTTTGGAAACATGTCCTGTGGTCTGATGAAACTAAAATTGAACATTTTGGGCATAATAGCCATCGTTACGTTTGGAGGGGAATGGGAGAAGCTTGGAAGCCTAAAAACACCATCCCAACTGTGAAACATGGGGGTGGCAGTATCATATTGTGGGGTTATTTTGCTGCAGGAGAGACTGGTGCACTTCAAAAAATAGATGGCATCATGAGAAAAGAAAATTAGGTGGCATTACTGAAGCAACATCTCAAGACATCAGCCAAGAAGTTAAAGCTTGGGCTGAAATGGGTCTTCCAAATGGACAATGACCCAAAGCATACTTCCAAAATGGTAACAAAGTGGCTTAAGGATAACAAAGTCAATGTTTTGGAGTAGCCATCACAAAGCCCTGATCGCAATCCTATTGAAATTTATGGGCAAAGTAGAAAAGGCAGGTGCGAGCAAGGCGACCTACAAACCTGGATCAGTTACACCAGTTTTGTCAGGAGGAATGGGCCCAAATTCTGACCAACTATTGTGAGAAGCTTGTGGAAGGATATCCCATATGTTTGACCAAAGTCATTCAGTTTATGGGCAATGGTACCAAATACTAATGAAATGTATGTAAACTTTTGACTTTGCAGTAAGTAATAAAAATGCCTTAAAACATTCTCTCTCATTATTCTGTCATTTGGCAAATTTTAAAAATTATGGTAAACCTAATTGACCTAAAATGAGAAAGGTTTATTCTGATTTTATGTCAGATATTGAGAAAAACATGCATATGTGTCTTTTTATATAGTGTATGTAATATTCTGGTTTCAACTGTACATTGCTAGGTAGGTATATTCAAAAAGTGTAACATGTGACAACAGTGAGCAGTATTGTTTGTGGTATCTTCTGTTGTTAAATTGGGATAGTAAAGCCCAAACAATTAGAAACTGTTACTTCTTTGTGGATTTTTTATTATATGCTTTTCTCCCACTATCCAGGACTGATAGGTCTCTGCCTATAAGCGCACATAAGCATAGACCTGTCACTTCAGTGCAAGGGCAGAGAGAAGCCATCGGAGACCCGCCTGTCTGACTAGTCTACAGTGCAGCACAGTCCCAAGTGACTATTAAAGTATGTATTTCTCTGAAATGCTGCAGCATTTCAGAGTCCGATATTCCTGGTTGAGATCATAAAGTCAGTGCCTGATACATGGTGCCCACTAGTTGGGCAGCATGAATCAGCTGTCAGGTTCACTTTAAACTGTCCTCCTTGTGTGAAGAAAAAAAATGGTGTTATTAAGCTTCTGCATTGCAGTATATAGTCAATAGATTGACCTGTATAGTATTCACTTATGTCTGCAGAGCTGGTAATTACCAATAAATAGTCACTGCATGAATGTTATATTGGACCTAGTTCAGTGGTCATTGTCTGACAGTACAGTATTATTTGTCCAGTTTATATATCAGTCTTTTGGTACTATTGAATAATGCAGGAAACAGTTTTGCACTTTAAAATTATTAGATTTTAACCTCTTTGATTTCTTATTAACTACGGATATGATAGGTTTTAGAATGTGTTAATGTGTAGAACTTGAAATTGATTTTTTTTTCCATTTGAGTATTTTTTGTTTTACAATAACTAAAGTATTTGCATTCTAAGCTTTACTAGTTCCAGATTATAACATTTTATAACATTTAACAATATTATACTGGTAAAAATATATTTTACCGTTCAGTACAAAATGTAATTTTTCATTTTAACCATTGCCTGCTACACTTCAGTCAGCATTATAAAGTCTCTGTCATCACTCATTTTCAGTGCGCAAAGGGGAGCAATTGCAAAGCATCAAATCATCATCAAGTAAACCAGCATTGACACTAGTTAAAAAGAGAGATGAATGGTCAGCTGGGCTTTGCAGAAAATATTTCTCAAGGTATCTGACCTAATTCCCTTGGTAGTGGACTAAAGCTTTTGTATGAATTCAGTGCAATTGTCTGTATTTTTCATCAATCACTCTTTCAGCTTATAAGATAGCAAATGCATGAGATCAAATGTTAAATCATATATCTAATCAAAAATTATAATGTTGTTCCTGAAATTAAAAACTTTACCCTAATTTTTAAAGATGGCATAGATAACATGGCACTTCTGAATACTATGATGAAAATTTGTACTTAATAACTAGTGTTGAGCGATACCTTCCTATATCAGGAAATATCGTATCGGATTGGATCGGACCGATACCCAAAAAGTATCGGATATCGCCGATTCCGATACCGGAAACCAATGCAAGTCAATGGGACACAAATATCGGAATGAAAATAAACCCTTTCTTTCCTTGTAGGTTAATTCTACATGAAGTAAAACAACTAAGAATAATGTAGAATGTATTACATGAAAAGCCGGCAATTCATCAGCGGCATACACCGGTACCCGACAATTTAGAACAGAAAGAATAGAGCTTCACACATAGATTAGAAAGATAGAAACATGTCAGTCACATATATATGAAGTACAGTGACAGTGTTGCTTACTGTACTTGTCGTTTAGTGTAAAGGATTTATTTAAAAAAATAATTGTGTTTTCATGCACTGTCTCTTTAAAAAAGCCGGCCGGCAATTCAGCAGCGGTACCCGACAATTTATAACAGACAGAATAGAGCTTCACACATAGATTAGATAGATAGAAACATGTCAGTCACATATATATGAAGTACAGTGACAGTGTTGCTTACAGTACTTGTCATTTAGTGTTAAAATAAAGGATTTATTTAAAAAAAAATTGGCGTGGGGTTCCCGTTAATTTTAGCCTCTAGCGGAGGTTAAGCAGACGGCTGGGGCAGATGTTTGAAGCCTGGGAAGGGGGTAATACCCACGGAGCTTCCCAGGCTACTAATATGAGCCCCCAGCTGAATACCTAGCCTTTACTAGCTATTAAAATGGGGGACCCCCTCAAAAAAATGACGTGGGGTCCCCCTTAATTTAATAGCTAGTAAAGGCTAGGCAGACAGCTGGGGGCTGACATTAATAGCCCAGGAAGGGTGCCATGAATATTAGCCCCCTCCCAGGCTAGAAACACCAGCCGTCAGCCGCCCCAGAAATGGCGCATCCATAGGATCCGCCAATTCTGGCACTTAGCCTCGCTCTTCCCACTGCCCTGTAGCGGTGGCAGTGGGGTAATAGGGCTGGGGTTGAAGTCAGCTTATAATGCCAGCTGACATCAAGCCCAGGTTAGTAATGGAGAGGCGTCTATAAGACACCCCCATTACTAACCCCATAGTCAAAGTTAAAAAAAAACACAAACACCCAGAATAAAGTCCTTTAATTGAAATAAACACACAATTCTTTATTGTTCTAAATTAAACTCTACTTACCATCGCGCCCATTCCAGCTGAAGCCAACGATCTCCTGCAATAAAAGAAAAATAATAAAGCAACCTCATCCTTACCTTTCCATGGTTCCCAGGACAGCTTCAGCTCTGCTACATCGAGATGACAGGCTGGACCGCAGCAGAACGCTGCCATCCAGCCTGTCATCCCGCAGACACTGAGAAGCGCAGGCATGCTTGCGCTCCTCAGTGTCTCTCTGTGATGGCATCCAGATGAGCCGAGTTCATGTCCAATGAACTCAGCTCACCTCATGCACGTCACTGACAGCGTGGGAGAATTCTCCTGCACTCAGCGCATCAGCGTGAGAATTTTCCCACGCTGTCAGTGACGTGCATGAGGTGAGCTGAGTTCATTGGACATGACCTCACCTCATTCACGTCACTGACAGCGTGGGAAAATTATCACGCTGAAGCGCTGAGTGCAGGAGAATTTTCCCACGCTGTCAGTGACGTGCATGAGGTGAGCCGAGTTCATTGGACATGACCTCGGCTCATCTTTATGCCGTCACAGAGAGACACTGAGGAGCGCAAGCATATACATAGTTAGTAAAGCCGAATAAAGACTTGCGTCCATCAAGTTCGACCTGTTAGTTCTGTAATTGCTAAAGTTGATCCAGAGGAGGGCAAAAACCCCAAATGATTTAGCCAATCTTCACCTGAGGAAAAATTCCCTCCCGACTCTGAAACCAGCAGTCAGAATAAATCCCTGTATCAACCTACTATTTTATTTTATTTTTAAGTATATGCAGAAATCTGCCTGGTATCTAGAAATGCATCCAGTCCCCGCTTGAACTGGTTTAGTGAATCCGACATTACCGTCTCCTCACTCAGTGAATTCCATATTCTCACTGCTCTTACCGTAAAGAACCCCTTCCTATGCTGGTGCTGAAACCTTTTCTCTTCCAGTCTTAGTGAATGCCCTCTTGTTACCGTAATATCCCTCCTTTTGAACAAATCCCGGCCAAGGTCTCTATACTGTCCCCTAACATATTTGTACACATTTATTATGTCCCCCCTCAACCTTCTCTTTTCCAGGCTGAATAGTCTGCGCTTCTCAGTGTCTGCGGGATGACAGGCTGGATGGCAGCGTTCTGCTGCGGTCCAGCCTGTCATCTCCATGTAGCAGAGCTGAAGCTGTCGTGGGAACCATGGAAAGGTAAGGATGAGGTTGGTTTATTATTTTACTTTTATTGCAGGAGATCGTTGGCTTCAGCTGGAATGGGCGTGATGGTAAGTAGAGTTTAATTTAGAACAATAAAGAATTGTGTGTTTATTTCAATTAAAGGACTTTTTTCTGGGTGTTGTGTTTTTTTTAAATACTTTACTAGAAATTCATGGTGGTCATGTCTAATATTGGCGTGGCCCCATGAATTTTGGGCTTAGGGCCAACTGATAATGCCAAGCTGGCCTTAACCCCTTTATTACCCAGTGAGCCACCGCACCAGGGCCCTGGATGAGTTGGGTACAGCGCCAGAAGATGGCGCTTCTATGAACGCGCCATTTTCCGGGGTGGCTGCGGACTGCAATTTGAAGCGGGTGGGGCCCAGAAATCTTGGGCCTCCCTGCGCTGTGGATTCCAGCCCCCATCTGCCTAGTTGTACCTGGCTGGACACAAAAATAGGGCGAAGCCCCATGTATTTTTTTTTTAATTATTTCATGAAATTCATGAAATAATTAAGAAAAAAAGTGCTTCCCTATATAGTTGTGTCCAACCAGGTACAAATAGGCAGCTGGTGGTTGGGGGCAGCCCGTTCCTTCCTGCTGTACCTGGCTGGCCACAAATATAGTGCGAAGCCCCACGTCAATTTTTTTTAAATTATTTCAGGAAATTCATGAACTCACGTGAACCCTCTGAGGGCACCGCGGCGACTTCAAATGAACAGCTGATCAGCATCAGCTGATACCTCAGCTGTTCATTTGAAATAACCGGCGGGAGAGTGCAGCACAGAACGGGAAAGCCGGCGGTGAAGTCTTTTCACTGCCGGCTTCCCCGCCCGGGTCATTTGCTCCCCGCTCCTTGGTGCTGCACTCCCCGCCCGGTCCTAACTTACAATCGGGATGGGAGGTGGCGAGGGGAGCGGAGGATCGGGGTGGTAGGCTGCGGGGAAGCAGTATGGGGCCGTGTGATTGTTTAAAAGCCGGCGGCTTTTTACCGCCCGCCAACTTTTAAACGATCAGGAGAATTCTCCCACGCTGGGATGGCATTCTGATGACAGGCTGGATCTCAGCTGAGCGCTGCCATCCAGCTTGTCATCCTTCAGAGACACTGCAGAGCGCAGGCATTATGGGAACTTCCGATTCCGGTATTCGATATTGAAAAAGTATCGGAATTAAGTATCGGAATTCCGATACCGCGAATATCGGCCGATACCCGATATTTCAGTATCGGAATGCTCAACACTATTAATAACTGTTTACTTGTACTCAGTTTGCCTGTTTGATTTGATAGATTTCTGCTCAATGCTCACCATTTATCTCGTTTAATCATATACTGTATTTTTCGGACTATAAGATGCACTTTTTTCCTCTAAAATTTTGGAGGAACGTGTGGGGTGGGTCTTATAGTCCAAATATTATATACATGGCTGTGCGTTATGGAGGGTGTGGGGGAGCGGTAGTGGAGGATCAACGGGGCACAGGAGGCAGCAGCCGCCTGCTGCAGCCTAAGCTGTGCCCGCTACTAAAGAAAATTAATATTCCCTGCTCCCCACATCCATGGGCATGGAGAGCAATGAATATTCATTTTTCTTAAGAGCCAGCACACTGGATCCGCCGTGCGGCTCCTGCTGCCGCTCTGCAGTCTGTGTGCCCGCTATTAAACCTCATGAATATTCCCTACAACCCACTAGTGATGAGCGAGCACTAAAATGCTCGGGTACTCGCTGTTCGAGTTGAGCAAATTGGAATGCTCGAGTGCTCGGACTGAGTAACGAGCCCAATGTAAGTCTATGGGAAACTCAAGCATTTTTCTGGTGGCTTTCCGCGGCAGTCTGCAGAGGGCATAAAAATTGCCCAAATCGATAGGAACAGTGCTCAAATGACATGGGGAAGCATGGGGAAGACCCTCTTAGGTCACTGCTGACAATGTTGTCAGAGGTATTAAGCCACTTTTACGGACTCACAATAAAACATGCAAAAATGAAACCAAAATGGACTTTCCTAGGAAAAATGTTAAGGAACATCCTTTCCAGGGTAATGACTTGTATATAAGGCAAATTAAATAACCAAAAACAAAAATGCTCCTCCACACCTTGGGCTATGCTCACACGTAGCATTTTTGATGCGTTTTTGCACTTTTGCATTGCTTTCAACCAAGACAAACCAAGACAAATGCATTCACTGGGAAATGACATTTTAACATTTTACAACCTTATCTGGCCATTTGGTGTGTGACACAAGCATGCAGTGCTAAAAAGACATGGGAACAGCATGGGGAAAACCCCTGGAAGCATCTCTGACTCCCAGGTCACTGCCTAAAAGTGTGCCCATCACAGGTGATCCTTGGCGAATGCAACAATCACCGCCCACGTCCTTGTCCCAGCGGAGCATTCAGTTGTCCCTACCCCATTCCTTGGAATGTAACCGCAAGTATGCAGCCAGCTACCCACCCACACACAGGCTGCAATACTATACTGCTAAATTTTTGACAGCTGCTTGCACTTGAAATGTGGCCTTTTAGGCTCGTAGAGGCGGAAGCTGTCCACAACCTTATGGCAGCGGCTGAGTGCCCATACTCAGTCCCCGGCAGCCACTATTTGTCCCAGTGTCATCTCTGGCTTCCACAAGCATGGGTCCTACAACATTACCCGTGCCCTCCCCAGTGCACTTACTGGAAAGGACCGCCTAACCACAAACATGTGGACAAGTGAATGTGGCCAGGGACGGTACAGAGCCAGTCCACAGCTTGTCAATGAGTTGCATTTCACCAGAGCTATATTTTTTAGCTCGGTGAAAGGACTGACTTTTGGGAAACCGTATCTACTCCTGCTGTCATTTCTCCCAGGAACTCCTCTAATGCAGCTTGGTGCATAAGCAATGGCAGCAGCCCATCCAACATCTGCTCGCACTTGTCGGTGGTGCTTCGACACACAAATATCTTTCTTTGCCCTTTAATTTCATGGCTACAGAGTTGGGCAATGGCCTGATCTGCAATGCGGTTTCAGAAATAGCATGCAATTATGCACAACCAAACCAAATTAAAAAAAGCAGCCATATAGTGTCCGGGAACCTTCCCATACACTTTTCCTAGCCAGGGCTGCTTCTCGGCAGGGTTGGACGGGCCCACCAGAGAACCGGAGACTCCTCCGGTGGGCCCTGGCTTCTTTTGACAGCTGCTTGCTCTTAAATGTGGCCTTTTAGGCTTGTGGAGGCGGAAGCTGTCCCAACCTTATGGCGGCAGCGGCTTTGCGTCCATGCTCGGTCTCCCGCCACTACTATTTGTCCCGGTGTCATCTCTGCCTTCCGCAAGCAGAGGTCCTACAACATTACCCATGCACTTACTGGGAAGTACTGCCTAACCACAGACACGTGGACAAGTTAATGTTGCCAGGGACGATACGGAGCCAGTCCACTTCTTGTCGGTGAGTTGTATTTCACCACAGCCATATTCTTTTGCTTGGTGAAAGGACTTGGGAAACCGTATTTACTCCAGCTGTCATTCCTCCCAGGAAGTCCTCTAAAGCTGCTTGGACTTTAAATGTGGCCTTTTAGGCTCATGGAGGCAGAAGCTGTCTACAACCTCATGCTGGTGGCGGCCAGGTGTCCATACTTGGTCTCCAAGCCGTCACTATTTCTCCCGGTGTCGTCTCTGCCTTCCACAAGCATGGGTCCCACAACATTACCTGTGCTCTCCCCAGTGGACATACTGGGAAGGATCGCCTAACCACAAACACTTGGCAAGTGAATGTGGCCAGGGGTGGTATGGAGCCTGTCCACAGCTTTTTTTGCTGAGAGTTGTATTTCACCACAGCCATATTCTTTAGCTTGGTGAAAGGACTAGGGAAACCATATCTACTCCAGCTGTCATTTCTCCCAGGAAGTCCTCTAAAGCTGCTTTCACTTGAAATGTGGCCTTTTAGGCTCGTGGAGGCAGAAGCTGTCCACAACCTCATGCCGGCGGTGGCCGAGTGTCCATACTTGGTCCCCAGCAGCCACTATTTGTCCGGGTGTCGTCTCCCCCTTCCACAAGCACAGGTCCCACAAGATTATCCGTGCAGTCCCTAGTGCACTTACTGGGAAGGACTGCCTAACTACAAACAAGTGGTCAAGTGAATGTGTCCTGGGACAGTATGGAGCTGGACCACAGCTTTTTTTGCTCAGAGTTGTATTTCACCATAGCCATATTCTTTGGCTTGGTGAAAGGACTTGGGAAACCGTATCTACTCCAGCTGTTATTTCTCCCAGGAAGTCCTCTAAAGCTTCTTTCACTTGAAATGTGGCCTTTTAGGCTCGTGGAGGTAGAAGCTGTCCACAACCTCATGTTGGCAGCGGCCGGGTGTCCATACTCGGTCCCTAGTCGCCACTATTTCTCCCGGTATCGTCTCGGCCATCCACAAGCAAGGGTCCCTGAACATTACTACTGGTACTTTTCTGTGGGAATCTGCTTGCCTCCTACCAGCCTGTACTATTTCCAGTGAACTATGGTACAACGCCATGGTATTAGCACTGCTCCCAGTACCAGTAGCAAAGCCACCCCCAATTTCCTTCTCAGGTATTCTATTTGGTAGACTGAGTGGCTGCCCAAATATATTAGTTTCTCACAAAGGAGCTGAAGATAGAGTGGCAGTAGGAGCAAGTTTCTTAAGCCTGTTTGATATCAGAGGGTGAACTGCAGCACATTGGCTCAGTGGTTAGCACTGAAGCCTTGCAGCGCTGGGATCCTGGATTAAAATCCCAGCGAGGACAACATCTGCAAAGATTTTGTATGTTCTCCCCATGTTTTCATTGGTTTCCACCTCAGTAAAAAAGGAGACATAGTGTGTCCGGGAACCTTCCCACACACTATTCTTAGCCAGTAATGCTTCTCGGCAGGGTTGGATAATCCCACTAGAGAATCCTCGAGTGGGCCCTAGCTTCTCCATCAGGAGAGTTCCTGCAAACTTTGCAGCAGCTATGGGACTCTTGAGTGGGGGAGAAAGGTGAGCCCTCAGAATCAAATCCTCTGGTGGATTCAATGTTTTTCAGTTTGAAACTGCTTATCAGTGGGAGTTGTATTTCACCACAGCCATATTCTTGAGCTAAGTGAAAGGACTGGCATAGAGGGAAATTATCCGTCACCAGGTTCCCCCCATGGTCACACACACGACCATGCCTGGCTGTATGTTCAGCGGTGAGAGCCACAGATCAGGCTGCTGTGTTACAGCTTTCAACAACTCTGCAGCGGTGGGCGGTTTGTCACCTAAGCATTTGGCAAGTTGTCTTCAGCACAGCCTGTTGCCGATTGGCCAAGCCAGTGCTGCAGTGTTTTCAGTTTGTGACTGATGTGGTCATTTTGGAGATGGAGGCCGAACTGGAGGAGGAGGTGCAGGAGCTGAACCATGTGATTACATTAAGGTTACATTGGAGACTCTGGTTTTTATACTAAAGAAAGATCCTACTGTGTTTTTTTTTTGTGTTATTTTTTAAGACAAATGCATTCACTGGGAAATGTCATTTTAACATTTTACAACCTTATCTGGCCATGTGGTGTATGACACATCATCAGATACATCCTGTTTCATTTATGATGGAGGGATTCTGAAAGTTACAAAGCCTATTTTTATAGGGCCATCAGGCGGCCTTTACTATTCTCGCGATTGCTAGAGTCATCAGCCTGCTATGTTTTGTTGTTCCCATTATTAGGGGATAGGTCTCCTATACAGGTCATTACATAGGTCATTATTATAGGTCTCCTAAACTGTTATTGAGTATGCAGTGACTGCAGCTGCCAAAAATTTGAACGCAACCCAATACCCCTTTGAAGAGACAAAGAGGATGGTCTCAGTAAAAAAAATGTTTTCATTATAAAGGAGCGGGTCTCCTATAGTGATAATGCCCATGCTGTGATTGCAAAGGCTGGGAAAATTTGGGAAAAACCCCACTAACAATTTAAAGACACATAGAGGAGTTCCACAGTAAAGACATATTCCCTTTTGAAAGGAGAGGGTCTCCCATACTGTTTGCCTATGTAGTGAAGCAACGGCTGCCAAAAATTTGGAGGAACTCAAATGCCCCTTGCAAGAGACGTACAGGTCAGATAGCCTCCTAAAAACAATGTTCCCATTATTAGGAAGTGGGTCTCCCAAAGTGTTTGCCTATGCAGTGAAGCAACGGCTGCCAAAAATTTGAAGAAACTCCAATGCCCCTTGCAAGAGACGTAGATTTGTTGATATAGTACATATGGTGGTTATGTGGTGTTGGAGGATGAGGATGCGGAGACAGAGGAAGACAAGAGCAAATAGACAAAATCAGGAAGAGTACACCCATGTCTGGGTGTGAAGACATACGTGCATGGGAATAGAGTTAGACCTCCCCAAAAAAAGACACTGTATTTGATTTTATGTTAAGCTGCTATCATTCGGTGTTGTTAAGAAGTCTGGCTCAATCCAGCCCTTGTTAATTTTTATAAGAGTCAGCCTGTCAGCATTTTCAGTTGACAAGCGGATGCGTCTATCGGTTATAATTCCACCAGCGGCACTAAAAACCCGCTCTGACAAAACCGGCAGGGCAGGCCAGGACCTCCAAGGCAAGCTCATGCCACGTGTCCAGCTTGGATACCCAATAATTATAAGGCACAGAGGAATCACGGAGAACGTTGGTATGGTCATCAAGATACTCCCTCACCATCTTTCAAAACTTTGCACTCCTTGTGAGTGTATCCTGCACCTCAGGGCCTGTGCGATGGGAGGGTCTGAGAAAACTGTCCCAGAACTTTGACAGTGTTCCCCTGCCTCTGCTGGATTGCATTTGTGGCTGTCGCCTGTACTCCTTGGTTGTCCAACGAACTGTGACCTCTGCCGCCAGCGTTTTCAGATGGGAATTTTTGTACTGCACCATTTCATTAGAAGGGAATAAGAGACAGAAAGTTCTGTAGCGTGAGTCTACAAGTTTCACCAACCAGTAATGACTGTCACCCAAAATTTGGACAATGCGAGGGTCACGGGAAAGGCAGGGTAACAAAAACTCAGCCATGTGTGCCAGACTGCAAAGAGGCAAAACTTCAGTTTCCTCACCAAGAGGACGACGGACCAAGCTCTCCTCCTCATCCTCCTCCTCCCTGTCCTCAGGCCATCCACGCTAAACAGACGGTATGACAGTTGTGCAGGTAGTACCATCTATAGCGCAGGATACTAGCTCCTGTTCTTCCTCCTCCTCTTCCGCATTGTCACCCAATCCACATTTTGATGAGATGAGGCTGGACGGTGTGGAATCACCCTGTATGGTTCCTTGCTCCATCTCATCGTGCTCCGCCTGCAATGCATCCTCTTTGATAGTGAGCAGAGAGCGTTTCAGAAAACAGAGAATCGGGATGGTGATGCTAATAATGGCGTCATAGCCGCTCACCATCTTGGTGGAGTCTTCAAAGTTGGTAGTCAACAACTGCCCTCTTCTGCTCACAAATCCTTCCCAACATCTGCAATGTAAAGTTCCATTGCATGGGGAGATCACTCACCAGTCTGTGAGCAGGAAGCTGCAAATACTGGCAAGGGTGGTGTAAGCTGAAGCTGACTTTCTAAAATGAGCACAGGCAGTGTACTTTGACAAGCAGATCCAGCAGATCCGGGTAGGTTTTGAGAAACCGCTGAACCACGAGGTTAAGCACATTGGCCAGGCATGGTACGTGTGTGAGCTCGCCTCAGAGCCTCCACCAGATTCCGGCCATTGTCACACACGATCATGCCTGGTTGTAGGGTCAACGGTGTCAGTCACAGATCTGCCTGCTCTTTCAGAGCTGTCCACAATGCTTCAGCCTTGTGTGGTTTGCCACCTAGGCATACTAGCTTCAGCACAGCCGGTTGCCGCTTGGCCGAAGCAGAGCTGCAGTGCTTTCAGCTTGTGACTGATGTGGTCATTTTGGAGATGGATGCTGAAGAGGAGGAGGAGGAGGTACAGGAGATGTAGAATGTGGGGGCAGCCCTGATTGACCCAGGGCTCGGAATCCTCGGTGTCAGGATGACGTGTTCCATCCCAAGGTCCGACTGGGTCATGGCTTCCATTGTAGCGCCGGCGTCCCTGCCCTCTGCTAGGCAGGGATGCTGTTCCCCTCACCTCTCTGCTCCGTGCCCGGCGTCCTCCTCCCGCTCTGCTGGCAGCGCGCGCTCCTTCCCGGCCACTGTGCTTAGGGCGCGCGCGCGCTCTCGCCTCCCTCTTAAAGGGGCCGCGCGCGCCATCCTAAGTAGTCCCCGGCCAATGGCCGGAGGACTTCACCATATATAAGGCACCTCCTCCAAAATGGAGGTGCCCGAGCAATGTTGTTGCACTGTTCACTACTCTGCTTCAGCCCTCAGGTCCCGTTGCCAGTTACCTGCCAGATACCTGCCAGATTCCTGCCAGCTTGCTTATCTGCTACCTGCCTGCTAGTCTGAGGTCCGACGGTCTGCCTTACTACTTCTGTCAGTCTGTCTAAGGACCAGCCTGTCCGCTCACCTGGGAGCGCACTTCAGCCACCTGCCTGCTTGCCTGAGGTCCGACGGTCTGCCTTCCAACTCCTGTCAGCCTGTCTATGGACCAGCTTGCCTGCTCACCTGGGAGCACACATCTGCTACCTGCCTGCTAGCCTACCTGGAGGCTCCGCCGTCACGTGCCGTGACCATCTGCCCGTTCATTCAGAGACTGCCCCGGTCACTTGCCGTGACCATCTGCCCGTTCATTCAGAGACTGCCCCGGTCACTTGCTGTGACCATCTGCCCGTTCATCCAGAGACTGACCTGGTCACTTGCCGTGACCTCCAGCCCGTTCACTCAGAGACTGTCCCGGTCACCTGCTGTGACTTCCTGCCCGTCTTCCCTGGTCGCCACCCGCTCCCTTTCAAGGACTGCCCCCTTGTATAGTAGCTCAGAGGTTCCGCCTCCCAGACCCGTTACAGTTTGCTCGGGCCATGGAACCCGGTGGCACCCAAGCTCCCTCGCTCTCGGACCTGTGTCATGAACTGTCCCGTCAAAGGTCCCAACAGGAGTCCATCCTGGGTCACCTGCGGAATGTCAATACTCGCCTGGACACTCTGACTGCTCCACCAGCAAACTCCGCCAGTGCCATGTCTCGCAATCCGGCAGCTCCACTGCCCACTAATACCATGGTATCCTACCCCGGACCCCGGCTTTCTGCACCTCCTCGCTTCGGAGGCGACTCCGCCCAGGCTCGGGGCTTCATAAATCAGTGCAACCTGCACTTTGAACTATTGTCCCACCAGTTTAACTCCGACCGAGCCAAAATTGCATTCATCATGTCCCATCTCACCGGGGAGGCCCTGGCCTGGCTAAATCCTCTATGGGAGAGAGGAGACCCCCTGGTGTCCAACTTGCCTGCTTTTTTCACGGCTTTCCGGAAAGTCTTCGACGAACCCGGACGGAAGACCTCATCCGCATCATCACTGCTACGCCTCCGTCAGGGAAGTCTCACCGTGGGCCAATATGCCATACGGTTCCGTACCCTTGCCTCGGAGCTGGCCTGGGATAACGACGCTCTGGTATCCGTCTTCTGGGAAGGTCTGTCCGGCCGTATTAAAGATGAACTTGCCGGTCGGGACATCCCTACCACTCTCGATGACCTAATAACTCTTGCCACCCGGATTGACCTACGGTTCCAGGAGCGTGCCAAAGAGGTCACCCGTGAGAGGAGGTTACCACGTCTAGCTCCTACTTTTCAGAAACCCGTCACTCCCTCCGTCTCTACCCAGGTACACTCTCCTGAACCTATGCAGGTCGACCAGACCAAGATGGTCAAAACCCATCAGGACTTACGCCGTGCCGAGGGGAGCTGCTTCTACTGTGGCAGTAAGGAGCACCGGATCCGTACCTGCCCGGAGAGGTCGGGAAACGCCTGTGTCTAGGTTCGCTCAGAGAGGTCGACCTAGACAAGAATAAATCCTCTCCATCTCTGCTGTTGTCAGTCTCAATCGTCTGCGGGGAGAACCGTTATTTTGAACTAGCCCAACTTGACACTGGAGCAGCCGGGAATCTTATTTCACAGTCCCTGGTAGAGAAATACCGCATCCCCACCAAACCTCTGGCTGTACCCTTGTCTGTTGCTGCCGTGGATGGGGGTCTCTTACCACGCCCCATCCAACTCATCACCGAATCCATTACTCTGCAGGTGGGAATGCTGCATTCTGAGAGTATCTCCTTTCATGTTCTGCCTGGACTCTCCCACGCCCTCTTGCTAGGCCTACCTTGGCTCCAGAGACATGCACCCGTGCTTGACTGGCAGACCGGAGAAGTCCTTCGCTGGGGACAGGACTGCCATAAGACCTGTCTGGTTCCCGTCCATCCCGTCCGTCCTTCTCCTACCCCAGCTAATCTACCTGGACTTCCGATTCCTTATTGGTCTTATGCTGATGTCTTTAATAAAAAGAAAGCAGAGACACTACCCCCTCATAGACCATACGACTGCCCTATCGACCTGTTACCTGGTACTACTCCTCCCCGTGGGCGTATTTATCCATTATCCGCTGCTGAGACCTGGTCGATGTCCGAATATATTGAGGAGAATCTGGCCAGGGGATTCATCCGGAAATCTACCTCCCCGGCGGGAGCAGGCTTCTTTTTCGTCAAAAAGAAGGACGGCTCTCTCCGTCCCTGTATAGACTATAGAGGCCTTAACCAGATCATGGTGAAGAATAAGTACCCCCTTCCGCTCATTCCGGAGTTATTTGATCGTCTGAGGGGGGCTAGAATCTTCACCAAACTGGACCTCCGTGGGGCGTACAACCTGGTTCGTATCCGTCAGGGGGATGAATGGAAGACGGCATTCAACACCCGGGACGGCCACTATGAATATCTGATAATGCCCTTTGGTCTCTGTAACGCTCCTGCCGTCTTTCAAGAGTTGGTCAATGACATCTTCCGGGACCTTCTCTACTCCTGCGTAGTGGTGTACCTGGACGACATCTTGGTCTTCTCTCCGGATCTCCAGACTCACCGGAGGGACGTTCGTCAGGTCCTGCTCAGGCTCAGGCAGAATCACCTCTTCGCTAAATACGAGAAGTGCCTCTTTGAGCAGACCTCGCTCCCGTTTTTGGGCTACATTATTTCTCAGACCGGCCTACGAATGGATCCAGAGAAACTGTCTGCCATCGAGAAATGGCCTCGACCGGAGGGGTTGAAGGCCATTCAGCGATTCCTGGGCTTCGCTAACTACTACCGCCTCTTCATACCACACTTCTCTTCCCTGACTGCCCCAATTTCCGCGCTCACCCGTAAGGGTACTAATCCCAAAGAGTGGCCGCCCGAAGCAGAGGAGGCCTTTCTTTCCCTAAAACAGGCCTTCTCTTCCGCCCTGGTGCTGCATCGCCCGGACGGCAAGAAGCAGTTCTTCCTGGAAGTTGACGCCTCCTCCTCTGGAGCCGGAGCGGTACTTACTCAAAAATCATCTTCCGGGAGAATGGTAACTTGTGGCTTCTTCTCCAAACTCTTCTCTTCTTCTGAGTGCAACTATTCCATAGGAGACCGAGAGTTATTGGCCATCAAGCTGGCATTGGAGGAGTGGCGTTACCTACTCGAGGGGGCTCTTCACCCGGTAATAATTTACACTGACCACAAGAACTTGGCTTACCTCCAGCATGCCCAGAGACATAACCCGCGCCAAGCCCGGTGGTCCTTGTTTTTTGCTCGCTTTGATTTTGTTCTTCATTTTCGCCCGGCTGACAAAAACGTCAAAGCAGACGCCTTGTCCCGATCCTTTCTGGTGTCCGATCTTGAGGAAGAACCTAAACATATCATCGATCCCGCCAGAGTAATGCAGGTGGCTCCCGTGAGTCTAAATCGTCTCCCTCCCGGTAAGACGTTTGTTTCAGTACCTGATCGGAAGAAGATCCTACACCGGGGCCATTCGTCTAAACTAGCTGGCCACGCCGGTCAGAAAAAGACCCTCCAGCTTATTGCCCGGCACTACTGGTGGCCTACCCTGCACAAGGACGTAATAGACTTTGTTTCTGCCTGTGTGTCCTGCGCCCGCAACAAAGTCCCGAGACACCTGCCAGCCGGTCGCCTCCTTCCGCTTCCTGTGCCTGCTGCCCCCTGGCAGCATATTGCTATGGACTTCATAACTGATCTCCCCGTCTCCGCCGGTTGTACGGTCATTTGGGTGGTCGCTGATCGCTTTTCCAAGATGGCTCACTTTATTCCCCTGCCAGCCCTCCCGTCTGCACCCGAGCTGGCTAAAGACTTTATCCGCCACATCTTCCGTCTTCATGGCCTGCCCCTCCACATCGTGTCGGATCGTGGGGTACAGTTCACCTCACGTTTCTGGAGAGCCACTTGTAAACTGCTAGACGTCACCCTGGACTTCTCTTCCGCTTACCACCCACAGTCCAATGGTCAAGTGGAGCGGATCAATCAGAACCTGACCAGTTACCTCCGGCACTTCGTTAATGCCCATCATTCAGACTGGGTGGATCTCCTACCATGGGCCGAGTTCTCTTATAACAATCACGAGAGCGAATCCTCCTCCAAATCCCCGTTTTTTGTAGTCTTCGGTCAGCATCCTTGGATTCCTTTTCCTGTCTCCACCTCTGTGGACAACCCGGCTGCGGAATCTCTCGTTAGCAAATTTTCCTCCATTTGGGAGAGTACCCGATCCGCACTCCTTCAGTCGTCCGAACGGATGAAAAGACACGCTGACAAAAAACGCCTGGATCCTCCACAATTTCGTCCTGGAGATAAAGTCTGGCTCTCATCTAAATATGTCCGACTCAAGATACCTTCTTACAAGTTAGGGCCTCGGTTCATCGGTCCTCTGGAGGTCATCAGTCAGATCAACTCGGTGGCCTATAAATTGAAACTCCCGGCCAACTTACGGATCCCTAACTCCTTCCATGTATCTCTCCTCAAACCTGTGGTACTTAACTCTTTTTCCAAGTCTACAGGTACGCCTCCTGCTCCGGTTTCTGCTGAGGACGAGTTTGAGGTAGAGAACATTCTTGCCACCAAAAGGGTAAGAGGAAAGACCTTTTTTCTAGTAGATTGGAAGGGGTTTGGTCCTGAGGAGAGAACGTGGGAGCCCCGGGAGAACATCCATGCCCCTCTTATCCTAGCTAAATTTCTGTCTGGCCTAAAAAAGGGGGAGCCTAAAGGGGGGGTACTGTAGCGCCGGCGTCCCTGCCCTCTGCTAGGCAGGGACGCTGTTCCCCTCACCTCTCTGCTCCGTGCCCGGCGTCCTCCTCCCGCTCTGCTGGCAGCGCGCGCTCCTTCCTGGCCACTGCGCTTAGGGCGCGCGCGCGCTCCCTCCCTCTTAAAGGGGCCGTGTGCGCCGTCCTAAGGAGTCCCCGGCCAATGGCCGGAGGACTTCACCATATATAAGGCACCTCCTCCAAAATGGAGGTGCCCGAGCAATGTTGTTGCACTGTTCACTACTCTGCTTCAGCCCTCAGGTCCCGTTGCCAGTTACCTGCCAGATACCTGCCAGATTCCTGCCAGCTTGCTTATCTGCTACCTGCCTGCTAGTCTGAGGTCCGACGGTCTGCCTTACTACTCCTGTCAGTCTGTCTAAGGACCAGCCTGTCCGCTCACCTGGGAGCGCACTCCAGCCACCTGCCTGCTTGCCTGAGGTCCGACGGTCTGCCTTCCAACTCCTGTCAGTCTGTCTATGGACCAGCTTGCCTGCTCACCTGGGAGCACACATCTGCTACCTGCCTGCTAGCCTACCTGGAGGCTCTGCTGTCACGTGCCGTGACCATCTGCCCGTTCATTCAGAGACTGCCCCGGTCACTTGCCGTGACCATCTGCCCGTTCATTCAGAGACTGCCCCGGTCACTTGCTGTGACCATCTGCCCGTTCATCCAGAGACTTCCCCGGTCACTTGCCGTGACCTCCAGCCCGTTCACTCAGAGACTGTCCCGGTCACTTGCTGTGACTTCCTGCCCGTCTTCCCTGGTCGCCACCCGCTCCCTTACAAGGACCGCCCCCTTGTATAGTAGCTCAGAGGTTCCGCCTCCCAGACCCGTTACATCCACTATGTTAAGCCAGTGTGCCATCAGTGAGATGTACCATCCCTGCCCACAAGCACTTGTCCACGTGTCCGTGGGTGGTGGACTTTCCCAGTAACTGCATTGTTGAGGGCACAGCTTGTGTAATGCGGGGTCGGCACACTGGGAGAAATAGTGGTGGCTGGGGATCGAGTACCGAAGGCCGGCCACTGCCATCAGGTTGCAGAAATCTTCCATCTCCACTAGCCTCAAAGGCAACATTTCTAATGCAAGCATTCGCAAAATGTGTGAATTTAATCGTGTGGCCAGTGGGGCATAAGCTGCGTATTTGCGCTTGCATTCCAAGGACTGGGGTAGGGACAACTGAATGCTGTGCTGGGACAAGGATGTGGATGTGCTTGCTAATGGTGCTATTTGAGCGTGTTCAACGACAGGTGCAGGGCCGTAGGCAACTTAGCATGCGCCATGGACAGGGAATTTGCATTCATGCACAACAGCAGAAGAAGCAGTGGTGTTACAAGCAGACACTGTTTCTGGACCCTGGGGTTCGGCCCACTTAGTCGGGTGCTTTGGTGCCATGCGCCTTATCATGTGGTGGTCAGGCTGCTAGTTTTGCTACCCCTGCTGATGCTGACCTGGCAGGTGGTGTACATGGCCTTTTTGGGGTTATCGGCAGAGTCTTTAAAAAACAACCAGACTCGGGAAGACCTAACAGTTATGCCTCCCTCCCCCTGTGTGCTGCTGTCCTCGCTCTGCATGTCACCTTGCCAGGTTGGGTCAGTGACTTCATCGTCTATCAGCTTATCTTCCACTTCTGCACTTTGGTCCTCCTCCTGACTTTCTGGCAATTGTGTCTCATCATCATCCACCTCTTGTGACAATTTCCCACCGTCGCCTTCGTCTGACAGTGGCTGCTCAAATATTTGGGCAACGCTACATGCAATCTTGCACCGCTTCAAGTGGACCAGGAGAGAGGCCCGAATCTATAAATGGAAAAGTGAACAGCTCTTCGGAGTGTTCAAGTATGGGATCAGTTGTCTCTGGGCACTCGGCATGGTGGGAGGAAGGAGGATCAGGGTGAGGAATATGCCGTCCAGATTCATGGCTAATGAGACTTGACTGTGTGGAAGACAGGGTGGTGGTGGTGGCTAAGTGTCGGGAAGCATTATCTGGTGTTGTTCTGCGGTCCCCTAGTATTTGGGACAGGAAGGTTGAATGACAAGATGTGGGTGTTTGTTGTGGCACAATTACAGGTTGCCCACATCCTCGGCCTCGTCCTCTCCATGCACCATCACCATCACTTCTACTTCCCTGTCCCATGCCACATGCCTTGCCCATGTTAAATGGAGGACAATATTTTCCACGTTCACTACAAATGGCGGGATTTGAACTGCAGTGATATGTGATACGTGTGACGAAAAAACACAGTTTTAAATAGCTGGCCTGTAGCTTACTATGTTTCAAAGCGACATTGTGCCAATAACTTCACTGACAGACTGCAACAAAATTTAAATGGAGGCCAGAAATACATGAATTTGGAGCACACAAATATGATATGTGTGACGGAAAACCACAGTTTTAAATAGCTGGCCTGTAGGTTACTATTTTCAAAGCGACCTGGTGTCAATAACTTTACTAACACACTGCAACAAAATTTAAATGGAGGGCAGAAATGGCTAAATTTGTAGCACACTTACAGTGGTGGCCAAAAGTATTGGCAACCCTGCAATTCTGTCAGATAATACTTAGTTTCTTCCTGGAAATGATTGCAATCACAAATTCTTTGGTTATCTTCATTTAATTTGTCTTCAATGAAAAAACACAAAAAGAATTGTCCTAAAGCCAAATTGGATATAATTCCACACCAAACCTAAAAAAGGGGGTGGACAAAAGTATTGGCACTGTTTGAAAAATCATGTGATGCTTCTCTAATTCGTGTAATTAACAGCACCTGTAACTTACTTGTGGCCCCTAACAGGTGTTGACAATAACTAAATGACACTTGCAGCCAGTTAACATGGATTAAAGTTGACTCAACCTCTGTCCTGTGTCCTTGTGTGTACCACATTGAGCATGGAGAAAAGAAAGAAGACCAAAGAACTGTCTGAGGACTTGAGAAACCAAATTATGAGGAAGCATGAGCAATCTCAAGGCTACAAGTCCATCTCCAAAGACCCGAATGTTCCTGTGTCTTCCGTGCGCAGTGTCATCAAGAAGTTTAAAGCCCATGGCACTGTGGCTAACCTCCCTAGATGTGGACGGAAAAGAAAAATTGACGAGTGATTTCAACGCAAGATTGTGCAGATGGTTGATAAAGAACCTCGACTAACATCCAAACAAGTTCAAGCTGCCCTGCAGTCCGAGGGTACAACAGTGTCAACCCGTACTATCCGTCGGCGTCTGAATGAAAAGGGACTGTATGGTATGATACCCAGGAAGACCGCACTTCTTAGCCGGAGATATAAAAAAGCCAGGCTTGAGTTTACCAAAACTTACCCGAGAAAGCCTAAAACGTTTTGGAAGAATGTTCTCTGGTCAGGTGAGACAAAAGTAGAGCTTTTTGGGAAAAAGCATCAGCATAGAGTGTACAGGAAAAAAAAAGAGGCATTCAAAGAAAAGAAGACGGTCCCTACAGTCAAACATGGCGGAGGTTCCCTGATGTTTTGGGGTTGCTTTGCTGCCTCTGGCACTGGACTGCTTGACCGTGTGCATGGCATTATGAAGTCTGAAGACTACCAACAAATTTTGCAGCATAATGTAGGGCCCAGTGTGAAAGAGCTGGGTCTCCCTCAGAGGTCATGGGTCTTCCAGCAGGACAATGACCCAAAACACACTTCCAAAAGCACTATAAAATGGTTTGAGAGAAAGCACTGGAGACTTCTATGGTGGCCAGCAATGAGTCCAGACCTGAATCCCATAGAACACCTGCGGAGAGATCTCAAAATGGCAGTTTGGAGAAGGCACCCTTCAAATATCAGGGACCTGGAGCAGTTTGCCAAAGAAGAATGGTCTACAATTCCAGCAGAGCATTGTAAGAAACTCATTGATGGTTACCGGAAGCGTTTGTTTGCAGTTATTTTGGCTAAAGGTTGTGCAACCAAGTATTAGGCTGAGGGTGCCAATACTTTTGTCTGGCCCATTTTTGGAGTTTTGTGTGAAATGATCAATGATTTGATTTTGCTTCATTCTCTTTTGTGTTTTTTCCTTGCAAGCAAATTAAATGAAGATAATAATACCAAAGAATTTATGATTGCAATCATTTTCAGGAAGAAACTGAGTATTATCTGACAGAATTGCAGGGGTGTCAATACTTTTGGCCACCACTGTATATGTGATACGTGTGACGGAAAACCACAGTTTTAAATAGCTGGCCTGTAGGTTACTATTTTTCACAATGACCTCATGTCAATGGCTTCACTGACACACTGCAACAAAATTTAAATGGAGGCCAGAAATGGCTGAATTTGGAGTACACTTATATGTTATACGTGTGACAGAAAACCACAGTTTTAAATAGCTGGCCTGTAGGTTACTATTTTTCACAGCGACCTAGTGTCAATAACTTCGCTGACACACTGGAACAAAATTTAAATGGAGGCCAGAAATGGCTGAATTTGGAGCGAACTTTTATGTGATACGTGTGATGGAAAACCACAGTTTTAAATAGCTGTATTCTGCAGTGGTAACAAGCAAATGGAGCAGAAAAACGGTGTTCTCTGGATTGCTTTTTAAGCAAGTAATCAGGATTAAGATTAAAAAATAATTATCCCTGGCCCCTGATATCTTGGGCAATTTCTAGAAATATCTGTAACAGCAGCAGCAGACAGAACTGGAATGGAGCCTCTTGTGCTGTATGCACTACAGTCTGCCACATACTCTGCCTGCCTGCCTAGCTCTGATACATATATATGTATGTTATGGAATACCTAGACTAACAGGACGTTCAATGGACCCTCTTGCTATATGCACTTCAGTCTGCCACATACACTGCCTTCCTGCCTAACTCCTGCTGTCACCACTGAATAGATGCTGCTGGATTAGTCCTCAGAAGGACAGTTAGTTCACATGGATACATAGCTGTTGTGGTATACCTACACTAACTAATAAACAAGCAAATCTCTCCCTAGCTCAGCAGCATGTCTCCCTACACTGCCTGCTTCTGGGATAGATTGTGTCAAGCATGGTGGCGCCCAGTCTTATATAGACCTGATGAAGCTGTGCGGCCAGTCAATCACTGTAATGCCACAGCCAACATGTCTACGGCATTACAGTGTGTGGCAGGCAATCCCTGCATGTTCATTGGCTCTCTAAAGAGCGCCAATCATGCAGGGAGGGGGCCCGAGTACTGAGCAGTGGTGAGCACGTTCACTCATCACTAGTCACCACATTTAAGCTCCCTAACCTATTATTATGGGCATACAGGTTACAGACTGCTGAAAAAAGTCCTACCTGTATGCCTCATATCAGATGCCTTGTTGTTGAGAAATCCGTTATTATTCGATTATAAATGTGTTCTTCTGGGCTATGGGGAGGACACTGCTTGGAAGATAACTGCCTTCACACACCATTATCATATGTATCGCCTCCCACAGAGTCACTCTGTCCCTGTGACATTGGATGCTCAACCGGAAAGCTCCCGTAGTTACTAGATGAAAATAAGAAAGATTAAAGTAATCAACCACTTTATCGGAAGCTGACACTTGCAATACTTACTGGTACTTGTGATTCTTTAACTACATCATCATTGGGAAGTACTTCCTGCAAATTTATGTACATGTAGATTATAGTGATCTTGCCTGTGTCCAGTACAATTACTGTGGGAATTCAGTTTACCTGACAGCCATGCTTCTATAGGAATAGCCAGTCTTGGTGCCAGCACTAGAGATAAGTGAATCGATACGTTGCAAATGTAATTCATATCAATTTTTAGGTCCTGGAGAATTTGACCAATTTGCATTTTGATTCACACAAGTTGCCCCACAAAATGGCAGCTGCCATTTTACACATTGCAGAAAATTAAATCAGCCACTCAAGGCATACAAGAAGTCATTCACAACCAAACTAGCTTCCTTGTAAAGCTTTGCAGCTGTCACATGACATAGCATAGCCAAACATGACAAACTACCACAGCCTGTGCAAAAGTTGATACTACCACAGCCTGTATAAAAGGTGAGGGAGGGAATGCAGCTGCCACTTTAAGGTGATTAAAGATAGTGAGATTATGTCAATACTCACAGCTCAGCAATAGATATAGAAAGAGAAAGCTCTAAAACATTGGACAAATACTCAAGATGTGTTGCACAACTGCCGTACTGAAGAAAATTAGTGTAGTAGTCTGCAAGTAAGGTTAGGGTAACACAAGCGATGATTCTCTCATGCGAGAGAATTGTATCAATTTTGCTAATCACACTCGCCTCAAACTCTAATCAGAGTTTGAGCCACGAGTCAGTTTACTGTAACACAATTATCTTGCATGAGAAATCGTATCGCAAGTGCAGAGAAGATGGAGAACTTATTTTCTCCATCTTCTCCATTGTCTGTGTCTGCGTAAAACAGACTGCACTCGAATGACATCCAAGTGCAATCTAATGTTATACGCGCACACATACACCTGAATGGAAGTATGTGCTCCAATCGGAGTCACCCGCATGCAGCGATTTTTTTTCTCATGCCAGCTCGGTATGAATAAAAAATGGCAGCTCCGAACTGCCCCATAGCAAAACATTGGTCCGACTGCTATGCAATAAAACATTGGATAGTACATGGCCGTGTTATACGCTCATGTGAGCGAACCCTAATACAGATATTCATTTGATAGGGGGGAGAGATAACAGTGGTGCCAGCTAGAGTTAAGAGGGTAATTTAAAAATCTAATTTGCCAGCTTAGCTGCCTTTTATTTGCTATGGCAGATAAAAAAATCTGGTCCATCATCTCAAATATACTGTAGCTGTTTTTCCTGCTGCTGCCTTGGCTATTTGCTAAAGCCCTAATGCCCAGGCAGGCTTGGGGAGTGTTGGGACTTTGGGGATCATAGAGAGGTCTTCTGATCAGTCACGTGGGCAACAAGCATCTGCTCAGTGAAAACTTTGCAGTGTAGGTAACACAGCTTTTCCTGTTAATATTAATTTGGACACCCTTTTGAAAGCCAGAAAAATGTATCCCATTTTGCTTTCATAGCGAGGGTTTAACAGCATAGCTATCCAACAATCATCAGTTTGCTTAAAGAAACACCCCCATCAAAATTGTTATACTCTTAATATATTGCAATCATCATATTATATAGCACTGTGTACTTACAATTGCTTATTTTGTCCTTCTACCCAGTAAATGCTTCTCTTTTCCATTAGGTCTATGACATCACATGATTAAAAATTGACTAGCTGAATCCTTCTAAGCTCTATGTAGAAACAGGAGGTCAATTTTCCCTTTATGACTCATGAGTCACTGCAAAAGTCACTAGTAGGGGAGGAGGAGCAGAGTAGCTGACTCAGGAGTTGAAAAGAGGAATGATAAAAGCAGGAACAAGAGACTTTCTTTTTCTTAATAGAGCAAAGGAAATAGAAGAATTAACTGGGTAGAGGTGATGCTTGTAAATATCCCTTCTCACAGACAAGCTCTGAAGCAGGAGAGTCAAGAGGTGCGGGGTCAAATACCAAGAGAGTTTGTCATAAACAGAGGAGCAAGCAAGAGCTGAAACAGGTCACTTTCCAAGGTCAGTATTCTGGGGAGGTAGTGGATCGAGACAAAGGTGCTAGTCAAATGGCTGGTCAAAGGCAAGGTCCAAGATTGGGCAGCAAATGATAAGAATGAAAGAGCACTAGAGAAAGGCACAGACACCACCTAGCAAAAGCTATAACTGACAATCTTCTAACCATTGTCAGCCAGCTAAATAGCCATCACCCTGGAATGATAAAATCTAGAAGAAACCCAGCAGGCCTGATTGAGCAGCTAGGCAATCCTACAACAAAACTGACAGCCCTGCACGCCTCTGCATACTACAGAGCGTCTCACAATACTGTGGCTAAAAACTGCACTTATGGAGCTTCTTTTTTATAATGACAGCGTTTTCGGATTGGGTTACTTATTTAATAGATCAGACTTTTACTGACAGATTCTATTTATTTGTTGTTTTTAAAGTTTTTTATTGTTATTTATGTTTTTTCTCCCTTTACTTATTCACATTAAATAATAAATTAATGAGAGCAACTATCTATTTTAATGTATAAACTATGTGAAAGTATGCACTAGAGCTGTCACTTGTTCCCCTCAGAGCTGCATGTACAGGCACACCTTTTGCCAGGGTGTGTAAAAGACCAAATAGTCTATTTTCACAGTAGAGAAAATTATCTGCTCTGTAATATGCTAAAAATGGTAATAATAAATGGTGTAACCACCTTTGCCTATGCTGCTGAGTGATAGCCTGAATGTTGATTCCCGCTGAGAGAGGATAACAGCTATGGTACCGGAGTTCCTGCATTCTGAACTTGCGCTGATCTTGCTGGATATCAGGATGCTTGTATGTAGTTGAGTTAGGAAATGCAGGGGATCCTGCGTGCCGAGACCCCCTTGTGCTTACATGCGAACAGTGTTAGCATGGTGCCAGCTGTTCACGCTCATGTCAAACACTTGTTCAAAAAATCCTGCTGTAAAATCGTGATGTCACTCAAGCAAGTATGGGCCCGTACTTAATAATGTATGTGGATACTGACATATATCACATGGGTCCCCGTCACTTTACTTTTGGTGCCCTTATTTGAATTTTTTTGTATGTAACTGCATGCATGTCAAATGCTACTTTACATGTAGTTGTCCTGAAGAAGGAGTCAAATTGACTTTGAAATGCTTTGACCGTTAACCACTTTCTTCAATCCTGGTTCTTGGATCCCTTTTGAAAATCAGAAGTGCAGATTTTGCTGCAGCAGCTTATAATTTTGCATTATTGGTTGTGCTACACACAATTCTATTAGGTGAGCATAATACAATTGTTTCCTCTCTATATAACTTGGATAAGACCCAATTACGTTTTGCGTTTTTTTCATCTAAAGAAATGTGAAAATATATATTGCTTATGAAATTTTCATAATCCAAGAAGCATGCTTTCTCAGCAGTTCCAGCCTTGGGTTCTGTATATTTCTTCTTTATATTCTGTATTTTTGCTGATTTCTGAGGAAAATGTAAAGAAAAATAGGAAATACTATCCTATTTTTCATATTTATATTTTTAAAGGACCACTAAAGAACATTTTAAATTGCATTCTCCTTTATCTGGAAATTATTTTTACAAATTGGACATGTTTTTTATGAGATCAGGTCTAGAACAGTGATTCCAACTGGCGGTGTCTCTTTCTTTTTAAGGCTTGTTTTTATTTATTTTTTTTAACTTACTTTTTTCATTGATATATTTTTTCATTTATGTTTCTCACTTTTTCCTCTATGAGGTCTTAAAATACGTTTGGAGGACATTTTAACATATTAATACATTGTTCTTACTGATAATTTCCCCCATATGTGAGGCTGGTTTATTGGCCTGAGTTACAGGAGAAATTTAGCCTCCTACCTGCTTATCAGAGCTGTATCTCCTAAGACCCTCCAACCCCAGTTCTCTGCCTACATACAACGATCACATGATCACAGAGTCCGAGGAGGAAGCAATGTCACTATTTTCTAATCTGTATATACAATTGTTAAATGTTGTCTATACAAACGATGAAGAAGGCAGACATGATAATAAAACATTTTGTGTTCTCTGTGGGTAGTCTGGCTGTGTCTGACAACCACCTTCAAAGCAGCTTGATCTCTTGCAAGCTGCTTACTCTGCATTGACAAGCTAAAACTTCAGTGAAGAGTAGACTGTGTTGATGTTTATAGACTAGTTAAGGCCAGCTCAGTCAGCCATAATCTCCCTAAGTATACAGAAAGCATAGCATTTTCCTTTTGTATGAGTTAGCCTCTGTAACATCCCTGGCAGCGTGCTAGCATGGCTTACCATCTCTCACCATGCAAGACCACCAACTTACCTACCAGTCCAGGCTGTGCACTGTGCTCCTCTACTTGCTGTGTGCATGTCTCTTGTTTGCAGGCTTTGCAGCGCTGGAACTTCCTGATTCTTAAAGGGACAGTGCGTACATTCCTAATGCGTCTCCAGCCTATTGCTGTGAGGCACTGGATACTTAAGGCACCTCCGCCCAGTGGGAGGTGCCTGAGCAACACTTTCTTACAATGTGTTCTGTGCAACTGTGAGTTGCCATGCCTCATATCTTACCTGTTTCTGCCACCCTGGGGGCTGTATACTCAGGCCTGAGTCCTGTACCTGAGACTTCTAGTCTGTTTCCGCCACCCTGGAGGCTGAGTACCCAGGCCCATACCTGTATCTTGTTCCTGTACCTCGATCCTGTCTGAACAGTGTCCTAGCCCCTTACCTGTTAGCCTTTTTGTCTGTTCCTCCTCATATCCTGCAGTGTCTGAACCAGTACCTAACTCCAACTCATTGTCTCTGTACTTCTATTTGTGAGTTCTGGGTTCACTCGCTACTTCATAGCAAGTACCTTGGGTGTATCTGGCTCTGCTTGTCCCGGTTCCCTGCCTCTGTTTCTACCTCCTGTGTTCTTGCTATCTTCCTGCATTTTCCCAACTGTCTGTTCCTTGTGAACAGAGCCCTGTCCCACCTGGCCCACTCTGCGGCATACCCGCCCGTCTCTGCTCTGCCCCGCTCCGCACCTGCGGCTCTGCTCCATTTCCCGTCTGCACCTGCATCTCTGCCCTGCCCTGCTCTGGTCCGCTTCCTGTCTGCACCTGCAGCTCTGCTCTGCCCTGCTCTGCTCCGCTTCCCTTCCGCACCTGCGGCTCTGCTCTGCCCTGCCCTGCTCTGCTCCGCTTCCCATCCCCACCTGCAGATCTGCTCTTCCCTGCTCTGCTCCGCATTCCATTCGCACCTGCAGCTCTGCTCTTCCCTGCTCTGCTCTGCTTCCTGTCCGCACCTGCAGCTCTGCTCTGCCCTTCTCTGCTCCGCTTCCCGTCCGCACCTGCGGCTCTGCTCTGCTGTGCTCTGCTCCGATTACTGTCCGCACCTGTGGTTCTGCTCCTCTATCCCAGTCTGTACTGGTCCCTATCCAGCCTGTCTACTCGCGTGTCTGTCTACCAGCAATGCCTGCTAATACCTGCCTGTCTATCTACACACCAGCCGAACCTGCCCGTTCCTGCATACCCCGGTGTGTGTCAACAGCTGTGTGACCGAGGTCTGCCCGGAAGTAGCACTTGGGCAACCTCCCTCGTCCCTCCTCGGACCACGGAGTCGATTATGTCACCGTGCGTACGTGGTCGGATCTGACGAGGTGCCAAGTCACACCCCTCCAGGCACTCCTCGGTTCGTGGCCCAGTGGGACCACAAACCACGCTCACGCCAAACAATACGGGTGTGAGTGTAACAGTCTCATTGTTCTCTTTTCTCCAGCTAGGTAATAATGCCCCTGAATTCCTCTACGAATGAATAATTATCCTTATTATTTTAAATCTTGCTTGAAACGGTGCTCTAGAAGAATGCTGATCCTGTTCAAGAATCCATATTGTACTGGATAGAACACTATGCTACATGTGAAAGGCACCATCCATCTTGTTCCCTTAGTATCTGCTCCATTCTTGGGCAGTGCAGATTCTTCCCTTTCTTGGAAATTCCTTAAGAATGGGACCAGTCTGCAGTGCCTAACTTTAAAATCAGATATAAAAATGAGAGAAGATATATTTTATCATATTCAACACTAGTCCAAAACATTCCAACGAAATAGTGAGCTCTTAGGGTGAAATCACACATCTAAAAATATATACACTACTCAAAAAAATAAAGGGAACACTTAAACAACACAATTTAACTCCAAGTCAATAACACTTCTGTGAAATCTACTTGTCCAGTTATGAAGCAACACTGATTGTGAATCAATTTCTCCTGCTGTTATGCAAATGGAACAGACAACTGGTAGAAATGATAGGCAATTAGCAAGATTCCCCCTATAAATGAGTGGTTTTGCAGGTGGTGACCACAGACCATTTCTCTGTTCTCATCCTTTTTGGCTGTTGTTTTGGTCACTTTTTCATTTTGCCATTGCTCTCACCCCTAGAGGTACAGTAGCATGAGGCGGTGTCTACAGTACAACCCACAGAAGTTGCTCAGGTAGTGCAGTACATCCAGGATGGCACATCAGTGGGAGCTGTGGCAAGAAGGGTAGCTGTGTTTGTCAGCACAGTGTCCAGAGCATGGAGCAGATACCAGGAGATGTGGAGGGAGCCATAGGAGGGCAACAACCCAGCAGCATGACCGTTACCTGCTCGTTTGTGCAAGGAGTAACAAGAGGAGCACTTCCAGAGCCCTGCAAAATGACCTCCAGCAGGTCACAAATGTGCATGTGTCTGCACAAATGGTTAGAAACTGACTCCATGAGGGTGGTATGAGGGCCCGATGTCCACAGATGGGGGATGTGCTCACAGCCCAAAACCGTGCAAGACGCTTGGCATTTGCCACAGAACACCAGGATTGGCAAAGATGCCACTGGCTCCCTGTGCTCTTCACAGATGAAAGCAGGTTCACACTGCGCACATGTGACAGACGTGACAGAGTCTGGAGACACCGTGGAGAGCGATCTGCTGCCTGCAACATCCTTCAGCAAGACAGATTTGGCAGTGGGTCACTAATGGTGTGGGGTGGCATTTCTTTGGAGGGCTGCACAGCCCTCCATGTGCTCGCCATAGGTAGCCTGACTGCCATTAGGTATCGAGATGAGATCCGCAGACCCCTTGTGAGATCATATGCTGGTGAGATTGGCCCTGGGTTCCTCCTAATGCTGGACAATGCCAGACCTCATGTGGCTGGAGTGTGTCAGCAGTTCCTGCAAGATGAAGGCATTGAAGCTATGGACTGGCCCGCCCGTTTCCCAGATCTGAATCTAACTGAGCACATTTGGGACATCATGTCTCGCTCCATCCACCAACGTCACGTTGCACCACAGACTGTCCAGGGGTTGGCGGATGCTTTAGTCCAGGTCTGGGATGAGATCCCACAGGACGCCATCCGCAACCTCATCAGGAGCATGCCCAGGCATTGTAGGGAGGTCATACAGGCACGTGGAGGCCACACACAATACTGAGTCTCATTTTGTCTTGTTTTAAGGACATTACATCAACTTTGGATCAGCCTGTAGTGTGTTTTTCCACTTTAATTTTGGGGGTGACTCCAAATCCAGGCCTCCATTGGTTAATAAATTTGATTTCCATTGATGATTTTTGTGTGATTTTGTTGTCAGCACATTCAACTTTGTACAGAACAAAGTATTCAATGAGAATATTTCATTCATTCAGATCTAGGATGTGTTATTTGAGTGTTCCCTTTATTTTTTTGAGCAGTGTATTTTCATTCTCATATCAGCATGTAGGCACAAAAATATAAAGATAATTAAATGGGGTAAAAAAATGACAAGACTTATCTAATATGTTATACTTGAATTGACTCAATTATATTCCAAGGCTGGTACCTAATGAAGAACTATAAAAAAAACTATCATAGATATGGCTTGATACTACTGTTCAGTTGCATATCTCTGATATTACTGAATATTTATATTTCTAATAAATAAACTAAAGGCTCATTTGCAATCACTTGTAAAATGATTAAAATTCACAAACACATGTTTTAATGGGATCTTAAGCTTAAACTGTCAGATTTGAAGTGATAAAAAGTGAATATGTTTGGGCTTCCTTCAGAAATCTTAGCAAATTGTTGGAATTTCTTTTGCTGGCAGTATATCAGGCTTACAGTGAAAAAAAAGGGAAAGAAAAGCATAAAAGAAGGGCAAAAGGCGAAATGGTTTGTGTCCATTTAAGAAAAAATCAATAATAGCATAAAATTGATTTACTGCTTGTCATAAAGCATAAGTAAGTGCTGGAAAATAGAGAAAATTGAGTCTCAATTTAATCTGCTCAAAAGCCACACTGTACTGATGAAGTGATCTGAGGAGAATAGCTACATAAAACGCAAAGACAGATACTTAATTGTCATATTAAAGACTCTCTCCTCTGTGTGTATAAGTTGAGAGGCTAGATCTATTAATCATGTGGATAAGGGGCATTGAAATCAAATCTCAATTAAAATCTGTTCAATAATGTCTCTAATATGTTTTTGAAGCATTAATTTTTTTCCCATCGATTCTACACCTCATAAATCAGATATGTTGCAGTGCATGTAATAGTTTATGGAGGAGAGGATTATGGTTTTATGAAGTTAATGCAGCAGAACCATTTAATTTACACAGCAGAAAGTTTTATGGTGGCTTCTCATTTCTATTATTTTACCAGAGCTAGAATCAACTGAGTGAACAAACATAGCAAAATGCAGTTTCATGATTTTATGTAATTTTTTTGTGAATGGCAATACACATTTTAAAAGGATCAGCAACATTATAGTTTAAGAGTAAAACTGCATGTGAGATTTCAGGCTTAAAATGTTGTACATATTGACTGGCATAAAAGCTAGACATAGTTAAACATATAATTTGGTTTCTAAAACTGGATCCAATTTTCACGCCATTATTAGTGTTGAGCGAGCACTAAAATGCTCTGGTGCTCGAAGGTCGTGCCGAGCTCACCGTGATACTCGGGTGCTCGACCCGAGCAACGAGCCCAATGTTAGTCTATGGGAGACCCGAGCATTTTTGCGGCAGCACCCCCGGCAGTCTGTAGAAAGCCTAAAAAGTGCCCAAAACGATAGTGACAGTGCTCAAATGACATGGGGACAGCATGGGGATCACCCCAGGAAGCATTTATGATCCCCAGGTCATTGCTGTCAACAACGTGGTCAGAGGTATTAAGCCACTTTTACGGGCTCACAATAAAACATTCAAAAACTAAACTGAAACTGTTTTCCTGTGAAATATGTTAGGGAACATCCTTTCCAGGGAAAGACTTGTGTATAAGGTAAAATAAATAACCCCCCCAAAAAATACTCCTAACTACTAGTGTTGAGCCACCCCCGTAGTGTTCGAGTTAGGTTCGGTTCGTCGAACACCCGTGTGTTCGCCGAACTGTTCGTCGAACTGTTCGTCGAACACCTTCGAACACCGTTAAAACCAAAGGCAGGCAAACAAAAACACATAGAAACACATAGAAAACACCTTCAAAGGTGTCCAAAAGCTGACAAACTGCTCAGAAGACATAACTAACACATGGAAAAGTGACAAGTACATATAGTCATGCGAAAATAAAAGAGGTGGAGGAGTAAAAGGAGGGGGAGACACAGATATAGGCATGTCATGCCCTTCTAAAATCCAAAAAGTGAGAAGCTGACACGGCCAGTCCGCTCCTGCCCGTGCCACCTCCGTGTCGGTTTGTGCCAGAGCCGCGGTGAACCCTGATGGCCAGCCCCCCTCTCCCAATACTGGTGCCTGTCCGCTGGTGGGTCGATCGAGCCCCCCTGTGGTGGAGGCAGCTCTAAGCTTTTTAATTTAAATTGTCTCTCTAATTTGAATGAATACACTTTAAATCCATTTACAAGGATCTATTGGAGGGCAAGTCTCATGCCAGCAGCCGCGTAATTCCAGCTCCAGTAGCGTCCACTAAAGCTGCTGCAGTTAAAAAGCTTTTATAAGGATCGAGCTCGGCTGTCCACCGCAAGGCATCCTACTGCCAGTCCCAGGCCCTATGCCTTGGGGTGCCTCCTGATGCTCTTCACTGAGTATCCCATGGTCCCGAAGCATTTCCTTTAAAAAAATTAAGTGTCTAAACTACAGGTGGCGTAGCTTGCTTAACAGCCGGGATAATCCGCTGACTAGCAGACACTGCTACTAGGCACAAAGTATTTCCTGGGCTAGATGCAGTTAAAAATTTGTAATTAGATACTCTCGTTGGATGCTGAGAAAGCATTCCATAGAGTCTCCTGGCACGCCATATATGATTCTCTTAAAAAGCTTGGGGTAGGGGTCTAGGGGACCCTTTTATAGCCAAAATCACGGCCCTGTATCACAATACGTCACCTAGGCTGAAGATAAATGGAACTGTAGCACCCTGAGGGCTCGGTTGCTACAGAGGTATTGCACCTCACCCAGAGGTGTGATATCTCACTCTCAGGTAAGGATGGAGTGTGGATCAGGACCCGACACCTGCATGCATTACACCACATTGCCGTGGGGCAGGGCGACCAATATGCCTCTGAGATGGGCACGACAGTCCCTGTCCCTGGCTGGAGTGGGGGGAGGGAACACTGAGGAAGGGGAACCCTGTAGTGCAGGAGCAGGGAGGAAGCAGTTCCTGGGTGCATTGAGAAGGGAGTATAAAAGGTGGGCACCATCTTAGTTCAGTGCAGAGAAGTCTGAGCAGAAGTGGCAGGGAGCAGGGGCTCTGCATGAGCTCTGCTCCGGAGGCGGGCCTAGTAACAGAGGCCCAGGCCTGGAAGAGGGAGAAGGAAGGAAGAGGAGCGGAGAAGGCTCCAGGAACGAGGAATGAAGGGATCCCAGGGGTGCGGACGGGCGAGTCGCCACCGCACGCCCGAATCCACCTGCGTGGAGGGGTCAGGCCAAAGGGGGAGACCGGTCCCTGAAACAAGTGGAGGCAGAAAACGACCCTCAGCTAGAAACCGGAGGCTGTGACATTTTATGTGGCGCAGCCCCTCGCTACACCCGCTAGGAAGGCACCACATAGGGTCAGGGAAACTTTCGCCAAGTTTACCAAGAGGAGGCCCGAGGCAGCCAGACAGAAGGGTTGGTAAGAAAGGCCAGACAAAGGACACACAAAGGGGGTCCTGTGAAGCGCTCCAAAGTTATCTGAGAGTTGTCTGAGCCCCTCACCTGGTGAGCACAGTACGACGTGGGCAGCCGTAACCTGCAGACGTGGTCTGGATAATAAGAACTGTGAGTAAAGGCCCTGGACTGCATCACTGACTCCGTGTCGTTACTGCTCCTGCCCTGCACCATCACCCCCATCCTCCGCATACACTGCCCTGAGGCTATACTCCTCCCGTGGGGAGTTATGCTACGCTCTGCTGCACCCACAACACCAGCCTCAGCGGTCTGCCCTGCAGCGGGGGTTCACTCTGACCGCAATCCACGGGTGGCGTAGTCGGACATTTAAACATCAAAACCACATAAATAGTTCCGCCACTGGTTTGACCACCCTGAGCCACGGAACCGGGTCGCCGCCACGAAGACTACAACCACCAGCATCCACCAAAAAGGGTCCGGCTCCGGGTGTCCCAAGGCCCAGGGGGTGCATCAGAACATTTTCATCACCTTTCACAATCACCAATGGGACAAGGCAGGGATGTCCTCTGTCCCCTCTCTTATACATCCTAGTGACGGAGCACCTGCTCTCATCAATTCGCCATAACCCCAATATTAGGTGGATTGAGGTGGGAGGCACCGAGTACAAGTGCTCTCTATTTGCTGATGATGTCCTAGTATATATCACTCAATCACATATATCTATCCATGCTGTTATGGCTGAAATAGATCACTTTGTTACATGGTCAAATTTTAAAATCAATGCAGCGAAGTCTGAGGCCCTCGATGTCTCCCTCCCCAAATCCATATAGGATTCCATCCAGTCCAACTTTCCCTTTGCCTGACCCTCACAGGGTATCAAATACTTAGGAATTCCTATTCATAGAGACCTCTCCCATCTATGTTATCTTAATTTTGGGCCCTTTATTGAACAACTCCATACAGACCACGGTTGGCAAGTTAGAACTGTAAGATTCACTACGTGAACCACTGGTGTTTTGTGGAAAAGCACATGTACACTGCGTTCCAAATTATTATGCAAAAAGTGTTTAGGAGTGATAAGGGAAGAATTTGTTTGTTTGTCAGTTAAACTCATTGATGGTGATGTGTGTCAGGGCTCTTTATATCACTGTAAGCAATTGCAGACACCTGTGCTAATTAGTTTGTCAGGTGTGTCCAATGAAAGGCAAGACTACTTAAGAAGGCTGTCTCACATTATTAAGCAGCCTACATTTTCTGCCGAAATGGGAAAGAAAAAGGATGTGTCGGCTGCTGAGAAGCAACAAATTGTGGAGTGTTTAGGTCAAGGCATGACTACAATCAACATTGTGCGATGATCAGGATGAAGTGTCTTGGCAATAAAGAAGTATGTAGCTGATTCACAATACACACGTGTGCGTGCTGATAAGGGCAAATTGAGGACTCTTTCCTACAGGCAATTACGTCAGGTTGAAAGAGCAGCGGCAAAAAAGCCTTGTCATAGCAGCAGACAAGTTTTTGAAGCTGCTTGTGCCTCCAACGTCCCCCGAACAACAAGATGCAGGGTCCTTCAGAGGTTTGCAGCTGTGCATACGCCATCCTGTCGACCTCCTCTATCCACTTCACACAAGCAGAAACGGCTCCAGTGGGCCAAACATTACATGAAGACTGATTTCAAAACTGTTTTGTTCACGGATGAGTGCCGTGCAGCGCTCGATGGTCCAGATGGATGGAGTGGAGGATGGCTGGTTGATGGACACCCCACGCAAACACGGCTACAGCGCCAACAAGGAGGAGGTGAAGTAATGTTTTGGGCTGGAATCATGGGGAGAGAGATTGTCGGCCCCTTTAGGATCCCTGAAGGCGCTAAAGATGAACTCCATAATGTATGTGGATTTTCTCAAACAGCACTTCCTGCCATGGTTCAAGAAGAAGAACCGTGTATTTCACAGCAAGATCATTTTTCTGCATGATAATGCACCATCTCATGCTGCACATAAAACATCTGCATCTCTGGCTGATATGGGCATAAAAGGGGACAAACTTATGGTGTGACCCCCATTCTCCCCTGACCTCTACCCCATTCAGAACCTTTGGAGCATCATTAAAAGGAGTGTCTATGATGGCGGGAGGCAGTTCACATCTAAGCAACAGCTCTGGGAGGGTATTCTGTCCTCATGCAAAACAATTGAAGCAGAAACCATCCAAAACCTGACAAATTCAATGGACGAGAGAGTTAAGAAGCTCCTTTCGAACAAGGGGTCCTATGTGAAAATGTAACATCACCTAGAATAAAGTTTTGAGTTGAAAACTGTTTGATTTCAGTTTCTAACAACCTGCTAATGCTTATAATTTCAAAAATGACAATTTTTTTGGTCTTTATTAAAATGAAAAGGTTGATCGAAAAGATTGGGGGATCTAAGAGTGTGGCAACCCAGTAGTCATGATTACTTCGAATTCTGACAATATGAGGGTCATGCTGCAGGTAGTGCAGCAAGAAGGCACTTATGTGTCTTAAGCATCTCGGAGCCCCAAAATTATTTTCCGGGCTAGATGCAGCTAAAAATTATTATTAATTTTAAATCTGGTGAAGCTTTAGTATAGATGGCCTAATAGGATCAGTGCTGCACACTGCTACAAAGCCCAAATTATTTTCCAGTCAAGATACAGATAAACATGATTAGTAATTTTAAATCTGGTGGAGCTTATTATAGATGGCCTAATAGAATCAGTGCTGCACACTGCTACAAAGCCCAAATTTTTTACCAGCCAAGATACAGATAAACATGATTAGTAATTTGAAAGCTTAAAACGGTTGGTAGGGTGATTTTAACCAATCATCAAGCTTTTACTCTCCCCAGGATGACACAGGGGTAGAAAAGTCGTTTCGGATCCATGATTTGTTCATCTTTATGAACGTGAGTCTGTCTACATTATCAGTGGAGAGCCGCGTGCGCTTATCTGTCAGCACACCACCAGCAGCGCTGAACACACGTTCAGACAGAACGCTGGCTGCGGGGCATGACAAGATCTCCAAGGCGTAAGTGGCTAGCTCCGGCCATTTATCCAGATTGGAAGCCCAAAAAGAGCAAGGGTCCAGTGACACAGTCGTGGCTTCAATGTTTACTTGGAGATACTACTGTACCATCATCTCTAGGCGTTGACTATGTGTCAGACTTCTTGTCTCCTGTGGCCTTGCAAAGGATGGGCTAAAAAAGTGGTGAAATGATTCCGCAAAATTGATGTTACCAGCAGATACTGTGGTTCTGTTACGGTTTGAGTGCTGAACACTTGACGGTCCCACGGTTGGCAAGTTGGAACTGTGAGATTCACTATGTGCACCACTGGTATTTTGTGGAAAAGCACATGTAAGATTCTGCAACAGTCTCTGCTGATACTCCTGCATGCATGCATCCCTTTCTATGGCAGGAATAATTTCTGCAAATTTACTTGTACCGGGGATCTAACAGTGTGGCAACCCAGTAGTCAGGATTATTTCTAATTCTCACAATTCGAGGGTCATGTTGCAGGTAGTGCAGCAAGAAGGCACTCATGTGTGTTGCGCATCCAGGAGCACCAAGTCCCTGTTGTGTTGGTGGCGAGGTAACAATCATGCTTCCTTCCTCTGTCCTCTCCCCCCAACCTCGCACAACAGAAATGTGATCAAGGTCTCCCTCATCTGATGAGTCTTCCATCAGTTCGTCCTCCACTTCTTCCTGGGCTCCTGCACCTTCCTCACTAGTTTGGCTGCTACCATGCGCCCTGGTAAAACCATCTCCCCCACCCTCACATGCCTGCCGCCTTGGTGCTGCCGACCGTCTGGACCTTGCAGATGTTAGCCCTTCCGCATACAACTCCTCCTCCTCTACTTCCTCCACCTCCTCTTGTGCCACCACCTGACTCCGAATTCTGTTTAACATGTGCTCCAGCATGTAAATCACCGGAATAGTCATGCTGATAATGGCATCGTCAGCACTAAACATCTTCGTCGCCATTTCAAAACTGTGCAGAAGGGTGCATAGGTCCCTGATCTGAGACCACTCCTCCAGCGTGATTTGCCCCACCTCTGAATCTCGTTGGCCCAGGCTATACGTCAGAACGTATTGCACCAGGGCTTGTCGGTGCTGCCACAGTCGCTGCAACATGTGCAGAGTGGAATTCCACTTGGTAGGCACATCGCATTTTAGGCGGAGAAGTGGCAGGCCCAACGACTTCTGTAGAGATGTAAGTCGCTGAGCTGCGGGATGCGACCGGCGGAAGTGAGCACACAGCGACCGTGCCCTCTGCAGAAGGCCATCTAGTCTGGGATAGTGGGCTAAAAATTGCTGGACAACCAGGTTCAACACGTGAGCCATACAAGGCACGTGTGTGACATTGCCCCGGCGAAGGGCCGCACCCAGGTTTGCAGCATTGTCGCACACGGCCTTCCCTGGTTTCAGGTCCAGTGGAGACAACCATTCATGAAATTGGTTCTCCAGAGCTGACCACAACTCCTCAGCTGTGTGACTCACATTTCCCAGACATTTCAAAGTAAAAACCGCCTGATGAAGTTGAACCCTACTGCCAGCATAGTAAGGAGGTGTGCAGGATCCCTTCTGCGCAGTTAGAAAGCTTGTGGCATGACCAGACAGGCTTTGGGTGCAGGTGGAAGACCGAGAGGAGGTTGAGGAGGCAGAAGCAGTGGAGGAACTTTGAGATAAAGAGGATTGACGCACAACTCGTGGGGACGGCAAGACTTGGACAGCAGCCCCTTGTCCTGCTGTCACCATAGTTACCCAGTGCCCAGTCAGCGACATGTAACGCCCCTGTCCATGCCTACTCGTCCAAGTGTCAGTGGTGAAATGCACCCTGTCACACACAGAGTTTCTCAAAGAAGCGGTGATGTTGTGTGCGACATGCTGGTGGAGCGCAGGCACACCTTTCTTTGAGAAGTAGTGCCGACTGGGCATCTGGTACTGGGGCACTGCAACGGACATAAGGTCTCGAAAATCCTCTGTGTCCACCAGGCGAAAAGGCAGCATTTCTGTAGAAAAGAGCTTGCAGATGGTGAAATTCAACCTCTTAGCTTTCTCATGGCTAGGAGGAAATGGTCTTTTACTTGTCCACATCTGAGGGACTGAGGGCTGGCTATTGAGCTTAGACAGGGTTGATAAGGGTGTCCCCGGCAAACTGCCGGTCTGTGAGGAAGATGCAGGCGGACATGTTAGGTTGCCTTGATCCAAAGGTGGTGATATCGATGTCGGACAGCGCTCAACACCAGCTGGTGTTACCACCTCCAAAGAAAATGATGACCTGCCAATCACGCTGGCTGTTGCGGGTAAAGAGGTGGCAGGTCTGCGCCCCAAAACAGGTGTGACTGCTGTCCCCCCAGTCACAGAGGATGAAGAGGCCGCGGATGCACAAGATATGGCAGACGGTGGTTGGCGCGGCCGGCTAGGCCGCATTGTAGCACACTGAGCTTCCCACTGCAACTTATGCTTCATGTCCATGTGCCGGTTCATGCATGAAGTACTCAAACTATGTATTTTTTGGCCTCTACTTAGCTTTTGCTGACAAATGTTACAGATAACACGAGTTGGGTCATCTTTATCGATCTGAAAAATGCCCAGGCTATGCAAGGCTTAGCACCCATGCGACCTGAAGAGCCACCACGACTTGTGGTGAGAGGCAGAGTTGTGTTTGAGGATGCAGTTGTTGACGTGCTTCCAGTACTACGTCTCTGTCCAGGAAGGCGCAACCTGACCTCGTCGTCACTAGCATCTTCCTCCACCTCCTCTGCTGACCTCATCTCTTGGCTGACTGTGGGTTGACAGTAAGTGGGATCTCCAACCTCATCATCATCACCCTGTGCGTTATCACACCCGTCGTCCTCAGAGACAACCTGTTCCTGCCCTGACAAAAAACTAAAGTTGTCGCTCCAATCAGGTATTTGAGTCTTATCATCGTCTTCCTCATTGTCTCCACCAACAGGAGTTACAGTTTGGGAATGAGGGTCTACATTATGGTCAGAACCTTCTGCGTCTGGTCCTGGATCCGACTCATAAAGATTCTGGGCATCAGTGCAGATCATTTCCTCGTCTGGATTCACAGAAGCGCTGGAGTCGACCTCTGATTCCCAGGCTATAGTATGAGTAAACAGCTCTGCAGACTCAACCATCTGTTCTACCTCATACTCAGACGGGCAGCTGGAGATTTGGTAGCTGTGAGGAAGCAAGTGCGATTGGGGTGACACCTTTGAGGACTGGAGTATTTGTGATGTTGAAGTTGATGTGGAGGAGAGCCCACTTAAAGGAGCACTTGATATCCGTTGAAGCACCTGCTGTTTTTGTGCCTCATCTGGAATTTGTAGCGATTGGCGTGGCCGTAAGAAAGGGATCTTATCACATTGTCCGCTAAAAGAAGTAGACATTTTAGTTTGGCTGGAAGATGGTCTTTCTTCTGCAGATGTTACTGTTGCTTTAACACCTACCCCACGGACACAACCTTTTTTCCCCTTCCCAACACTCCTATTCCCCTTTCCACCAGCAGCAGGCCTTTTTCCACTCATTTTGGTGGTTAACTAATTCACATCTCTGGAGCTGTTTGCACAAAAAAACAATGGATGGGAAGCGAGCAGAGCTGAGTGGCCAAACTGTGGTATTAGGCCAAAACTATTGGCTGGGTTAGATGCAGAAAAGAATTATATTCAATTTGCAATCTGATGGAGGTCTGTATAGATGGATTAATAGAACAAGTCCCACACACAGCTAGAAGCCCAATATTTTTTCAGAGGTAGATGCAGAAAAAAATATATTCAGTTTGCAACCTGATGGAGGTCAGTATAGATGGACTAATACAACAAGTCCCACACACAGCTAGAAGCCCAATATTTTTTCAGAGGTAGATGCAGAAAAAAATATATTCAGTTTGCAACCTGATGGAGGTCTGTATAGATGGATTAATAGAACAAGTCTCACACACAGCTAGAAGCCCAATATTTTTTCAGAGGTAGATGCAGAAAAAAATATATTCAGTTTGCAACCTGATGGAGGTCTGTATAGATGGATTAATAGAACAAGTCCCACACACAGCTAGAAGCCCAATATTTTTTCAGAGGTAGATGCAGAAAAAAATATATTCAGTTTGCAACCTGATGGAGGTCTGTATAGATGGATTAATAGAACAAGTCCCACACACAGCTAGAAGCCCAATATTTTTTCAGAGGTAGATGCAGAAAAAAATATATTCAGTTTGCAACCTGATGGAGGTCTGTATAGATGGATTAATAGAACAAGTCCCACACACAGCTAGAAGCCCAATATTTTTTCAGAGGTAGATGCAGAAAAAAATATATTCAGTTTGCAACCTGATGGAGGTCTGTATAGATGGATTAATAGAACAAGTCCCACACACAGCTAGAAGCCCAATATTTTTTCAGAGGTAGATGCAGAAAAAAATATATTCAGTTTGCAACCTGATGGAGGTCTGTATAGATGGATTAATAGAACAAGTCCCACACACAGCTAGAAGCCCAATATTTTTTCAGAGGTAGATGCAGAAAAAAATATATTCAGTTTGCAACCTGATGGAGGTCTGTATAGATGGATTAATAGAACAAGTCCCACACACAGCTAGAAGCCCAATATTTTTTCAGAGGTAGATGCAGAAAAAAATATATTCAGTTTGCAACCTGATGGAGGTCAGTATAGATGGACTAATACAACAAGTCCCACACACAGCTAGAAGCCCAATATTTTTTCAGAGGTAGATGCAGAAAAAAAAATATTCAGTTTGCAACCTGATGGAGGTCTGTATAGATGGATTAATATAACAAGTCCCACACACAGCTAGAAGCCCAATATTTTTTCAGAGCTAGATGCAGAAAAAAATATATTCAGTTTGCAACCTGATGGAGGTCTGTATAGATGGATTAATAGAACAAGTCCCACACACAGCTAGAAGCCCAATATTTTTTCAGAGGTAGATGCAGAAAAAAATATATTCAGCTTGCAACCTGATGGAGGTCAGTATAGATGGACTAATGCAACAAGTCCCACACACAGCTAGAAGCCCAATATTTTTTCAGAGGTAGATGCAGAAAAAAATATATTCAGTTTGCAACCTGATGGAGGTCTGTATAGATGGACTAATACAACAAGTCCCACACACAGCTAGAAGCCTAATATTTTTTCAGAGGTAGATGCAGAAAAAAATATATTCAGTTTGCAACCTGATGGAGGTCTGTATAGATGGATTAATAGAACAAGTCCCACACACAGCTAGAAGCCCAATATTTTTTCAGAGGTAGATGCAGAAAAAAATATATTCAGTTTGCAACCTGATGGAGGTCTGTATAGATGGATTAATAGAACAAGTCCCACACACAGCTAGAAGCCCAATATTTTTTCAGAGCTAGATGCAGAAAAAAATTATATTCAATTTGCAACCTGATGGAGGTCAGTATAGATGGACTAATAGAATGATGCTATGCCCAAAAGATTTTACTTCACTAGGTGCAGTAAAAAAATTGGTATTCTATACACAGGTGGTATATCTTGCAACACAGATAGGCTACTCCACTGACTAACACACTCTGCAATAGGCCAAAAAGGATTAGCTTTGCTAGATTCAGCCAAATGCTGTGAAAAAAACTTGCACAGCACTGGCACAGACCTGCCTGGCAAAAACTGATAGGAACTGATGTAACCTAGTCCTGAAAAGGACTTCAATTACAATTAGTCTTTACTCCCACAATCTATCTATTTAAGAGCACAGACCTGCCTGATAAAAGTCGTAGGAAATGCTGTAACCTAGTCCTTAAAAGGACTGCAATCACAACTATTCCCTACTCCCAAGCTATCTGTAGATTTGTGTGAAAATTGGCTTGAAATTAACAAGGTATAGCGCACACAGCAACAGCGGTGCTGTCTAACACGCAGCTGCAGCAGTGAGAAAATGGTGGCGACGGGGAAAATGGCTGGGTCTTATAGGGCAAGGACATGTGACATACACTGCCAATGACACATGCACTTGCTTGTGTGAAAAAAAGCACTTCGCTCCGTGTGTGCGCTGCTGATATGCTGACAGATTGCACCTCCCCACTGCAAATGCGGGAAAGAGAAAAAAAAATGGAGATCTTCATTGTTCCTGCAGAGATCCATCCCCTGCCCCTCCCCCCACCCCGCTGTACACTCAAACTGCGTATTAACATTAATTTTCATCATTACTGAGAAAAAATCCAGTTATGATTTTGGTGCACGAACAGTTATCGAACATAACCTCGAACAGCCGAATTTTTCTCAAATTGTTCGTGTTCGCCGAACGGCTCGAACACCGCCCAAAACAGCTCGAATTTGAGATTGGCGAACAGTTCGAGTAGAACAACGCTCATCTCTACTCACTACCTTGGGCTATATTCACAAGTAGCATTTTTTATGCGTTTTTGCACTTTTGTATTGCTTTCAACCGTGACAAATGCATTCACCGGGAAATGTCATTTTAACATTTTACAACCTTATCTGGCCATGTGCTGTGTGACACATGCATACAGTGCTGAAAGACATGGGAGCAGCATGGGGAAGACCCCTGGAAGCATCTCTGACTCCCAGGTTACTTCCTAAAAGTGTGCCCATCAGAAGTGAAACTTGCCACATCAGAAGATGCAGACTTGCAACTATCACCGTGCAAGTCTTTGTCCCAGGGCAGTGTTCAATTGTACCTCCCCTATACCTTGCAATGCAAGCGCAAGTATGCAGCCAACCACCCACCCGCAGGCTGCAATACCATACTGCTAGCTTTCACTTTAAATGGGGCCTTTTAGTTTGGAGGAGGCCGAAGCTGGCCACTACCTCATGGCTGCTTCGGCAGCGAGGTCTCCATACTCAGTCCCCAGCCACCACTATTTGTCCCGGTAACCTTCCCCACACTTTTCTTGGCCTGGCCTGCTTTAGGGCAGCATTGGACAAGCCCACCAGACAACCAGACTCCTCCGGTGGGCCCTGGCTTCTCCATCAGGGGAGGTGAGAGTGCCAAGGTGAGGAGCATGATGATGATGATAGAAATTAGCATCTGCTTTGTTTTCTTGGAATGCAAGTGTAAGTGTGCAGCCTGCCACTCACCCGCCCCCAGGCTGCAATACCATACTGCTTGCTTGCTTGCACTTGAAATTGGGCTTTTTAGGCATGTGGAGGCGAAATCTGGCCACCACGTCATGGCTGCGTCGGAGGCCTGGTATCCATACTCAGTCTCCAGCCGCCCGGCGGTCGGATGTCCACGCTTGGTCCCCAGCCGCCCCGCCGCCGGGTGTCCATGCTCGATCCCCAGTCGCCCCGCGACCGGGTACCCACACACGGTCCCCAGTTGCCTGGGGGCAGCCGGTTGTCCATAAACGATCCCCAGCCGCCCCTATTTGTCCCGGTGCGCCTTATACACAAGCGCGCATACCAAAACATTACCTGTGCCCTCCCCAGTGCATTTAGTGGGAAGAACTGAACAAATAACGTAGCACACTGTAATACTGAGTATGTAAATATGAAATATGAATAGCATAACTGCTGTAAAAAATAGAAATAAATGAAAACATTTTTGAAAAATTTTTTAGCGCATGTAAATATGAAGTATGAAATATGAATAGCATTGCTGCTGTAGAAATAAATGAGAAATCTTAGCGCATAAATTGGCCAATTCACGTGTACCTGACAGCTGCGGTAAGGCGTTTCTCGATGTCAGGACCTAACAATGTGAATACCTCTCTAAGAGACCTCCGTCTGCTTATGTGTGGGAAAGTCAGATCCTGATGCATTTAAAACCACCTGCGGCATGGGGGTGGGGGTGGAGTGCTCAGTCAATGCTAAATCTAGTAACAAAGAAAATGACGGCACTTCAACTTCAAGAAATAGGTGTGAACAGGTGCCTACTAAGAGGAGCTACCTCCATATACAATGAACAAATAACGTAGCACACTGTAATACTGAGTATGTAAATATGAAATATGAATAGCATAACTGCTGTAAAAAATAGAAATAAATGAAAAAATTTTTGAAAAAATTTTAGCGCATGTAAATATGAAGTATGAAAAGCAGCAGTGGTTGGCCTCCTACACAACGAGTTAATTATTCATGATCATCCATCTCCTTACCTTCCTGTTCCTTGGAATGCAAGTGCATGTATGTAGTAGCGGCTAGGCCTGAGGAGGTCAGCGTTTTGGCGCATATCCTGCCTCCTCCGAGGATTTCTGGATGTTTTTCTGCTACTATCCCTGTTCTATGACTCCCGTTAAAACAAAGCTTCAGGTGATGAATGATGGATGAGGTGGTGGCAAAGGAGAAAGAGCAGGAGGAACAGGGACCATTCACATCAATATCAGGCCAGTCAACCACAAATGTCTTGTAGAATATGTTTCTGTACCAAAAGGAGCGGTTCAAATACACAGTTATAGGGCATACAGTGAGTGCAATGCCTACCAAAAATTTTGAGGCACTCCAGTGCTCCTTGGAAGTGACATGGAGGTCAGAGGGCCTTAACTAAACCATTTTTTCCATTTATAGCAACTGGGTCACCTGTACACTGTTGGCCTAAGCAGTGAATGGAAGGCTTTCCAAAAATTATGAGGAACTGCAATGCCCCTTGAAACAGACGTGGATTACAGCGTACTGAAAACCTTCTACCCATTATTGGGGAGTGGGTCTCCCTTAGTGTTCGCCTATGCATTGAAAAGCAAAAGCTGACTAAAATTAGGAGGAAATGCAATGCCCTTTGGAAGAGTCGTGGAGGTTAGAGGTAATTAAAAACAACATTTCAATGCCCCTTGGAAGAGCTGTGGAGTTCAGAGTGGTTTAACAAGACGGTTTTAATACCCCTTGGAAGAGACGTGGACGTCACAGTAGCTTAACAAGATGGTTTTAATGCCCCTTGGAAGAGACGTGGAGTTCAGAGTGGTTTAACAAGGCGGTTTTAATGCCCCTTGGAAGAGACGTGGAGTTCCCAGTGGAATAAAAAGACAATATCAATGCCCCTTGGAAGAGTGGTGGAGGTCCCAGAGGAATAAAAAGACAATATCAATGCCACTTGGAAGAGTGGTGGAGATCCCAGTGAAATAAAAACACAATATCAATGAACCTTGGAAGAGACGTGAAGGTCACAGTAGCTTAACAAGACGATTTTAATGCCCCTTACAAGAGCCATGCAGTACAGCATATTAAAAACATTATTCCCATTATTGGGGAGTGGGCCTCCCATAGTCTTTGCCTATGCCTTCCAAGCAAAAGCTGCCAAAAATTAGGACGGAGGAACTTGCAATGCCCCTTACAAGAGCCATGCAGTACAGCATATTAAAAACATTATTCCCATTATTGGGCAGTGGGTCTCCCATAGTCTTTGCCTATGCCTTCCAAGCAAAAGCTGCCAAAAATTAGGACGGAGGAACTTGCAATGCCCATTACAAGAGCCATGCAGTACAGCATATTAAAAACATTATTCCCATTATTGGGGAGTTGGTCTCCCATAGTCTTTGCCTATGCCTTACAAGCAAAAGCTGCCAAAAGTTAGGATGGAGGAACTTGCAATGCCCCTTACAAGAGCCATGCAGTACAGCTTATTAAAAACATTATTGCCATTATTGGGGAGTGGGTCTCCCATAGTCTTTGCCTATGCCTTCCAAGCAAAAGCTGCCAAAAATTAGGACGGAGGAACTTGCAATGCCCCTTACAAGAGCCATGCAGTACAGCATATTAAAAGCATTATTGCCATTATTGGGGAGTGGGTCTCCCATAGTCTTTGCCTATGCCTTCCAAGCAAAAGCTAACAAAAGTTAGGACAGAGGAACTTGCAATGCCCCTTACAAGAGCCATGCAGTACAGCATATTAAAAACATTATTGCCATTATTGGGGAGTGGGTCTCCCGTAGTCTTTGCCTATGCGTTCCAAGCAAAAGCTGCCAAAAATTAGGACAGAGGAACTTGCAATGCTGGCAACACGGACCACCGTCACCCTAGTGGTATAGTGATGGTGGAGGCTGAGGATAAGGAGAAGAGCAAAAAACAGTCAAAATGAGGAAGCGTATACCGATGTGTGGGTGTGAAGCGGTGCATGGGAATACACCTCCCGAAATAACACAGTGGATTTGACTTTATGTTACTCTGCTGTCATTTGGTGGTGATGAGAAGTCTGGCCCAATCCAGACCTTGTTCATTTTGATAAGGGTCAGCTTGTCAGCATTGTCAGTTGACAGGCAAGTGCGCTAATCAGTTATAATTCCCCCAGCGGCACTAAAAACACGCTCGGATAACACGCTAGTGGCAGGGCAGGCCAGGTCCTCCAAGGCGTACAGAGCGAGTTCATTCCAAGTGTCCAGCTTGGATACCGAATAATTAAAAGGCACAGAGGAATCACGGAGGTCACTGGTACGGTCGGCAAGGTACTCCCGCACCATCTTTTGAAACTTTCCACTCCTTGTGAGAGTACCCCACGCCTCAGGGCCTGTAAGCTGGGCGGGTCTCAGAAAACTGTCCCAGAATGTTGACAGTGTTCCCCTGCCTCTGCCGAATCGGAGTTGCGTCTCTCTCGCCTGTACGCCTTGGTTGGTCAACGAACTGTGACCTCTGCCGCTAGCGTGTTCAGATGGGAATTTTTTTAACAGTTCTGCAGCAAGGGCCATCTGGTACTGCCCCATTTTTGTAGACCTCTCCACCTCAGTAATAAGAGAGTGAAAGTTCTCCTTGTAGCGGGGGTCTAAAAGTGTCACCAACCAGTAATGACTGTCACCCAACATTTTGACAACGCGAGGGTCACGGTTAAGGCAGCATAACATAAAGTCAGCCATGCGTGCCAGACTGGTAACGGGCAAGACTTCCGTGTCCTCACCAAGATGATGACTGACCATTAGTGTTGAGCCACCCCCGTAGTGTTCGAGTTCGGTTCGGTTCGTCGAACACCCGTGTGCTCGCCGAACTGTTCGTCGAACTTTTCGTCGAACACCTTCGAACACCGTTAAAACCAATGGCAGGCAAACAAAAACACATAGAAACACATAGAAAACACCTTCAAAGGTGTCCAAAAGCTGACAAACTGCTCAGAAGACATAACTAACACATGGAAAAGTGACAAGTACATATAGTCATGCGAAAATAAAAGAGGTGGAGGAGTAAAAGGAGGGAGAGACACAGATATAGGCATGTCATGCCCTTCTAAAATCCAAAAAGTGAGAAGCCGACACGGCCAGTCCGCTCCTGCCCGTGCCACCTCCGTGTCGCCGGGTTTGTGCCAGAGCCGCGGTGAACCCTGACGGCCAGCCCCCCTCTCCCAATACTGGTGCCTGTCCGCTGGTGGGTCGAGCGAGCCCCCCTGTGGTGGAGGCAGCTCTAAGCTTTTTAATTTAAATTGTCTCTCTAATTTGAATGAATACACTTTAAATCCATTTACAAGGATCTATTGGAGGGCAAGTCTCATGCCAGCAGCCGCGGTAATTCCAGCTCCAGTAGCGTCCACTAAAGCTGCTGCAGTTAAAAAGCTTTTATAAGGATCGAGCTCGGCTGTCCACCGCAAGGCATCCTACTGCCAGTCCCAGCCCCTATGCCTTGGGGTGCCTCCTGATGCTCTTCACTAAGTATCCCATGGTCCCGAAGCATTTCCTTTGAAAAAATTAAGTGTCTAAACTACAGGTGGTGCAGCTTGCTTAACAGCCGGGATAATCCGCTTACTAGCAGACACTGCTACTAGGCACAAAGTATTTCCTGGGCTAGATGCAGTTAAAAATTTGTAATTAGATACTCTCGTTGGATGCTGAGAAAGCATTCCATAGAGTCTCCTGGCACGCCATATATGATTCTCTTAAAAAGCTTGGGGTAGGGGTCTAGGGGACCCTTTTATAGCCAAAATCACGGCCCTGTATCGCAATACGTCACCTAGGCTGAAGATAAATGGAACTGTAGCACCCTGAGGGCTCGGTTGCTAAAGACGTATTGCACCTCACCCAGAGGTGTGATATCTCACTCTCAGGTAAGGATGGAGTGTGGATCAGGACCCGACACCTGCATGCATTACACCACATTGCCGTGGGGCAGGGCGACCAATATGCCCCTGAGATGGGCACGACAGTCCCTGTCCCTGGCTGGAGTGGGGGGAGGGAACACTGAGGAAGGGGAACCCTGTAGTGCAGGAGCAGGGAGGAAGCAGTTCCTGGGTGCATTGAGAAGGGAGTATAAAAGGTGGGCACCATCTTAGTTCAGTGCAGAGAAGTCTGAGCAGAAGTGGCAGGGAGCAGGGGCTCTGCATGAGCTCTGCTCCGGAGGCGGGCCTAGTAACAGAGGCCCAGGCCTGGAAGAGGGAGAAGGAAGGAAGAGGAGCGGAGAAGGCTCCAGGAACGAGGAATGAAGGGATCCCAGGGGTGCGGACGGGCGAGTCGCCACCGCACGCCCGAATCCACCTGCGTGGAGGGGTCAGGCCAAAGGGGGAGACCGGTCCCCGAACTAGTGGAGGCAGGAAACGACCCTCAGCTAGAAACCGGAGGCTCTGACATTTTATGTGGCGCAGCCCCTCGCTACACCCGCTAGGAAGGCACCACATAGGGTCAGGGAAACTGGCGCCAAGTTTACCAAGAGGAGGCCCGAGGCAGCCGGACAGAAGTGTTGGTAAGAAAGGCCAGACAAAAGACACACAAAGGGGGTCCTGTGAAGTGCTCCAAAGTTATCTGGGAGTTGTCTGAGCCCCTCACCTGGTGAGCACAGTACGACGTGGGCAGCCGTTACCTGCAGACGTGGTCTGGATAATAAGAACTGTGAGTAAAGGCCCTGAACTGCATCACTGACTCCGTGTCGTTACTGCTGCTGCCCTGCACCATCACCCCCATCCTCCGCATACACTGCCCTGAGGCTATACTCCTCCCGTGGGGAGTTATGCTACGCTCTGCTGCACCCACAACACCAGCCTCAGTGGTCTGCCCTGTAGCGGAGGTTCACTCTGACCGCAATCCACGGGTGGCGTAGTCGGACATTTAAACATGAAAACCACATAAATAGTTCCGCCACTGGTTTGACCGCCCTGAGCCACGGAACTGGGTCGCCGCCACGAAGACTACAACCACCAGCATCCACCAAAAAGGGTCCGGCTCCGGGTGTCCCAAGGCCCAGGGGGTGCGTCAGAACATTTTCATCACCTTTCACAATCACCAATGGGACAAGGCAGTGATGTCCTCTGTCCCCTCTCTTATACATCCTAGTGACGGAGCACCTGCTCTCATCAATTCGCCATAACCCCAATATTAGGTGGATTGAGGTGGGAGGCACCGAGTACAAGTGCTCTCTATTTGCTGATGATGTCCTAGTATATATCACTCAATCACATATATCCATCCATGCTGTTATGGCTGAAATAGATCACTTTGTTACATGGTAAAATTTTAAAATCAATGCAGCGAAGTCTGAGGCCCTCGATGTCTCCCTCCCCAAATCCATATAGGATTCCATCCAGTCCAACTTTCCCTTTGCCTGGCCCTCACAGGGTATCAAATACTTAGGAATTCCTATTCATAGAGACCTCTCCCATCTATGTTATCTTAATTTTGGGCCCTTTATTGAACAACTCCATACAGACCACGGTTGGCAAGTTAGAACTGTAAGATTCACTACGTGAACCACTGGTGTTTTGTGGAAAAGCACATGTACACTGCGTTCCAAATTATTATACAAAAAGTGTTTAGGAGTGATAAGGGAAGAATTTGTTTGTTTGTCAGTTAAACTCATTGATGGTGATGTGTGTCAGGGCTCTTTATATCACTGTAAGCAATTGCA